>NC_091466.1:42905236-43570465 GCF_027789765.1 Dendropsophus ebraccatus
TCAGTCTATCCTCCATTTGTCTCCTAATCTCTATATGACATTAGATAAGTACCTAAAGAGTCAATAATGTTCCTCAACCAGAGACTGTTACAGTCAGGGAAAGGACCGTGCAGCTTATAGTCACTTTTATGAACTATCCCTCCCCAGCTGCCTCCCCAACAGTTAGGGGGCGCCTCACAGTTTGAGAAGCACTGTGGCGAATAGGACTCCAGAAACTCCTGATGGAATGAAGCAGCAGTCGAGTACGCTCACTGCATTGTCTATGGGAATTCTCAGTGCTGTACTCGCCTATCTTTACAGATTTTCTCCAGTTATTTACCCTATGGTGCTTCCAGCTCCGCACTGTGCAAGAACTACAACAATGTCCTATTCAATGGGACTAGGGATAATACTTGGTAAGAAATGTAGCCTGTGCACTAGGAACTCCAAACATTTATTAAGGTGTTCCCATAGGAAGGAATGAGTGGTTATCCAGGGACCTGACAGGCTCTTCCCAGTTTCACCTAACAAGAGCAGAGCTAGATTGCTTTTTCCCCATGTCCTGACCTTTGGGAAGCCGAGCAGCTGCTGCCATGGCCGCCATATGGTACCTTATCTTCCTGGCTGCCACAGCTACATCTGCTGTACCTACCAACCGCGCAGAGCTGATGTGCTGTAATGTGCCAGCTCCGGGTCGTTCTTCAGAGTGATAGAGGACGTTGCATCACTACTGAATAGGGCCAACCTGCAGCGGCTTCCATTCTCCAGCCCGTCTTAATTCACTTTATCTGACTTGCAAAGAATGAAGGAGGAGAAAAATGGAAAGGAGGGAGAAAGGAGAAGGCAGACTGATCTGTTTAACAAAGAAAACATTGAAATCGGGGAAGGACTGCTATAATTTGGAAGCTATTACAGAGAGAGAAGCAGGTTGTGACAAGGCCCCCGAACAATGTAGAAAAAGGCTTTGGGAATTTCTTAACATTCTTGCTCTGTCAATGTGTCCATTGTAAAGGAGTATACCATTAACTATGGTACAACCTCAATTACAATCAATTCACATTCTTCTGTACTTGTGGATGACAGGACGGGAGGGGATTTTATGGAAATTATACACTAGGTGTATGTATATATCAAGCGTGTAGGCGGCTTTTTATTCAGTTACATTATTGTATCTGTGCGGTCTCCCATATGTTATTTAATGCTCCTGTTAGTTGTCCTATCCAGACCTGATACTTAAAGGGGTTATCAAAGACAGCACAGCTACTTTTTTTGCAAATACAGCGCCACCCCGTCCTCAGGTTGTATGTGGTATTACAGCTCGGCTCCAAAAATGAGCAAGAACCACACCTGAACTGAGGACAAGAGTGAAAGAAAGCAGCCATATTTTTCTTTACGGCCTCTATACACATTACAAAAAAAGCCAGCCAAGCCCACCAATTCCTGCAGAAAAAGCCTATAAGTATCTTGTGTGTATGTGGGTCTCCTGAGTCCCCCTTAAACAACTTGCACCAAGGCTCAGCAGAAAGGGGTGTGGTTTGAGTGCAACCTTAAAGGGGTACTCCGGCAAAATATTTTTCTTTCAAATCAGCTGGTTTCAGAAAGTTATGTAGATTTGTAAATTATTTCTATTAAAAAAAAAAACTGTCCAGAGCAGCAGCAAATCCCCATAGAAAACCTCTCCTGCTCTGGAAAGTTCCTGTCATGGAAAGAGGGGGCAGCAGAGAGTACTGAGTCAGACTGTAAATAATACACAACTTCCTGCAGGGCATACAGCAGGTGATAAGTACTGGACGGATTTAGAATTTTAAATAGATGTAGAATTACGAATCTACATTACTTTGACACCAGCTGATCTGAAATATATTTTTACCACAGTACCCCTTTAAACTAGACAGTCTAAAAATGCATCAAACAGTAATAAATCTGGCACATTTTTGGACTGTCTAGTCTAAATTTGTCTATAAATTAATGTTGGATGTATATAGTAAAATCATCCTAATGTTGGGTGAAAAAGGGATTGGGAATTTAGAATTTTAAAACATTTAAAGCCTTTAGCGGTCAGGGCATGCTGGAAGTTGTAGTTGGGGAGCACTAGCTTACTTCTGGTAACCGTCTGTACAAAGCTTACTCCTCTGATTTGTATTCTAGGGAGCCGTCGTCTTTACATCAGAAATTGCAGCCGCATGATGAAGAAAATATTAAAATACACAGCCGCAGAGAGCACTTTCGGAGCATTTTAGGAGCTTGGCTAAGCTGTTACCAGTCTGTCAGAAGTGTGGAGCAGTTTCAATAGCAGACACGATTTTACTTGCACCTCTGGACTTTCATTCAATGCGCTATTGCCCGAGATCAGAACAAGACAAGTAAAGAAAAATATTTGCAATTTCTCACTTTTCCCACATAGTTTATATCTAGATATAAAGTCGCTCACATGATAACCGCAATGTAGTCAGGACCGCGGCATTAAATACAGCTGTATTGCGGTGGCTATAAAGAGAATACTATATAGACTACATAAAATTCTACGTCTGATCTGTGCATTCCATAAACCCGTATTTACTGGCGGAGAAGTCTGGAGAAGTAATCATGTTACAGGCGGCACACGATTCATGTTCTATAAAGCACCCCTCATAAATACACCAGGCTATTAGATATTCTTCATTGAAAACCTATTTACTAGTAATTTTAAGATATTCAGCTCTAACTAATGAAAACTTGATCACTAGTGGGCGACACTTAGCTAATGTTTGTGGATGGGAGTTTACATTTCGAATACACAGGCAGTTCAATAGATGTAACAGGTCTAAGGGTGCCTTTACACACAGAGATTTATCTGACAGATTTTTGAAGCCAAAGCCAGGAACAGACTATAAATAGAGAACAGGTCATAAAGGAAAGACTGAGATTTCTCCTCTTTTCCAAAATTGGTCAGACAAATCTCTCTGTTTAAAGGTACCCTAAGAGCAGTAGTGCAGTACAGAGGGTCCCGCTAGTGCATATGTCGTTTCAGATAAGTTTTCAGGGTGGTCTGTTATGTGTGTACATGACGAATAGCTTTATATCTGGCAATGATATAACTTGTATATGACATTTTCACCAGTTTTCACCTCTGCAGACTCCATTTCTAAGTGTCAGCTTTCTTTTATCTACTGATTGGAGACTAGCCCCAATTATGTCTTCCATACACTGCAAATAGAAGAGGGGATCCAGTTCCCCTGTATCTCTATAGCACACCCTCAGAAGCAGAAGTGTTTAGGACATTATAAGGCAGTACTGAGCAATGTAAGCTGTGAATCCAGCACTGAAGATAGATCTAGCATACTGTCTTCTGTCTGTGCGCTGAATGGTCTGCTTTACCCAGATATGTTGCTGATCTGATCCAGGTAATGTAGTAGATATCCCATCATATCAGGGACTTCCCCGTAATAAGTATATATTGGTGATTTGTATAACTTTTGGGGGACAATATAATACTTTAATAAAAATTTTCACTGGACTTCTCCTTTAAAGGAGAAGTCGAGCGATTTAAAGGAGAAGTCCAGTGAAAATTTTTATTAAAGTATTATATTGTCCCCCAAAAGTCATACAAATCACCAATATACACTTATTACGAAAAATGCTTATAAAATGCTTTTTTCCCAGCACTTACTACTGCATCAAGGCTTCACTTTCTGGATAAAATGGTGATGTCACGACCAGACTCCCAGAGCTGTGTGGGCTGTGGCTGCTGGAGAGGATGATGGCAGAGGGATGCTCAGTGTCCCTCCAGTGTCCTGTGTCCCTCAGTGTCCCCCTGCCATTATCCTCTCCAGCAGCCACAGCCTGCACAACTCTGGGAGTCGGGTCGTGACATCACCATGTTATCCAGGAAGTGAAGCCTTAATGCAGTAGTAAGTGCATGGAAAAAAAGCACTTTATAAGCATTTCCTGCAATAACTGTATATTGGTGATTTGTATAACTTTTGGCGGTCAATACAACACTTTAATAAAAAAAAATTTGCCGGACTTCTCCTTTAAAACATTTTTCAAAATGGCAGAGGGGAATATAAACACAAACAAAATTTCTATACCCCCGTGCCCTTGCAGCACTGGATTGCTGCTCTGGGAGCCCCTTCGGGCTATAGGGTCTCCTTCACAGCAGACGTCACAACCTAGTTGATGGAGCACCCGATCAGTGACTAGGAAGGGACAGCTGGACTTCTCCTTTAAGTACTTAGTAATAGAAAGCAACGTGGTCCACCACATATGAAAATGCACAAAAAAAGAAAAGAGAAAAAAAGAAAAAACTACAGTACAGTGAACCCGGTTCGAGAGGACCACCCAAAACTGCATTGAAAAGTGGTTAAAGAAAATGTATGACTGAAAATCTATCATGCTTAATCCGGTGTGGATAAGGTGGTGGTCTTTTGGAGAGGTTTCACTGTAGTTGCTATGGGTCAGCAGAGCTTTATATTCCAATCATTATGATGTGAACGCCTGTGCCCGCTGCCGGTCAGTCCTGCACATGATTATATAATACAACGTAAGCTACTTTACCAGCTGGAAAATGAGTTTTGGAAAAAAAAATACCACGCTGGGCCCCATAGCATTTCAAAATGAGCTCACCGCAGGCCCATATGTTCTGCATAATCTCAGCCCTTTATAGCTATAAATGTCTGGGAAAAAGACAAGAATGGCATCAATATCGGCGATTAAAATTCCATTTCAAAGTAGAGCAAAGAGCTCATCCCAAGCCGAACGGAGCTGTAAAACAGAATGACCCCAGGAAGATACCAGACAGGAGCGTCCATGTCTGTGTGTTTGTTCATAAGAATAAACTGGAAAGCTATAGAAGCCGATTGTCCCCTACATGGACATGGTAATGAGGTTTCCCCCATTAATAAGTATTGCTGCTTGTTTGTAATCATTGTATCCCTACGGTAATGCAGACGCACAGTTCATACATAGCAGTCTATCAGATCTGATCAAAGAAAGCAACAGTGTAATCCATTGGGGGACAATTCTGTAGCAGGGGTCAATGCACATAGAACTGCCATAAAGGGCCAAACCACACAGCGACTGGCAATTCATAGGAGGTGAATATGAGGTACTGTAGCTGCACCTGGCCTATGCCTAGCATGTGCGGCCACATAGGACCCATAACCCAGCTGCCATCTCTGGGTGTAAGACAAGGATTTGCAATGCAATGTAGCTGCAGAGAAAACAGCCCAGATTTGTCATGTACAGAAGCAGAGGCCATGTTCAGCCATAAATCACACTGCTCAGGTACATAAGACACAAACACAAAGAACAAAAGGAGGTCACATAAACATGGTCATAATTTAGGGAACAGAATTACTTTACAGTCTCCAATGCTAATGTTTCGCCTGGGGATAGAAGCGCCACGCTGCATATATTTCCATGTTCTCTCCGGATTACCATTTCCTGACTATATAGGTAAAGGTCTCTTTATAGAAGAAGAAGAGTCAGAGATTCTGCAAGATACATCTCAAGTGCAATATCCCAGCAGGTTTATTAGTATTGCATCTGTGCGACCACAGGTATAATGATATATACTGTATAATGGACTCTGTGTGCATTATAGCTTCATTATGAATGAAGGCTATGACCTTAGTAAATAAGGCCAACATGAATACTGTACACTGTATATTCTAAAAATGCACCAGACTCTCAATGACACATATATTACAAATATTCAACTTCGCAACGTATAAGCATAGAAATATTGCGGCACTCATAGCGTTTGTTGCAAAGCCATTTCCTTTATTGATAAAAACGAACCAATAACAACAGCAGGTAAGACGCCAGTGAAAAAACAATGTGCGTTGCCGGTTACAGCTGTTTCACGCTATCTCAGCACTTCTACAAATCGGTCTGTAGAAGCGCTGAGATAGATACACACCAACCAAATATACATGTGCCCACCATGGGCTAGATACAGTCAGATAGGATAGTCACCTCATCTGCCATTGATTCTGTATTGGGGGGGGGCAGGAAGGGAAGACATGGGCCTATGGACGCTCGCCCTATTGTGGTCAATAATCTCCCTGATCCTAGGGGGAATCGATGTCCTTAAAAATGTCTCACTCGGAAGCCTACCCCTTCCTAATCTACCCTACTTCAAACCCTACAGTGTTAATATACACACCATGTACTTAATATAACCCCTCAATGCCAGCCAAATGAGAAATAAAGTGAATTGTACTCAGGCATATGTGCCAATCTGCATCTTTGTGGTAACAGGAGTTTGGGCGCCATATCTATGCCTTATACCCCTTGACCGGATGGCCACATATCCCCTAAGGAAATCCCTGAGTAGGTTGAAACTCGTAGAAGTACCACTGGCTTTATTTCTTATCTGGCTGGTATTAAACAGTATATTTAATGCATAATGTATATATCTGACATTACAGGGGTTGTTCACCATTTTTTTTTTACTTTCAAATCAACTGGTGCGAGAAAGTGCCAGAGATTGGTAATTTACTTCTATTAAAAAAAAGTCTTCCAGCACTTATTGAACAACCCCCTTGACCATGTCTACACTCTATACATTGGCATTTACCTGTATGTTGTGGGTCAATGCTGAATACATCATAGTCTAAGTATCTGATTTATGGGGATTGCATTTGACCTTGGCTATATTGGAGGTTACATTGTGCAGCTTAGCACATTGCCGCGTAACTAAACCCAGGGAATTAAATGCCCATATGCAATTTCTTTGTGTTGGTATCAAATCGCTCCACTGAAGCCCACCCATAGGGGACATTGGTGGTCCCCGGGTGGGAAGTAGAGTACATTAGGAAGGAGTAGGTTTCTGAGACGGACTGCCTCTTTTAAGGGGGTCAATTCAGCCTAGGATCAGGAAGATTGTTCAAAATTTGGCGAGAATCTGTTCCTCCCCCTCACTACAGGACCAGGGGTAACCTATGGATATAGCTGCCCTAAAAGATGTCAATGAAGCTGGCATTCCTGTCCAATAAAGAACAATAATCCTGGGGAAATAACACATTAATCCTGAAGACTGTAATTCATACAGGATAAGCAGGTGTGTGGGATATATGCACTGAACACAAAGCCCACATTGTACACAACGTCTTGCCATAGTTAATGCTGTGAACGTGTCAAAACACCTTAAAGGCTCGTACAATTATAATTAATCGTTGCCTAACATATTGTTTCTTTAGTGGGGCATAAGGGAATAACGCCAATGTAGGGTGTGACATGAGCCTGTAATGGGTGAACTAGAAGGCAACACTATAAAAAAAACTTTGAGGGAAATGATTATTACTGGGAGTCAAAGTGTCATATGTAGGAGTCCTGCAATAAGGGACATAGACATGCTAGAGAATCGGACTCCCTCTATGGTATATACAACAAAAAAAAGCAAACAACACAAGAAGGTCAACCACATGCAATACATCACTAGGATATACTATACATGGCAGTGGGTGGGAGTCTGAACTACATGACCAATGCTGACCATTAGAAGATATCCGTGGAGGCTGTGTGAGCTGCTACTTCTGTACTAGGTTTGATATGCACATATTGGATACTGATGGGACAGGCAAACCCTTCAGCAGGGTACTGGGATTTATTTCACATGTAATATACCATATACAGGAACCCTTTTTGTATCTACTCCTATTCCCACTCATGACACCATACAACATCAAGCAGTTCACATGCAGGAAGAATAGAGAATCCAATGACTAATGTTTCCTGCAGTCTCTGAAGCTGTCCCTGACTTGCTCATTTATCTTGTTGCATCCTGGGAATCTGCCATCTAGGGTTACATAGGACATGACTTTATTACTCATAACTAAATCTGTTACTTATATGCTTTGTGGCCTCCTTGTATCTTAACAGATAGAGGAGGGAAGTGTTCACCAAGTAGCGGCCTCCAGTGTGCGGATCCCTTATGTCGGTACAATTAGTGCTCCACAAACCCTGCAAATGTCATGCTAATAGGATAAGTATTTAATGCCTGATCTAGAATACACAAACAAATCACATCATCCAAAAACAGACACGTAATGAAATCAGCGAGTATCAGACGCAGGCTCCGGGGAACAAACTCTGATTAAAGTTTAACTGCTGCATAGCCAGAAGTTAGAAGCCGCTCAGCAGTAGACGGGTGTGGACAAGTACACTGCTCCAGGGCTCGGCATATAGTAACACTCACAGCCTGATATAGCAATGTTCATCATCTACTGCAGTCTTCCCCAACCCAGGGCTCTCAAACCATTACAAAACTACAGGTCCCACCATGCCTTGGCATCCTTTGGCTGTTACTGCATGGTGGGTGTTGTAGTTTTTCAACAGCTGCAAAGCCACATATTGCGAAACACTTATCTAGTGGAAGCCTTCATCACACTTATATTCTGTATGGTGCTGCTGTGGCATCATAGGGCATTTCTCCCAGATATCACTTTAAGGAGAAGTGCGGCCAAAATAAAAACTCTGCTGAAGGCAGGGGGTGCGGGAACATAATAGAACATAAAGAATGTATACTTACCTGTCCCTGTGACCCCACAGTGCCGCATGACTAGCTCTCTGATCGCTGCCAAGCTTCAGTTCCTCCCAGCTTCCTGGTACATCATAACCTGGAGGAAAGTACCTGCTTTGCCAATCAGTGACTGCTGAGGTGTCCTGCCTTAGTCACTGGCTGGCTGAGCAGGCATCCCTGAGCCCAGGTCATGATGTGGCAGGAGCCCGGCGGGAGTCCAGGAGCCGTGAAACAGCGCTGTGATGGCTGATGGCAGATGGCACAGGGATGGGTAAGTATAAATTCTTTATTATATTCTTGCATCTCCCCAACTTTAGCAGATCTTTCATTTTCGATGGACTTCTCCTTTAAATGCAGATTTTTGCAAAAATGGGATTGAACCCAACACATACCTCATTATATCTTCCCCGCAGGGGTAGTTACACAGCTTATGTGTCAAAAATACCTAGCAAAACAGTGAGTGGCTGGACACAGTGCCAGAAACCTGTAGATCTTCATTAAAAGGGATAACCAGGATAAGAAAAAACACAGCTACTGTCATGCAAAAACAGCACCACCGCTGTCTCCATTTACTAAGTGTGAACAACCCCTTTAAGTCAATAGGATCTGTTGGGTGCCGTTGGTATCCGGCATGCCACTGATATACCAGTGCTGTTTTTTCCACTGACAATGTTGGAATATCCTACTAATATGCCATTAATGTGTTTACTAAAATAACTCACAGGGGATAAAGGGGCATAGCAACTTTGCTTTACCCCTCGAGCCCCAGTGTCTTCTCAAGGAGTAATTACAAGGGGTGAAGACGATCCTTGTTACTTGTATGCTATGGGTATTCTGGCCCCTTCTGTAACCACACAGCGCCCTGCATGCTATTAGCCGTGATTTCACAGATTGACAGGCGATCTGATGAGATGAACCTCACAATTTTCTGGCTCATCTGGCGGGTGGCAGGAAGCAGACACAAAGCTTGTAATATCCAGCGAGTGTGTGGCCATGTTACAAGTGCGGCCTTCCTACTGCCAGATGGTTGTTAGGAGGCCAAAATGAAAAGACAGAAGCTGAAATAAAACTGTCACATCCAATCCGTCAGCCTGGCCGTGTCATCAATACAGGGCCAGGTAACACAGCAGAGTTTATCCACAGACACTCAGGTTATAAATATCACCCACACACCATTCATGGCCTACTACTCTCACAATAATGTACGGCTGGATAATAGCATTACATGGCAGCTCAGGCGATTCTTTACTGCTGTAAATGTTGTTACAGGAACACTTCAATAAATGCAATTTTCACACAGAAGAGCTGTTCTCACATGTACAAGTCTGATCAAGGCGAAGCGTGCACGCGACACCTTCCATATAGCCTGCAGACTTCAGGGGTTATTACCATAAGGTATATTAGTAGAATTTCCCTGAAAGATGCGGGTCACAACTCCAGGACTACCTCCGACCTGCTTACGGTGCAGTTTTACACGGTTTTTAGATAAAGGCCCAATTGCACGGGTAAATGGCTGCAGCAAGCGAGTGCCGAGCGTTTGCTCATTCATCAGATGATCGCTGGCCTACGAGTGCTCATTTCCCGATGATTGGCCTTAACACCAATAGAGGTTAGGGTCCATTTACACAGAAAGATTATCTGACAGATGATCTGCCAAAGATTTGAAGCCAAAGCCAGAAATAGACTATAAACAGAGATCAGGTCATAAAGAAAAGCCTGAGATTTTTCCTCTTTTTAAATCTATTTCTGGCTTTGGTTTCAAATCTTTGGCAGATAATCAGTTTATCTTTCTGTGTAAATGGACCCCTAATGGGAGATATGTATAAAAAAAAATAGCTCGCATTCTGTATCTGTAAAACAGAGAGAAATCCAAGAAAACTTTTAAATAATCTTCTATCAAGCAGCTAGAAAATCCATGTGACTATTTACTGGTTACATCTGTTTCTGAGAAAGCCACTATTACTGGTCCATAAAGGTTGTCCCCAACTTTCCTAGAAACATCTATGAAATGGCTGAATGACATGACTCATGTTTGCTGGTGAGATGTTATTTAATGGATAATGTAACTTAACAGAGTTTGTCCTGTCTATAAAACTCATTCTGATATAACTATTAGGGAATTTATAGTTCATAAAGTGGGGTGGTCCTCTATTAAAAACATTAGATAGCAGCAGCACCAAAATCAATCAATCAGTATGTGAACGCCTCATCGGATGGGACCCAAAATCCACAATGAAACAACATAGTAGAGTTGAGCTTGCAGGGTCAGGAGGCGTCTGACTTGGTTCAGGACAGAATGGAAGAATGTGCAGCATTACTTACATTGCCTGCTGCACATCCTCCAGCCTCTGGGAGTTTGCTTAGCTGTCAGGCCACAGAGTTAGGGTCCTTTTACACGGAACGATTTATCGTTTAAATTTGCACGATAACAATCGAATTCGAACAATAATCCTACGTGTAAACGCAGCGAACGATCAAGCGACGAGCGAGAAATCCTTTATTTTTATCTTTCAACATGTTCTCAAATCATCGTTGATCGTTCGCAAAAAAAATCGCAGATCGTTCAGTGTAAACAGTCTTTCAACGATTTCACCTTTGTGTGAGATAGGCTTAAGCGATCACAAAACAATCGCAAAACGATTTTTCCGTACGATGTATCGTTCCGTCTAAACGCTGATCGTTATGAAAAAAACATTGTTCATTCAAAATCGTTAATCGTGCGATCGGGCGAATTATCGCTCTGTGTAAAAGTACCATTAGGGTCCTTTTAGGCAAAGCGATTTTTAACAATTAATGATCGCAAACGAGATTGTTTATCGTTAACCTATAATCATACACCATATTACACAGAAGGATAGTCGTTAGTTACGATTATGATCGTTTACTCCATCTGATCCCAGCAAAACAATGAACAATGTGCAATTACACTGAACGATTAGTGAAAATATGTGGAACTTGAGCGAACAAATGTGGAATTACAGCCAACGATTAGTGGTCGATTAACGATGATTTTAGGGTCAGATGTAAATCAACGATCAACGACACAAACCATTTTTCAATCGTTGCCTGCAATTACACAGAACGATTATCATTAAAATTCAAACGATATAACGATTTTGTACATGATAATTGTCCCGTGTAATAGGGCCCTAAGGGGTGGTGGAGAGCAAGTGAGGGGAGTGCTGTCAAGGAAGAAAGTGCAGGCTCCACATATCCACATAGCAGAAAGGTGGGTGTTTAGTATGTGTGTGTGTGTGTATATACCTGCTCCCCCAGTGTCCTGCTGCAGTGACTGAAGACCCACCACTTCCGAGACAGACTCAGTAATTGGCTAAGCGGACTGTCACTCCCGAGATGAATGTGTCTTGGAAGCGGTGGGGCTTCAGTCAGTGGGGAGACCAGAGGCACTGCAGCAGGACACTGAGGGGCGCGGGGAGAGGTAAGCATAACATGTTTATTAATAAACATGCCGGAAAAGCAAAAGCTAGTAACATAGCATGATACAGTCAATGTCTGTAAACACGTGGGTGTGATTCTCTGTGGCAGAGCGCCCAATGTCACGGATGGTCTGTCCTGTAATCTTCCCTGTACGCCAACGTCATCACTGGGCCCCTCCATGATGCTGAGGGCTCAGACATAGAGAATCACGCCCAGAGAGGCTTATTTACAGACAAATATTCTTAGTGCCGGAGGACCACCCACATGGCTACATAGCAGTAATACAGCTTGGGAAGTTTTCAAATTCATCTTTCAGGTAATGTGGAAAGAGAGTATTTTGTGTCTGGCTGTATTATGCCATGTTACTGGCCCGATTTAGTGGTGATTGGTTTCCTTTAACACACAAATTCAGTTCTGTTCTGTCTGTATACCTTAACCAACCAAATCTAGCTATGCTTATTATAGCACACAGAGCCTTTGTGCAGTATAATGTACCTAACTCTTTGCTAACTTATTTAAAACACATTTGAACACACATTAAAATGTAATGCATGATGGGGGTCGTAATTGAATTGTCTAATGCTTCATTTACACAGAGCGATAAATCACCCGATCGTACGATTAACGATTTCAAAGTAACAGGTTTTTTTTTTTAGAACGATTAGCGTTTAGACGGAACGATATATCGTACGGAAAAATCATTTTGCGATCGCTTAAGCCTATCTCGCACATAGGTTAAATCAGTGAACGACTGTTTACACGGAACGATCTGCTAATTTTTTGCGAACCACCAACAATGATTTAAGAACATGTTGTAAGATCAAAATAACTGATTTCTCGCTCGTTGTTTGATCGTTTGCTGCGTTTACACGTACGATTATCGTTCGCTGCGTTTACACGTACGATTATCGTTCAAATTCGATCGTTATTGTGCAAATTCGAACTATAATCGTTCCGTGTAAACGCAGCATAACTTCCTCCTCTGGTGGGCCAGTCCATAGACGAGTACCCTAGTCATAACATGTGACAAGTGTGCTGGTGGTCCCTGGACTTGACTACTAGACTGGGGGGGGGGGGGGGGGGGTCGCCAACCAAATTGTTGCCCGGGGCCTCCACCAGCCTTAAGCCTCTATTAGGGCCCTATTCCACCGGACGATTATCGTTCAGATTATCGTTAAATCGTTCGAATCTAAACGATAATCGTTCGGTTGAAATGCAGTTAACGATTAACGACCGAACGAGAAATCGTTGATCGCTTTATAAGACCTGGATCTATTTTTATTGTTGCTCGTTCGCAAAATGTTCGCATTGAAAAAGACATTGTTCGGTCGTTCGCAATAGATACGAACTCAATAGCGAATAAATAGAGAAGAAAAACGATCGCAACTACGATCACAAGTAACGATTATCGTTCCATGGAAATAAGTGAACGTTTTCAGGTCTTTCGCAATAGCGGTCGTTTGAGATCGTTAACCGTTAACGATTATGCAAACGATAATCGTCCGGTGGAATAGGGCCCTTATACGGGGCAACTGAGAGGAGCAAACAAGCGCTGTCAGCTCCTCGTTCCCCACTCGCTGCCGCCACTATTACTCGCATTGGCAGCAAGCAGATGAGTGCAGAGGGCCCGCGGGTGAGCAGCCCGGGTGATCGCTAGATCGTCTGGACAGCCCATGGCAGATAGCAGTGGTCTGCTGCCACCGCTCCTATTTAACGGTAGCAGATCGCTGCTTTATTAGTCGTTTGTCTTTCAACATGTTGAAAGACAAATGACTGCAACGATCACCCGACATCGTTCATGTCGGCTGATCGTTGTCCTCTATTACACAAGAATACGGCTGATAATCGTTTTGTGTAATAGGGCTTTTACTCCAACCCAGCACTCGACAGACATACTATTGATGTTAATGGGCCTTTAGCAATCTCTCGTTTTTCCTGTGGTGGTGCCAGGAAACTGCCAGGTTTTTCCCAGTTGGAGGATACAGCCAGTTATCATGGTGTCCCCCTAAGTCTAAAAATAGTATAAAAGTATAATACATCATTGATTCAGTCCATTTATAACAACGTTGGGCTATTAAATCATCAGTTACTGTAATTGTAGGATGTTTCCCCTGCAGTATTACCAACCGAAGGTGCGTTTTACGAGTTTTTTCGTTTTCTGTGGCGCTAGGAAGACGTGTGCTTATTATAGCGTCTCCTCTATGCAGCATTCCTCTCTCTCGTGAACCGTCTATGTTTCTTCATCCATAATGATGCGATATCAAGGTTGTGTGTTCCAAGGTCTGAAATGATGCCAGCTGCTCTGTTATCATGAGGAGAATTATGAACATTTCGCTGCACTAAGTAATCTACCAAATAACTTTTGTTCCGCTATTTGAGTGTACAGAAATAACACATAATGAAGGCACAGCATGGAACAACGCTCACTTTGAAGCAGGGACTTTTTAAAGTGACACTTGGTGCGAGGTGAGGCCTGTATACAGAGCAACCCAAGAGTACTGACAAATATAGACTTAGGCTCCAGGTATACTGCCATCACTTCAGCAGAGCATAGTCATACTACAGTAATACAATACACCGACCATCTATTCTGGAGGCTCAGTGTATAGGGCAGTGCTATTCAAAGTAAACTGGCAGCAAGAAAAGATGTAAGACCATCCATACATTTAATGTAGTGGTCTGAGGCTGCAATCACTGAGAAAAATTATTTAAAAAAAAAAAATCTCTGAAGTGTCAAAGAGGTGTTGCCAGGGTACTCCACTCCCATGACCAGGCCTCTTTGACACTGTTAGGTAATTGCAACTTCGGACAACTACAATATATGAATAGCCTCACTGCTTACACAGCTATGTAGCCATGTAAGAAGTTTGGGACATGTTTTCTGTGAGTTTCCCTTTGAAGTAGTGTCTGAGACCTTAAAGGGGTTATCCAGGTAACAAAAACTATATTCTGAACAATCCCACTTCCCAGTGTCACCTTAGGTTATACGTGTATATTAGACATATCTTAGCTTGGCTATTCACTTGGTAACCTGACCCCCAGGAGACATAATCTGCATCTCCATGCACCTGTGCTGCTTCCATAGACTGACATGTGTCCCTGAGCCTAGGTTTCTGTAATATGAAAAGCTGTCAGTGAGTACAGGCATATGTACCTGTCTTTGTGTCACAGTTCTGTATATTGTAAGTGGTATAGATGTTCTAAGAGTCTGGATGGAACTAGAATGTTCTCATTCACAGTCAGCAAGCAGAGATCTAAACCTACACTACACACCAACCCATAAGTAAACAGATTCCAAATATGCAGCACATAGTTACACCGTGCATGTGTCAGCTCTGCTACACCATGCGCTCGTCAGCTCTGTTGCATCATCAGCTAGTATGGAATACATATTGGGGTTATGTGATGCAAAATCTGTGAAAAAAAACAGTCCTGTGTTTACTATGCAATAGTAATGACAGCAGTGGGCAGGAAAGAAAGCAAAGGGGGCGGGTACCCAAATGGACCAATCAGGAAGATGCATGATGGGAAATGTAGTTTCCTAGCTTGGATATAGATCGGCTTTTAGAAAAGCTTGTAACTCAGAAATGCCAGCAGCTTGAAAGACAGGAGACAGCTCAAAATACTCAGGGGGACTTAGTGAGTAAGAGCAGCTAGCAGTTAATTTTTTTTGCTCTTAAAAAGAAACCCCTTTAAGCACTTGTAACACCTACTTCAGATATAAGTTTTTTGAGACAACTCCATACATTTTGCAATTCTTGGCATGACATCTGTACGGAATAAGTTTGCTTTTAGACAACCATAATGCAGACACACACCCCAGTATTACTGGTTTTTGTGGTTTTTACTGATGCAATCTTAACTATAGGGTTACAAGAGACAGCCATAATAACTGTCCTATACAGCCAGCACATTTACTGTATGAACAGGAGTCCTCTGAGAAGATGCTGGAGGAAAGAAGAATCGCACAATTGCTAAAACTATAATGAGGCCTTCAATAGGTTGTATGAAAAAAAAAAAAAAAAAAAAAAAAAAACAACATGGCTGCTTTTCATTTCCACTCCTCTTTTAAGCTTACGATACTATGGACAAAAGTGGTGCTGTCTCTGGAAGAAAGCAGCCATGCCCATTTATTTCTGAACTGACCTCTAACAACTTTATAGTCTAAAGGGCTTATCCCAAGAATAATAGTGATCACCTATTCGGAGGATAACTAGCATTCAGCTTTCTTCATATGTCCCATGCAGTGTGAGCTGGATGGTGAGCAAGCGTGTGACCCTTCATTGGACATGGCACTGGGATCCTGGGTTCAAATCTCACAAGGGCAATACAGTGGTACCTCGGTTCTCGAACTTAATTGGTTCCGGAAGGCAGAACAGAACAGAGCAGTGTCTTCCCATAGGAAATAATGTAAATGTGATTAATTGGTTCCAGCAGCCACCAATAATTACCTACAATACTCATTTATTACACTGAAAAGTGCCCAGTATAATCACTACAGTACAGAACAGCACTATACTGTACAGGACATTAAACATAAGAAATGTTCATCAGAACCAGCAATTATAGTACAGTAGTCACCAACTCCTCACCCATGCTTTACTGTATAGCGTCCCCCCCATCCAAGCACTGTAATGTATGGGAGATGGTGGTGCACTGCCAGTACTACTACTGCACTGTATATGCACTCCAGCACTTATACAGCACTGTACTGTATGTGAAGCCTCACCACTGCTTAACTCGCCAGGTACAACCCACCATCCACGCTCGCAAAAACATTCGAAAAACGTTCGAAAACCAAGCAAAGTTTGAATTCTAAACACTACTTCTGGGTAAATTTTCGTTCGAATACCAAGCAGTTCGAGTTCCAAAGCGTTCGAAAACAGAGGTATTACTGTATCTGCAAGGAGTTAGTATGTTCTCCCCTTATTTGCGTGGGTTCCCTTCCGTCACTCCGGTTCCCTCCCACATTCAAAAACATACAGAAAGACAAATTTGGATTGTGAGTCGTAATAGGGACAGGGACAAAAATTCACGATTCTATTTGAAGTACTGCAGAATCAGGTGGTGCTATATAAAGGAATTATTGTTATAGGACAAGGGATGCAGAGTCCCGACCAATCAGCTAGTTATGCTCTATCCTGTGGTAATTCACATTTAAATTGATGGAAGCCAACACAGAACCCAACACAATATTGTAAGGTCATGGGCTATACTGGGCTGAGTTATGTCTTACTCTATAAACTAAAACCACATTGTAAACTTGAAAAGAGGTTGGAATATTTATGAATCTCCTGTTAATTTACCAAGGATAAAAAGATAAAAGTTAATTTACCAAAACTGATTGTGGATTAGAATGCTCTCTGTACTGGACCAGGGAATATTTTTTTTAAATGGTCACTGTTATTTCATCCCTCTGTGTGATAGCCTACGTCATTCCTAACACATTTGTAGCACAGTTCAGTAAAGAAAAATTACTATGTAGCCCAGAAAAAAAGCCTTAGAATAGTGGCCACTAGTTGTCACATTCCCCTGCCATCTGCTGTCCAATGCCTGTCTTTCGGCTCCATCTACTAGTAGAGGCACCAGGATAAAACCCTACGGCATCAAGGCTTCACTTCCTGGATAACATGGTGATGTCACGACCCGACTCCCAGAGCTGTGCGGGCTGTGCCTGCAGGAGAGGATGATGGCAGAGGGACACTGAGGGACACAGGGCACTGGAGGGACACTGAGCATCCATCCCGCTGCCATCATCCTCTCCAGCAGCCACAGCCCGCACAGCTCTGGGAGTCGGGTTGTGACATCCCCATTTTATCCAGGAAGTGAAGCCTTGATGCAGTAGTAAGTGCAGGGGAAATAAGCACTTTATAAGCATTTCCTGTAATAAGTGTATATTGGGGATTTGTATAACTTTTTGGGGGCAATACAATACTTTCATGAAATTTTCCCTGGACTTCTCCTCTAATTAATTTCTTTCTTCTTCCCACATGTCACTTATACTGTAAACCATCCACCAGGACAATGTACAATCATTAGCACAGCTGAGAAGAGCAAGTGCGGTCATCTGATTGGTCAGACAACTAAGAGAAAGGAAGTGCCTGTGTGAGTACTGGCGACACACAACCCAGCCCTGGTCCCAACCCTTAAATGAACAGAATGAGAAGGGGGCTGAAAAACAATCCCTTGTTACCACCCTCAAGGGTATGTTAACAGTAGAATAAAAATAACATTTCATTTTTATTTCTGGCCTTCACAGCTTGCAGATAATGGGTTAAACACACAATGTTAGGAATTTGGCGTCTTTTCCTCATGCTACTGATCCATGAAAAGAAATCCACTGTGATCACAAAAGTAGCAGTTGTTTTCTCTGCAAATGGTCACTAATTAGCAATTTTATATTCGTTTCTATTGATATTTAAATTAGCACAATGCAAATTAATTTATGTGTTATTTACAGCGCACATCATTAGGAGGATATGGAAATGAGCCGTGGCGGCCATCTTTATAAACTTGGGAGCGTTATTTATATTCAGTCCTGTGGGCACTATGCAGAAGGAAACACTAAATACAGACAGAGGATCTGGAAAGAGGCTTTTAGCTGTAGATTCAGAGTTGTCAGTCATAATATATCATCCATCTATAACAGCATAATTACAGTGTTGGCCGTGGGTTAGATGGCACCATGTGCACAGTTCTCTTCTCATGCCCTCTCCCTGAAATCCTAAATCATAAAACAATGGTACCTATTGGCACCCTATGATTGTGTGGCAGGGCGCCAATGGGCAGACAGTCTGCTTACCCTGAAGATTGCCAAGTGCAGCCAGAGCCCTCTGCGTATCAGGAGAGTACTGCTCCCCTATGCAGCCGCACATCCCTACAGCCAGCCCAGAGCATAAACATTAGTTGCACTTGCTGGCAGCAATGGGGAACAGTGTTCTGTATAATCATTACACCCCATAGAGATGCCTGCTGCTTAAACCCCATCAGCTATGAGAAATGCACAGAGTAGTACCTAGTGTATGGTCTCTAGGTATGTACCTAGATGTAAATCTATCTTTATGAGAAATTCTTTTTATTAAGAGAAGAGAAGCCCTAGTGTTTATGTCTTATGGTTACAGATGTCCTGGAGCTTTAAAAAGTGGACGACAAACCTCTTAAGGGTAGCTTCACACGTACGGTATCACAGCGGATTTCACATTGCGGATCCTCAGAAGATTTTATCTAAATAATTGGACACGGCATCAAATCTGCTGCGGATCCTGTATGTGTGAACGCACCCGTAAAGGGGTATTTCACCCAGGTGTATTTACCACCAATCAAGAGAACGGTCCAGAGCAGGAGAGGTTTTTCTATAGGGGATTTGCTACTGCTTTGGACATACAGCAGCTGATAAGTAATACTTGAGATTTTTTGACATGTGAATGCAATTTTTCTAGATACTAAATTGTAATGTTTTTTTATGTAGCAAGGGGTGAGTACAATGCATGTAATTCTACGCATGGGATTTTCTACCATACATGACAAGATAGCACCACAAAAAGATGTAGAGGTCTGCATAGGTTATTATAGTGGGGGATACCTATACTAGCTGGACTGCTGTGGGAGTAAAGTTTCTTATTGTGGAAAGCACAAACTGGTATGTGGAGTCTTACAGACTATTTAATACTCACTGGCTGAAAATACGAGCTCTCCTCCAGAAAGAAGTGAGCTCCCTGGCACAACCGATTGGAGATGGCATACCTACAAGTCAACCCTTAGAGGGCTACATTGTGTATGGGTGACTCTTCCTTCTGGCTTTTAATCCCCTAGGGCCCAGCATTAACTCTACCTCTAATAGGTGACACAAGAGAGCTCTCTTCCTTTTGGAGAAAGGCTATTCTGCACACTATGGCATAAAAAGGTATATAAAAACTGTCTACTTTTATTTTAAAGCTAATATTGTACAGATGTAGCAGAGTTAAATTATTCATTTTGCAATAGGATTATTTGCATATACCGGCAATAACACTCAGCTCTGCTACATCTATATTGTGAATGAGCAGTAGGGCTATTAAGAAGATCCAGGCCTTAGCCGTGTAGCAATCTCTCTCTTCACATATGCTGCGCCAGTGATGAAACCGTGGAATGCCTTTCTCTGCGGTCCCATAAGTCCTGATGTATAAACACATCTAATACAATGACTCACTGGCGGTTCACTCTCCCATTGTTCTCTGTGTGCGCTGACTGTTATTAAATTTAGCTGCAGATTTCGGCTAAGGAGTGGATGCATTATGTAACATTATACTAACAATGTTTGCAGCTGGAAACAAAGATATTTAGTGCAAACCACTCAGCTCCATAACATGTAAAATGAATGCAGGTGCTCTCATGCAGAGAATATAGATGCTACTAAGGGGCTGGTGAGAAGCTTCACCCACATAAGACCAGATTCTCATCCAGAATTCTCAAGGAGGAGAGCAGTAAAGCAATTCTCCGTTCATCTATAGTATGTATCCCTGGCCAATGCTAAGTGGGTTCCCTGATACAGAAGATCACATTAAAGTCCTTGCAAATCTTTTTTTACAATGACTGATTTACGCACTCACATCAGTGATCTCAGTACAAGGTGTGGAAGGTACATTGAGGACATCTGCCGTGTTACCTGCAGCGGTTCATATAAAGGCACTGCCTTGCAGAGGGTAGCACTCCTCTAGAATAACATCAACGACCCAATGACACAAAAAGCAGCTAAATGATGGACACCTACTTCCTGAAATAAAAGCTAAAGGTGGGAGAAGTCTGGAGCACAAAGAGCAGCAAAAAGCACCATTTACAATTACATCATATAAAGTGAATGCAGTAAAGTGGTGATTTTTGGCTGAAGTAAAGTTTTAAGATTTTATGGAGAGAACTGAAGCGTCCCTCCAAGTAATATGACAATCAGCGATCCATGGTTGTGAGAGACATGAAGAATCTCAGAGAGGGGGGGGGGGTCTGCAGTAGAAATCAGGATATACTTAGAACAAAGTTGTTACAAGATAATGGGGAAGTGGGGCATTATTAGGGTCTCTGCTGAGTTCTTAAAAGAAAAGGGTTACTGCTGAAAAACAAAAAGGAGAAAATTAATGTATGCAGATAATGTCCCTGACAGTAACAGGGGTCACACACCGACCCACATTTATTAATCTGTCCTACCTCCTACCCAAAGCGACAGGTCCTGCTCTGTGCCCAGCTCTGTGACTACCTGCCACCACAGCAGCACCTCCAGATCTGGCCTAGGGGACATGTGCACTCATGTGGGTTTAAAGGGACAGTGCATACATCCATAAATCTGCCCCCACCCCCTTTTCAACCCCACCTCAGCAACATCTACTTAGGCCAGCCCCCCCTGCTGCCTGAGCATTATTGTGGTTCCTTAGGGCTTATTCCCACATCCAATGTACTACAGACAGGGTAGCCCTGTAGTAGATTCTTTCCCCCCACAGCATCATCATTATCATTCCAGGAGCGGGGAAAGTGTATGAGCCCTCATGGCACTGTAATAAGGCAGTCACACGGCTCTGTCACTACAGTGCCACATAGATCCAAACGCTTTCCCCGTTCCTTGATATTGATACATGATGCCGTGCTTCCTCATCCGTAGAATTGGGGACATGGAAATAAGGCCTCAGCATTAGAAATGAGTGAAGCAGACTCTGTTAGGGCTTGCACACAGCTGAACGATCAGCTTTTCTTTTTTTTTTTTTTTCAAAATTTTTATTAAATTTTTCATATAATTCACACAACAACATCGGGACATATATACATCGCATGTCAATAAAGATCAGCTTTTGAATCCTATTGTCTGCCCACTTCATGGAGAAGGTGCATACAGCCTGGGGACTGCATGGAAAACATGGATACAGCCTATGGTGTATGGCTGTATTCATGTTTTCAAGGTGGTTCTCAGGCTGTATCCATCTTCTCCATAAAGCGGACAGACAGCGGAATTCAAAAGCCAATGGCTCGATTTTGTACAAATCCTGACGGAGTCTCTACTAGGCATCGTATATAAGGTGTGATGTCCCCTTAATCCATGCACTGACTGGAAACAGTGTTTTGGATTCCTTCTCTGTCCGTTTGCTTCTGTATTGTACCAACTCTCCTAGGCTTTGACCCTATTGACTCTCCAGTGTGTGACCCAGACTGGTGACTATGCTTTCTTACCTGACCTTCTATATGCCAAAATAAGTGCCAAGAACAGTGCCGCTCAAAATAACTGTGCCAAAGCAGAGGTCCTCCTTAGTGTCAATATGTTTGCCCCCAATGTATTCCAAAAGTAACAGAGCCCCCAAGATTACAAAAAAAAATAGTACTCCCCTACTTACCTATAGTACTCATCTAACCCCATTTTTATGTTCTGCTACTGCAGGCCCCTTCCTGCCTGAACAATGAGCAGGATGGCACAGGCAGCCATACTGACATCATTGCGCCTGCCTGTTCTCTTGTAGACCAAAGACCTAAATCCTTGCGCCCATTTGCTCCCTTGTAGCCCACAGATGTACAGTGATCTGTGAATCTACCAGGGTGGATGGCAGGGAATGGAGTTGAAGGCTCCTCCACAGTTTTCAACTTCATGCACAGCCTAAGACACTCAAAGTTGAAAGTGGTGATTGGTCCACAATCTGTGCGGAACTAGTTTGCAGGCGGCCTGTCAATTGTGATCGATAGGTTGCCAACCCCCTGTGTAGATCATCTACTTTACTATAAATCCACATTTAAAGTAGAGTAGTAATTACCCATCTGCCAACAGTGAGGCCACTAATAATGATGTGGATAAAATAAGCTGTCGCTGAGATCTTTAAACGTCTCTTGGTCACATTTCCTCGGATGTAGCTGCATGTGAACAGAAAGTGAAATAAATGAGACCTTCTCGGGGGCGGCTGGTGTAATTATCGGCTGGCGGAATCACATTAAATGCGGCTGCTGGTCAAAATGCCTTGAAATATCGCACCCCATTTCCTACAGGAGAGGCTAATTACATGCCCGGGTGGCATGGGGTGTTAAGCCTCGCATGCTACACTCATAGCGGGGAATTACATTTTAATTTTAAAAAGATTACATGCATAAAAGAGGAACTATCAGCGTCTGACATATACAGTACTATACCAACATGGAGATACAATTACGAAAAAATAAGCCATGAGCCTCAAGACTCTTCAGCTTACCTCCTTTGGTAAGTGCACCGTGTACAGACCATGCCCTTCCTACAACTAAGTTTCCCAGTATGATTTACAAACACTTACTGACTCCAATGTTTTGTAGTGCTAACTATGACTAGATAGCATATTTGTTGCTTTCTTGGTTAAACATAACTTTTCTTATGTTGCTGCCCATGGTGAGGCTAACGATTCATTCCATACTTTTTTTTAGTCTCCTTCCCCCAGTTCGAAGACACAAAAAACTGTGTGAGAGCTTTTTTCTCTGTTTCCCTCTCCTCCACCCTCCCTTCTGAGACGACTGATGTAAACAAGTATCTATCTGCAACTTTGTAATGCCAGAAGGGATACAGTGAGTTCATCAGCAACTTGACCAATTTAACCCTCCCCCAGCATTACAAAGAAACAACAAAGTTGCAGATAGAGCCTGCCAAGGATTTGCTTACATCAGCTGTCTTAGAAGGGAAGGGGGAGACAGAGGGAAAAACCCACAAAGTTTTTTGCGTCTTAAGCAGAAAGCTGCAGCTCAGAACTGGGAGAAGGAGACTGAATACATAAGAAGTATGAAATTAACTGAAGTCTCACCATGGGCAGCAACATTTGGTGGGTTAAACCTTTCAATCCCTGTCACATTACAGTATGTGTCATTGGTTAATTTTGCTAGGAATAACCATGTCATGACAATACCAGTCTAAAAAGCTGAGGAGGAAATAAGAAAGTGGACTGAGATCACCCTCAGCATTACACAGATACAATGGAGAGCAAAAGATATAGGAAGACTGGCACTGCCTGCTCTCACTATCCGTGCACAGCAAACAGGAAGAGTAGGGCATTCACTCTACACAATAAATAATGGGAGACGGAGCCACATACTCCAAAGATGAAAGAAAAACATTGCTAAACATTGCAAGTCCCATAGACAATACATGGAACGGAGCGACAAAGGACTTATGGTCTTGCAGTGAGAACTCCAACCCAGGGGCGTAGCCAGGATTCATGGGGCCCCAAAGTGAAAAACTGTATCGGGCTCATGGAACCTGTATGCAAATACATGGCCTATGGTGGTTACCAAATCCCATACACACACAATGATATACACACACATATATATATATATATATATATATATATATATATTTATACACACTGCATACACACACACACACACACACACCATATACAGGAAAATCATCTCACAAGTGTGTTAAGAGCTACTGAAGCATAAATAATATCTGCTGTAGAACATCTTTATAAGCAGATTTGTCAATCACCAGATTGTTGGAATGAGAGACCGCATAATCTGGGAAACATTTTATTTTAGTGGTGGGTTCTCTTATAATTAAAAGAAGCTGCAGCAGAACATCTTTGGCAGCAAACCTGTCAATCAATTGAGAGACTGCTAACATAAACACATACACTAGTGTGACAGACAATACTGAGATACACACATACATACACACTGACATATACATATATATCCACAGATAGATACATACATACATACACAAACTGACACACATAGACACAGCACTTACATTTCTCAGTCTTCCCCCTCCCCCTCCTGTACTCAGCTGATCTACACACAGTAGTATTGAGGACCTGCAGCTAATGTGATCAGGTCCTTTATCACTCTCCTCTGTGGGCAGGATGCCTCCTCTGTTCCTCTTGTGATGTAAAATATTCCCATAAAACCCCTTTACTATAGAACAGTGACAATGACTGGTGGGTCCCACTCCCCCTCTGGGCCCCCTGGGTAGGGGATGCTATCAGTGGCATACCATAGACGCACAGCACGCTTCTCCAGCCCCCTTACTGCACGGGCTCCATAGCAGTCGTGTGGTCTGCCTTTATGGTAGCTATGCCATTACCTCCAACCAATAAGCAAGTTCTCTCCTATCCTGTGGATAGTCTACACTTGTTTTATTATCCATTGTGGATTCACAGGTGCTAGTACGTCACACATGCCTAGAGCAACACTAGAATTTAAAGAGACACAGTAAGCTGGTTTATGCTGTCCAACTAAAGGTACCATAAACTAGTGACAGAGAAGCTGAACAGAACGATGTATCACTTACAATGTTCTGTGCAGCTGATTCCAGGATATTGTCCAGGATATTTGGTAGGACAAGTAGCCCTTTCCGTTATGTGCATGAGCCCAGTAGTCCTAGATATTCATGAAAAGCAGAAAACTCTGCCCGCCAGTTGCTGATTTGGCAGTTTTCTTTCTATGCTGTGTATAGTCAGCAACTGTCAATTAGCAACTGGAGGGCGGAGGGCAGGGGGGGAAGGATGTGGCAAGAATCCTATTCTGCTGCATATTAGGAGAATTGCTGAACAAAATGGTGTAAGTAATACACCGATCTGTTCAGCATTTATATCACTAGTTTATGCTGCCCTCATTTAAGGCAACATAAACCTAGCGATAGATTCCCTTTAACTAATGACCCCTTCTTTTCCATTAACTTCAATAGGAAAAATCCACAATAAGTCCATAGTCAGGCCAGTACAAACAATAACAGGCTATAGATTTAAAAATTCCACTCTGCAGGTTAATGTCCATAGTAAGTGGATGAGACTTATTGCCTGGTACTGCATTAAAGTGCAAACTTTCACATCTCTGCCATGTGTGAATGTTTCTTCCAGGTTTCCCTACCTCTGTTTTATATCAAAGACATTGGGTGCAGTTATAAACCTGTAATAACCTGTACCTGGCACACAAAAAAGGAATGATTAAAGACAACGGCCATCAGTGTAATATAGCACGTGCCACAAGGTGCAGACAAACCTGGAAAACCCAAGACACAGATTAACGTTTGGCAATCCCCTTCACATATCTGCCAGTATGTCATCCCCTATGGCAGTGTCCCAGTCTGTGAATTTCCAGCTGTTGCAAAACTACAACACCCATCATGTTGTAGTGTGGAGAACTTGGACCTAGAAGCATGGCCCAACCACATATAAATGTTACTATACATCACCTTGTGCACGTGAAATAGCAGATCTGAAGCCGAAATTCTATAAAAGATCACTTAATACTTTTCCTCTCTCGCTGCTTCCTCCTTACATTTGTCCCTGAGGCATAACTTCCAAACAACTAGTAAGAAAGAGAAAATGTCCGTCTGGATCTTCTGTCAGATCATCTTACCTTTAATTGCAGTCTATCAACAAGACTTGTGTAATACATAAGAACTGCCCCGGAGCGGACATCTTTACAGGGGGAACGTCTTGGCAGTGAGCTACTATGGTACTAGAAAGATAAAAGCGAATGTACCACTTCGCCAAATGATTTTTTTTTATATGACCTGGTCGGCATATAGATCCCAGTGGTGCGCTCCATTTTTCAGCCTGGTTCCCACCTCTGCACTGGTTTCTTGACCTGCAATTAGGCTCGCTCAGTGCAGGTCATATAAAAAAAGAAAATTCTTGGTGGTACATTCACTTTAAAAGAACTTTTTTCTACAGCGGCAAAGTTACCACAAGCACAAGATACCCCAAAAATAGCCCATAGTCACCCTGATGTAAATCATATATTATGGTATACATTGCTGACAAGTTAAAGGGAACACTTAAATCACATATTGGATCTTGAAGAATGACTAAGTCTTTCAAGAAGAAAAATGACATACCAATCGGAAATGCAAACCAAAAACAACCACCGACCGAGGGCTGGATTCCAAATCAGACTGAAAATCTAAGTAAAAAGGTAAATCACAGGCGGATCCTTTTTGTGTGACTTCTCATCAGAAGCTCCTCAGGGCCTTTTACACAGGCCGATAATCAGCAAGGAGTGTAGCTAGAAATGCTCATTCGGGCTTCACCAATAAGGTAACTATTAAGAGGATTTTGACTTGTTACCCATTGGAGATGTATGTGAATCCAGGGATATGCTCCCAACCCCCCCCCCCCCCCCATCATACCATCACTGACCTACACTGCCAAACCAGCCACGCTGAATGATGCTGCGAGATGCATAACGCTCTACATGGCTCTTTTCCCAATTCTGGTGTTATCTGGGCCATCAAGTGGCATGTGGCTGAGCGGCCTGTGAGCAATTAAATATATGAAAGACTTACAACTAAAAGGACTCTCAGTATTATGTGTAAGGGCCCATTTATATGGTCCTACATAGTGCTGCAAACAAACACTAGAGATATGTGAAACCCATGCAAGCGGCATTTGGTTAATGGTAGCTGCAGAAATTGGGTGCAGCCCTAAGGCTACTTGGAATACATGGATACAGTCATAGGCCATGTTCACACGTGGCATGAGAGGGCCTGGTGTTTGACACAGCCATGTTAAACACTGACCGCTCTCTGGGTGAACATCACCTTCTCTTAATTGGAATGTGGGGTAACCATAGCACACAATGGATAGTACGGCCAGACATGTGCACAGACATGTTAGTTTTTATGCGACTGCAGAGAACAACAGTAGCACTGTATACAGGGGCGGTCTTGGCATTTCTGGGGCCCCAAGCGAAGTTATGTCTGGGGCCCCCCCCTCGACGCGCGTTCCAAAACAATAGACCGCTGTGTGTTTCCCCCAGTAGTATATACCCCTTGTGCGCTATTGCCAGTAATATATACTCCTTGTGTGCTGCCCCCAATAGTATATACCCCTTGTGTCCTGCCCCCAGTAGTATATGCCCCTTGTTTGCTTCCCCCAGTAGTATATAGACCCCTGTGTGTTCCCCCAGTTATATATAGCCCCCAGTGTGCTCCCCCAGAAGTATATAGACCTCCTGTGTGCTGCCCCAGTTGTATATAGACCCCCTGTGTGCTGCCCCAGTTGTATATAGGCCCCCTGTGTGCTCCCTCAGGGGTATTTAGCCCCCCTGTGTGCTCCCCCACTTGGATATAGACCTCCTGTGTGCTCCCCCACTTCGATATAGATCCCTGTGTGCTCCTCCAGTAGTATATAAACCCCCTGTGTGGTTCCCCATTAGTATATAGACCCCCTGTGTGCCCCACCAGTATTATATAGACCCCTTGTGTGCTCCCCCAGTTATATATAGACCACCTGTGTGCCTCACAAGTAGTATATAGACCCCCTGTATGTTCCCCCAGTAGTATATAGACCCTCTGTGTACCCCACCAGTAGTATATAGACCCCTGTGTGCTCCCCCAGTAGTATATAGTCCCCCTGTGTGCTCTCCCACTTGGATATAGACCTCCTGTGTGCTCTCCAAGTTGTATATAGACCCCATTCTGCTGCCCCAAGTAGTATATAGACCCCCTGTGTGCTGCCCCCAGTAGTATATAGACCCCTCTGTGAAGCTCCAGTAGTCTGTAGCCCCCCTGTGTGCTCCCCCTGTTATATATCCCCCCTGTGTGCTCCCTCCATTTATATAGACCCCCGATGTGCGCTCCCTCAGTTAAACAGACCCCTGTGTGCTCCCCCTCCCATATAGTATATAACACAATAAAACAAACACTTATACTCACCTGGGTCCGGGCGTCTCCTCTTCGCTTCACTCCTGTGGCCGCAGGAAGGGTTTTCCCTACGATCACAAGAGGCCGCACTCCCCTTGTCCTGGCGCCGATGCTCCAGTGATGTCACTGGAGCGCCGGCACCACAAGCTGCCACTTGTGTCCGCAGGGAAAACCCTTCCTGCGGCCACAAGAGTGACTGACAGGAAGGGAGCCAATGTCTCCCGCCCTATCAGTGCTGCTGCATGCAACTATGAGCGCTCATTACGAGTGCTCATAGTTACAGTTCAGATGGCAGCAGCGAGCGGGGCAGCGGCCCTGTCCAGCGGTTTTGAGCACAAGAGCGGGGCGTGGGGGGCCCCCTGGATGTTGGGGGCCCCAAGCGATCGCTTGGGGTGCTTGGTGCCAAAGACCGCCACTGACTGTATACAGAGTGTTTACAGTGCGGCTGCTGTTCCATAGAAACACATGCAGCTGGCCGGTGTCAATAAACGGAAGTCGCTGCAATCCGCAACAACGGCCATTGTTTATTGATTTTTTTATGTCGTGTTAACATGGCCATAGGCTGTAACCATATTTTTCAGGACTTACTAGGGCGGCATCCAATTTCTGCAGCTACCGGTAATCAAATTCTGCATGCTTGACTCGTAACAAGCACCAGAGTGATCAGCGCTCATTTCAATTGTGCGGCCTATTAACTTCATGACAATCATCCATACATTCCCTCTTACACAAGATGATGTGTGGGTGACAACTGATAACTTTAATACCCAACTATAGTAGAACCTACTAGGGCTTTAAGGACAGGCCACCTAAAGAGACCCACTCTTTGAGCCAGTATAGATAACTGCTCTATTAGGACCATAGTTGTGAATGGCTGACCAATACTGTATTAGATGGTAAGTATCATCTATGAGGTTCCATCTAAATATAAGCCATCTTGTCTCCTCTTCTGGAAACCTTTGTAGGTCACAACTACACCACTATGAAATGTTTCTTAATGTCAAATGAAAACAAAATTCTCCAATAGCTTTCTACAGCTTTCTGTGTACACATCTAGAAGTGGAAGCTGCAGAACCCCATTACAGCAATACTAAGTTTATCCACCTCAGCGCTCCCTCCTTTAGTCACAGAAGACAAACATGATTCAGAAAATAATCAGATTTTACCGATAGCCGCGACCATAAGGGCTGCTCTTAATGTATTTACATCCCTCAGCATACAACCTCCAGCAATGTGATCATTCCTCTCTGTACTTTTCCATTCTTCTCCAGACAAGGTGTTCACAGGATTAACCAGACAAGATTATTACTCTAATAATACATCCTGTCCTCTCAGATATCATTAGCAAGCCGAGATGAGCGCTGGAAACGTCTCGTGCTCTACACCCCCCCATCCTCTCCAAAGACTGTGCTTCCTGGGTAATTTAAGAAGATATTTCTTCTAGTTAATGTAAGGTATACCATAAAAGCTGCAATCAGACCTCAATGTGATCTCTTTGTTCCCCTGGAAAAGTGCAGGATAGTCAATGGACTGGAAAGGAGAAACACATCATCGATAAATCTTACCAGAGAGTGCTGCCTTAATTTGCAGGTACCATCAAACTACAAATAGGTTGCTTCCAATCTGACTATGGAGCTATTATATTCATTACAGATCCGAGCTGAATTGGCAACTCTCTGGCAGCCTGAAGTAGCGGCAGACGAAAGATAATAATTCTCAATAAATAAAGGTATTCTCCGCAAAGAGCAGCTAGGGGAAATGCTATCAGAAAAAGAACATTTAAAGGGGTTACCCAAGATAAACAGTTATGTCCTACCCATAGGATAGAACTAGATTATCAAGGAAGATCAAACCATTAGGACCGCACTGATCCTGAAAGTGGAGGTCAATTGTCCTTCGTAATGAAGCTGCAGCGTCCACAGCTACATAAATTCGATATGGGGTTTCCAAATATCGCTGAGCTACGTCTAGCTCACTACCTCATGTGTATGGGAAACTCCTCTAAGGGCCCTATTACACAGAACGATTATCGTGCGAAAAATCGTTTTATCGTTCGAATTTAAACGATAATCGTTCTATGTAGTGTCAGGCAATGACTAAAAAATTGTTGGTATGTCGTTGATCTAGATCTGAACCTAAAATCATCGCTAATCGTTCGCTGTAATTCCACATTCGCTTGCTCAAGTTCCGCATTTGTTCACTAATCGTTTAGTGTACTGTAATTGCACATGTTCATTGTTTTGCTGGAATCAGATGGAGTAAATGATCGTAGTAACAATCGTAGTAATGATCATAGTAACGAACGTAACTAACGACTATCGTTCTATGTAGTACGGTGAACTATTTCAGGTTAACGATAAACAATCTCGTTTGCAATCGTTAGTCGTTAAAAATCTCTTCATCTAATAGGACCCTATGACATGGGGGGAGGGATGGAGAAAGCCTTTATAATTTCCTTGGTGATCTCTTATTTTCCCTCTCCCCAATGAAAACATGTGTACTGATGAGGAAAGGAGGTGGGGTAGGAGAAATAGTAGTCAGCAAAAGAAATATTGGACTCCTTTGACAAGGGAATAGGAAGGGTCTACCTGTAACAGGAAGGTAAGTGCGTCAAACACCTATTAGATACATAATAGTGTTGAGTGGATCTGTCAAAATGTTTGGGTTCGGCAATTATATCAGAACCCAAATGGTCAAGGTTTGATCTCCTGTGGCTGCAGAACTTAGATGCTTACCGCTACATCCATACTTTTCCAGGACTCTCTAGGACGGAATCCAACTTCTGTGGCCATGGGGAATCAAATGCTGATCTTTCGGGTTCAGAAAACATTGCTGAACTCAAACATTTTGACAGGTCAGTTCAACACACAATAAAACATCCTCCTTTACTGTAACTTATACAATACAGGGGATCTAACATAGCATATGTGGAGTACCTGGATCAGGTTGCATTATGATTTCTGTTCTCTGATCTATCCGCTTGTGAACCTGCCAGTTTAGAGTTCAGTGTCATTCTATAAAGCTTCCTGCTACTGCTCTAATATGTACTGGTACAGTCTCTCTCCCCCTCACTGACATGGCTGTGCAACCAAGGAAGACCCTTCAGCTATCCTGAAACAAGGACACCTTCTCTTAGAACGCTGCAATGTTCTTCTGTTATTCCTCTTGGAAATGTATGAATGAACATTGTATGAATGGAGCATGTTGTGACACGGTGACAATGTCACACTCTACTGTCAATGATAATGAACAATATGTCAATTAATTAACCATTCCAAGAGGAATAAAGGAGTACAAAGCAGAATTCTCCCCCCCCCCCCCCCCCAAAAAAAAAACCATGCCTAAGGATTTTCTATAACCAAACAAGAGCGGATTAGAGAAGCGGCCACTTTCTTGCAGCCTACTAGTAATGTGCTGATGAGAAGGATAAATCTACAATTAATCCTCTGCTATTATACAGCACAGTCAGACACATGCTTTATATAAATCAAATGGAAGAACAGGCTTTACTGACCACAGGGGGTTAAGAAGAGAAATGTTGTGTATCATCAGATCTGGAGAGGCTTGGAAGCAGACACGCCATATCCACAGCTTCAATTACTGTATTTAGTAAACAAGAATGCCACGCTTACCCAGCGACTCCTGCCAGGGGCCGCTCATAAGCCAGGCTGCGTTATAACTTTCAGCTGGAAAACGGAATCTGGTATTTTGTCATTGCACTTCAATATCCTTAGTGATAAATTGCTACTGTGAACAGGACAAGATGACTACCTGGAAACCATGCTGCGTAAAGAGATCAGCCAAACCAAAATATGGGTTCATAGGGTACAAACGTATTGAACAGCTACACTGATGCTACTTGTGACTGTAAAAGAAGGGATACATGATGGATATGAGAACGAGGGAGCGTGAGAGACACAAGGCAGACAGATGGACTATTTAAACTATATTAAAAGATGGACTTTAATGGGATGGAGTATTTTTTATGGGACACACAGATACCAGACAGGCGTGTGTAGATATATATTATATACTCACACACCAAGCTGTAACCCCTGCGTAGGACAACAAAACAAATCTATTTCTCAGAGTAATGAGCACCACAGACACTCACAAGAGAACAGTGTCACGGGTCCCCTCCTGGGAGAACCATGGCGACATCACTCGCAGTGCAGGCGACAATTCAGACATGATGGCTCTCTGACGTCATGACTGGCTGACAGTCACACAGCTGGGGGGTCGTCGTGGTCATTAGAAGAGAGGGCTGCCAAGCTGATAATGGATGTATTGTTACAAGCTCATAATATATATATATATATATATATATATATATATATATATATATATATATATAAAAATTTTGAAATCCTGGGTGATCCATTTAAAAGTGTTAGTCCCTTTTACATAGAAGAGTCCATCTATCTTCTGGTCATTAAGGGTTGGCCCAGTATTTACATTTTTTGAAACTGAATAGCTCGCTAGCAGGACACATTTTGTTTTGATCATATAATGAGTTATCGTACATAAGTGTTCTACAAGCCATGGCTCTCTGGTTGTTGCAGACTACAACTCCTTTGGCTGTCAGACCATGCTGGGAATTGTAGTTTGTATCTGCTGGAGATCCAACAGGGTGGGCCGCTCTGCTGTACATGATACCATGTGACATACCTCCTGCACTTTCCACATGCTCCGATTGTAGTGAACGCGGCTACAAATCCTGACCGAACATTGAAGGCATAAGAAGGTTAAAGAGTTAAATTGAGCGTCTACATTAGACAGCCAGAGCAGTTCATGTGTGTGGATTATTCGCAAAGAATCTGAGCTAGCGTGACACTAATCTTATCTTCAATGAAGAAAAAAAACGTGATTAACTTTATAAAACTTGACAATGGCTAAAGAGGCAGAAAGAAAAAGGAGAGCAGGAATCCTGTTCAGGATGTGAGAATTCTCTGTAAATCCTGCGGTAACACAGCCGCCTCCTGACTGCACCGCCAGTCTTAACCCCCCCCCCCCCCCCGCTATACAGTTTTATGATAAATCAAATTAACTTTCTATGACCCCCACTGCCTCTAGGAAAACACAGCAGAGTCTCAGGCAGTTTGCGGTACTCGAGAGGGATTTCATTTCCCTCAGCGCTGTGATAGATCTGAAACGGACAAGACAAGTCTGACAGCTAGATAAAAGGAAATATCAAGTAGGCCTTCTCTCATGTGGGACTCTATTCTTAAGGCAGATGATGAAATTAGTGATGCTCAGAATTTGTTAACTCTATCCAACCAGGCTTGGTACCGTAACACTGAAATAATGCTGAAAAGGATTTTCCTTACGCATGTCGGATGCTACCTTCTAAGAGAAACTAAGATTAAACTTGTACTAAAATTTAAGGGAAGTTCCACCAACAAAATGTACAGTATGACAATGAGAAATCGGGGGAGGTAAAAGGGAGATGTCTGATTTGGCAGTCCCATCGTGACTTACCAAATATTTGTGTAAGTGCAGCGTCAGACTACACATGGCTTGTTTGTAGTCTGTAACCACAGAAACATGTCAATTGTAATCAATGTCAATTTGTATGTCAAAAGTTATTGATTGCTTCAGGTCTTACTTCAGAGAACGGCTACAATAGCCAGGGGAGGGGCAATGTGCTTCTCTTCCTAGAGTTGGATGTGTGGCCAGCTGGGTAGCAGAGCACACTACTGCAAAACCCTGTGCACCCCCCTACCACTATTCTTTAGCAGTGCACAAAAAGTGTCTAAAGCACTTTATATTGTTGCACATCATTCATTGCAGACCTTTGGCACATTTCCATCAGTAATCCTGCCCCAAAATGATCTAATTCAGATAATGAAATCTGCCTGTCCATTAAAAGATTCCTATTCTTTAGCATCAGCATGACACTGTGGAACTAGCCTAAAAACCCATAATAAACTCTGCATGAGGATTTCACCATATTGGATAGGATTTACAGGAGATTAAAAACTCATAAAAAAAATAAAAAATCCATGCTAAAAATCTCATGCTTTTCTATAGCAGGGCAGCCTTTAGGATTTGCTGCAAATTCTTTACGCTGTTAAGGCCCAATTACATGGCCAAATCAGCCTGAATCGGGCAGATATTGTGCTGTGTGTAAAGACAATGATCAGCCAAGGAGTGATCAATTGTTCGCACGACAGTTGATCGTTGCCATTCAAGAAGATCATCGGCCTGTGCATCACTCCATGTAATAGGTGATGCGCGGGCGACGGATGATCTAGGATATAGGAGATAAGGAATCTATGCTTACCTCTCCATGCTCCCTCTGTGTCCTCCTGCCATGTCTCTGCATCCACCGCTGAACCCGTCTTGGTAAAAGCCTGCTCAGCCAATCACTGACCGCGGAGCTCTCCAGCCTCAATGAGTGATTGGCTGAGTGGGATGTCACTGCAGAGATGAGTTTTGGTGATGGTTGTGGTTAGTGGGGGACACAGACGTTCCAGAAGGACACCAGCGGAACATAAAGAGGTAAATATAAAACCACTTTTTTATATTACTCCTTCAAAGCAAAGGCGGCCCAGACAATGCTAACAAAGCCTGTACATCCTCACCCCGCATGATTATCAAGCCGTCTAATAGGCTGAGCTGGCAGATCAGCGCTCGCTTACAGCGAGAGTCTGGCCGTCTAATATGGTCTTTAGTGCATAAAGTTTATTAAAACCTCATTCACTTGTAATGTACTTTGTTGCAGATTCTGCAACAAACACACAATGTGTGAACTCACACTTACTGAGAAGTTTTTCATCAGTTTTTATCAGAAGGTGATAGATTGTTCATGGTAATCTGAAAAATGGGGTCAACAGTGTCTGAATTCTATTAAAATTATACTAGTAAGCAACCAATTTACGTAAAGATGGTGATGCATCAGTGCCCAATACAGAGCTTTAAGGTGTACCTGTTATGAAAAAAAAAAAACGATCAGCAGATAGAGCGGGTAGAAGACATGCTGCAGCATGTCCACTTTTCACTCTGAATTTAAAAAAAAAAAAAAAAAAAAACAGACTTATTATGGGCCTCTTTTTTCTTTTTAAACTCAGAGCGGGGAGAGGACGTGATGCAGCTGTGGTGCTCTCCCCGCTCTACTTCCCGGTCGGTACAGGTCTGAACACTCAGACCTGGACCAATCAAAACTTTTCACGTCTTTATGACATGTCAAAAGTTTTTAAATAATGACAGGTACACTTTAAAGGAGTACTCCAGAGAAAGAAAAGTGCTTTAAAGTCAACTGGTGTCAGAAAGTTATACAGATTTGTAAATGACCCTAGAATGCTCTCAGTTGCCATCCCTGCTCGTGTCAGGTATACAGCATATCGGATTTGCCCCTGCAGACCGCCTTTTATCTGTTCTCCTCTCAACCCAGCCTACAGTAGGTCAGCTGTCCTCTAAGGATTCTTTTCCCCTGTATACAGTCTAAACTGTTGTGTCTTGTATCTGCAGACTGTATTTAGAAAGTTGCCTAACTTGAGTGTCCAGAATGCCTTCTGAACATGTAGAAAATCATGCCCCCTTTAATCCCGCAATAGACTCGCAATGCTGTTAATATCAATAACATCACCCAGCTATTGGGGACAAATGGGGTGGGGGGTTCCACCACATTTAGAAACACAGCCTAAGGCAGTGATCGCACATTTGAAGTTATCCTGCAAACAAGAGTCTGGTGACTGCCATAGTGGTGATGAGTTAAAATAAGCCTTTGAATAAGATGTAAATTTTTGTAGATAGAGATCCTCTAGCACACAGCAAGTAGCGTTTTTTTGCTTACATAATTAGAACCTAATTATGTTATTTCTGCAATATTGTCTAAATTGACTGCCTGGGCTTTGCCATGTGGACAGCATAAACTGGCTTCATCACAGACATTTTTCTTGTAGTAAAGGATCTGATGAAGCCTGGTAATTCTGATCACATGATTAAGCCTGGTAATTCTGATCACATGATTAAGCCTGGTAATTCTGATCACATTATGAAGCCTGGTAATGTTGATAACACGGTGAAACCCACACAGTCAATTTAGACAAAGTCCACATAATTTATTGGGCTATAATGATGTAAATAAAGAAACGCTACAAAACTGCGAAGGTGGAAACACAGCCTGAAGGAAACCAACAACCAATAAAAGAATGAGTAGAAAGACATTTGAAAATGACAAACATCTCCTTAGCCATCCAAAGACAGATTTTGGCAGGATCTGCTATATGTAATATTCATGTAATATCTGTAAAGTAAACATGTCCATTCATCTTTCCTGAGGGTTAGTGAGAGTCAACCATATTAGACTTTTATCAAGTGATATGTTAACCCCTGATGGGCAGAGATGGAGAAGTCTGACAGCTATGTACTTCTACCACAATTCGAGCGAAATTATATGTAAATATGGACAGGATGGATATACATGATACTGGTGGTGGCATCTATTTAACCATTTCATTGCCACAGACCTTGGAAAGTTTTTGCCTAACTTAACCAACTGCTTAACCAGCCAGAAAAATTTAAGAAAATATCAGGCATGAAATGTTCTTGCAGTTTCATGGGTACACAATGTGGCACTGTGCAGTAGTGGTAGTGAACCAAAGCCAGAATAAAATGCTCCCCACATTACCATTAGAAGGACTGGCAGTGATACGTAATTAATTCAATAGGTTTCAGCAATCTTCTACCTCCCTGCACAATGCAGTTTCCGGCCCTCTACAACGTTACTCCATGATCAATGAAATGAACGTACTTTGAACAGCCCAGTATCTCCAGTGCGGGGCATTTCTACATCACTAGACATCTCTGTCATTTCCAGTAGGAAGGATCGCTCTTTCATGCAGTTCAGCATGATAACGCTGCAGCATGTTATGTGTCACGTCAATGAAGTGGAAGGCAAGCAGATCAGAAGAGAAAGATAACACAGACACTGCCAGGGATAAGGTGCAGACACGTGACAGCAGACACATGTGTGCTGGGTTTGCCAGCTCATATATAGAACACAAATGCAGATGATTTTTTCCCTGCTAATAGTAAAATCCAAAACCAAGGGAAAAATAAGGTCAGTAGTAAAGATCTGCAGGCAGAAATACCTTTTGTTTGAGCTGTTGATGGTACTAGTCAAGCTCCTGTTGGCGGAGACTTTCCTGCGGGCCACTTTGTTCTCAGTGATTTTCTCCTCGCTGTCGTCGTGTTTGGGGGTGCTCCCTCCCTTGCTGTTAAGGTCCCTTAGAACATCATAGTTAATTTTACTAGAGATTTTCTTCTGTTCCAGCATCTTCTCAATGGCTTCTCCTGCTGTGCTAGCTTGAATGGGGGCTCGGCGTTTGGAAGACTTTTTTGGCTATGAACAAAAGAAGAACAAAAAAAAATCAACTATTAAATATATAGGTCATTGTTAAGAAATATATGGTTAATATTTTTTTAAACTATAGACGGTGAATGTATATGATACGGTCACATTTGTTGCTATTTGTCATAGAACATAAGCGTCTGCTATATAAAGGGGATAAACACAAGTCCGCAAAATAATGTCCGTGCACAAAACTGTTAAAAAGATTGCACCACAGTACTAACAAAGATGGGAGAGCTCCAATATACAGTCCGCAGAATACTGTCAGTGCACAGAGAGTATTCTGCGGACGTGTGAATTCCCCCTCAATCTTGCCATCCTTATGGATACTATCAAAGGTCAATGGGACTTTCAATCCCTTCTAAATAGATCCAGCATAGCTGGCAACACAGTGTTGTCAATGGAAGCCATGATGCTAATGTAACCAGAGCCCAGATAATAAGCACGTTTTAGAAGCAGGATCTTCTATTTCCAGGAGGACACGTCAGATGCCAGCGCTCCATCCGCTTTTCTATTGTACAGTCGTCCTTGGTCAAATCTGATTTCCCAGAGCCAGATACTAATAAAGAGGCACTGGACCAAAGACGCTTCATCACTTGGCATGAGTCTGGGCCAACAGATCAATCATATTTGCCCTGTGACTAAAATAATTCCTGCTACAGATGGCTTTAATATATTAGCCAATTTAACATGTTCTGCATATAGCAGCCCTGATAAATTGTGATAAATCAGCAGCAGACAGCCCAGCAATATGGGGGAGGGTGTGGACAGGGAAAAATGAAGTTCCTGGAAAAATTTGACAGCAAGTGTCTTTGAGGTGTTTTCACTAAATATAGTGTGGGATACATCAAAACCAAGACAATACTAAAAAGCATTTATCAATCCAAGAGAATTATTTTCACTGGGGAGAACTGGAAGCGGTCTGTCAGGGTTTAGGGCTTGTCCACACTGAGTAAAAGCGGTGGAATTCCATGGCAGAGCCCCTGACGCGGAATCCCACCTGCCTCAGTGTGTCAATGGGATGCCGCACGTGCCTCTGCTCTCCGCTTTAAGAATTGACAAGTCAATTCTTTGAGCGGAGGCGAGTGCATGTGGAAAAAGGTGGCAATGTTTTTCTAAGCCTGATCAACCCCTTTAACAATGGATCACTGACACCTGTAAAGGTTGTGTAATAATGTTAGGTAGCACATCAAGAAAGCAAACACTCCATAGTACCCAAAATATATTGATCATTTAATCTGGAATTAATATAGTGACCCCCAATGGGGACAGACTGAGGATCTAATATGCAGCAGAATATGTTGGCACTACATACATGTATATAATACATAAAAAAAGCTAAATGTTCAGACACTATAAAAGGCAAACACTATACAGGTTATATTTATGTGTACTTTATAAACACCTGTAGCTGTATACAAACTGGTTCTTTAGATACAGAATGCCAATTAATCAATATAATGTTGCAAGAAATAACACCCTCCATAAGGTGCAAACTATACTGTATTGATTCTATGGAGGTTCTTTGCTGACACTATGTTTCCACTGGAGAAATGTCACTTCTTATAACTATAGCAAAACACTTTTACAGCAGTTAAAAATCATGAAAAAAGCCAGGGATCAAACAGACTAAAAATGTCACTGCATGAAAATATAAGGCGGCCTACTGCAGGGCTGTATACTGTATAGTGATATCAGACAAATTAATTGGTAAACTGAGACATATAAAAGGCGGCTGTGCATGAACTAATACATTAAAGAGGTTATCCAGGCTTAGAAAAAACATGGTTGCTTTCTTCCAGAAACAGCATGACTTGTCTGCAGTTTGGGTGTGGGTTTTGCAGCTCAGTTCCATTGAAGTGAATAGAGCTAAATAGACTGGCATACACAGTCTCAGATTGAAGTCCACCACTATTTATGCTTCATACTGTATTATTGGGAAATTGTACAAATAGTGTTATTTAAAAAAAATAGTATTCAAATAGTGTCATAAAAAAACAAAAAACTTTGACACGTTACAGAAACACTGTGATAGAAGAATTGTTCCAACAGCATCCAATAGTGAAGAACTGGTGGAAGTTTATTCAAGCAACATACACCACGGCAACGTTTGGACCCAGCAGGGTCTTTTTCAGGCTTGAAAAAGACCCTGCTGGGTCGAAACGTTGCCATGGTGTATGTTGCTTGAATAAACTTCCACCAATTCTTCACTATTGGATGTTGTCGGAACAATTCTTCTATGACAGTATATGGTATCTAACTGGGATTGGAGACCCTCTGGCGTGCGTCCATCTTCTACATCGTTGAGAGGCATTCTCTACCAATACAGGTGCTGTTGGACTTTCCACTATACGTTACAGAAACACGGCAAAAGTTTTCATCAACGAGGGCTTGGATGTTCCAGGTCATCACTGATCATTAGAAAGAGCTGAGGGAAGCAAGTGGGTGAGTGTTGCACTCTCTGGTTTGTTGCGAGTGACAGGCCCCACAAACATACTATGAAATCTGTCTTCTGCAGGGAGCTGGGAAGAGAAGTGTTGTCTGTGAGTCTCAACACTCAGCACTGACTAATAAAAACTTTTGACAGAAGATTTTTTTTTTTTAAACGACATGGATACTTCAGGGTTGGGCTCAAAAAGCAGAACGCTGAAAAAAAATTGACACCAACAGCTGATGGATTACACTGTCTGGTTTCCATCACTGTGTCTGGCATCTTAAGAGACACATTGGGGACAATTTATCAAGGGCTTTGCACCTATTTTTAGGTGAATAATTGGATTTTTCACCCATTTTTGGTCTAAGTTCTATTTATAAACCAGTATTCAACGGGCAAATATTTTTTAGATGCAACTTTATTTTTAATCTGCCTGTTTTGAGTATTCACCAAAAAGTTTGCATGATCTGGGATTAGTGCCCAATTTATCATTTATGACTTTTTTAAAAAGTCACACAAACAGTTGCAGGCTTACGTCTGGTCAGTATCAGGTGAATATGTGTGCGCAATTTTTGCTTTTTCTGCGACTTTACTTACATGCATTCACTATGGCAGTGCTACATTTTAATAAATCAGTAACAAGATATTGGAACAAAATATACACCAATCCCCATTAGAAGAGTCACACACATTAGACTGCTTAGTAAATGACTCCCATTGTCTTTTTTTTTTTGTCTGCCAGACAAACTCAGCCCATCCTTAAAGTTTTGCAATTCTGGTGCAGATGTAGCTGAGTTCAGTTTGTAACTTGCCCATTTCGTTTAAGGACAGCACATAGTACCTTGTAACAAAGAGGAATTTACCATGCGGTTTATAGTGGTATCTGTATTTGGCAATCTAAGGAGCCGTGAACAATGAATCACAATGAGAGTTCGCAAACACCCGGGTAAGCAGGTTCAGTTATGGCTGCATTACCTAGCGATCGCGAAGTGTCTAGACTATCCAGATTCTGGCAGAGAAGGGAATAATAAACATCTCACTTCTGCGGCCGCCCATCTTGCAGCTTGGTATTTACAGTGATAAATGGTATTTAATCTCACATTGGTTTACTGCAATTATTTCAGCCCAGCAAAATGAATGTAAGGCCAAGACGTTACCATCCAAAATGAAGAGCTTTAATTGAGCTGTACAGGAAAGAGAGCAGACAAGGACTACATCGCTGGGGCTGAATAATATACAACGGCTGGTGGAGAAAAATAAATGCTCTCTGCCCTGTTTACAGAAGCTTATTGGAATGTATTGGGGAAATGTCCTCGTCCATGTGAAAATTCACATCACATTAACTCATAAGGGTCCTCGCCATACAAAGTACAGTAAAGTCCGCCTGCAATGTGTGATTTGCAGTAAAGGAATGTGTGGTAAGGCACCCACGCTCTTATCTCGCATCCTATACAGCTCCCACACTCCTAAACTAAAAGTCTATCTACAAATGTAGCAATATAGGAAAGATGTGGTAATTCCAAAACTTCCTCATGCATGAGTAGTGGATGAAATGGCATACACTAAATAGTGCCCCTTTAAAGGCAAAGCAAACTACTTAGAGAGATTGTCCACCTTCGCAACATTTTTTTCCCCAGTGGATTTAAAATTAAAAGTCGTAAATGAACTCTTCAGGAAGCTGCTGTGCCTCCTGCACAACATGGGGGTGGGGAGAATGACTTATCTTTTCTGAGTTATGGTACTCTGCCTCTAGCCCTGCACTATACATAAAACAGTGTATTGCACAGAATATTGCACACATGCACAGTTCACACAATAAATAATTAAAGGGGTACTCCGGCCATTTAAATTGACAGCACGTCAGTAGCAGCTACGGAAGTGTTCAGCGGGGAATCCGAAGATGCCAGGGGAACATGGTGAGGTAAGAATAAGATGATGCAGTCCCAGCATTACAGCAAAAAGTTTAAATAGCTGGAGTATCTCTTTAAAGTACACAGTAGAAGCAGTTTATTCTGTAAAATTCCAACAAAAGGAGGAGATGCAGCACTCACCACTGTGAGGAAATCTTGCTGACTTTAGCTTAGTGGTCTCACATAACAGGTGACAGGTGTTTAACATGTAATACTGCACACTTCTCCAATAATTAATTGTTGGAATAAAACAGGGTATCATAAACTCCTAGACTGTTCTCTTCATTAAAAGGAGTATACCCATCTGGCATGTCTACAGAATATGCCATTACTGTCTCCTTCATGAGGGTCTGACCTCTAGGACCCGCATCTATCTTTAGATCAAGGGCTCCTCTGCCCCCCCCCCCCCCCTCAGGCCAGTTCACCGATGCTGGAGGGGACTGGGAAGGTAAAGTTGACTGGTTATGCAAATTGTATAACTAACATTGACTTTAAAGCTGTTTACATAACATCCATTTAAGTCAATAGGAGTTAAGGCCCTATTACACGGAACGATTATTGGCCATACTCGGCCGATATCGGCTGTTACAGACAATAAACTTTCTGTGTAATAGAAGGCAACGATCAGCCGACATGAAGGATGTTGAAAGACAAACGACTGTGATAGCAGCGATATGCTGCCCGATGATCTAGCGATCTTCCGGGCAGCCCCCCTGCGGCCCCCTCTGCACTCACCCTCTCGCTGCTGCCGACAGCACTCGTTTGCTCCTCCAGTCGTCCCATGTAATAGGGGCTTACACCCTCAATCTTAAAACAGATGTCTCAGAGGTGGGACCCACATCTAGGGAATGCTTATGGCATATCCTGTGGCTATGCCATAAGTGTTCCAAATTGGTATACCCCTTTCACAATCAGTTGTTTAACTGTATACAGCTTCTATGCAAAACAAAACCCTTGTGTAGTCTGACCCACCAGTCACAATACTGCCTGTACCATATATCTTTTTAAAGGGGTTACCCAGGATTAGAAAAACATGGCCACCTTCTTCCAGAAACAGTGAAACTCTTGTCGACAGATTGTGTGTGGTTTTGCAATTAAGCTTTATTCACTTCAATGGGACCGAGTTGCAACCCACCCAAACTGGGATGTTGCCGTCTCTGGCAGAAAGCAGCCCTTTTTTTCTAATCCTAGATAACTTTTATATGGGCTAATCATAGGGCACATGAGTGTTTGCAGGGCAATAACTGCAAAGAAGCAAATGCATGTGGGTCAGCTGATTACATCTTTTGTGCGGCAATTACCGCTATCTGCCGCACACCATCATGTATGAACAAAGGACACTGATGAATTCAATGGGCGGCGTGTTTAAGCCTTGTGAAGCTTTAGAAAACAAGCGCCAATCACATTTAGCAGGTAAAGAACAGATGAAAGGGAGTGACTAGAAAACCAGACTACACACTGTTTGTAGTCTGTTACTATGGAGACACACAGGTCTAAATATACGTTGCTTCATTTTTTATTTTAGAGGGGGACAATTTAAAAAAAATTTTTTTAAAGTTGAACCTCCCCTTTAAATAAATTTATATTATATTGTCAATAAGAGAACTTCTCTCAACAAAATCCTGTTAATAAAGAGATTAATGAACACTCTAAAAGCAATCTATTTTCTAAAATAGTAAAGTCCCTTCTAGGAGGAGTAGTAATGAAAATAAAGTTGTGTCCTATCCAAGGGCCTGGAGTCCAGCGACCTCACATCACTTCATTAGTTTCCATTATTGCTTCTCTTCCTTTATATGTATCCTGACCTCTTCTTTCTTTGAAGTCTCTTATGTCCTTTAGGTCAGTCATTCTAATCCATGATCTTCAAAGCCAAGCGCAGAAACTAAGCTGTCTACAAGAAAGGGAACTTCTAGGAGGCCCATGGCTTTGATGCGGATGAATTTGATACGGCAGCACATCACATTTGTTTTCCTTTATGAAAACGTTGTTAGATTGAAGTCTCCAGAGGCCACGGGGAAAGAAGTGCCCATTAGGTCATTAGCCAAACAATAAAGAAACTATCTCGATTTTTTTGAGCTATTGCCTATAAAATATAAGGGAAACAACATAAACGGTTCCTCTGTAATACAGCAAAATACCTGTAATCCAGCATTAATGGGAGGGGTAGGTGCCAAATTATAGGGTAGACATAGAAAAGTATATGAGGCTGAGCTGAAGGAAGGGAAGCATCTGAAACACAGATAATAATATATGTAGGTATCACTATGCTTTTAAGCAGAGATGTTTCGTTATCCAAGATCAAACCTATGTTTCCTATTTCTATCAGTCACTTTATTTGACTGATTTTATTATTTATTTGACTGACTTAATTTATTGATCAGTTTGAAGGGTTCTGCATCAACTATAGTACAAACAGTGATCATAACCCTGGGTGCCAGTTATTAAAGGGGAATTCACATGCTGTGATTATTTTGCATTTTAGTGGATTTGGGGGGGGGGGGCAATTCTACCAGTAAGAATGAACGCATTTTAGTCTAAATTGCCCCAATTTTAAAATGCAGTTATTTACAGTGTTGTTTTAACATCTCTTAGAGGGTTTTTTGACCAGAGAGGGTTTAACACCAGGAATCCCACCAGTTAGCTATTTGCTTTTCTCCACTGGCTGTGAAGGTGCTGTGGCTTCAGCATTGGGTTATTGCAGCTCAGCTTCTATTTATTTTAATGGGACCTGACCTGCACTAACCTAACAAACCTCACACAGGAACTACATAATGCTGTCCAATTTCACCTCTGTTCACTGTGTGGGTGCTGGAACACTGGTAAATACCTGATCAGTGGGCGTATGCTTATACAATCCCTGCAGAACCTGCTGGCAGCTGAAATGCTAACCCAAGCTGCAGGCAGTCATCTATAAAGAGGGTGAGAGGACCTATGCTGTCTTAATGGAACCTTTAAGAATGTAATTATTGATGATTATGAGAATCTAGATGGAATTAGGGCCAGTTCACACGGGGTAAAACTGACAGAACCCCGCCAGCCTCTGTGTCATACAGGCAGTCTATGGGAGGGCTTGCCGTCTCCTCTCTTCTCGGAAGAATTGACATGACAATTCTTCCGCGCGGAGAGAGGAGGCACAAGCTTTCCCATAGACTACCTGTATGACACGGAGGCTGGCGCTGCGGAATTCTGCCAGTTTTAGAGGTTTTATATACAAATACTCCAGTGGATGATGGAAAGACACTACCTAGTGGTAGGGTTCTACAATTTATAATCATCCTATTTAGTGGCCACGGAGATCCCCATAACATACATATCCACAAGAATTGGATTGACACCCATATAAAAATTAAACATCTTTATTTCTGACAATGAACACACAATTAAAACAACCAAGAGGCAATTCCAAACATGAAAATAATTCAGACCATGTGACTAGGGAAAATTTGAATGAGGCTATGTGCACAAAGCCTCATTCAAATTTTCCCTAATCACATGGTCTGGATTATTTTCATGTTTGGAATTGCCTCTTGGTTGTTTTAATTGTGTGTTCATTGTCAGAAATAAAGATGTTTAATTTTTATACAGTTTTAGAGGTTTGCCTAGTGCCAAATAAAATTATCTAAATGACTTTTAGAGATGCAACATACAACACAATGTTCACACAACAAGATCACTGACTACATTCTGAAAGTCTCTTTAGTATGTGAATTGTACAGTAGATATATATGTATGTATGTGAGTTATATCTTTGTCTGGACTGTGTGTATGGTTTATATCAAGTTACAGTATCAACCTTCTGAAACAATACAAACAGGCAAATGGAAGATCACAGAATGAGAGACGGAAAGATCAAGTATATTCTGCGTGATCTGTCATTCCTATAACAGCTCTTATCGTATGTGTGCATATATATGAGGGGTTACCTTCTGCTCCTTATAAATACCCAGCTCCTTTTCTTTTGCGATTCTCTCTGCTTTTTCTGAAAGACAGAGATGCGAGATGTTAACAAAACATGAATGATGTTTTCTGCATCCTGTCACTTTCACTGACACATCGAGACGTCAAAGCGTGAATGGGAAATCACGACGCTTACCCTTTTGTTCCCGTAGGTAGTCAGCATTCTCTCTCATCCACAGCTCTTTCTTTATTTCAGCTTCTTTTTCATTCAGAATATACTGGGCGGAAATAGAGGGAAAATGCAATGGTGAGCTCAAAAGTGTGGACTCAACAGGAGAGAATGCAAGGAGAATGGGCAACATATCATCTATAGATGAAATACATCTATATATCATCATCAGCCGCAGGGTAGAAGAATTTAGGGCAGCATTTTAATTGATTTGCTTAACATGATTATCTATTTAAGCTGTAAATAGTCAATATTACATCAATATCAGCCATGACCAGAGCGAACTTCAAGTTTAAGTCCAGGTTCACCAATGTCCTTGAATCCAAACATGCTGCATTTAACTTCCTGTGAAAAGTTGGTTGCCACCCTAGGCCTGCGAGGAAATATTGGATAGAGCCTATGGCTGAATCCATATTTTCCAAGACTCCCGAGGGCAGCATCAAACTTTTCCAGACATAGGGCGTTAAATGCAGTGTGTTCGTATTCAAATAAGTTGCCAAACCCAGACTTAGACTTGAAGTTTGCTCATCTCTAGAAGCCAGTGCAAGGGCCTCCCTATATCACTTATGGTACAATAAGGAAAGGCCTGGGAGTTTACTACCCACTGTTACTGTTTAGTTATTGCGGTATAGGGGGATACCCTACTGCCAAAACAAGGGGTAACACTCCAGAAGTTCAAGTCTCCATGGATACGACACAGAATGAGATCGTAATTAGAGATGAGCGAATATTGAGCATGCTCGAGTTCCTCCGAACCAGAGTGTTTTCTGCATTTGATTAGTGGTGGCTTCTGAAGTTGGATAAAACATAGATACAGCCTATAACTATACCCATGTTTTTCAGATAGCCTTAGGGCTTTATCTAACTTCAGCAGCCACCGCTAATCAAATGCCGAATGCTCTGGTTCGGACAAACTCGAGCATGCTCGATATTCGCTCATCTCTAATCGTAATGCGCGTGACCCCCATTCTCGTCTAATGGGCATCGCATTATATTCTCATTACATGTTCGTATCCATGGAGGCTCAAACTTCAGGATTTACAGAGGAATTTGTGGCCAATGCAGCAGCAGCCATACTGACAAGTAAACTTTAAAAAAATTTCCAGGAGGAATAACAGAGGAATGGCAGCGGTTAGAGATTGAGGCAGATATGTATATTTTCTCCACGGCCTCAGACCTCTATACCCAGAAAACCCCTTTAGGGTATGTTCACACAGAGCAATTGTGGCTTATAATTCTCCTGCCTGACGTGTTAAACAGCATCTCTATGGGAGGGTTTGCCCGCCTCCGCTCATCACTCAAAGAATTGACATGTCAATTCTTTGAGCGGAGGTGCGCGAGCCCTCCTAAAGAGATGCCGTTTGACACTGCTGCAGGCAGAATTCCACCACATTTGCTCAGTGTGAACATAACCTAAGGGTGAGTTTACATGTACAGGATCTGCAACGGATTTGATATCAATGTAACTAAACAACTGAACACAGCATTAGTAGGGGTCTGATCACAAGAATAAAGGTCCCTTGTCCCCCAAGTGAATGGGGGTGACAATATGTGATAGCCCATTTCTCCATTCACACTCTATGGAGGCTTTGAACATAAGTAAGCACTGTAGCTCCAAGCAGCTAAGTCTTCCATAATGCAATCAGTTCTCCTGAACGGAGATGCATGACTCAGGGTCAGGACTTTTCTATATTTGTATATATTTCAGGTTGTCAGAATGCAGGCTGGCAGCTGTAGAGCACCGTCTGGGGCTCTCGCCTTATTTACAGCTCACTAACACTGTAATATTCGTCACATTGATCACTAGGAGCGCTCTCTCAGCAGTGCACTTGCTAATAAGTCCATTTATTTCTCCACACAACAAACTGAGCAATAATAGACACCGGAAAACAGACTTGATTAAACACATTTATATCGCCTGACATAAAGGAGAGATCGGGGCTCACCCTGTCTATTTCATTGTCGTCAATCCCATTAAGGTCCAGCTCTCCATCTTCCGCATTGTCACCAGCTGAAATGTAAGCAGAATATCAGTGACATGTTATTGTTGTCATTTTAAACAGAAAGCTTCGGCCTGAAGTCATCTTATCAACTTAAAGGCGCAAAATAGGAAAGAATTTGCACTGGATTATAATTATAGTCTGAACCTCGGGGGAGGGTCCTCATAAAATTGTACACAATGGTCATGTCTACTGTTCATACAGTAGCTCCATCTATATTGATTGCAAAAGACTTAAGTTTATGCTTTGTTTGGACTTTTCCTATAAGGCGGTGACATTTTACAATATGTCTTATTACACAGATTACTCACTACCAATCCCAGTGGCAGAGAGGCATTGACAAAGATAGATTATAAACTAATTGAGGGATGGGGTAAGAGCTGCAGACCATAAAAGTCTGGAAACCATAGAAGTGAAGGAAGAAAGAGGAAGCAGAGGGAAAAGCTGCAAAGAGATATTATAGACTAGTGTTTCTAAACCTTTACATATGAAGCAAACATACACCGATATGCCATTAAGGGGGTACAGGGACTGTAGCTATTAGCTGGCATGAACCAATCATTCAAACTGGCCTTAAAAAGCTATAGGTGGTCAAGTGGAGGGAAGGGGCATATCTGACTGCAGGAGACATGTGTGGCTAGAGGCATATCTACAGTAACTGCAAGCAGTGTATCTGGGTACAATGGGCATACCTGGTTGAACTGGTCATACCTGGCTGCAGGAGGCCTATCGTATTACAGGAACTATTGCATATAAATACAGGGCGGGCAATATTACTGTCCAGAGGGAAGTTTTTATTAGGTAAGGGGACATTTATTACTGACTACAGGGGGGCATTATTATTTGACATTACTTGAATATTATTACAGGGTCCTACAGGTCAGTCACATTGTTATTGGGGGAATAAACTGCTTCTGCCCCATGCGTAATCTTCCGAATTATTAAACTATCGCAGTTCTGACCTCGCACAGAAAATGGCGTAAGCGCAAAAAGCCACCAAAATGCAATATTGCGGGTTTTTGTCCACATCACATCTGGAAAAATTTGAAGGAAAAAGTGATCATAAAGTCACATATACGCAAGCAACATACCAAAAGAAAGTACAGATCGTGGCTCAAAAAATTACGCCTCAAATAGCCCCATGGGGAAAAAAAAATTGGGTAATTAAATGGTCAAAGCCAAGGAGCTCTATGCTGGGGTGTTCCAACCGAATACTCCTAAGGATGGGATCAGCTATAAACGTTAAATAAGACCAAGACCGGGTGACTAGTGACAAACAAAGCTGTCCTCTATGTCGTTTACCATACATTGCAAACATACTAGAGCACAGGTGTCAAACTCAGGGCCCTCCAGCTGTTGCAAAACTACAAAACTACAATTCCCATCATGTCTGGACGTCCAAAGGTTTAGCTGTACAGGCATGATGGGAATTGTAGTTTTTTGACACCTGTGCTCTAGTGTGTTTGCAATGTATGGGAGTCGCTATAGAGGCTGGTCTATGCCTACTCTGGAGTTCATTCTCCATTTCCCATTTTTGTTTTCTCTGAAGAGCACTAATAAATATGGGATTCAATTATTAAGATTTTGCACAGAGGTCCAGCTGCCTCCAGTTAGGTCTTGTTCACATCTCCATCAAGGATTTACATTGTCAGAGCATACCCATAAAAAATTATGCCAATGCTGGATATGCTGCATGTCACCCAAACACCTCTTCCTATAGTAGGAACATAATGGACCCACCCGTGCAGATGTGAACCCAATCCCCTTTTCAACCACAGGCAATGATATGTCAAATTCTAATCCTATCACCATTATTCGGATTACAAACTGCAGTTAGAGGTTACAACATATTGAGTTCTCTTCAAACTATAGTATAGCACCACTGTGAAGTAGTACCTTGAACACAGAAATCATATTAAAGTGTAACTGTTATATCAAATAACTTTACAGAAATCAATAAAACAACCGATTATAAGAAACTCTGTAATAACCTATAGTGGGGGATGAGTGAGCAAGGAGAGGAGACAACCAGACCCTGCAGTTTGCAGTATAGGAGCCAGCACAGCACAACATCCTGAAATCTTACCTCACCAAGTTCTTAGACCAGCACTGAGCAGTCTGACCTGCGAATACAACGTTATTTGTGGCTAGACAATCTCCAAACTGAATGGGCTGGTTCTCTCCTTTTCCTGCTCAGTCCTTCCCCTCTGCCCCTCTATAGGTTATAATGGACACAGCAAACCCATCTTCACTTTGCTTCTCTGTAATTTAGATGACTTCGCCTTGATAATGAGGTGTATAGGGCTCTCCCAAACAACCACCAACAGAAGATCTTAGGGAGATAGGGGGTCGGCAGTGATGGAGAATTACTGTATGACAGGCCTTGTTTTGGGAGAGATAGGCTGCAGTGAGAGAAAACAGTAAAGCTCGGTCGGGCCAAACTTTCCTGTGTTTGTGTGTGTGTGTTTGAGTGGGGACAGAAGAGATAACTGACGGACAAATGATCATTGGTTACTTGCGGTGTATGGCCAGTTTAAGGGAAAGCCGTCAACAGTAGAATGAGGAAGGGCTTACACTGCGCATAAAAGCCTATGGAGAAAGGGGGGGGGGGGGCTGATAGTAATGAGTGAGCAGGAAAAGCTGGCAAGCAGACAGAAATTATATCGATTTTCTCGATAGACTGGGTTGGGTACTTCTAAAGGTTTGATACAACCCCAGATAGGATTGCAGGATCCAGTTTTGAATGTCTATATAGTATATAGAAGTAATCATAGTCTATATATAGGCTAGTCGGCAAGTATATGTATATGAAACAGAAAAGTATTTGACCAAAAAGTATTTGATGAAAAAAAAAAGCTTTATTATAAAAAAGAAAAGCTTCTATGGTAGAATGTAATGCCTTAGTGTAATCTATACTCCTTCAGAAGCACTGGATGAGACTTTCCCTGCTCCTTCCAGAGTGTATCATGGACGGCTGTTACTGTGAGTACTTCCGACAAATTAATTTGTTGCTGCTTCCAGCTTCTGGCTGAAGAATAGAGAGAACATGAATTATGTAAGATGTTTCCAGCAGTGGCAGAAATAACAGATGTTTACTAAGATGATGATGGTGAGATCACAACATAGGAGATGACATCACTGGAGTCTCACCACAGACTATTCTCATGAGAAAAAGAGAAAATTAATTTACTGCTTATTTAAAAAAAATCTATCTAAACCTTTTATGTCCAAGAAAATAACCTGGAGCTTACAGAGGGATCACTAGCCATTACAGGCTATGGGCATCTCTGAAATGGTAAAAAATATATATATATTTACACATTACAGGTTACCTTGACCTAAAAATATTGCAAACTTCATTCTTTCATTTATTTTTAGTTCCAAATATTTAGTTTGCTGCCTGCTCCTAGGTTCAGAGTCTTGTCATGAGGATGATGTGCTAGATGTGCAGTCTGGGTGTTGGGTTTGCTGTGGGTGCTCTGTGTCTGCTTTCCTCCCTATTTACAGTGTGTGCAGCTGCCTTTCATGTATGCTCTCCCAACTCTCCACATGCTCCAAGACTTTTCATGCTACGGGGAATACAAGAATATTGCTAAAACAAATAGGACCGATGAAGAATTCCCCTTTATCAGACTTAATCTTTACTTGTCCTTTAACCTATTTCATTATGCCTTGGCTGCTTAATCTTGAGTTTAAAAATAAGTGCACATAGTTATAAATATGTAGCAGCCTCCTGGGGAGCAGGCATAAACTCAGCGTTTATTTGTGGATAGCTTTATTACACACTACATCACTGAGATATAGGATGTGTGTCCAGGACAAGCTATTTTAGAAGAAGTTTTATGGATGTGCCACTGAGCAAACAGGAACAAAGATGTGTGCTTCACAGTCCAACATATAATACATAGAGTTATAGGGACGTTCTTCAATGAACCACAACAGACTTCTTCTTTGCCCCCAACCTCTTCCTTATACCCCAGATATCAGCCACTACTTACAAGGATATTTATTTGTATTGAACAAATCCACAGCAGATTTTGATGCAGTTTCCTGCAATTTATAGATGGACTTAGAAACAGGTGTGAGATATGCCGTTTTAGCCACAATCCCAGCAAACAGGACTTGCATGACACAAATGGAGAAAGAAAAACTGTTCTCAAGGAACCAGGCTTTAATGGTCTCACCACACAACATGTTTCAGTATGTGCACCTCTTTTTTTCCAAGTGCCAAAGACAGGATCCTTTTTCCAATTCAATATATAGTCTAGACCTGTGCACGATAGGAAGAATATTTGTTATTGCCAGCATTCCCCCCAACTTGACACATACAACTCATTTCATAGTCTAAAGTGATTTTTCAAGCAGCCAAATATTCACCTTTGAACGATGCCTGACTGTTAGTTCTGTCATAAAACATAATAACAGACAGGTCGGAGCACAACAATGGTAAGACCATAAAGAGCTGAAGCGGCACTTCCAAAGACAACATCAACCATCCAGAGGAGTAAAACTATACGTAAATATATAACCGGGACAACGCTATGCGTGGATGCTGGCCTTAGTTGTCAATACGACAGTCAGCCTGAAATGGTGGATAATAGGGAAATAGAGATGCCATTTGCACTAGGAAAAAAAGAATATCCAGCTTCTAAGGAAACTGAAGGTTGCTGATCCTTCTATAACATTTGCAGGAGGAGGATCACATACAATAAACCAATCATCCGAAATTTGTTTCCAGTTACTTGGGATATAAAACTGAAGACATAAAACAGAAACCATCTATTACAAACACAGATGTGATGCTGCGTCTGATCCGCCACCTATCAATGATATTTAGGAAGAAAGCGCCCATCTGTGTGGTTTGATGTGGTTCAGATGAGCTGTTTTCTATAACTGCAGGCTATAGGTAACAGCATAACTCCACTTTCAAAAGAGGAATTACTGCAGATCCCCGGGTGCAGGTGCCGAGTCTCCTACACAAAGGCGAATCCCCGGCTTTTATCTTCATCAGCGCTCGGCTAATACAAAACAAGTCAAACGTCTTGTAAACCCTGTGACCCGAAAGGTGATCGCCACAGGCTCTGTATGGCTGCCCTGCTTGTGCCTCCATAAACCAGTGTCTATAGAAACAACTAAGGAACTCATAAAAAAGGAAAATATAGCTGTAAGGCTGTGTATACAGTAGGGCTGGGCGGTATACCGCAAAAATACCGATACCGTCACTGGCGTCGGTTAACCGACCTTAACTGAGCCAGGACGGTATCTGCGGTATTTTTGTGTTTCCAAAAGAGCTTCTGCACGCAGTCGCGGCCCGGCGTGAGCGCTGCACGTTATGTGCAGGGACGCCGGAATCAGAGCGGGAGGTGGAGGAGCAGCAGGGCCCAGGTGAGAATGCCCGCCCCCGGCACCCGTCCAGTGTGAGCGCCCGCCCTCCCCCTGTCCCGTCCGGCGTCCCTGCACACACAGGACATTAACGTGCAGCGCTCGCCGGGAGGGGGAGTTGGGGGAGCGGCACCAGTCCTGTCCGAGCGCCCTTCTCCTCCGGCCGGCGAGCGCTGCACGTTAATGTCCTGTGTGTGCAGGGACGCCGGTGTGCGCGCGGGAAGTGGAGGAGCAGCAGGGTCCAGGGGAGAATGTTCCTGAGTGATCCTGTCCTGTCCGGCGTCCCTGCACACACATTACATTAACATGTGCAGCGCTCACCGGCCGGAGGAGAAGGGCGCTCGGACAGGACTGGTGCCGCTCCCCCAACTCCCCCTCCCGGCGAGCGCTGCACATTAATGTCATGTGTGTGCAGGGACGCCGGTCAGATCTCAAGGTGGAGGAGCATATGCATGCAGCTCCCTGTATACCAAGACCCCTGCCCGCCCCCCTGTGTACCCAGCCACCCCTGCCCGCCCCCCTGTGTACCCAGCCACCCCTGCCCGCCCCCCTGTGTACCCAGCCACCCCTGCCCGCCCCCCTGTGTACCCAGCCACCCCTGCCCGCCCCCCTGTGTACCCAGCCACCCCTGCCCGCCCCCCTGTGTACCCAGCCACCCCTACCCGCCCACCTGTGTACCCAGCCACCCCTGCCCGCCCACCTGTGTACCCATCCACCCCTACCCGCCCACCTGTGTACCCATACACCCCTGCCCGCTCCCCTGTGTACCCATCCACCCTTGCCGGCCCCCCTGTGTACCCATCCACCCTTGCCGGACCCCCTGTGTACCCATCCACCCCTGCTGGCCCCCCTGTGTACCCATCCACCCCTGCCGGCCCCCCTGTGTACCCATCCACCTCTGCCCGCTCCCCTGTGTACCCATACACCCCTGCCCGCCCCCCCCCCCCGTACACCCCTGCCCACCTCCCCGTAGAGAAGATAGATAGATAGGAGATAGATAGATAGGAGATAGATAGATAGGAGATAGATAGATAGGAGATAGATAGATAGATAGATAGGAGATAGATAGATAGATAGGAGATAGATAGATAGATAGATAGGAGATAGATAGATAGATAGATAGATAGATAGATAGATAGATAGATAGATAGTAGATAGATAGATAGGAGATAGATAGATAGATAGATAGATAGATAGATAGATAGATAGATAGATAGGAGATAGATAGATAGATAGATAGATAGATAGATAGATAGGAGATAGATAGATAGATAGATAGATAGATAGATAGATAGGAAATAGATAGGAGATAGATAGGAGATAGATAGATAGGAGATAGATAGATAGATAGATAGGAGATAGATAGATAGGAGATAGATAGATAGGAGATAGATAGGAGATAGATAGATAGATAGATAGATAGGAGATAGATAGATAGGAGATAGATAGATAGATAGGAGATAGATAGATAGATAGATAGATAGGAGATAGATAGATAGATAGATAGATAGTAGATAGATAGATAGGAGATAGATAGATAGATAGATAGGAGATAGATAGATAGGAGATAGATAGATAGATAGATAGGAGATAGATAGATAGATAGATAGGAGATAGATAGATAGATAGATAGGAGATAGATAGTAGATAGATAGATAGGAGATAGATAGATAGATAGATAGATAGGAGATAGATAGATAGATAGATAGATAGATAGATAGATAGATAGATAGATAGATAGATAGGAGATATAGGAGATAGATAGATAGGAGATATAGGAGATAGATAGATAGGAGATAGATAGATAGATAGATAGATAGATAGATAGATAGATAGGAGATAGATAGATAGGAGATATAGGAGATAGATAGATAGATAAGAGATATAGGAGATAGATAGATAGAAGATAGGAGATAGATGATAGATAGATAGATAGATAGATAGATAGATAGATAGATAGATAGATAGATAGATAGATAGGAAATAGATGATAGATAGATAGATAGATAGATAGATAGATAGATAGGAGATAGATAGATAGATAGAGAATAGATAGAATAGATAAAGCAGCAAGAGTCCGCAGCACACTAGCATGTAGTGAAGAGTGGTTCATTCCATCAAATAAGGTGCAGGATACGACGTTTCAATTCACTCCAGAATCATTTTCAAGCATGCTTATCTCTTCCCTATATGCTGGTGTGCTGCGGACTCTTGCTGCTTTGTATTTTGGGACCCCCTGCCAAAGGCCTTTCTGTGTTCAGCACCCTCTACTTCAGCCTTGGATGTGCGTCTGTCACGAACGATAGATCGATATCTTTACAGCGTGTCAGTGCAGTGCCATCTACAGCCCCCTATAATGTACGTCCCTGTACTGTCACCTGTATATACTATATATATACCCATCATACATACTGTATATACCCATCATATATACTCTGGGTACCTATAGTACATAGCTATATACCTGTATATACACGTCCTGTAGTGTGCACATAGCTGTATACCTGTATATACACGTCCTGTAGTGTGCACATAGCTGTATACCTGTATATACATGTCCTGTAGTGTGTACCTAGCTTGGGTTGCTGCTCATTGAGTTACTGTACTTTTTTTAACTTTATTGAAACAAACTATCCCCAGTTTGGCACGGCCGAGTGGGTGTGGCCTGTAAAAGGGGTGTGGCTTACTAAGGGGGCGTGTCATAGTTATCGTCCAATTATCGTTACCGCAGCTACATATGCGATAAACCGCGATATTGATTTAGGCCAATATCGCCCAGCCCTAGTATACAGAGCCTGAGGTCTACAATCTCATTGTAAAAACTGTATGGTATACTTTTTTTCTGAACACAAAAAAAGCCCATACATTTGCAAAATGAACACAGCCTAACACTGGGCTTAGGTCTACTGTATTTCTTTCAAATAGAAGGAAAATTATGCACATTTTCTGCAATGCTTTACATGGATTGTCTTTATTATATCAGTATCTATGCCTTGTAAGGGCCAAATTATATGGGATGATTGCTTAATACATAGGTATGGGCCAACACAGCGCTGTGTAATAGGGGCAGTGGTCCAGACTAATAAGCAAACACTTAGTCATTGGCTCAACAGGTCATTGCAGCGCGTCAAAAAATTATCACTGGCCACACATCTGTGTTATGATCTGTTTACACGGAGTGATAATACGCCCAATCGATCGTTAATCAATTGTGAAGCAACGATTTGATTTTTATAACGATCAGCGTTTAGGCAAAGAGATAAACCGTTTAAAAAAATTGTTTTTGCGATTGTTTTAGGATCGCTTAAGCCCATCTCACACATAGTCTGTGAAAGACTACATGAAGCGATCTGTGAATTTTGAGTGAACGGCCAACGATGATTTGAAAACATGTCTAAAGACCACGATGAACGATTTCTCGCTCGTCCTTGAACGTTCAATGTGTTTACACGAGCCGATTATCGCTTAAATGTGATTATCATGAAAATTTAAACGATAATCGCCCTCTGTGTAAACAGACCATAACAGTCATGAGTAATGGCAGCAAAGTGCTTAATAAACAATCTAGCGATCACCTGTGCAGCTTTCCCCGTACAATACTTGAGCCTTGTAATAGGCTAATCCCTTATCCTCTTTCAAAGCTCTTTAAGGGGTTGGACATGATTTACAGGGGAGCTACCTAACGGAGGCAGTAGAGGCGTGATTCTGCTTCTTCTGAGTTGTGCAAACCTTTATCCAGAGAGCATTGCCAGTAAGACCCCTAACACCAACTGGATCTCCATAAGGAGAACCAATAGTCCTCCATAGAATCCCTGTCCCAACCTCAATCACACAACAGGGCCAAGTTCATCCAAGGAGTATGTTTTTGGATAGTGAAAGGCCTCTGGAGAAACCACATAAAACAGGGACATCTTATAAACTCCAAGCAGAAGTTGCCATGTTCACAGACAATTTCTCTTTATATTACTAGGTAAAAGTACCACCGTAATGTACTGTAACGTACAATTCCTAAAATTTTATATTATTTTCAAAAATGATTTAATTTTAATTTCAGAACAATATTTACGTCTCTAGCTGTTCTTGTTGATTCCCATGAATACACAGTACAAGGAGTACCATGCTTGGTGCTGGCACATGCTTCTCAGTCCTGTCTCGCTACTAAATAATGGAGGCATGGAAAGATTTATTTGCTGGCATCCACCGCAGCATGAAGCCTCAGTTTTTTTGTGTCTAATTTGAAAATATGAGATGAAAGTGTTTGATCAAGAGCACGCAAGCTATTCTGTGGAATCCTGGTGTTCCTTGGAAGACTATTAGGGTTCCTGGAAGACAGCAAGTATGGGAATAGTTGGAGCGGGTGCAGAAGTTCGCATGGTAAAAAGGTTAGAAATGACTGTGTGATTCTGTCAAATCTGTTTGTAGGAAAGCAACTTATACTCGAAACGGCTGTCTGGATTATTTTCATACTAGAGTCTGAGATAGATAGATAGATAGATAACCCACCTGCCATTAAGTTGCAGGTGGGTAACTTCCTTGGTTGCTGATTGGCTGGCAGCTGCTTGTGTAAAAAGCCAGGAGGTGCTGAGCAGCAGCAGCGAGCACTGTCAGAATGGTGACAAATGAGGGCAGGTGAGTATATATTAAAAAAATATATATATATATTTATATATATTTATTTTTTATTATTTTAACCCTGTCTGAGCTCATTTAACTGTTCCCTGGACAACTCTTTAAAAGGGGGTTATAGGACTGTAACGGTCAGGGCTTGGACGGGCCACAAATATATGTCAGTGGGTGTCTGACTCCCAACATTCTCGTTGATCAGCTGAATGATGGGCTGTGGTAGTTCAGGAGAGGCACCACATCCCCTTCATTGTTCACAAGGCACAGAGCCCTACGTTTAGTAGGGGCTGTCCCTGGTACTGCAGCTTAGTCTACTTACCCTTTGTACACACTTATGTCAAGAGTTTCCTATCAGGGCTTTTAGCCAATGTCCTATTCTTATTTTCAAACTAAGAGACTGCATTGAAGAAAAGGGACACAGTCAGTGTCAGGCTGGATCTGCGTGAAAATAGATCCATTATGCTTTAATACATGGAATTGGTGACACAGATATAATTGGGTCATTGGAACCATGCCTTTTTACCCCCCTGTGTTTTTTCAGTACACCAACTGCGGACCACCCCAATGGATGCCAAACAATGCCCCTCCCTGTTGTGAGATGACAACTTCCAGCTAAATCAGATGATGTTGGGAGTTCTGGTAATCCAGCTGTAGCACAACTACTATTCCCAGCTGAGGCTTCAGACATAAGATGCTGTGGTACACCAGCTGTTGCAAACCTATGACTCTCCTCCATGTCAGGTGATGGTAGCATTTGCCGTCTTGCAATATATGTAGGGCTCTCAACTACTGAGCTCTAGTGTTGCGGAATTTACGCTGTTCATCATTTGCAGCAGTGCGTAAAAGCTCGGTTTTAGGGGTTAAATCCCCTCTTGAGCACAGAAAGGGGTTAAGCATGTACATCTGGAGCAGATTAGGTTCTCGGTCGATTGCCTTTTCCTTATGACACTGGCACAGTATGCAGCTGCAGATCAGGATCCTTTCTACTGGTAATCTGGCCCCACGCTGCTCAGATATTGTAAATAATTGTCCTGACACAAGATGCTAAATATGGCAATGCTTCTTGCAGGCCTGTCTGCAGATTACAGGCACACAACAGAAGGATGTATACTTTGTAAATTAATTTCGCTGCTTCCGCCACAGCAGCCAGAGCTATTTTTTGCTAGGATTGAGAGATAAATTAGGATTTCCTTAAATGGAGCGCGGAGCAGGAAATTCTCAATAAATTATGGAAGGCTAAATTATTGGATTGTTTACCAACGGCAATGAAATGGCAAATGTCTTCTTATTTATTTCTGCAAAACTGCAATGACATTCTCCGGAAAGCGCTTACCCACAGAGAAGTAATTGTCGTCTTTGTGTGGTCTAGATTTAAAGAGAAATGCTGCCCAGAAATAGATGTCTACCATATCAGAACCCCCCACTACCTTAGGGCGCAGCATATACAAGTTTATATCCATCGCTGGTGGCCCAGAAATCAGACTTATAATCATCATGATATCACAGGTAAATTGTTTCCTCTTACACTTTCATAGTGCCCAATAATGTGGTGGTCTTCTCTTGGCCTGCCTGGAGTCGTACTATGCACTGTCCTCTATACATCTACTCCTCCTGCTTCCTCGTAATATCTAATAAATGGATTATGTCTGTACACTGATAACAGGAAAGACCAATAATGTTTTGCACGCACAGTGTAATACATTCACCAGGAAATTTACCCTTATTTATGGTATATGCTCTGCAGATTCCCTACATCTCTCTTTTCACAGCAACTTTTATACCACCCAATGTTACCACAGCACTGTCTATACATACCCCCAATACTCTACACACCACCTCAAGGTCTACCCCTACCTCAGTACTTATATTTTCACAGTGTACACACTACCCCAATATCTCCACCATCACATGGTATATATTACCACTGTATTTTTCTCATCACAAAGTACATATTACCCCAGTGTCTCCTCCATCACAGAGTACATATTACCCCAGTGTCTCCTCCATCACAGTGTACGTATTACCCCAGTGTCTCCTCCATCACAGAGTACATATTACCCCAGTGTCTCCTCCATCAGAGTACATATTACCCCAGTGTCTCCTCCATCACAGAGTACATATTACCCCAGTGTCTCCTCCATCACAGAGTACATATTACCCCAGTGTCTCCTCCATCACAGTGTACGTATTACCCCAGTGTCGCCTCCATCACAGTGTACATATTACCCCAGTGTCTCCTCCATCACAGAGTACATATTACCCCAGTGTCTCCTCCATCACAGAGTACATATCACCCCAGTGTCTTCTCCATCACAGAGTACATATTACCCCAGTGTCTCCTCCATCACAGAGTACATATTACCCCAGTGTCTCCTCCATCACAGAGTTCATATTACCCCAGTGTCTCCTCCATCACAGTGTACATATTACCCCAGTGTCTCCTCCATCAGAGTACATATTACCCCACTGTCTCCTCCATCACAGTGTACGTATTACCCCAGTGTCTTCTCCATCAGAGTACATATTGCCCCAGTGTCTCCTCCATCAGAGTACATATTACCCCAGTGTCACCTCCATCACAGAGTACATATTACCCCAGTGTCACCTCCATCACAGAGTACATATTATCCCAGTGTCTCCTCCCTCACAGTGTACGTATTACCCCAGTGTCACCTCCATCACAGAGTGCATATTACCCCAGTGTCTCCTCCATCACAGAGTACATATTACCCCAGTGTCACCTCCATCACAGAGTACATATTACCCCAGTGTCTCCTCCATCACAGTGTACGTATTACCCCAGTGTCACCTCCATCACAGAGTACATATTACCCCAGTCTCACCTCCATCACAGAGTACATTTTACCCCAGTGTCACCTCCATCACAGAGTCTATATTACCCCAGTGCCTCCTCCATCACAGAGTGCATATTACCCCAGTGTCACCTCCATCACAGAGTACATATTACCCCAGTGTCACCTCCATCACAGAGTGCATATTACCCCAGTGTCACCTCCATCACAGAGTCTATATTACCCCAGTGTCACCTCCATCACAGAGTCTATATTACCCCAGTGTATCCTACATCACTGAGTACTTATTACCCTGAAGTTATTGGCGCCACAGTTATATTCCAGACCTTCCTCAGTCTCCTTACAATTCAGTGCTGATCTTTCCTGAGGTTTTTCCCTACACAATGTACATGTAATGAGCACCTCGCGTCCATTGTACCGCAGCCAATATAAACTCCAGGTGTACAAGAGCTCTGTGTACCACTGTGGTCTGCACATCATGTTACAGCCACACAACAGGGTAATATGCGTTGTTGGCTCCGGAGTCAGCTTTTGTATAAATTCACAGCGTCAGTGTTTCCTGACATTTATAAGCCTGTGACCATGATCCGTCCTGCAGATGTGGTATCAAATGGCTAATGCTCTCCTGTAGGACGTGCCACGCTGACCCCTGACAACTTCACCTTACTGCAACCTACAGAAGTCTACAAGTGGAGACGCTTTTAAGTGCTGGATATTCCTTGAGGCAAAGGCTGCATATTAGGAGATAAGTAGCAACGTATCCTGATTAATATATCATAAGATTATTCTCCAACAAATCCTCTTCTAATTCTTAGTAGTCGGCTGCCCAAAAAAGATTAGCTTAATAAGAAAAACAGAGACTGCTGTTGGGACTCTGCCCGCGAGTCTGGGCCAACGGGGGAGACTGTTTAATAGGAACTTCACGCATCTCCAGCATTGGTCTACAGTTCAGTAAATGTATAATGCACCATCTGCACAAGAGCGGAACAATCTTCTTTCTTTCCATTTTTTCGCCCCACTGATGCCAAGGATGTATTCCTACCATTCACTGTGCCCAAAACACCCTGCGGCACATGTATCATTAGGGTCCTAATGACACTCTACAATAAGAAATGTTTCACTGGATGCACATCACGCCAAATTTAGCATGATGGTGCCTGTTGCATAATGAATTTGGGATAACTGAAGGCAACAGTGTACATGGATAACATTTGAAGGGGACCTGCACATGTTCTGTATAGCTGGAGCGGGCCCAGGATACTGTATCTGACACTACACACAGTGCTTCATCCATCACAGTCAATATTCACAGGCTGTAGGATTGTGAACATTCTTAGATTGATGTTATATGGTACATACATCATTCTATAGATCCACACAGGTGACACATGTATTTTACAGATATTTTACAGATACAACATCCGCATCTGCAACAGCCAGCATTTCATGAAAGGTCCTGCGTAGTTTATACATGAAGATACTGGTAACAATATCACTGATCGCTTTCACAGAGACAGGGCAGAACATTTCTCACCAGTAAATTCATCTAACAGCAATGCAAAAAAATAAATAAAAACCTAGTGAAAAAAGCAGATAGTTTCTTCAATTTCTCAAACAAAAAAGGGCAAACATTGCATTTTAATGCTTAAAAAAAGTACCTAACTAACTAAGTGGAAGACCAGGCTCCCCGCCTCACTAGGGCTGATTTAGCAGGATAAGTCACAAGATTCAGTTTTGTCTCACCGACCTCCTTGCTGTAATGGAAACCAGTTGTCTATGACTAAACAATGGCAGCTTAGAGTGCATTCCCATCACATGTATGTCCTCTACTGTATGTTGTTTTCACATTGGGAAGCTATCAAAACAGGAAGCCCACCTTACCCATCGACTATAATGGGTGTAACTGGCCCATTTTTTTAATGTATACACTGAAATGTTTCCAGTAGAGAAAGCGTACACATTTGGAAAGTGGATTAGAATCTGTTTAGCCCCTTAAAGTGATGACATTAAGTAAGAAATACACACGTTCCCTGGTTATTATTACTTCACGAATAAATATTTAGTTTCATCAATAATAAAGATGACAAATCATTTTACACATTTATAAGAAGTTTATAATTATAAGACAGCAAAAGTGTCTTCCACAATGAGAATTACTATTATGGTATTTCAAATTATTCTGCTTTCCCTATTTTCTATGTTTTATATGAAAAAAAAAAAAATTCTAAATAAAAACTGAATTTGAAAGAAATACACACATGCTACAGAGGTGTTTAGTATTGTTTACCTGTCAGCCCAAGTTCTGAAAAAAAACAAATATCCATTTGTTTTGGGGTCCTAAGGCATATATACACAGAGTAATTCTAGCAGAAAACTCAGTGCAGAATCCGATGCTCACTCCCCTGTGCTCCTACTTGAAGTCCCCCCCTCTGTCACATAGACTCCATTATATGCTTGTGCGACATGTCAATTCTTTGGGCAGACAGCGGAATCTGCACGACCATAGAATGGAGTCTATGGAGCAAGCGGAGAGGCAAGCGGGAGTGCACGGGGACGAGTTTTCAGTGAGAATTACTCCGTGTGCATATACCCTAAGTTCTATTTCCTGGTTTAGCAGTTTCTCAGTACTATAATCCCCAAAATACTCTGCTTTCCCTCAGTTCTTTATCACAGCCCTTCCACCCTGCATACTCCCCTCCCACAGCACTCCTGCGAGTTACCCACCCAAAGCTCTTGCAGTATGTCTCATTTCACTGCAGACTACTGCACAATCAGTGAGATTGCAGCACCTACTGCATCATTTACCACAAGGCAGCATGCTGGAAACACACCTCGCTCTCCCTATATGTACCAATAAACATATATATGTAACTGTGTATATGACCGGGAGATAGTGATGTAGGCTGGAGGGGCTGGTCAGAGGTGGTGACATCACTGAGGAGGTGGGGCTAGCGCTCAGAGACAAGATATAGCCAAGCCTCATGTGAAATCAGAGGTGATGTGTTGTCTCAAAAAAGGAGGAGGAGCCAGGGAGCTGTAGACAATACACATTTTGTACTTCTATTTTCTAATGCGTGTCAAAGGTAAACAATGCTCAAGCCATTACTATTAGTAGTAACACTATATTATGAGTTTTATATATCTTGGTTTAATTTAATTTTCTTATACTGGAATACCTGTCTTTCTCTACATCATTTTACTGTTTTGACTTCCCATTGCAGCCAATGGAGGAACTGTAGAGCTGTGTGAATGTAGCCTTAGACAGCTGTTGGCTGAACACTCTCCCCCCTCAAACCAGTGCATAGGTATGTACATCATCTCAGCAGGAAAAGAAAAATATGCTACTGCTACAAATCCATTCATTCTCTATGTAATCTGCTGAAAACAGCCAAACACTGTACTCGGTTGTTCCTGCAGTTCCCCTAGAGAATGGATAAAGTGGTGACGCAACCCAATAAGACAACAGTCACACACCCTAAAGGAGTATTCCTATGCTGAAAAGTTATCACCGATCCACAGAATAGGGTATCTCTAGAGATGAGCGAACCTTGAGCATACTCGAGTCCATCCAAACCCGATCGTTCGACCTTTAATTAGCGGGGGCTGTTAAAGTTGGATAAAGTCCTAAGGCTATGTGGAAAACATGGATATAGTCATTGGCTGTATCCATGTTTTCCAAACAACCTTAGAGCTTTATCCAACTTCAGCAGCAACGATAATCAAAGGCCGAACGATCAGGTTCCCATGGACTCGAGTATGCTCAAGGTTCGCTCATCTCTGGAGATACCCTATTCTGTGGATCGGTGATAACTTTTCGGCATAGGAATACTCCTTTAGGGTATAAACCCACACACCGTATATGCAGCGTATTTACTGCTGCGATACGCAGCAAACTCGCAGCAAAATCGCAGCAAAATCGCAGCAGATTAGATCTAAATAACTGAACACAGCATCAAATCTGTACCAACAAATCTGCTGCGTATTTGTTGCATATCTGCTGCATATACGGTGTGTGGGTTTATACCCTTAGGGTGTGTTCACACGTACAGGATCTGCAGCAGATCCTGTACGTGTGAACGCACCCATAAAGAAGAGTCTAACATGCCTAGTGAGTTTCGTCATTTTTGCCTTCTTGTGAATTCCCGTACCCTATGACGGTACTGATAGACCATTCTTCAAGGAATGTCTGACATATGCTACTGGGTAGTGTATCTTATCTTAGATGAGGAACAGAGACCTGTCTCCTGAGAACTTGGTGGTTAAACAATGCTTCAAGTTAAAGAAAATGTAAAAATTCCCAAGAAGCTGAAATACCAAAGATATTACTGAGCACAGTCATTCTTCTACAGAACGTAAAAAGTCCATTCTAGAGAAACCGAGGAAACATTTGGCCACCACATTTGGGCATTGTTACATCCATATGAGGCAACCGCAATGTCAGTACATACTCTAAATGGAAACGTTACTGCTTGACAATGATATCATGTGAACATACCCTAAGGCTTAGCCTAACAATTGGTTACTACAGCCTATATTGTTCTTCATGGATCCTTATGATACCAAGGGAATTTTATGAGCCCACTCTGGGCATTATATAGGGAGGTTGTATAAGAGGCAGTCCTTTAAAGCAAATCTGTACCCACAATCTGCCCACCCCAAACAGTTTGTACCTTCAGATAGCTGCTTTTAATCCAAGATCTGTCCTGGGGTCCGTTCGGCAGGTGATGCAGTTATTGTCCTAAAAAACTTTTAAATTTGCAGCCCTGTGCCAAACGGCCGTGGCCTAGAGTGTGTGTGCATTAGGCTGGCACAACCTCTCTGTCCCTCCTCCCCGCCCTCTTCACCATTAGGAATGCCCCAGGCAGATTTTCTACTATTCATCACCTGTGAGAACATGGCACATGGGCTGGATCGTTAAGGCACCTGTACAGTGTTCACTGCAAAGGAATAAAAAAAAATCCTGCCTGGAGCATTTCTAAAGATGAAGAGGGCGGGGAGGAGGGACAGAGAGGTTGTGCCAGCCTAATGCATACACAATCTAAGCCCCGGCCATTGGGCATGGGGCTGCCAGTTTAAAAGTTGTTTATAAGGACAATAACTGCATCACCTGCCGAACGGAGCCCAGGACAGATTTTGGATTAAAAGCAGCTATCCCAAGGTACAAGTGGTTTGGTAAGGACAGATTGTGTGTACAGAGTCGCTTTAAAGCCCATTTGGGCTGATATGGTTACCTTGAGCATTGTATAAAGCACCTGGAGCGGTCCCGGCACGTACCGTCCGCGGCTGCAGCAGGTGCTGACAGAGGGGACGATTGACAGGCAGAGAGGTCCGTTACTGGCCTCTCTGCCTGTCAATCATTCTGCCGAGCGCGCTGACAGGCAGAGCGCAGTGACTAGATACGAGCGGGGAGACGCCCACCATGACTTCCCCGCTCGTATCTAGTCACGAGCCGGGGAATAAAAGTCATTTTCTCCGTCATAAAGCACCTGCTGCGGCCGCGGCCGGTACGTGCTGGGGCCACTCCAGGTGCTTTATACAATGATCCAGGGAACCATATTGGTTGGTTCCCTTTAAGGGGAGAATACACTTCTCCATGTGTAGCCTTGCAGGCTTTGTGAGGCCTACGATGCACATCCATTGTATCAGAATAAGACTTCTTTCTGCAGGAAAACGCAATCTCCCCCACCAGAAATCCTTCCTTTCCCTAAAATGCCTGTAAGATTGATGTTCATATGCCTCAATCATAAGGGAAAAAATGCTGACCAGGCAAAAAAAAAAAAACGTTTATGATCATGTTCCAGCTTATCAAAGTTGAATCCAGGACATATCTGTGGTTTTGTAATCCAACTCTCCCCATATACATGAACACCGAATATTCATTAACTCTTCTCTTCTGTAAATTCTGTAATTCCTCCAGAAGCAAGAAAACTGCCTCTAATAAGGAGCCAACTACAGGCAGCTACCCTGTATGTCACTGGCCCAGATTTAAAGGGCTTAGATTAGAAAAAACACAGCTACTTTCTTGCAAAAACAGCACCACCCCTGTCCTCAGGTTGTGTGTGGTATTACAATTCAGCTCTGTTCACTTTAATGGAACCAAGCTGCAAAACCCACACCCAAACTAAGGAGAAGACCTTAGCAGCGTAAGCAAGCGCCAATCTGCTAGATCAGCGTTTACTTACTGAGCCTATTAGACAAATTCGATGAGAATGGATACTATGAAATAACACAGGGCATATACCCTTGCAGGGGTCCATCAAAAAGACACTACAACAAAGAAAGGAAAAAAGAAACCTGTAACACAGGAAGGACCCAAACAATATCCATTCAGATAGGATATTCTAATTATATTGCCACTAATTTAGTAAATGGAACTATTAAGACTAGCAAGAATAGAATTCCTTCGTGTTCTCTACCCATGTACTGTATAGTTTAAAAGGAGGTGTGCGCACTAAAGACCCCAACCTTATCAAACCTCTTAAAGCGACTCTGTACCCACAATCTGACCCCCCCAAACCACTTGTACCTTCGGATAGCTGCTTTTAATCCAAGGTCTGTCCTGGGGTCCGTTCGGCAGGGGATGCAGTTATTGTCATAAAAACAACTTTTAATCCAGCAGCGCTGTGTCTAACGGGCGGGGCTTACATTTGTATATGCATTAGGCTGGCACCACCTCTCTGTCCTTCCTCCCCACCCTCCTCATCATTAGGAATGATCTAGGAACATTTACTGTTTGAGCATTGCACAGGTGTATTAACGATCCAGCCCATGTTCATTATACACACAGGTGGGGAATAGGAAGCAATCTGCCTGGAGCATTCCTAATGATGAGGAGGGAGGGGAGGAAGGACATAGAGGGTGTGCCAGCCTAATGCATATACAAATGTAAGCCCCGGCAGCTATCTGAAGGTACAAGTGGTTTAGGGGGGTCAGATTGTGGGTACAGAATCGCTTTAAGGTGCCCCCTATTCTTATATACCATCTTCTCATAAGGTACTACAATGTTTCTATCTTTTTCCATTGAGAAAGAGTAGGTGGACGGGGATCCATCCAGCAGAGAGCCACCAGCTTAGGGGGGTATTTTACGGGACGATTATTGTTTGAAAAATCAATAGATTGTTCAGATTTGAATGATAATCGTTAAATGTAATAACAGACAACAATTAAACGACCAACGAATTTGGACCTATTTTTATCGTTGATCAAATGCTAACCGTTCGCAGGTAATAAACGTAGCTTGGTCACTCGCAGTAGCGACAAACGCAGTAGTGACGACAGGAGGACTGCAAAAACGATCATAAGTAAAAATCATGGTTTTTGTGTAATTGGGTGAACGATTTTAGGTCGTTCGCCATAGCGGTCGTTTGCCATAGCGGTCGCTTGAGATCGTTCATCGTTAATTATTAATCATTGAAAAATCGCTTTGTGGAATAGGACCCTTACTTGCAAGAAACAGCATCTTTGTGGTGTGTTCAGGCTCCTTCCTAAAAATCCCAAAAGAGACATACTAATGGCTCAAAGGGGACTCTTCTCGATTTAATTTCAGATATTTCCAGAATGCTAAAATATATGGATACTGCCAGATAATGTGCCAAATCGGTCAATGAGTTATAAAGTGAATGTACCATCAGGTATATAATTTTAAGTTTTTTATATGAATAGACCAGTGCAGGGATGCGAGTGCCACGGTCCTTTTTTTTTCTTTTTTCTTTTTTTTTTTTTTAACCACGGCCCGGTTCCCGTGCACACAGCCAGTCTATTCCTGGACGCTGTGGTTAAAAAAAAAAAAAAAAAAAAAGACTGCACCACAGACTTCCCTTCCCTGCTCCGGTCTATTCATATAAAAAACTTAAAGCAATGTACCTGATGGTACATTTATTTTACACTTTCTGAAAGATAACGATCAGCCAATGATCATTTCTTCAGCTGATCTTTTTTTACACGATAATCTGACGAATCATCCTGATAGGGCCCCAAGTATATATGGGCCAATGTCTGATACATCAAAAGAGCCTTGAAACATGACTAAGCGTGATTCCTACCCCTGTTCAGTACAGAAAGTGTTTCCCGCTGGTTGGTCAGAAGCCCTTGCTCCTGATCTGTGGAGATGCAGACTTTTTTCCCCATGGAGCTTTGCCTCTTGTTCGCCATATACCAGCTGGATCTCCTCAATAAGAACCAGGACCCCAAGAGTTTCATTAAGAGTAAAACATGGTTGAGCACATATAAAGCGCTCCAGAGGCACAGAGTTAGTTAAGCTACGCTGCACAGAATAACACTGCTTACAGGAAGCAGAATCCGGGTGAAAGCATTGGAAAGTATGACATTATTGTGTTCCCAGATAAAAATGGACAATAATCTAAGAGCCACAGCAATGTAAACAAGCCCTTATCGCTCATGTCCCATGTGCATGAGAAGCCGGCCAGGACACACCTGGAAATACAGCTATTTCTGGAGCCATCATGACTGGGTTCACAAAACTTCCTATAAATTCATATATGGATATTGTTTTCATTAGCGCCAACAAAGCGAGCAAGCAAAAGGGCAACAAGACCATGCCCTGTAAGCTAGGTTAGCACACGCCGATAGTAGTATAGCAGGGCGCCCCACCAATATCCAAGGCAAGGGCAGATATGTAAATCATACGGTCTGGAAATGATGCCCTATGAAATCTTTATAAACCAAAAGTATGTGCGTGTGTCTGCACTGGGGCAGATGTATGGCGCATTTTGGATTTGTATTGCCTGCCCCTTTTGTTCTTGGAGAGACTGGCAACCACCAGAGGAGTCTAGTAGCGTCTTACCTCCCCTCTCTCTAATCAGAACCTGAACATGCACATGTAAGATGGGGATATGGGGATAGGAAAGAAGGTTCAGCCAACAGCTATTACATGTGTCTGGCACCTGGGTACGAGCTGTAGTTGTTTTCTGGTCTGCTCTTGGCCTTGGCTGAGAGTGGACATTTGTCCTGGACCTTTGCAAGTGCCTTTTGGCCCGGAAGGGAAATTAGGTGTGTTTGGGGCCCATCTCTTTTCAGAGTGGGCTTGCGATAGACCGCATCCTAGTGGCCTTTTATGTCTGGCACGCTACACTTTTTTTAGTAGCACTTGGGTGAGGAGAGCATGTTCCTCGACTCTCAATAAAAAAAAAAAAAAAAAAAGTGTCTGTGTGCTCTTACTCTACTCAGCCAGCCATCTATTTTGGTAACAGACATGCTCTATGGTAGAAGAGGTGGCTGCCAGATACCTCCAGCGCTGCTTATCTTGGATCCGATGGAGTGCAATCCAATCAGTGTGCTCCTTCTTTACTCCACTGATTATTACAGCAATATGGATCTTTCCTTGCAGCATACTTCCATCAATAGTGATGTGATGGATAAAATGGGTATTCTATTTGTTACAGACATCACTAATTTAAGGCTCAAAGTCTTTCAAGGCAAAAACAGGCCCTATTCCAGTCCAAATCATGTAGATTCTCTAAAACAAAGGAAATATCCATGCTTCACTAAGAACTTTCTCTGGCAACTGAGTAAAGCAGTGCCGCAAGAAGGATTTTGCTGTCCTGCGCATTTTTGTGTTGTGTACCGGCCTCCGTTGGGAACATTGGAAGAATTGGTGCCTGCGGCTTCCAAATAAGTCATCAAAAACCCCTATGGGAGCTGTGCCTCATTGCACAACTAAGCATGGCGAGTGCACTGGCAATAGTTATCTACATGCAGTAAACCATTTCATCTCACACTATGCTGCCTATGAAGCGCACTTGTTTTCATACATTTTATTTTCTACAAATGACACCGCTCCCCTCATTGTCTCAGTAAGCAGTCTACATAGATGAAACACTGTCTGTAAAAGTTAGGCCATCTTCTGACACTCATACACAGATATAGCAGGCGGGGAGTGGCTATGCATAACAATGGAATAAAGGCATTGCAGTGGTTGCCATCTGTGCGGTGGTCACCCAGCATCTGTTACCTTGTAGAAGATCAAACCTACTTAAAAAAATCTATATACTCCTTTAACAGTGAAACTGCAACACCAAGACGGAAAAAATCATGGATTTAAGGAAATCACAGCATCGGTAGACATGCAAATTACAAAAAATACTTGCCTCAGTATTGCGTATGAATGCTATGCACAGGAATACACACACTTACTCACCGTGGCATGCTACCAATGAGGTTATTACTGGTTGTCTGAAGGATTTTCTGCCACACTGGACGCTCTTGGGTTTGCATACCATCAAGATCCGCTGCCGAGAGCTACCTTTGCTATTGGCTACTGATGTATTCCTAGATATTCTTGGTTGGAGACAAGGCCAGAAGGGCTGTAGGCCATGGTAGCAGGTGTAGGCCATGCAGGCTGCTCATAGTAGCACGAGCAATGTGCAGCCTGGCCATTTTTAGGGCCCTATTCCACCGAACGATTATCGTTCAGAATATCGTTAAATCGTTCTAATCTAAACAATAATCGTTTGTTTGAATAGCAGTTAACGACTAACGACCAAACGAGAAATCGTTGATCGTTTATTAAGACCTGGACCTATTTTTATTGTTGCTCGTTCGCAAATCGTTCGCATTGAATAAGAAGTCATTTGGTCGTTCGCAGTAGTGACGAATGCAATAGCGATGACAAGACGACCGCAAGAACGATCATAAGTAACGATTATCTTTCCATGTAAATGGGCGCACGATTTCAGGTGTTTCATAATAGCGGTCGTTTGGATCGTTTATCGTTAACGATTATGCGAACGATAATCGGCCGGTGGAATAGGGCCCTTAAAAACAGCTCCTGAATCTTTTGGAGAAATGGCTGTATTCCTGGTGCCAAGACCAAAGCAATGTAAAGCTGGGCTGTTGTTGCACCTGGAATGAAGACTAGAGGGGTCAAGCTTCTGCACATTATGCCACCCCACACCATAATCTTGGGAGTAGGACCAGTGTGACGTTCCTTTGGGAAGGCCTCTTAATGGCGTTGTCTACGTGGTCTCCAGCTATCACTGCATCAGAGACAAAAAACTGACTTTACCCTGAGAGGACAGACCTCCAAAGCCATTTTATCCTGTACCATAATAACCCTTCAGTAAGTGGTGATAACTGACACATCAATGCCCAGGAGGCATCAAATAATCATACTGACTCAATCTGATTTCTGAGGTTACAAGTGATGATTTTGTTCTGGTGGGTTTTTTTGCCATTGAAGCGGCTTCCAGATGCCACAGATTGGAGCGACACCCTCTACTTCCTTGATCTGCACAATCTTATGGGCTGTCCTTCTTGGCATTGCAATTTCAATATTAAGGAGGGTATGTGTATATATTTTATTTCCTACTCTTAGGGCAAAATGCTTTGACCCTACCTCCCCCTTCTTGTATGCATGCCTCTTTTAGGAACAATACATGTTAAAGGGGTACTCCAGCAAAAAATGTTTTCTTTCAAATCAACTGGTGCCAGAAAGTGCCATAGATTTTTAATTTACTTCTATTTAAAAATGTCAAGTTTTTCCATACTTATCAGCTGCTGTATGTCCTGCAGGAAGTAGTGTATTCTTTCCAGTCTGAAAAAGTACTCTGCTGCCACCTCTGTCCATGTCAGGAACTGTCTGGAGCAGTAGCAAATCATCATTGAAAACTTGCTCCTGCTCTCCAGACTGAAAATAATACACCACCACAGGACATACAGAAGCTGACATGTAAAGGAAGACTGGAGATATAAAAGTAAATTACAAATCTATGGCACTTTCTAGCACCACTTAATTTGAAAGAAATTTTTTTCCTTGGTTTACCCCTTTAAAGTCATTCATGGCAAGTGTCTTGAAGAGTGTTGCACAACTTACAAGTCGCTTTAAAACATAAGCCACCAGGCTGTACATAGAGAAATGTAATTAACGTGCCACCGCCATTTCCACCATTGCTGCAGGCAAAGTTTCTAACTATTCATGAAGTCTGAATAAGGCGTAATTCATGTAGCTTTATGTAAAACTCTGGGTACAGTGACAAGCCTAACCCAGAATCTTCAGCTTTTTGTACACTCAGGGTGGGTTAGGAGAACTTGCTCTTATTGAAACATCAACTGCAATTACTCTATTTCCACAGAGTACCTGTGAATATAAATGAATACAAAATGCCAAGGGCTGAGACAGTAGCAAATCTCGGAAATGTCACAGACACAATTAAAGCTGTGTCTCCGCTGACTTTCCCTAAGCAGCACAAGAAGATCTCTTACTTTGAACGTCAGATTTTGCTAGAGGTGTGTATTATACCAGGCCTACTGGAAACTAATGAGAGGACAGAAGGCCCGGCAGAGGAAAGTGCCTCGATGTTCATACTAAAGAGAAAATACATATATCTACATATGCCGGATGGGAATAGTGACATTGTGGCGGTGGCATGTTTACTGACTGTCTTAAAGAGCTGTTCTACGAAACACTGCTTACTGCTGGAAATCGGATCTCCAATAATCTGGCATATGTGGGACCATGGAGCTCTGGAAATTCTAAACTACTGGAAGCTTGAAGGGGTTATCCAATAATTACAAGTTATCACCTATCGGTGGCTAATAACTAGTTAGTTGAGTCCTGACACCGGGGACTTCTCCCCCAATATGAGGAACAGTGCATGTCAGTCTGTGGTAGTCTCATAGCCAGTGAACGAAGCAGTGGCCGACCATGCACTCTGCTGCGTTATACAGACTTGTGATACTGACATCTAATAAGTATAGGCCATCAATTTTCTATTGGCAAATCCTGGCATACCCACCGATTATCTCTTGTCACCTTCACGTGAGATAGGAGATGGATAGAGTACCTTGCATCAATGCTACAAAGAGGACGGTGATGCAGATATAAGCACAGGTAAACAATGAAGGCTGTGGTGCACACATAAGCACAAAGGCTACATCACATGGCTGAATGGCATGTATGCACAAGTAGTTTACAGCCATTCTAATGGTGAAGGCCTATCCCATTGTTCTATAGTGGTACTAGCACATGCTGTTGATGTTCTGCAGTGGAAAATTGGCAGACTATAGGTATCCGCTAGCCAGATTTTTCTGCATATGTATCTGCTTTCTCATGATGAACCAAGATGGCACCCATTGACTTCCACTGGGGTCTGTCAGATCCCATCATGATGTCTCTGATTTCACCAGAAAAAGCTACAAGCTGCTCATGTTTTTTTTTTTTTTCTTTATGAAAATGATAAAAACTGCAAAGAAGCCCCCAATACAAATGTGTACAGACCCTTAATCTGGCATTAGACCTATTTTTGCCCCATGAGGAACAGCAGGACCTGGACAGATGGGTGAGGAGTATGAAATTCTGGGTAAACATTGTTCACATATGTCAAGTTATAGGGTACTATTACACGGGCCGATGAAGGCCCGAAAATAAATGTAAACGAGCGCCGTTTACTGGACCTATTACACGGCCTGATAATCGTTTAACAAGGGCTGCAGGGACATCGTTACCAATGTCCTTGCAGCCCTTGTTTAAACTTTATACATTACCTGTCCAGGCTGCAGGGCTCCTCTTGTTCTGTGCTTCTCCCTGCGTCTGCGCGCTCCAGCTTCAGAGCGGCCTGTCTCAGCTGACATGCCTCTCAGCAGCAGTCCCATCCAAGGGGTTTGGCTGAGCGGCCTGTCAGCTGAGATAGGTTGCTCTGAAGCTAGAGCGTGCGAGACCCAGGAAGAAGCACAGCGCAAGAGGAGCCCTGCAGTCTGGATAGGTAATGCATTCTTCTTGCTAATCGTCAGCGCCAGCTGTGCACTGCTATTACACGTAGCGATGCGCAGTCGGCGCCTAACAAATATAGGTCAGAACCTATATTAACGATCAGCCGATGACAACGATCATCGGCTGATCGTTGTCTTTATTACAAGGAATGATAAACGGCCGGATAGTGCCGATTTGGCCGATTATCGTTCCGTGTAATAGTACCCATAGTGTATGTTCACACTGAGTACAAGCAGCGTAATAGATGGCACATGCTCCTCAGCTCTCTGCTTAAAGAATTGACATGTCAGTTCTAAGAGTGGAGAGCATATCATCCCATTGCCACACTGAGGCAGGTAGGATTTGGTGTCGGGGGCTCCGCTGCGGAATTCCACTGCTTTTACTCAGTGTGAACATACCATTAAAGGTGTTATAGACAGGGAGTCTATACAAATGCCTAAAATTTACTCTGATGTAGCTCATCTGTCTTTATTCTATTACATCTGGGATGGGACCAAAAACCATTTAGGCGGGACCTACAGCATGGTCATCATTACAGATCATAAATAAGATGTCAGCCGCCCAGTGATCACTGACATGGGTCCACGGAAGGGGGAGGGGGGTAGGTATTAAAAGCCAGCAGAACACCATGCACATTTACACAGCTGGCACAGGGCAGCCAATGTTTTCTCTCCTGAGTTGCTTACATGAATTAAAGTCTGGTGAGCAGTGAGCCAGCTACAGGAGCTTAATGTCCAAGAAAAAGCTGGCACGATAAACTCTTCAAAGCTATTGTGCGTGCCCACTCATCGTCCAGAACATAAATGTTCCCTTTATACCTTTTACACAGCTTAATAAACATTGCACTTAAAAGGAGAAGTCCTGCAATTTTTTTATTTAGGTATTGTATTGCCCCCCCAAAAGTTAAACAAATCATCAGTATACACTTATTACGGGAAATGCACATACTGCTTTTTTTCCTGCACTTACTACTGCATCAAGGCTTCACTTCCTGGATAAAATGGTGATGTCACTTCCTGGATAACATGGTGTGGTCACTTCCTGGATAACATGGTGATGTCACAACCCGACTCCCAGAGCTGTGTGGGCTGAGGCTGCTGGAGAGGATGATGGCAGGGGGACACTGAGGGACACAGGGCACTGGAGGGACACTGAGCATCCCTCTGCCATCATCCTCTCCAGCAGCCACAGCCCGCACAGCTCTGTTGGGTCGTGACATCACCATTTTATCCAGGAAGTGAAGCCTTGATGCAGTAGTAAGTGCAGGGGAAAAAAATCACTTTATAAGCATTTCCCGGAAGCTATACTACACTTTAATAAAAAAAAATTTCGCCAGACTTTAAAAATTCCACGTAACCAACAGTACACCAAGCAAGAGCAATGCTGGGGTTCTGCAATTCCCACCTAAGGAGGTTTTCCAGGATTAGAAAAACATACAGTAGCTGCTTTCTTCCAGAAACACTTTTGCAACTCAGCTCCATTGAAATGAATAAGCCTAACTGCAACAGCCCACCCAATCTGGAGACAAGAATGTCGCTGTTTCTGTAAGACAGCGTCCATGTTTCTCTAATCCGGATCACCCCTTTAAAAGGGAACTGTCAGACCATCTTTCCTCCCCCTCCATCACGTCTATTTGACTAAATATACTGACTGAATATACTGACAACTGGGAGTTACCATCTCCCCACATCACTGGGGGTGTCCCGATAGATACTGACTCGATAAGATCAATGCTGACCGTCTGTTTGAATTTCTTAGGAAAAAAACAGTAGCTCCCAGTTGCAAAATTTCAATCTTTCCTGGAGAAATAAGAAGAATGGCTCTAAGAACTCTAAGATCAGAAAAAACAGGAAGGGAAAAGATGATGGGGAAATGCATGTATTTAATAATAAAGACACATCAGGAGACAATACAGGTCATGAATTATTACATTGTTATATTAGGTTCATACTTTACGGTCTCCTCTCACAATGTCAGGTACACAGGATAGAGCAACATGATAAATCTCCATATCTCTATATCCACCATATTAGATGTGGCCGACACCTCAGCAAGCACATAAATGACAGAAACTAATGTCTACATTTCCTCCACCCCATAACACGCTGCAGGCACACAATACTATATATCTGGAGATTAATTTCCTGTTTAGATGGAACTTATTATTGTTATTGTTTTCCAATATTCCTTTAAGATAAAGTTGTCGCTTATTTTGTTCCACTACATTTCACAATCTGATAGACCTGGCTCGCCTGGGTATTGCATGGACAGGCTGTCATGTGAATAGTTGCCATGTAATACTACATTACCCCAAGAACCTACTATTATAGTTTATTACTCCCATAAAAGTTTCATCCCTACAACAACGTTTAGAATTTAGTGTAAAGGTGTAACCCTGTGCCATATTGCCATGACATGCCAATAAGGCACAGTAAACAGTGCCAGGGGCTAATGTCACCAAGCACAATGATATGAATTAGGTAGTGCCAGTTGAAGTAGTGGGTATCTGCAATAGCTCTCTTTAAAAAAGAAAAAGAAAAAATTGGCAGCACCTCTATGCCTCTGTTCACACTGCAGGTTGCACGCTGCTTGTGGCTTAAGTACAGACAAAAATACAAAAAGTGCAACAGCAACCCACAGGTGCAATATCTTACCATATATACTCCTCCCAGTGTACACATGATAAAAACCTGCCCTATAGATATTGAAAAATGAGGATCTTAGCAAACTATTTGATTGTTTTTATCGTGTGTACACTGGGAGGAGTATATACGGTAAGATCTCGTACCTGTGGGTTGCTGTTGCACTTTTTGTATTTTTTAAATTCCAGACTCTTGGAATTTCATAAAAGCAAGCCATGTGTGGCTAAAGCAAGATGAAGTGTCCTGAAGATTCGAGGTGAGGTCTTTCATGTACATGAGGTCATTGAGTTTTGAGATCCAGAGATAGTTCGGGGGGTATTCTGTTTTTTTCAATACAATACGAGGATATATTCCAATACATGCCCTTGCAGCCATTAACAGTAATCTAAGAACAGAGCGTTTGTAGACCTTGAGAGACAAGTCGCAGTGATGGAGGAGAAAGAGCATCGGGCAACTGTACAGATAACTCGGGTCACCTCTGTCCAAAATGAGGTAAGACTAGGACAGTACGAGAATGTATGTAAAAACGTGCCTTCATCTGTCCCACACCGCCAGCAAGTTGGTTCTACCTCCGGGATGAGAGCATGTATACAGGCGGAAGCCCTGTACCACCCAGACAGGAGCTTAAAACCTGCTTCCTGAAGACAGGAGCTGATGGAGGTGTGCGGTGAGTGGACGGCCGGGAGTGAGAGGCAATGTGACAATGTGATGCTGCAGAGGGAGAAACTTATCTCCCTGTTTGGTGGGGTGCGGGTGGTGAACAGACGCATGTCTGTGACAGGGAATGTATGGACCAATGATGGCACAGTGTTGCATGATGGAAAATGTAGTTTCCTGGCCGGCGCCATGTTAGCTGTATACAACAATTTAGAAGAAAGTTCAAAAACAAGAGTGACGACACAGAGAGGTGTGAGCTCAAAATGCTCAGAGTGACTTGGTGAGTATGACTGGAAAGGTTTTCTAGCATTTGGGGGGAGATTTATCAAACATGGTGTAAAGTGAAACTGGCTCAGTTGCCCCTAGCAACCAATCAGATTTCACCTTTCATTTTCCAAAGAGTCTGTGAGGAATGAAAGGTGGAATCTGATTGGTTGCTAGGGGCAACTGAGCCAGTTTCACTTTACACCATGCTTGATAAATCTCTTTTTGTACATTTTTAGGGTTTTTTTCTTTGGTTTTGGTTATATATGGAGTGAACCCTTATTGGTAATTATTGGTCAGAGACCCTAATATAGGTTTTTTTGTCACTTTACACCATGCTTGATAAATCTCCCCCTTTATTTTTTTGATCTTCAAATGAAGATGTGTCTCCTACTTCGACATGAATTCTTGCTGAAAAACTCTTATCCTACAACTACAACCTATGAGGCAGATATTGCTTATAATAGAACTGTGTTCCCCAACCCATGGCTCTCCAGCTGTTGAAAAACTACAACACACATCATTCCATCACAGCCTTTGGTTATCAAGGCATGATGGGAGTTGTAGTACTACAGCTGCTGGAGAGCCACAGTTTAGGAAACTGGTTTGGAATATTCCATACTGGTAGAGAACTTTGTAGTTGAAACGATTTATGACAAAGTATTACACAGTTTACAGCAATAACATAATAGGGGGGTGTCTGCCCCTCCAATGCGCGCCATGAGCGTATGCTGTAATGACCCGATGTAAAGAGCACTGAGCGGTGCAATCTCTAGGTGGCCGTGATCCTGTCATTTTTCACAACAAGAACGAAACGTCTTAACATGTAGGAAATTAAGAGCAAGGAGGTGTTATAAATCATTGGTTTCATCAGAGTGACGGCAGCCGGGCCCCGGCCCTGTCACTGAGGGCTGATACGTGTACAGTCTGCTACACAGAGAGATGAAATTCACCCACAGAAGCCATTTGTTTCTTAAGTGAGATCCCTGATCACAGGAACCTGTCAGGGATCTAATATACAACATGACCTGTAGGATATGGAGGCTTCCTAGGCCCTGGTAAATTTACAATTAGTAATCATAGAACAGTTCTCGGTAATGTATTGTGCTGGGAGTCGTTTTAGAGAAAAATCTACCAAATCAGCCGATATTGGCCAGTTTTATTGATAATATTGCCATGATTCTTCCCCAACAGCAGATTAGGGTAGAGAAGGACTAACATGCCCATTTAGAGGTGTCTAAAGAGGTGAATACTCACTCATAGCAAGAATAGCCATCAACTAAATAAGTGCTTGGCTGACAGCTATTAAAGGTTTATGGCCACCTTTACTTTGGTCTTGACTTAATTTTACATTGATAAACTCCCTTGAAGGATACCAATAATGACAGGGCTGGAAGACTATACACTGTAAGGGATAATGCACAGGGCTTGGATGAGAGCTCCTCTGGGATCAGACACATGCAGAGTCAGCATGCATTATCATACATATTCCTTCATGTGTGCAGTACTACACTACGTGCTGAATTCCGCAATGCTAATGCCATTAACATTATTGTCCTGCACTTTTCATTTTTTTATTGATTTGTGATTATTATATTAGATTATTGATCCAAAACCTTTGGCCCTCCAGCTCTTGCAGAACTACAACTTTCATCATGCCCTGACAGCTGAGGGCATGCTGGGAGTTTTGCAACAGACCCACCGGATGGTGATCACTGGTGGTGATACATATATAAATGTTATGCATCAGCAGGTGAATAAAAGCAGCAAAACACAAGCTACTTATTCAAGGTAGAATAATTCTTCATGTTATCAAGAGTTTTTTTCCTTCTGTTGGTTCCTTCCTGGTACTGAACAAAACACTAAGGCCCTTATTACATGCGATAAATTCATTATATTGTTGGAATATAAACGATAATCATCCTGTGTAATTGCACACAACAATCGAAAAATCGTTCATTTGTCGTTGATTTAGATATGACCCTAAGGTCATCGTTAAGCGTTCACTAATCGTTCGCTGTAATTCCACATCCTTCATACTTTTGCTGGGATCAGATGGAATAAAAAATGTTAGGAACGATCATAGTAACAACCGTAACTAACGACTATCGTTCTGTGTAAAATGGTGAACAATTTCAGCTTAACGATAAACAATCTAGTTTGCGATCGTTCGTCTAATAGGACCCTACGCGTGAACATAGCCTTATATACGAGTATACAATTTTTTCTCATGTTGCTTGAAGTTATAAATTTATTTTTATTTTTTTTATCTGGTTTGATCCTTTTTTTTATATATATAAATGGAAGCAAATGAGAAAACATATCCAAATGGATGCACACAATTGCATCCAATTTGAATCTATTTTTTCCATTAAACAGATCTGTAAAAACGGACTGGAAAAACACAGTGTTAACGTACCCTTGGTTGTGACTGTAGATTTCTTCACCAATATGATATACTAGCTGAACATTTAGGATGTGACCACTTCTTATATTCCTCCACAAGTCATTTGAGGTGCTCACTTTGCGGTAGACCAATGACTTAGGTGGTGACATCTCGGTGTCTCTCCTGGTACTGTAACATTGTGTACTACAGTAATACCTATAACCTCAGAGTCATTTTGTGGGCTATGAAAATCAATTTGGTGGTTTGATTTTTGATATCAATGAAAACAAAAGTATTAGGTGACTCATCTATACCTTACAGGGATGTTAGTCACTCTTTTGACCTGAATGTTAGGAGTGCCTATTGGTTTACATTTAGACCATCCTACGTATAGGGATTTAGGTCACATTTATCATCTGACACACAAAGGTGTATGATAAAACAAGAAGCAAAGTTATGTGTCAGCCCCTACTTCATGGAACACAGAAATACAGCAACAGTCAACAAGGGGACATGAGAGCAGCCGTACAGAACAGTCACACAACACTATTTGGTCTTATTCTTAAACATACCTATATGCCTAGGTGTAGTTTGCTATGACATACAGTGCAAAATCTGTATACTGTGTATATGGATGATACCTATTACTGTGTTCTTATAGAGTGGTGGACTTTCTTTTAAGGTGCACATCCGACAGACACAGTAAGACGCATTGGAATAGCAAATGAAGGGCTGAACATATACTCCCAGTATAAGTACAAGTTTGCTTAAGTGCTTAAAAGACGCCAGGCCTCCCAACCCATATTATCAGGGTGTGTGAGAACCACCCATCGCCTGGTGAATAACAGGTCTGTACACTTTGTGTGAAGTATGGCTGTGTCCCATTTGTACGCACTGTTTACGCACTCTCCTCTGCCAAGGTCTATTATGTCTCTGTACCCCGGAGGGAATCCGGCATGTGTGCAACTATATGCCCTGAATGATAAAGCACACAGGATTGTATCAGCTTAACCCAAGCGTGCACCGAGCGAGCAGGTAAAAATAACCCAGAGGAGCACATGAACAGAGACATTGCAGAGGAGTGATCTGAGGAATAAAACATTATACATCTAAAGGAAATAAGGGATTATCTAAGGCCGTGTTCTTCAACCTGTGGCACTCCAGCTGTTGCAAAACTTTGACTTCCAGCACGCCCAGACCGCCATGCTGGGGAATCGTAGTTTTGCAACAGCTGGAAGTCCACAGGTTTTGCAGCACTGATGTAATGGTCAGCAGAAGATGTAGCAGAGCAGAGTATGTCTGTCTAAGCATGCTGGGAGGTATAGTTTAGGTATAGAGGGCCACGTGTTTTGGAACACTGGTCTAGGGTAGTATTACACGGGCCAATGGGGGCCCGATAATAACTGTAACCGAGCGCCAATTTGCTAGATCGGTGCTCATTTACTGAGCCTATTACACGGCCCGATAAACGTTTAACAAGTGCTGCAGGGACATCGTTACTGATGTCCTTGCAGCCCTTGTTTAAACTGTATACCTTACCTGTCCATGCTACAGGGCGCCTCTTGTGGTCTGATTCTCCCTGGGTCCCGCGCGCTCTAGCTTCAGAGCGGACTGTGTCAGCTTACAGGCCGCTCAGCCAATCACTGGTCGCGGCAGTCCCAGCCAGTGATTGGCTGAGCAGCCTGTCAGCTGACACAGTGCACTCTGAAGCTGGAGCATGTGGGACCCATAGAGAAGCAAAGAGCAAGAGGAGCCCTGCAGCCTGGACAGGTAATGTATTCTTCTTTGCATATCATCAGCCACGCATCGCTATTACACGTAGCGATGCGCGGTTGGCGCCCGACAATTATAGGTCCAAACCTATATCAACGATCAGCCGATGACAATGATCATCGGCTGATCGTTGTGTATTTATTACATGGAACGATAATCGGCCGTGTAACAGTACCCTAAAGGCTGCATTAAACAGCACCACTTTCGGGGGAAGCTAGCACCAACCGGTCAGCTCAGTGCTCGCTTTCCACTCATTTTCTGTGCTACTACACTCACAGTGATCAGGAAGCAGCAGGAGGGGCCCCCTGAACAATTCTTAGAGCGATTGGGCGGTCCAGTGCAGTCAGTGGTGGCGTGACGCTGCTACTACATGGAGCGCTGTGCAGCAGACCATCGCCGCACAGATCGAAATCTGTCAACATGCTGAAAAACCACAATCAGCTGACGTGTGCATCTTTAAACATGTGCTAGTACACTACAGGATTATCGGCCTGAATGACTGGTACGGGGCCAGAAAAGGCCGATAATCGCTTAGTTTAATAGGGCCTTGAGAGGCAAGAATGGATGTAGCAGAGCCAAGTTGTCAGTTAACGCTCTGGAGCTGTTAACTTCCTGAAGCAAAAAGCTGAGCTTTTGTCACAATGTGTAGCCACGTCATATAGCTAACACGATTCTACCCCAGTTATGCTACATCCATTACTATATATGGATCATTAATGGACTTATTATAGTAATCAGGGCTGTGGAGTCAGAGTCGGGACTAGTTTTGTCTGTAGTCTGAGTTAGAGTCGGAAAAAAACGTACCGACTTCAGCTTCAAAAAAATCTTTAAAAAATGTAGAATTGAATTTTGATATGAATTTTACAAGTTTTGCTCATGAATATATATTATGAGCAACATTCTAATAGGACACTGGCCCGGCCTGCTCGGGGGGGGGGGGCCCTTTAACCAGTGGGCCAGGTGCACGTGCACCATGTGCCCTCTGGTTAAAGCGGCCCTGATGCAGCTAGCCGGGCCCTGTGTGGCCAAGTGGCAAAATCAGGTGAACTATTGCGTGCCCCCACAGTGACCTTCTATAGCACTATGTGTGACCCCTCTCTATGTCACTATGTGTGTCCCCTCTCTATGTCACTATGTGTGACCCTTCTCTATATCACTATGTGTGACCCTTCTCTATATCACTATGTGTGACCCTTCTCTATATCACTATGTGTGACCCTTCTCTATATCACTATGGCTGACCTCTATATTACAGGGATCTGGCATTGTTAGCAGTGTTTCTTTAAGTATGGTGAATGTTTAGTTAGAAACATAAAAGACTGTCAGCAGGTAAAGACCACCTGCTCCATCTAGTCTAGTTGTGAGTGCAGTGAATGCAGCCAGTCTCCAGCCTCCATGTCCTGAACTACTCACAACTAGACTAGATGGAGCAGGGGGTCTTTTCCTGCTGACAATTTCTAACTAAATATTCCTCATACACACAGAAATACTGCTAACAATGGCAGATCCCTGTGATGTAGAGGTGAGCCAGAGTGATATAGAGGGGGTCACACATAGTGATATAGAGAAGTCACACATAGTGATATAGAGGGGTCACTGTGGGTGTGGACCAGGGCCGGCGTCAGCACGTGGCGTACTCGGGCAAGTGCCGGGGCCCACAGCCTCTCAAGGGGCCCCCCGGCACTTGCCCGAGCAATGAGCCACTGGATATAGCCAGCAATGGGGCCCGCCGCATCCCCCGTACTCACTGTCGTGCCGACAGTGAGTACGGGGGATGCGGCGGGCCGCGTTGCTGGCGACATCCGGGGGGTGTGGCGTTGCTGGGCGGATGCGACGTCCTCAATGACGTCCTGGGCTGGGCCTTCCTCCGCAGCGCTTCAGGACGTGATCCCCTCAGCAGGCGCAGAGCGATGACGTCATCGCGCCTGCTAGCGGATCCGTCCCTGCTAGCAGAAGGGAGAAGCCAGGAAGAAGAGGACCGTCCCTTGGATTAGGTGAGTATGATTTTTTGTTTTGTGTTAAGGCAGAGCAGGGGGCATCTACTATGGGGCAGGGGCCATCTACTATGGGACAGGGTAGGGGTCATCTACTATGGGACAGGGTAGGGGTCATCTACTATGGGACAGGGCAGGGGTCATCTACTATGGGACAGGGCAGGGGTCATTTACTATGGGACAGGGCAGGGGAAATCTACTATGGGACAGGGTAGGGGTCATCTACTATGGGACAGGGCAGGGGTCATTTACTATGGGACAGGGCAGGGGTCATCTACTATGGGACAGGGTAGGGGTCATTTACTATGGGGCAGAGCAGGGGGCATTACTATGGGGACAGAGGGCATTATTACTATATGGGGGCACAGCATGGGGACACAAACCTTCTTACTTTACTGCACATGACACCAAGCAGCGGAGTTACTAATGTATAGGAGCCTATGGGTGGGGAAAAGGGAAGGAAGTTGCTGGAAATGTGCGGAGCCTAAGATGTTTGTCTCACAGGTTCTGAAGAGAAGAATTGTAGCTGGAAGAAATCATCATGGTGGTCTGGGCCGGATGGCGAGGAAACAGAGAGCGATCGCATCAGATCAAAGAAGACGTCACCTGTGAGTTACCGAATTATGTTTGTTGTTTTTTTTGTTATTTTGTCAAACTTTATTTGGTAGGTGTGCCCCGAGGTGAAAAAGGTAATCAGCAGTGTAGTATATACTTTTTATCCTTCTGTATGAGTGTGTATATATCTCTCCATTCTGTGTAGGTATACAGCAGTGTATTATATACTTATTATCCTCCTACTGTATGAGTGTGTGTATATATGTGCTCGAGAGATAGATATATACACACTCAAACAGGAGGGGGGGAAAAAAGTATATAACACAGCTGATCCACTACACAGAATCAAGAGCTAGAGACCCTCTAACAATGATGCCATATAATTTGCTATTCAAAGGGGCCCGCCGAGGCTCTCTCGACCAAGGGCCCACAAAAACCTGGAGCCGGCCCTGGTGTGGACACACACCATAGCGCACACACACACAGCCTGCTGCAGCCATAGCACACACCCACACACAAAACACAGCTGCAGTCATAGATAGGATATCTTCATATTACACTGCTGTTCATACACAGTCATCCAGCATCCAGGAAGTTAACAGCACAGATATACCCCCCCCCCCCCCCCCCCCCCACACACACACACACAATGGACTCTTCCAGCTTAGAAACAAGCTGCTAAATAGTGACCGACAACTTTTACTCGACCACCCTTATCTAATAGGGACAGTGTCCTATTAGAATGTTGCTCATAATATATGTTGATGAGCAAAACTTATAAAATTCATATCAAAACTCAATTTTAAATTGTAACTCGGAACATTTTTTCCGACTTCAACTCCAGCCAAAACTAGTTCCGACTCCGACTCCACAGCCCTGTGGCAGATACTCGAATACTTAGTTAGGTATTTCAAATCCTCTGGTTTCAGAATGTTATACAAATTTGTAATAAAAATTACTTTCATTTAAAAATCTCAACACTTCCAGTACTTTCTGTATGCTGTATGTCCTGAAGGAAGAGGTATAATCTTTCCCGTGTGACATAATGCTCTCTGCTTCCACCAATGTCCATGTCAGGAACTGTCCAGAACAGTATCAAATCCCCAGAGAAAACCTTTCCTGCTTTGGACAGTTCTTGTCATGGACAGAGGTGGCAGAAGAGAGAACAGTGTCAGACTGGAATGAATACACCACTTCCTGCAAGACATACAGCAGCAGATAAGTATTGGAATACTTAAGATCTTTAAATTGACGTAAAATAATAATTTTTTTGCTAGAGTACCGCTGTAATAAACTTCATATCAAACCAGTCCTATCAAAGTATCCAAAAAAATTCCTATGATAACCAGCAGATACAGCCACCATTATAATTACAACTGGGATTGTCACCCAGTTTTCCCAGGCTGATCGAGAACCAACCCACTTATGGATGATAACAGGTTAAACTATATGGACTTCTTTCAACCTTACTGATTCTATGTTACAGCATAGTTCACCGCTCCCATAATGTCTGCCTAAAAATATATTTGTTGCCTTAGGGAAACCTATGTGAAACCTTTTTGTTTCTTTCCCTGGATGAACCAAGGCAATATGGTTTAAGCTTCACTGACTCATGCATTTGTCACCGCTACTGTGTGTTTATGTGAAGGCCCATGCACACGCCTGTACGCCTCTGATTTCAGAAGGACGCTTTCCCTGTCTGAATTCATACAAATCAAATAGGAGAAGAAAAATCACGGCGTGCTCTGCTGCATAAGAGATAAGCTTTGCAGCACATACGGCACCCAAGAGAGCGTGGTACGGCGGCACACAAAGTACAGGGCAGCACGGGACAATGTCTACCGCCTGAAAACGCCAATAGCGGACTAGAGCTGTCCTAACACATTCACGTCTTCTCTATTATTCCTAACAAAGATTCTCGGTGTCAGTGTCATCTGTGCTGATACAATCGTTGTGCGGCCCGGCCCCTTATACTTATGGAGAAGCAGCAGTTGAAACAACATAGAAGCTTTGTGTCCTTATGATTCACTTTGCAGCGTTGTACGATGCTGAATATACGTTTACGCATATATAGGTAATTGCTCATCACACAACTGAAGCAAATGTGTACATGTTCTATATTCACATCAACACTTCTGATGGATTCTGGCCTGAAAATTCAGAAACCAGCCTCACTCAGAGCGCCTGTATAGGCCCCAACTTTCCAGAACACTCGCTGCCCCCCACCACAGCGGTGGTAGTAAGTACGGGGGTGGCAAAACTACAGATTAATACAAATAGCAAATGACTGAATAACTTAGAATATTAGCTTCTACACAGTAAGGCCAAAAGGTTCACATATATCATGTGATTGAGGAAAGAAACTTTTATTATAGGTGAATACATTGTGCAAATCAAGTTCATAAAAGTCATCTATGTATCTCCTCCTAATATGTCGCTACACTATTATATGTCGGCTGCTGGGCAGTGTTCTAAAACCCATTTATTTTATTTCTGCTTACAACTCCCCAAACCCTTTGCAGGTACTCTATATGGCTTTCAGTCCCCCTGACCCCTTCTCACATCTGTAGCTGTACATATAGGGGGAGATTTATCAAAGGGTGTAAAATTTAGACTGGTGCAAACTACCCATAGCAACCAATCACAGCTCAGCTTTAGGCAGTGCTGAAAGGAAAGCTGAGCTGTGATTGGTTGCTGTGGGTAGTTTGCACCAGTCTAAATTTTACACCCTTTGATAAATCTCCCCCATAATCTCCAATAAGGCCTGATGTAAGCCTCCTAACATATGTGGTAGCTGTAAATTTAACCCCAAATTGGGTCCTAGTCTATCGCCTCCCCTCACTATCACTTCACTCAGTAGGCGGACATGCACACAGCAGTACACTCTGAACACTAGGTGGCAGCACACTGTGCAAGCAAACGTCCTAACTCCTTACCGGATGATTTTTTTTAAATATAGGAAACTGCAAATTCTGTATTCTTTATGATCCATACAATAAACATATTGTTTTCCAGTAGGACACACCTTAAATTTTATAGAAATAAAACGGCAGCAGGCAAGTAGCAATAGTGTAATATAGCCTCTACTTACATTTTCCTTCATCCTTGGTTTCAATGCATTCCTTGATGCTGTCTGTGATGCCCAAGCTTGCAGCAGTGGGGAGAGGCCCCAGCAGAGTCTCTATAGGAATAGGCTTGATCGTATGCTCAGCCATTTCATGGTAGAAATCTTTGTTTAAGTGATTTGCAGCAGCTTCGAGCTCCTCGTCCTCCCGATCATCTTCTCCCAATATGGAAGAGTCATCTTTATCTAGGGAGAGGTAGTCAGTCAGCATCACAACACGAAAAAGCAAGGTCACACACTTTCTATCCATCACAAACGAGGTAGCCTTTTTGCTGAATTATCCAATTTTCAAAGCAATGGGTGTACAGCTAAATCATTTTTTTTTACTTGTTTTAACAGCGGCACAAGCAGTTTGCCAAAATTATTATATCTGGATAACGCCTTTAGGTGACAATAAATAAGTCTCACCTTCTTTGCTGTATGAAGCATAGATTCCTTTTGGCTTCGGCCGACTACTCTCCAGCTCATTCTCTATTTCGTCCTGATAAGATGTGATTTCTCCTGTTATAGAAGAAATTTGGATATGTTACATACATTTACTTTCAAGAATTACAATCTTTCCACATGAGCTACATGTACAGATACAATACACAGATATGATAACACTATAAAGAAATACAGTTTAAAAGTCCCATTGGTTTCCCAGTAAACCCATGAGCAAGCTGGGTCTATAAATTGGTTTACAAACAAACCTGGATCCAAAATGACCCTGGACATTTTCAGGCTATAGACAGAACACATATCTGTCAAGCAGTACTGTTACTAGCAATGAAAAAACATATTGACTACTGGCTAGAATTTTAAAAGTGGTCACAGGTAAGGAGAAGGGAAGTCTTGATTTTACCTTTCAGGTACAGTATGGACCAGCTGCAGAAGGCAGACAGGCCGAGCTTACATTCACACAGTCCAAGCGCTGGACTGCACAAAGCACTAGCTAAGCCCTGCCCTCAGATCCATCTTGGTCTCTCAGCAGCTTCTCCCTAATGTATTACATGATCCTGGGGCGACTTCTGAAACATACAAAGGAAGCTTCTCCTGTGTGTGCAGTGGATGCAGCCAGTCTCCAGCCTCCATGTCCTGAACGACTCACAACTAGACTAGATGGAGCAGGTGGTCTTTTCCTGCTGACAGTCTTCTATGTTTCTAACTAAATATTCACCATACTGCTAACACTGCTAACAATGCCAGATACCTGTGAAATAGAGGTCAGCCATAGTGATATACAGGGGGTCACACATAGTGATATAGAGGTCACACATAGGGATATAGAAGGTCACTGTGGGGGTACGCAATAGCACACACACACACAGTCTGCTGCAGCCATAGCATGCACACACACCCACACAGCCTGCTGCAGCTATAGCACACACACAGCCTGCTGCAGCCATAGCACACACACAGCCTGCTGCAGCCATAGCGCACACACACACAGCCTGCTGCAGCCATAGCGCACACCACACACACAGCTTGCTGCGGCAATAGCACACATACACACAGGTTGCTGCAGCCATAGTGTACACACACACAGCTTGCTGCAGCCATAGCACACATACACACAGCCTGCTGCAGCCATAGCACACACACACAGCCTGCTGTAGTCATAGCACACACACAGCCTACTGCAGCCATAGAACACTGAAGAAAAACACACAATCTTCTCCCAGAGAGAAAACACCACACTGAAGACAGAAGTTACACCTACACTACTTATGTCTTCTCCTCCTCCTGTATATTACACAGGATATCTCCATATTACACTGGTGCTCATATACAGTCATCCAGCATTCAGGAAGAGAACAGCACAGATCTTCCCCAACACAATGGACTCTTCCAGCTCAGAAACAAACTGCCAAATAGTGACCGACAACTTTTCCATGACCACCCTTATGTAATAGGGCCAGTGTCCTATTAGAATGTTGCTCAAAATATATATTCATGAGCAAAACTTGTAAAATTCATATCAAAATTCAATTCTACATTTTTTAAAGATATTTTTAAAGCTGGAGTCGGAGTCAGTACATTTTTTTTCCCGACTCCAGCCAAAGCTAGCTCCGACTCAGACTCTGACTCCACAGCCCTGGTATGCAGCCACCTTGCTTGGCTGAACACCCAATAACTATCTATAGGAACATGCAGCTAAACAAGATGGTTTCATTAAACTTTCAGATTATTAAACATTACCTTCTACATCATCCAGTTTCTTTGACAACTCTTGTTCGAGCTGGAAGTGATAAAACAATGGTGGTTGTTAGAGAAGATTCTCAATTGTTAGTATATACAGTCAAATTAAGTAACTAACATCTCCTTGCAAATATAAAGCTTGAAAATGTAAAATTTGCTGATAGATTGCTATGGGTAAATGCTTAATTGTTCCACACCGCTGCCTTGGTTTACTTCTCTGCATACCTTGCTGTAAGAACTACCTCCCTGACCTTCCTGAAAACGTCCCTGGGTACCCTGCACTTACTCACTGGCCTCGCCAGTAGTTGGCATCAGACCTCTGAAGTCAGGGATTAGCTACAGGGTACAAGGGCACGTGGAACTGTGTCAGGGATTGGCTACAGGGTACCAGGGCACATTACTGCCACAGGGACGTAAAGAAGGGCAGTAAAGGACCAGGGCAATGCATGCATTAAAGTGTAACTGTTAGCTTTTCTATGTCCCTTTGATCTATGGGGGGAGGGGGCAGCCCTGCACAACACATCATTCTGCAATCTTATCTCAACAGGTTCCCAGACCAGCACTGAGCTTTGTGACCTCAGAACCCAGCGTTTTAGGTGTCCAGACAGCCTCTAGACTGCACAGCTGCTTGTCTCCTCTCCCTGCTCACTCCTCCTCTGCCCCTCCCCCCCCCCAAAGATTATAATGGACACCCCAGAACCAGTCTTCACTTTTCTACTCCGTAATGTAGACAACTTTATGTGTTCATTATCAGGTAAGAATTGGGGGGTGGGGGGAGACTGCAAAACAGATTTTAGAGTACAGAAAAAGGATTTTCGTCCTAATAAAGCCTATTACAGAGTTTCCTAAAATCCCTTGTACTATTGATTGTACTAAAATATTTTAAATGACAGCTACACTTTAAGGATAAAATGGGTAAACTACATAGATGAATGTTGCTCAGAAAGATTTTCTAAAGGTGTACATATTAAAATGCAATATATTTATATATTTTATTTAATATTTTATTTTTATTATATTATTTCTTTGCAGTTGTTTAACTCTGCACAATAACCAACACGTATGACTCCACTCTGAAGACATCAAATCTCTTAAGGACATTGGGTTTCTGCAGACTTTGACCATGTCAGTATTAAAGCTTATGAAATGAGCGGGAGGCTCCCCTGCGCTGAATAAAAAATGGTGAGTTGGTGGAAGCAGGGTGAAGGAAGGGGTCAAAGACAGATATAGATGTAAGAAATTACCTGCTGTAGCCGGACCTTTCTCTGGCCCGCAACAAAAGAAGGAGGATCACATTCCTTCTCCAGATCTACCTTCATGAACTCATCTATCGTTAGTTGACTTGTTGGTGTGTCCTCAAATTCTGTTAACCTACAAAATATCCAGAATCATATTAAATATGTCAGAAATGCAACAGGACAGTCTAACGGAACAACATTATGGCTAAAACCTACCCCTGCTTACAACTGCACGTGCCACATGAGAATATACGGTAAACAGACTGTTCCAAAAATCTTTATATTATTATAAAACCAGGAAAGAATTGTTGGATCTAATACATATAGATGCAATTGACCGAGATATCACCAAATTTGTACAATAACACACACCAACAATAGCTATCTAGTAGTGAGGAGTGAATTTACAGTAATAACAAAGCAAATTGCTTATCAGCCGGCTGCCTTTGAACTCTGTGATGCTCCCTCCTGGGGTGCCTGGAAAAGTTGGACCAGTCCTAGGAAACTTTTCCCAATTTCCCAGGACTGGATCCAGCTTTTCTAGGTACCCGGGGTGAAGCAGCACAGACTTCAAAGGCAGCCGGCTGATAAGCAATTTGCTTTGCTATTACTGTATATTCGCTCATCTTTAGTAGCTACCCAGAGGTGTGGTGGTGGTCTATAATCCGTGTAGACCACAGACTCTAGAACTACAAAAGGTAGCAATCTGGGTAGTAAAAAGTAACAGTATAACATCCAACCAGCCTTGTGCTTAGTTTTATATTGATTTATATGGATTGCAGCCCTGTGTCAAATGGCTGTGGCCTAGAATGTCTATGCATTAGGCTGGCACAACCTCTCTGTCCCTCCTCCCCGCCCTTCTCATCATTAGGAATGCTCCAGGCAGATTACCTCCTCACCAGCTGCGTGAATACTGAACATGTTAAGACAGGAGAAAATGTTCCAGTGGCATTCCTAATGATGAAGAGGGTGGGGAGGAGGGACAGAGGGGTGGTGCAAAGTTAGGGCACAGATACTCTAAGCCCAGGCCGTTGGGGACGGGGATTCAAGTTTAAAAGTTATTTTTTAGGACAATAACTGCATCACCTGCTGAAGGGACACCAGGACAGATCTTGGATTAAAAGCAGCTATCTGAAGGTACAAGTGGTTGGGGGGGGGGGGGGGGGGGGGTCAAATTTTGGATGCAGATTCGCTTTAAATAAAAAGATATTGAGAGTTTAAAGAGTTTGAGAGTTCTGCAACAGCTTGTCATGCTGGGAGTAGGAGTTTTGCAAAAACTGGAAAGAGGAATATTACTTTCAAACTATTGTAGTGTTAAAACTGAAACCCTTGAATAAAAAGGATGCTGGGGTAGTAGTTTTGCAACAGCTAAAAAGGGCAATATTGCTTTAAACCAGGGAAGGTGAACCTGTGGCCCTCTAGCTGTTGCAAAACTACAATTCTCATCATGCCTGGACAGCCAAAGCTATACCATTGGCTGTCCAGGCATGCTAGTGATTGTTGTTGTGCAACAGCTAGAGGGCTTAAGTTTCCTCATCCCTGCTTTAAACTATTATAACATTGAAATCGGATATCCTTGATTGTAAGGATGCTGATGACTATCCTCTTGCAATACCTTGGCATGGTGAGAGTTGCAGCTTAGCAGAAGCTACAGATTAGGATAATGCTGGGAGTTACAGTTCTGCAACAACTGAAGAGGGAAAAGTAGGGAGAAGAACATTGCTTTAAACTAATATATGTGAAAATATTCCTAAATTACTAAAAAGCTTGTATACTGTTTTATCTGACAGACGCCACTACGGTTTATGTACTCAGAGTGTAAAGGGGGGCAAGTTCTCTCTATTGAACGGAATTGAGACATTCTGGATTTTCAGAGAATGACAAACAAACCCTCTTGAGTCTCTAGAAGATCTATATTATGTGTCATATTCTTGCCCTAACAAAGTCAATTTGATGCAAGTCATTGAAGAAAACAGTAAAAACCTCATTTTCCTCCTCCTTCTCACTTTAATAACTGCAAACACCCAGGATGAAAGCAATACGAGATCAGTCTAAAACCGACAATCAGGCTTTGTGGAGTGGCACAGTAAACACTGTAATATCTCCATCGCCGTCTTCTGCTTCCCTGGCATAAAAGATTCAGTTCACTCGTTTACCTTCCGTCAAAGGAGATCGGGCTGTCGCTCCAGAGGATGAGTGTGTGAATGATTGCTATAGACATTTAAGCACCGATGTATGAATAAACCTTGGCCATTGTCCTCTCTGGACCGAGATCCCAGTACAGATCCATAATCAAACAGGTTAATTCCAATGAGTAAATGCCCTTGTTTTCTACATGACACTGCTGAGATTTCTCCTCCAATTCTTTTTCTATTAAGAACGGCTGGCTGCTCTAATCACTGTATATAGCATTTAGAAACCACAGGACATAAAGCGGAGCTGGAGCACTCACACAACCCCCAGAGATCAGGTGACACCACAAGTGCATTTAGGCACCGGTCCACGTCTGCCGTCATTTCACAGGCACCTCTGCGGGGAGCCGGCTGATGGAAGGCCTCAGAGTTGTTACATTTCACTTTTAATCTTTCATTTTAGAAGGCTTGAAAGGCTTTAAATTGTGGCCCTTTTGCTGCACAGCATGGGCGCATACATGAAAAAAAAAACCCGCAAAGCTAACCCGCAGAGGATACCCCACCGGAGAATGCATCAAGGGAGCCTCATCTGCCACGCTGAAGCCTTCTGTCAGAGCGACATGAAACACTTCATTCTGGCGGGGGATAAGGGCGATTTCATGGCTTTATACACTCCCCACTAGTATTAATAGCTGCATTATTAATAGTTACAAATCTACAGCAAGTCTGCCCAAATCCAGTAGTTTTGGATATAATCTTAGAGCCTCAAATAGATGGAAACATCAGGTATGACTCCTAAGAGAGAGGAACAGATTTTTCAAGACAAGTCAATGCCAGAAAAATCACTGAGGATTCGTGGCTTCATGCAGCCTGAAAAACAGGCAGCATAAAACACTTACAACTATGATTTGCTCAGTGTTACAGAGAAATAGTGTTTCTCCAGAGCAAAGCAGATCTGCAACATGAACCAAAGACAACACAACTATGTAAGCAAGCGGACATCTACAAATGGTAAGGAACTGATAAAAAACTTAAAAGTGTCACTGCAGATTACTTTTTTTTTTTTTTTTTTTTTGCAGAAATCAATAGTACAGGCAATTTTAAGAAACTTTGTAATTTGGTTTATTAGGCAAAAAATGCATTTTTATCACGACAAAGTAGTTTGAAGCTCCCCCCCCCCCCCCCCCCCCCCGTCTTCATGGTTGCCTTATAGAGAGGGGAGGGGTTGAGGGAGATGAGGCACCAAAACAGGACATCACTGGGCTATCTCCTCTGAAGTCAGCACTGACATCTCTGACCTCTGAATACCGGCTTTCACACAGGTCCCACTGTGCAATCTTTTGTTCTCTGCTCTCTGCTGGCGACTAATCTCCCTCCTCCCCCTCCATAGGTTACACAGGGCTCGACTGATGTAAAAGAGTAGAGATTTCCTGATAATAAGCAGTGAATGAAAGAGAGGAGGGGGGGGAGGGGCTGGGCAAATGCTTTTTGAATGCAGATAATGGCAATTACAAAGTTTCTTAAAATCGCCTGTACTATTGATGTCTGCAAAAAAAAAAAAAAAAAAGAAAAAAGAAAACGACAGTGACCACTAGATAGAGCCAGAAAAAGCATGTGGCTGAACAGTTCATTTTCCGGCTTGCTGTGCGACTCACACATCAACCTGTGTAAAATGGTGATGTGTGCTGATGATAAAAAATAAATGGAACACAAGTCTCTGCCTCATATCAGCCTATGTAATGGGCCCTAAGTGTATAAAAGAAATCAGTAGTGGTCTGAATGTCCAGACCCCCAGCCCCATCAATCAAAACTTTTGATTGTTTCTGTAACAGGTCACACATCTTTTCAAATCACAGGGTCACTTTCTCCATCTTCATGACTTTCCCCATCATACATTTATCACCTAATTCACGGATATGCTCAGTGGGTTTAAAGGGAAGATTCGCTGAAGTATGAAAAAAAGGTTCCCCCATCACAACAAACTCTGTCTTGTTGGATACACTTGTTGACGTCTCAAATAAATTACGATTTTAAAACCACCCGGGAACAGAGCTTAGATTTACTAGGGTGGTCCCTGCCAGCTTCTCCCTGCCCTGCTTCATTGATTGACATTGATCATATAAGAAAAACAAGTCTGACAGGGCAGGAAGAAGCCAGCTGGAGCCCCCTGGTGACTCTGCAATGCTGCAGTGCCTCCAACCAAATCTCAGTTTGTTGTAGTAAAGGAACTAGTCCCAGTTTCATGCCGCTTGTGGTCACACACATTGAAACTCCTGACATGAAATGGGTCTTCAAACTGCGGTCCTCCAGCTGTTGCAATGCTACATTTTCCATCATGCCTGTACAGCCAAATCCAAAGCTTTAGCTGTCCGGGCATGATGGGAATTGTGGTTTTGCCGCAGTTTGGAGATCCATGGATTATTCTTTCAAATAATTTAGCAGGTACGAAGTGGAGCATACTGATTCCATGTTCTCCACACTTATGATTTGATTGGCCTAGGTTTCTGAGCGCTGTTGCTTTTTTTATCCTGTTCCCTTACCAGTGTGGATCCACCCCCGGTTTTTAATTGAGCACGCTCCGCTGATGGATGGAAACCGACACCTATACTTATACTACATTTTCTTGGATCTAGGTGGAGTGGGTAGGGAATATTTCCCTACCCACATACACTGGGTGAGCCCAATTACCATTGTCTTTTACTTATTGGATGAGCGCTGTCCCTTGTTACTGTTTGGTTTTAATAATTTAGCAGGGATTGGACAGTCTCTTGGTCCACCCCTTTGGAGCATATCAAGCAATGTTTGGAGCAAAAAAAAAAAAAATAAATAAAAATTGCAGGAAGATGCCTGTACAGGATACCATTTACTTACACCAGGGGTATGAAACCTTGGCTCTCCAACTGTTGCAAAACTACAACTCCCATCATGACTGGACAGCCTAAGCTAAACCTTTGGCTGTCCAGGCATGATGGGGGTTGTAGTTTTGCAACAGCTGGAGAGCCAAAGTTCCCAACCCCTTGCTTACACAGTGCTAAATGATCACATCAGCAGGATGTAAGGAAAACTTCCGATCGTCGTCTGTTACTGTGACACTTATCAATAGGACTATTGCCTGGTTCAAGGTAACATCATTCCTATTGCGAAAGGCATGTCAGGCTGTATACTATATAGCCCTGACGCCACATGCAAAATGTGTGACAGGATAGACAATTTAATGTATAATATACTGCATAAGAATTCATCAGGATATGATGCGAAGTTAGGGGGAATGGAGTTTGTTGTACTGAGCAAGTATTGCGTCCATATGACAAATAACTGGTTAGAGAATGCATGTAATACATCTAATACAATGCATGTAATATATCTAATACAATGCATGTAATACATCTAGTACAATGCATGTAATAAGTCTGTGGGGTGGAAAATGCATCTAATTCTGTACATGAACTTATCCATAGCTGGTGAAGCTTCACTATAAAAGTAACCCTTCAACAATTTAGTGCCAATATGTAAGCCAACATAAAGCGGAAATCTCACATCTTATGAAAACTGCTAGATTTTTACAGGGAGTTGAGAAGCCTCTCTCATTAACACATCTGACATTTCTGCTGGATGCTTCCTTCACATTTAATTGCAATTGAAAAATTACTTTTGTCTCCTGCGTTAAAACTTTTTGCTCTGTCGGCAGCACATCCTTTCTATGGTAGGCAATAAAATACTGCCACTAGCAATGAGATCTTGCTCAGACAAACATTGATCTTTAAAATGCCACAAGCATTGGAATTAATCCCCTTCCCAAAATGTCAGAAATAAAAACTCATTTTTTAGTAACAGCAGCATAATTTACACTTTTTGGTGCTGCTGCCAGACAGGCTGCCAGTAAATGGAGACATCAGGAAGACATCCCCACCCAAACAGAAATAGTACCAAAATAAAATTGTCTGCATGCTCCCCAAAGTACCAGCTGGGTAACTGGAAGACAAACTAACGCTAATCATCATTCCCATGTTTCCCAGTCTTAACCCAAAGGGAACCAATCACCCAACAATCACCAAAATTCAGGGGTATACAGCGCCCAGCTATGCTAAGAGGCAGCGTGGTTACACATGATTCCCGCCAGTTGTGACTACTTAGCAGCTGAGGACCACCACGATGCCTACATAGGTATGATTTCCATATAGGGCCGGACCTTTAAAAAGAATATTTTCACCCCATTTGAGTAATGTTAATAGCAGTTACTTTTATGGTTGGAAACAGCGCTATATAAAATTGAATTTAAAGCTGCATAGGCGATTCTTGGCGTGATTGGTTCCTTTTAAAGAGGTGAACCCAAGATTACTGCAATGTAAGTCTTTGTAATGTATATAAGCGTTGCCTGCCTTTTAATCTGTTTGTCCCATGAATGCACTAACATCAGCATTGACTTGGTGAGTGCCGCTTTGTGACTATTTTCTACTTACTTGCTTTAACCAAAGATTTAAAGGCTATGGACACCTTTAAATGTTTTTTTGTTTTGCTTTGTTACTGCTTTATACTTATTATAGCACAAACACTTTTCTTCACAGGTCTTTAGAAAAATTTGTGCTAAGTTTCTTTTGTACAACCAATTTGTTTTGATGAATATTGCTATCAGCTATGTCTGGTTCCATAGCGAAGCATTCTGAGTGTGCAGTTTCCAGCCCTTATTTTTACTTTCTTTTTTACGCTGATTAATTGTATAGCCAGACCAAAGGGAACTTGCTGTGGTAAAAATAAGCTAAGGGTCCTTTTACACAGTCTGATATGGGGCTGTCAAAGGACACAAGCGAGCACAAGATCAATGAGATTAGCGCTCGTTTACAGTGCCTTCAGAAAGCACAATGCACCAAAATATCGATACTACTTATGATATTCCAGGCAGAAAAAAATGTTTAGTATTCCCTGATATTCACTACCTTATGTTAAGCTGCGGAACAGCGCAGTTTAACAAAGTATAGTGCAGAGAACACAGCGGGCAGCTAGCTTGTCATGTTCTGTGTGTGTTGCCCCCTGTCCCCTAGCGTCACCACCTTGGCTCGGCCCACGCTCCACTCCCAGCTGCGCCAAATTCAAATCTGCTATTTTACAGTGTAAATGCTACTGTTACAACTGGCAGTGGCATTTAACCCCTTCTGCGCTGCTCAACACACAGCAGGGTTCAGCTACCATATGTAGCAGTCCCCCGCTGCTAATGATTGCGTCCCACGATCCCGGCAGTCATTTAACCATTTCAGCGGTCTTTCATCTATCCCACTTATCTCCAGGACCAGACATTGCAGTGGCCCTCCATCTCCCCCCAGGGCCTGCCGGTACAGTAGCAGTTGGTCTGGAGTCCAGGACTGGACTGCAACTCCCAGCATACCTTCTTGTGCACAAGGGGGTATGTGGGAGTTGTTGTGCACAAGTAGGCACGCTGGGAGTTGTTGTTATGCAGCAGCCTCCCGACAGAACAACAACTCCCAGCATCATATCCGCAGTCTGGGTGGGGGGCCCAAACTTTATTAATTATAGAATTGGCATCAGGTATCGAAATAAAGCTGGTATCTGTATGGAGCTCAAAATTCTGGTATTATGATGTTCTTATTGCCAGGCCACAAGAACGACCGTACTATCGTTTGTGCAGCCATAGCCAGTATTGCTATTGACCGCACATCTCCAGCTTACACAGGGAGATGTGAAGATGACAGCAATACATTTTACCACCAGGGCAAAAGATACGACTAGTGAAGCAGGGTAGTTTTTTCCACTCCTTAGCTGATCACAGTCACTTTTACAGACGCAGATTAGCGGCAACAAGCATTGCTAGAAACGCTCCTTCAGATGATAATGCGCCCATGTAAAATGGCCTTTAGAAGATCATTCAAGAAAGAAGAGATAAGAGCTGGAAACTGTGCCGATAAAATGCTTGTCTGCTGGAATGGGACATATCTGATGGCGCTATATGCCAAAAGTAGGAAGACACAGATGGGTCTAGAGCCCCAGAAAAAAGAGGCTCACCCGACGGGAGGAGTTCTAAACCTTATAGGTATGGATATTGATTTGTTTGATTGCAGGTGCTATTTATACGTCACAATTCCCCTCTATCATTACCCTTGAGAAAGTCTCGTAGTTGAGACGGAACGCGTGGGACTTTTTGGACCCCGACATGGACTCCCTTCTATGGTGACATTTACCTTTGTTATATGGGCTTATTTGGCCACATTTGCTTTCTGTTACTTCTTGTCTTGTACTGACTTATTACTGGTTAACTTACACATTTGTACACATTGTATGTCAGGTACTTGCTTGCATTGCAGTTTGTAATATCATAGAAGCCATAGAAGGGGTCTTTATATTTGTATACGTCGGGGTACCTCCCGGGCCAGTGCTTATTCCGCACGGTTCCGTGTTTGTGTTTTGTGGGTTTTAAATGTTTTTAATCTGTTTGTCTTGCACCTGTTTTTTGTACATTAATAAAGATTACTTGATTATTTACAGTTCGGAGTACAACTTAATATTCCAATCACATTTCTAGTGATTTGTGGATGTGCCACCCTTCCCCCTCTTTGGCATAGCTTTTTCCTCTTTTTTCTGTGGGTATATTCACTAGTATGCCAGGCTGGGTAGAGCACCCCTTTATATATTTTTTCTGATTTAAGTAGTGCCTTGTCCTTCCCCCCCTTTTTTGGGGTCTAGAGCCCCAGCACAGCCTAAAGAATCTAAACTATGAACTCTGACGTTGGGAAACCATATGTTACCCGCTCACCTTTTTCTCAGGGTGGATTCGCAAACTTTTACGACTCTGATGACCTCTTTAATAGTTCGTCGAAAGTCGTGCATTCTGGATGCGACCAGAAGAGCTGCAGAGAGAAGAAAGCCAAAGTCAGCAAAACAGGTGAATAAACATGACAAGGTGGTCTGCGGCAGGCACGGGAATATCACTGCGTTTGCAGCAGGCACTCACAACAGCTGCTTGGTATTCTAGGCAGCATGATGTATATACGCTCAGGTTTACAAACTCAGCTATTAGTTGGTGAGCTCCGGTAATTGCTCTAAACCTTTCATTTGCTTCAATGGCGTGAATCTTACGGTGGTGAGAAACGTTCGAGAAATGCTGAACGGTCGCTATCATTTTGTTTGCTGATACGGCATGGCTGGGATGATTTAAGGATAATACATAAAAAGAGGATCATAAATGCAGCCCCGGACTTTTATTAAGCTCTGCAATAGAATGCTTTAAAACGCCACAAATCACACAAAGAGTGAAAACTTACATACACACCATTCAATGGAAAGCAGATTTATTCTTCACAAGGTCAACAAAAATTACGTCTCCTTCGCATCACACAACAAGAGATCAATGTGTTCCACAGAGGTGAGAACATTGGACAATGAGTTCTACAAAACTGATACGTGTCAGCCTGCTCTATGCATTATAATGCTAAGGTTCTGCATCAAGTATGATGGTGCTGTCAGCGCCACATTGATCCAGGGCAGGTCTTAAAGGGCAACTACTAAAAAAACTACAGTCAATGTCCTTAGCAACTAGATAGCTTTGTGTCCTCGGGAACTTCACGAAAGAGTACAATCTGCACTCTGCACAGGTGAAACGTATAGAGATACATGGGTGGTCCTCAAACAAGTTCCTAGGACTGACAGGCAGAGAGACCTCTAGCCCAACCAATCTGACATATAGCACGGAGGAACATTGCTACACGCCTTCTAACACCTTGCAAATCTTAAAGGGGTTGTCCAGCAAAAATCTTTTTCTTTCAAATCAACTGGTGTCAGTAAGTTATATAGATTTGCAATTTACTTTTATTAAAAAATCTCGAATCTTCCCATGCTTACCATCTACTATATTTCATGCAGGAAATGTTTTATTTTCAGTCGACACACTGCTCTCTGCTGACATCTCTGGCCGAGACAGGAACTGCCCAGAGCAGGAGAGGTTTTCTGTGGGGATTCATAGACAACCGAGACAGAGTTCCTATCTCGGCCAGAGATGCCAGCAGAGAGCACTGTGTCAGACTGAAAATAAAGCTACATTTTCTGCATGACATACAGCAGCTGATAAGTATGGGAAGACTTGAGATTTTTAATAGAAGTAAATTTCACTGGACAACCCCTTTCATAAAGGGGGGTTATCCAGGCCTAAGAAGAAAAAAAACTACAGCACAACACCAACCTGTCCTAAGGTTGTATGCTGTAGTAAAACTCTGCTCCATTCACTTCAACATAACAGATATAGCAATCTGAACAGCAATACCACACACAAACAAGACATAAGTGGTGCTGTTTCTGGAAGATATCTGCTATGTTTTTTTTAACCCTGAAAATGATTCTTCCAGTCATCAGGTGTACAGAAGCATCTATCCATGCCTGAGAGGGGCTGGAAAACCCCTTTAAAAGGAGTACTCCGGACAAAATATTTTTCTTTCAAATCAACTGGTTTAAAAAAAAATAAATTTGTAATTTTCTTGTATTTAAAAATATCTAGTCTTCCCATACTTATCAGCTGCTGTATGTCCTGCAGGAAGTAGTATTTCATTCTTTCCAGTTTGACACAGTGTTCTCTGCTGCCACCTCTGTCTGAGACAGAAACTGTCCAGATCAGCAGCAAATCCCCATAGAAAACCTCTGTCACGGACAGAGGAGGCAGCAGATAGCACTGTGTCAGACTAAAAAGAAAACATTTCCTGTAGGACAAACAGCAGCTGATAAATATGGGAAGACATGAGATTTTTTTTTTTTTTTTTTTTTTTATAGAAGTAAATTACAAATCTATATAACTTTGTGAAAACAATTGATCTGAAAGTATTGTTTATTTTTTGCTGGAGTCCCCTTTTAGTAATGCACTAAATGTTTTCATATTCATCTTTTCCTATTTTAGTTGTTTGTTTTTTACCAGACACAACCCATGAACAAGAGTGGTGCTGTTTTAGGTGATAGGAGCAGACACTTGCTCACTTTCCTATAGCAACCAATCACAAAGCTGAGCTCTGGCTACAGCAGGAAAGCCAGACAGTTTTGATGTTAGTTTTTATGTATTCCTCCCATTGTGTTCATATGATATTTTCATCATAATAGTAATGTTCAAACTGCATATATATATATATATATCTTTTTTTTTTTTTTTTTTTTTACAATAATGTTCCATACGTCGGCCCTGGAGAGCCTGGACTTGTTTTCGTGAATTAGAGCGAGGGTTTCCACAAAGGCCTATTTACTGTTTATACATTTTGATGATTAGGACCCATTAGAATACATTCAGGCTCTCACAAAGAAAAAAAATATTCTCTATAGAATAAACATGCAATATGAGTGAAGGATTCTGGGAGAATTACAATGTCATCATGGTTTACAATGAGAGCAGATGGAGCCCATATATCATAACTAATGTGTGATCTGTAATCATCTGAACTCCTAATGTTTTTGGTATTTAGGATTAGACGGAGGAAAAACACATTTACAGCAAACACATAGTATCCAATGGAGCATTTCATATTAGCGCGGCAATTAAAGTGCTGGGGAAAGAAGAACTATTCATCTGCGAGCGCCATTTATGAGAACGATATTTCCTTGTGAAATGTTTCTGTAGGATGGCCTCTGCCTGCCTATAATCTACAATGAATAGGTCATATTGCAAAGGTCATTTCTTTCTCCCCTTGTAAGACTTAAACTTTAATAAGCTTTCCCTAGAAGAAAGTGCTCTAATGTGAAGATAAAATGACAAGTGTAATGGCGTGGACAGGAATGTGCTGCCCGGTCTCGCTGAATCTCAGAAGCTATCTAGCCTTGTTTGTAGTCCAGCCTGTAGACAGACTATCGCTCCTAATTTATACCGTAAAAATGAGGGACGCCCAGTAAGACATAACAGTCACAATAAGGGGATATTCAAGGGTTAAAAGTTTTCCCCTATCCACAATAATGATTGGTGGGGATCTGACCACTGGGATCCCTACTTATCTCAAAACTGAAGGTTAAAGGGGTTATCCAGTGCCACAAAAACATGGCCACTTTCCCTCCTCTCTTGTCTCCAGATTGGGAGGGCTTTCAAACTCAGTTCCATTTAAGTAAATGGAGCTTAATTGCAAACCACACCTAAACCAGAGACAAGAGAGGGGGAAAAGTGGCCATGTTTTTGTAGCGCTGGATAACCCCTTTAATAGTCCTTTGATTGAATGGGCTGTGATTCGTGCCACAAAAAAAATACTAGATACACCCATTTCAATGGCTCCATGCAAATTAGGATAGTAAGGTCCCCTTCACATTTCAGGAAAATCTATCCGTATTTCTTAACTGGAAATCCGGATAAACTTCCTGACCTATAGGGTTCTAAACAGCAGGGACACCCTTCAGAATTTTTCCTAAAGGGTGTTCATGAACGAAAATAGGCCTGGAAAGGATAGGACACGTCCTATAATTTTCTGTCATCCCGGCAAAGATGCCCCATACTACCCTATGAGGACATCTGAAATTCCAGATAGCTCCGGATGAGCACCTGGAAACTGTCCGGATGCATTGCTTGACAGCCCGGCCAGCACCAGAACCCAGGGTAGTGCCAATGGGTGCTGATGCTGGCCGTTTAACTTTATGTGCTCCTAATCAAGAGCGCATACAGTTAAATGCGGCACTGTGTTTGACAGGGCCAGAAGTCATTGGCTACCAGCCCTGTCAATCCCACTTATGGCTAGAGGAAGCATTATGCCTTTGGCCATGCTTTTTCCCTTCCAGTGCTAGGGTGCTTGGAAACTACAGAATCTGTGTGAATAATCCGCCACTCGCCCTCGCGCGCATATCCGCCCCTGCCATAGACTCCATTCTATGCACAGGCGTATTTGTTCATCTGCCCAAAGAATTGACAAGTCAACTGTTTGGGCGGACAGCAAAATCCACATGTGCATAGAATGGAGTCTATGGCACGGACGGAGATGCACGCGGATTATCCGTGCGGTTTCCATAGTGTGCACGCACCCTCAAACTGATGGATTCGTGAAGCCTCCTGAAAGGCTTCCTGAACAGTGTTTCCTAGCTGGCCAGGTAGGGGTGATGGGAGCCTTAGGGATACACATCCTTAATTGTGTTTGCAGGTAGCGGGCAAGATTACCGATGAGCCAATAGGCCCCACAGTCTGAAAGATCATCTTTAACCAGCAATGAGTCTGTGACTTATATAACCACTAAAATGTTCTATCCAAGAGGCAATGAATTCACTCTTACCAGCACCACAAAGCCCAGATGGCCGCCGTCCTGTGTGCATCCAGTCTCTCTTCATCCTCTGGACCAGTCGTAAAGCAGTCATGGACACTTCGTGATTCTTATCTCCGAACTCCAGCATATGTGCAAATCGAGGAATGTATAAACAGGGGTCTGAAAGAGAAGAGGTACACCTCATGTCAATGTCCACCCTGGGATGATACTGTGTTTATTTGCTGTTCGGTGCCAATACATTTCACAATTTATGACATTATGAGCTCAAATGTCTAACATAATGCTCCAAATTACCATGAATCGACAGATCAGATTTACATTTCTTACTATTTGTTCCCCCTTCTTTGTCCACTGCCCATTAATCATTGCCATACTGGTGAGTCATGTGACCTGTGGCGTCCTGCATTAGTGGGGTGCCATATACTTTATGGGGCTAGGGGTGGAGGGTGGCATCACACCACACAGTGCTGAAGTGTAAGCAGGCATATCTTTATTACAGAGCTTCAAACTTAACAACTACATAATGATCAATGAAAGAGACGGCCTTCACGTGTCATTTACTGAGGAACAACATCTTTTTTTGCTATCCAGCCCAGATTGATGGAGTCTGTAATGATGGCTGACCGTCTGGGTGATACTCCTATGTCCGCACAGGATCTCTGGAGCTCAGAGTAACCAATAAGTTCTTGGTCACCTCTCCTACCATGTCTCTTCTCCTTTGATTACTTAGTTGAGCGGGGTGGCCAGTTCGAGTCCTGCTTGTTCCAAACATCTTCCATTTAAGAATCACAGAGGTTTCTAAAACTCTGTTTTAAAAATTTTCATTATCGGTTCTTGAATGCAGAACGAATGGGGGAAAGGTGTTTTTTCTTTTTTTGTATTTTAGCTCAAGGCCGCAATATAACAAAATGGGGGGGGAAAAAAAAGTAAAAGGACTTTCTTAATGCACTGTATGTGCCCAAATGTGTTATAATGTATGGGCATAGCAATAAGTGTTCTATCAAACGCAGGTAATGCGCATACTGTGTACATGTGATCACTAGAAAAGGAGATGGAACAAACACTGTGCAAGGCAAAAAAACGGCCATTTATACTGGATTGCTGCGCCATTATTTTCAATATGACTTCTGGAAACACACAATGCATCATGCAGTGACCGAACTACAGGGAAGCATGTCAATAAGGCAACTTACATACAGCTATATACAATACCCAAAATAGCAGCGGAGATTGATTTCCAGCAGGATTCATGATAGGAAAGCACTTAATCCACCTGAGAATGAGGTAGTATGGCCTTCAAGTGTCTGATACACATATAGAGATTCACTGTTATGTAACCAGATTGGCTATACACAAATGTTATGTTTATTGGACGAGTCTACGGACAGAATTAGTATACAGTGATGCCTATGGAGACAGAATGATGGACAGCACAGCACCATTTTATAACCATTAGATCCATAAGGTTAAGTTGCAATTCCAAACATGGACAAGAGGGGCACTGTTTCTTAAAAAAAAAAAAAAGTTTGCCCCTTTAAAGGAGAAGTCATCATCCTCTCCAGCAGCCACAGCCCGCACAGCTCTGGGAGTCGGGTCGTGACATCACCATTTTATCCAGGAAGTGAAGCCTTGATGCAGTAGTAAGTGCAGGGAAAAAAAGCACTTCATGTGCATTTACTGTAATAAGTGTATATTGGGGATTTGTTTAACTTTTGGGGGCAATACAATACTTTGATAAAAAATTATGCCGGACTTCTCCTTTAATAGCAAAATGCTTCAGTGATGCTCATATTTCTGCCTTTTAGTCCTGTATAGCTGACCGTTATGTATCATAGTCATAGTGATACACACAATAGTATCAGAGGTGTTGCAGCTGGCACTATGTATGTACTATATCATGTCAGCGCACAGGTGACGACGGATCATTTTCCAGGTTTTGTATCCATGGTGGTAATAGATATACACAAGATGAAAGGTCATCAGCCCTATAGGAGTGGTTATTATATGCTCAAAATTTACAACCAAAGTCCCATTTATGTCCCGAGGGAGAAAACTTTCTACAGGATTTCACAAGTATCCTGCCCCTTTGTACTGTACAGGATTGCAGGATCGGTTCCTCTTATCTTCCTATCATATAATAATCATGGCTTTATAACATTTCACAAGAAACCATTAACCATGTGCAAGAGAGACGTTTTAGAGACTTCACAGATTTCCTCCCTTTTGTAACCTCTGGGAAAGGCTATGAAACAGGAAAGACTATGCAAACAATGGCTGTTTACAAGTCAATAGAAATCCCACAATAGGGACAAAGTGAAACCATGTGTTTTATCAGAGTTGCTCCCATATTCTAGGGATTCACGGAATGACTAAAATCCTCTAATTATACAGCGCAAACATATAACACAAAGCCGCCCCGAGGATCCAGCCATTGTGGGCTGTGCCCTGTGGAATTACATATCCCCAGCCAACTATAGCTCGATTCCGCAGGCTGCAGATAACCAGTCATTTGGTTCGGCAGAACATCACTGTTGACTCAAATGCTGATGATAATCCCATCAAAGCCATAAGAATCGCATTGGCAAATACAAAGAGTGCCGCAAGTATGTCACCTTCCAAAAACAGTGATTGGAACCAGTTGTTATAACATGCAATTAGATGTATCAGTGCCCTATCACCAACCTGTGGCCCTTCAACTTTCGAAAAACTACAAATTTCTAATATGCCCCAATGATGACAGATGTAGTGTGACAGTTGCTGGACAGCCATAGGTTGAAGACAGTCCCATTAGAGTACATTCACAATGTGATACAGAGTTCGGGTACTGCAGTATTCTTCAGCATGGACTCAGAGCGAGTTGGTGGGACTTAGTGAAGTGTATTTCTTTTGAATGGGAAATGCTGATTCCATTATTGGATGCTCTTTATATGTATGTTGACTTATACACAATAACTGCGAAAAACTTTAATAAAAATATGTAAAAAAAAAAAAAAAAGGAGTACATTCACACATGCAGATTTTCTGCAGAAGATGTGCAAATTAGTTTAAATACATTGATTTGTTTTGGTGCAGAATTGTCCCTGGAAGCAACAGGATTGGGCAATTGAAGGTCAGCCTACCCAATCCTTTCTCTTGTGCATGGTGGCCTCACAGATGTCATTAGATGAATGACCAATCCTGTGGGCACTTATCTAATGTGTACTAACATAAGCAGGTCCTGTGAGTGCCAGCAGAGGGAGGAGGCATGTAGGTGTAGGAACCGATGGGCAACATCATCATTCATTATGATACCATGAGCTCCAAAACTGCTTAAATCCCTGTGGTACTGTACTGATACGGCTGTGACAGTACAGTATTGTGAAGATTTAACTATTTCGGAGGTCAAACTATCATAACAAAGCACGACAGAAAGTCAGAAGTCTAGTCTATAGCGCATCATCCGTAAATACGGTCCGCACGCTGAACGTTTGAATCGGTGTACTAGGTAATAAAAGTTAAAGCTCTCAGAACAAAGAGCTGCAGCATGGCCTCCAGATGGCCCGAAACAGCCCACATGCTTAAAGGGGTACTCCAGCGCAAAGCTTTTTCCCAGTAATTGAAACACATTACAAAGTTATATAACCACCTCTCTGCCCTCGTTCCCTATATTTCCCCCCTTAACCCCCCCACTAGTAAGTGAAGTAAACTCAGTCTTACCTAATGATTGTTGACCCCAGTCTGCTCTGTGGAAGCCATCTTGTGACAATGACATCATCAAGAGGGAGGCGGGTCTAAGCCCTAACTCACTTTGTTAGATGACACAGGCTGTTTAGCTCAGCTGATTGGCTGAGCAAGATGTAAGCGATCTAACAGTTTTACAGAGTCAGTTAGACATCACAGGAGACAAAGGGCATCATAGGAAACCCCAAACCAGGAAGTAAAGAAAAAATGAAGACACCAACTGGAGGCTCAGGGACTTGCAAACTGTGGGAAATTCAAATGAAGACAAACTCAGTAGGGATAGTAAATGTAAAAACTATGTTTATTGATTTTTTTTTCTTTTTTAAATCAGCTCCGGAGTACTGGAAACACACACAGCTGTTTTTTTTTAAAACCAAAATCTGAAACAGATTTAAATGGGATGGAAAATATAAAGGGAAGCCTTGTACTTTCATTTCATGTTGGTTCCACTTCTGGTTTTGGCACAAATACTGCAGTGTCCGTTTTCTAAAATAAAACCTGTTTGCTGTTTGTGTTTCCAGCCTAAAGGGGTTATTGAGGCCCAGAGAAACATGGTCACTTTCTTCCAGAAATAGCACCCCTAAGAAAGTAGCTGTGATTTTTAAAATCCTGGCTAACTCCTTTACTTGGACCAATACCAGCCAATAATGGTTTTATCTAATAGGTCACATTTTAAATTAACTATCAACACAATGTCGGAAGATCGTTGATTTAAAGCATGACCTAAAATCCCGATAACGATAGCCACGGCCCCCTGGCAGCGGCGGCAGCAGATCTAAAAAAAACTTTCCAGACAGCCCCTCTCGCAGCTCCCAACACCCCCTTATCCGCTCGTTGTCGGTGCGTATAATAATGCCGACAGCGAGCAGGCAACGAAGAGCAAGCAAGCACAGACCTGAAAGCTGGGCGCTCACTTTCCCCAATATCAGGTCGTATAGGGTTTGTCTAATCAAATTGTATTCACTCTGGTGATCAGATCCCATTTCAGGTGAATAGACGATTTTACATGTGGCATTACATGGCGGTCAATCACATGAATTTCCATCGTTGTAGTGTGAAGAGGATTCAAGTTTGCCAGAAAGGCGTTTAGTCCTGGCTCATAGAGAGGGATTAAGGGCCGGAAAGCCCTCTTTATGGGGTCTACAGGGCATTATAAGGCCTAAGGATAGTAGTTACATGTACGGTTCAACAACTTAACAATGATGCTTTTGCTGTTTCTTAGTCACCAAGCGTCCATACCTATAAAAGTAAAGAAAATCTAGGGTGTAGTCCTCCTCTCCATCAATAATATAGTGCCAGGTTGTACCTATAGGAAAGTTCATGAGTCTACATTTACAATGACACGAGGTCGGTAACCAGAGCTGAGTACACACAGGGAAGGTTGCTCTCAGGTGCCTTTAATATCTTTAGCTATTACACTGTGTAAATACAAGATACCATTATCACCAGCGTGTTTATGTTACCACACGTCACGCCACATAAAGGGTCCGGTTACTCAGTCCTTAGGGGGTTGAAAGTGACACCGAGAAGGTCGCGTCTCCTGGTGTAAAGTAACCAAACAGAACACATTAAGCGAGGGGTTCGGGGAAGTTTCATGTAAAAGAAAGGCTGTAAAGCTGTGTTTTGTCAGGCACCACAGGATGGAAGAGGAAATCAGTTTCAGGCTGCAGTGTGAACTCCATTGTCTGAACAGGATGCTATATAGGATGAATACAGTAAAAGATATATATATATATATATATATATATATAATATATATATATATATATATATATACACATACACATATATAGGAAATTCTCTACAACACTATTCAGACAATGCAGAAGCACTTATGTTTTTGCTCGGACATGATGGCTATAGAAAAGCAGCTGTGTCCTGTCCAGATAGCTAGAGAAAACTAAGAAAAAACCAATGTTAATAATAAAAACCTATAAATTGCCCTGTGTGTCAGTGACAAACCCCCATTACTGTACACCATATGTAATCTTCACTGTCTAGTCTTGACAGGCGTGGATAATTTGGCATAAGGATGGGGTCATGGCAGGGGGAGGTAATGGGACACCAGCTGAGATTTTACATTAGGGCTCATGTGTCTCTTATTTAAGACAATTAGTGTAAGAAGAAGAAAAAAACCCACAAATTATCCAACTGTGAATCAATCCACCGAAAATCAGACGGCTTATACACAAATCATTAACCAATAAAAATCGAAAAAAGAACTAAATAAAAAAAACTTATACTGTGATGTCACATGCATCCATATTACTGTACTATATAGCGCATTAATCTAAGATAGCGGCAACTATATCCTGGTACTTTTCAGAAGATGCATTTTCAGTAAACCTTGTGGTACCGTGGTTTAAGAGTAATTTAGATTGAGAGTGTTTTGCAAGAAGAACTCACAGTTTTTCAAAATTATAACTTGGTTTAAGAGCATTGCTTTCGTTTAAGAGCTCCCTGTACTGGGTGGGAGGGAGAGGGGCATGGTCTGTATAGCGTGGTCTACAGCCCTGTACTCTGACCCAGGAAGTCTCCCTCACCTTCCAAATCCTAGCAGATCCACTTCAGGCTGGGGCTTGCATCAGGGAAAAAGACTCCTGAGCACTTAGCAGCTGCTGTATGTCCTGCAGGAAGTGGTGTTTATCTTTCAGTCTGACACAGTGCTCTCTGTTGACATCTCTATCCGAGACAGGAACTGTCCAGAGCAGTAGCAAATCTAAATAGAAAATGTTTCCTTCTGTGGACAGTTCCTGTCTCGGACAGACACTGCAGCCAATACTAAGCCAGTGTAAAAGTGACAGGGAAGAAAATGTCTGATCGTCTATTTAGAGCGGGCTTCAACATTTATTGTCATCAGTCACACATCTTCCTGTGTAAACAAGGGATGTGAGGCTGAACAATAAAGGGAAACTGACAACAAGGATATGCATATATCTGTGCTTTCAGTTTAAAGATCACACAGCAGCATATACTTACTTAGTTTGTTGCTGCTGTGTTCCAGACCAGCATCATATTCTCAAGCTCTCCCATCCGGCCACTGTGTTTTCAGGGCCTGTCTCCTTCAGAATGATTGACAGCCACAGGAGTCTGAAGTTACAGGGGCTGGACGGGAGAGCAGGATGCCGGACCAGAGCAGTAGCGTGCTAGGTAAGTATGCAAGTGCGTAAGTATGAAATGGTTATGCGATCCTAGCAAAACATACGCCGGACCGTGGCGGGGAGAGGGGGTGCTGAGCGTCAGAGAAGCCCTGCCTCAATGACACACTCATTCCTGGTGACACCAAGCATTAAAAACGCTTTTTCAACTAAAAGACGACACACACAAACACCACCAATTAAAGGCTAAGCTCCAATATGCAGTCATGGCTGCTGCTGTGACTGTCCCCCGTGCAAACATAGGCATAGAGGACGCTGCCAGTGAGGACTTCCAATCTGCAATGTGAGGGGAGGAGAGTTGGTAGGGGACTATCCTGGAGGAATACAGCAGTTTTCTCCTATTTAAATGTTGGCCCTTGATCAGGTACCTACACCTGCCTGTACCCACTCTTGATTTGCTTTGTTCTGTGCTGCTCTCCTTGGACTGGCCATCTATCTATCTTTCTAGAGCTGTACTGTACACATTGCAGTACTGCACCAGTACGGTGCCTTTTTCTCGTAAAAAAAAAAAATTGCAGTATCACAACAGCAATACAATAAAAACTGAAACCTGTGTGAACCCAACCTCTCTAATATCTATATATCGCTACTGAAATGTGCAGGCAGGTAACCATACAGCCTCTAAAACGCAATAACTGACTTTACACATTTCCAAGTGTTTATTCCCCCAGGCGCGTAAACAACGTCTGTGATGTCCTTGAGCGGCCTACACCCCTCTCCATACTGAGCAAAGACAATCTGGTCATGCATCTACATGGTGGACCTGAGGGAGTTAGAGGCCGGCCCACCGCTTCGTTACATGCAGGGGGAGTCTCATAGATGTTGAATTCTCGGTGAGGACAACCACTAAAGCAGCTATGGATAATATAGTAGCTATGTGACATCTGATCAGTGTCAGCTCAATCCACCGATTAAGGCAGCATCATGATGATCTAATGTGGAGAGGGAAATGAGAATACTTTCCATCCTGAGGGTATATGCACACTGCATAAATGTCGCGGATAAGGCCACTCGTCCCCATGCGCTCCCTCTAGGCTCTCCGTCTGTCCCATAGACTTCATACTATGGTCAAGCTGATTCCGCTGTCCGCCCAAAGAATTGAGCAGCGGAATCCACAACATTTAGTCAGTGTGCATATACCCTAATGGTGTGTTCACACCTACAGGATCTGCAGCTGATTTTCTGCAGAAGATTACATTTAAATAACTGAACACAGCATCAAATCTGCTGCAGATCTGCTGCAGATCCTGTAGGTGTGAACGCACCCTAAAGCAGTATCTACACTACTGTATGATGGGTGGGGGTCAACCAATTCTGAGAATCGTGGACTTGCAGTCTGTGGCCCCCCCAAAGTTTTCCCTGCATAGTAGAACGGCCAGAGGGGTGAACAGTGAATGGGGATGCAAACCAAAAAAGAGAAAAAAGCTATGCCAACAATATACCAAAGCACACCAAAGGATATATATATATATATATCAGAATAAAAGTACTTTATTATAACAGGTATAATATCAGAAAAATTTGACCCCACAAGCTTAAAAACAATTAAAAATTAACAAACATGGGGGTACCCGGTATGGTACCACCCACAATGACACCCCAATGTGAGTATATCACTCACCCTGTATAGATAAGGTGCACATGCAATGTATAAGTAACCAATAACGAACTATATGATTCAAATAATCAGTAATACTAAGTGTAATTGCTACAACCAGAAAATCACACAATAGAAAATAACACACATAAGTCAAAGGATTGAGGGTAATATACTAAAAGTCAGACTAAGTAGTCAGATATCACCAAGAGTAACAGGGTGGTGTTGGGGTGTCAAGAGAGAGAGCCCACGCGTTCCATCCGCCCAACCGGACTTCCTCAGGTGTAAATGGGGATGCAGCATTTTCTTAGGATCAGTGGGGGGTCCTAGAGATATGCCATCATGTTCCTCCATTGAAGGAATTTTTCTGCTGTATTCAGATGCATTTAACAGCTGCAAATACAATAATAAATCTCCAATGTTAATGCTTAATCTCTTCAGCCTTTCCTGCTGCATTGATCCACACGTTTCTGCCCAGTTTCCTCCATGACAGCGACAGGCAGAGAAAACGTGACAAGGTCTGCCAGATGATCTACGGCGTGGGTCTCCAAACTGCGGCCCTCCAGCTGTTGCAAAACTACATTTCCCATCATGCCTGGACAGCCAAATCCAAAGCTTTAGCTGTCCAAGCATGATGGGAGTTGTGGTTTCACAACAGCTGGAGGGCCGCAGTTTGGAGACCCATGACCTACGCCATATCTCAGGCTCTCGTCTGCCTCCTTATCAGGTCTCAACATATTTTTTTGTCTTTTAATTGACCTATTTATGCATAGATGAGTATTGAAGTCATTGCACACCATGATAGGATTATCAAAGCTACTGAACTGAAACAGCACTGTGGGGATCTTGGGGGTGGAAGACTTATACGGGATAAAATATTTATGCTACGCTGCCTCTTGTCAGTAGCGGGGGCTGCGTACAATTCATTGAGGTCCCTTTAGCACTGGAGGTATTATCTGGACCTGCACACCGCCCGCAGTTCTCCACAATATGATGCTGGTGTAAATGTAATAGCAGCAGAGATCCCCAGCGCCGGAGATCACACATTATAACAAAACACTTTATGGCTTTCAGAAAAATGAAGTAGGTAAGTAAGACCACCAGCTCTAGCGGTATGAGTCTGCTGTGAGGTTACTATAGCTGGATGTGTGTAAATTCAGTAACTATGGGATGTGAGTCATATAGGAACAAGCTGCTCAATCAATATGGCTGACACTACAGCTCTCACTATGCCTGGCATCCTGGGGGGCACATCTGTCGTATGTGTGAAAAAACCCTTGAGGTGGTGGAGAGGGAACAGTGAATGTTTTTACATTAGATGGACAGGCTGTGCAGTAGATTCCTATGGGCTGGATCTGACAAAATCCCTTTCATATAGTGTTTCATATAGTTTTTATTTAGAATATAGCATCCTTTTTTAATATAAAAAATACGCCATGCAGAACGTGGCAGAAAATCTGTGACTATCCTCCAATTTTTGTTATATATTTTACTCGTTTGACCATGTCATGGATCAGATCCATCTGGCATCTGGTATATTCTGGAGTATATATAATGAACACTCAAAAGAAGAAAAAAATCTGCACAGCGTGAATTGTGGAACACATTCCTATAGACAACCATTTCATGTGCATTACATGTGTTTCATGACAGGTAATAAAAAAAAAAAAAAAAAAAAAAAAAAAATTGGGGTAGTTGTATCACGCTCTCTATATAATAAGGCCCTCTGTTTCCATACCAGGGCTCATGAATACTTGAAAGCTGAGCTGTGATTGGTTACTATGGGCAATCTTACTGTAAGACTGCTTGATAACTGGACCTCAGTTGTTGTAAAGCCACTTGTAGTGTTGGGGGCGGGGGGAATCATTTTCTCTTTTTGCCCTGGTTAAATGTGCAGTGCAGGTGTCGCTCCATACCGCTGACGTCTCACTTTACACAAGGAGATTTTATGTCTGTGGTGTCCTAAGTGCTTATCTTTCTTTGTCAAACACATAAATCTTAGCAGAGGATCAAAAAGAAAACCTTCCCTCCGGCAGGGAGAGGAAGGGGGAGAAGACCTGCACATGTGACCATCAGGACCCTGGGAAAGCTGGGTGACAACCACTGAGGAAGCAGTAACGGCAACCATACTGTTTGTCACAAAAACTTACCCAATTATTTTTTCTTTTTTGCTTACAATTTGACTCCTATAGTATTTCAACTGTAACGTAAAATAAACTAATATTATTATTTATTTGTTTAAGCTACCTGGCCAAAATTGTCACATGCATTTATTATTAAGACGTGTTGCAAAGCTACAGCTCCTGCTCAAGCATGATGGGAATTGTAGTTTTGCACCAGCTTGAAGGCCATGAGTGTGACCCTCTATGTGCTACAGGAAGGCTGTCCGAACACGATGGGAGTTGTAATTCTGAAACAGCCGGAAAGCTACAGGTTGGGGAACAATGTTGTAAACTTTTTGCTTTTCATTTTGCATATGTTGGATGATCTGTTTGTGCGGGCGCCCTCTAGTGGCCATTAGAGGAATGGTCCATCCCAGATGTGTACACAGAGAAGGCAGAGCTGCTGCCTGGAGCCCGCCCCCTCAGCCTTCCTTCCATCTCCATAATCATGGCTCCGCACTCCATGGACGATCCTGCTCTGCAAACTTTTCTATCGTTGTGTTTGGAGGGAGAGAACAGCTCGTAGCTTCATAGAGGTACCCTGAGGGAGGGGGGGCAGGGGCTATGTAATGCTGCAGGCTGGCAGTCCCTATAGACAGTCTATACAGTCCTGGGATTTGCAGACAATGCTCTATCGATTGCTGCTCCCACCAGTGCCAGATGTGTGTGTGTTTATAGGGAAGGGGAGGGAGTGATACTGCTTGATGTATCTAAGCTTTGCAAACTTGCATTAATTGCTACAATGTATCTCAGTAAACTTTAATCTCTGCATTTACATTGTAACCTGTATTGTGATCACTTTACTAGATCTTTCTCTATACTAGCAGCTCAGTCCTGCACACCCACCACACTGTGTGCATGTAATATGATGCACCCCTGGGGGTCTTCCCTGTGCTTGCCTTTAACATCCATTCTGATCAGTGTGCATGGAGTTAGGTGTTACCATTGTGCTGGGGGCATATACAAAGTGCATTCTTCTGGGGGGTTCTCTTGTGCACTTACAGAAGTATGCATGGATCTTTCCCTGATTCTCAGTATGTGCTGCAACTCTGCTCTGACCTGCACTCTGTCCATGTAGTAGAGTGCATCCCCTTTCTTTCTTATGGGTTTCTCCTGTGCACTTGGATTGATGATCAGGGGCTTTGGGTGGGAGTACAGAAGAATGACATATTGTCTGATGAAGGAAGGAGGGGGGGTGGGGGGGTTAGAGAGTCCTCCCACCTCTCTCCCAGGCTAAGCTGCACACACAGGGGCTTGTTGGTGCAAAGGCTGCTGCTGCTGTGAATGGCAAGAGCTGCGCCCTGCGATTGGCTCCTGGGGTCATGACGTAAGCAGCCCCAGCTTGCTATTTGAGCTCAAGCCTTGCCCAGTTCTCTCCACTTCTACATGTAGAGCCTGAAGCCAGCAGCACACACTGGAGAGAGGGGGGAGGAGGCGCCTTTCTCTATTCTTGTCTCCTATTCCCTGTGCTATGCATATGCCAGCATACACAAAAGCAGCACCACTGGCAGCTGGTGCACCCACACTGGCAACCTAACCGTCAATATAATGAGTGGCACGCAAGCCGACAACAGCAGAGGAATAGAGCTCTTGCAGAAAACTTCTGCCTTCTATATCTAAAGGAGCCCTGGATCTATGCTAGACCGCTGGAGCAGCTGGTAACCGGGCATTTTGTTTACTTTCCCCTATGGGTGCCGCAACTTGTGATTGCTATCTGTGGATTGTATTGGCGTGCACGTCACAGAGGTCCATTACATAACTGCATGGTGTTTTGTTTTTTCTTTGCTTATGGACGAATTAATCCTGGTGACTTTGGAAGTTAACCACAGTGTTTGTGACCGATGCTTACAAAAGAGGAGCGCTTGCTAGTTTTTTCCCTCGCCCATGCCACTAGACTCAGGCTGCCTGAATGGCAGGATCATGAAGTGTTTGACTTTCTTTCTTCTGCTTCCAGAGACCTTAAAGAAGTCTAAAAAGAGCGCCCGAGCTAACGGCAAGGTGCAAGCATGCTATGAGATAGTGCCCCTGGCTCTCAAGAGGAAGATGGCTGCAGAGCTTTACCCTGCTAGTGCAAACACAAATATCGCCAACAGTAATAACGCTGCTGCGGTCACCGCCAAGAAAAACGCCCTCAAGTTCCAGCAGAGTGCACCGCCACCACCGCAACTACAGAACCTGAACAACAACAACATCGAGAGTACCAACTGGCAGTCCTTCCACCCGACCCTGAGGGAGAGGTGAGCGCACAGTGCCCCCTGCAGCCAGCCTGGCAGCCCTACCTAAGTCATATACAATAAGTGGGCAATCCACTAGGGCACCATAACTTTTCAGGGGGCAGTCATAGGATACCGCAAACATAATTTAAATCATTGGGAGGGGGTAGACCAGCAGCAACCATGTGATGAAAGGTGGCAGAGCCTGGCAGTGCATGCACATAGGTTACAGAGGCTGCACCCAGGAGTACCAATAACAGGGGCGTCACTGAGGGACAGAAACTTGACACTGCAATCACACTATCAAATACTAACCCTGCTAGCAGAAGGCTACTGCCTCCAGACTGGACTCAGGCTATCATTGAGGCACAACACCACTAAGATTTACATCCTGAGGCTTCAGTCTCCTAGGTGGGTGTACTGACACTGGGGTACATAATGCTGCAGTCATAGGAGAGGCACACACTGACACTGCAAACAGGAGAACAAACTGCAGGCACATAACTTCTCCCCGATAGTCAACAGGGGTACAGCAATGGTGAACAATAACCTGGGGTCAATAACATAGGTGCAATATAGATATATATTGTGTGTGTATGTATATTGTGGCTACAGCTAAGGTCAAACTAGAGCTTGATCAAATAATGTATGGGACTGATCAGGTTAAAATGCCACTTACTCCCACCCTGCATTGTAATGGACAACAAAAACAATATACTTAATCTCCAGTCAACGCAAACACCCCGACCGTTGGTCTATAATGGCCATATGCGGGTCCTGAACATATTAAGCTGACAGGCATCCCCCAGCGACGCTGCACTGAGTTAGCAGGCAGCTCATGCACTGAGCCATTGCTAATCTACAAGGAGCATCAGCAGGAACAGGACATGGTTTAAGCACTGTGATATAGATAGGGGATTCCTCACTGCAGAGCTGTCAGGACCAACCAGAACAGCACTGGGTCACATCACGCAAGTAGAGCCTCTTCCTGCGATACCATGGCACGCACTGCTACCACTCTCCCATATAGAAAATTAATGTGTTGACAAGCCTAAAACCTGACCACTCTCCACAGGGGATTGTTGCATGGCCATTGATTTTAAGTACCGGTTTTTTTCTACCCACCACCACCATGTCACATTTTCAGTAATATCTAGTCCCATGCATGTAAATATGGCAGGAGGGTTCCTCTGGTACATTCTGTATATAGAACAAAGTCATTGTGTGTAATTCATCCAAATATTGTGGTCACACCATGAGTAAATTCTAAAATGCATGTACCTTCAGGGTCTTCACTGTCTGTATTCCAGTGGTATAAATATATTGTACAGGACAGGCTTTTTCCAAGTCTATTGGAGATATTTTAATTTTTTTTTTGCAGAAAAAAAACTGATTATAGCAACACTTCACTAGGCTGCATTAAAAATACGCTCTCTAGACAAAGCTGTGCTCTTTTGGATTGTATTTCTAGTAATCTTAAGTAAAGCCGGTGAAATTTTCTATGAATCTTTGGGAAAATCCCTCCGATTACCACGATTAACCCATATAAGACTGAAATGACAATGGCAGGAGACAAACAGGCTGCAGTGAAATTCGACAAGAGGTGAAGGGTACGCTGCTAGAAAAGCCTGATTAAAATTAGCAGACCTTTCTTGTACGCCTATGAAAGGGATGTGTCATCTCTTTCATCCCGTCATTTACATTTAAAGGGAAGGCCACTTCAATTAGACCCACGCACGTCAGCCTTTGTAGTTGGATTTAGACTAGCGTATTCTTGTCGAGGTCTTCCAGCTAAAATGTACACGTCTTCTCCCTTTAGGAATGCACTGATGTTCAACAACGAGCTAATGGCTGATGTGCACTTCATTGTGGGGCCCGTCGGGGCTTCCAAGAAAGTCCCTGCTCACAAGGTACGTTTAACCCTCTAAATTTTTATATATTTTTTTATTTTATAGGTTGTACTTTTATGATCTTTAAATTTAAAACGTAATTTGTACATTTTTTTTATTCCAGTATATTCTGGCCGTTGGGAGCTCTGTCTTTTATGCCATGTTTTATGGAGATCTAGCGGAGGTGAAATCTGAAATCCATATCCCAGACGTGGAACCTGCTGCTTTTTTAATCCTTTTAAAGTAAGTGTGGTCACTCCAGAAATACTGCAGTGAACATAAAAGCTTATAAAATATGCATATTGTGACTGGCATTAATGGCTCGCTCTTAGCATGGTTGGTAAAATAGCCCTTCTCTGAAACCACAAAAGCTTTGGCTTATTACAGGAGGAATATGTTTCTGGTTGTCGTTTCCAGGAACTAAAAGAACAAAAAAAATATATATATATCTGCAACATAACTATGGGGAACTTTGTGGATTTGTATCCGAGTCTTAGACTTCTGCTCTCTTTTCCTCAGATACTTGTATAGCGACGAGATCGACCTGGAAGCAGACACGGTCCTTGCAACACTCTACGCTGCCAAGAAGTATATTGTACCCGCGCTGGCCAAGGCCTGTGTTAACTTTCTTGAGACTAGCTTAGAGGCCAAAAATGCATGTGTCTTACTTTCTCAAAGCTGCCTCTTCGAGGAGCCGGAACTGACTTTGCGTTGCTGGGAAGTGATTGACGCACAGGCTGAACTGGCATTGAAGTCAGAAGGCTTTTGTGAAATTGATCTACCGACCCTTGAGATTATTGTGACTCGGGAGACGCTGAACACTAAAGAAGACGTTGTTTTTGAAGCCGTTATCAACTGGGCAGAGGCCGAGTGCAAGCGACAAGGCCTACCAGTGACACCTACAAACAAAAGGAATGTACTGGGAAAAGCATTGTACTTGGTACGGATTCCAACAATGACTTTAGAGGAATTTGCCAATGGGGCTGCCCAGTCGGACATTCTAACCTTGGAAGAGACGCGCAGTATATTCTTGTGGTACACGGCTGCTAACAAACCCCAGCTAGAGTTCCCTCTTGTTAAAAGGAAGGGTCTCACACCTCAGAGATGCCACAGATTCCAGTCTTCGGCCTACCGCAGCAACCAGTGGAGATACAGGGGACGATGCGACAGCATCCAGTTTGCAGTAGACAAAAGGATATTTATAGCAGGACTTGGGCTTTATGGATCGAGCTGTGGCAAAGCAGAATACAGCGTCAAAATCGAACTCAAAAGGCAAGGCGTGGTCCTTGCTCAAAATCTGACTAAATTTGTCTCCGATGGTTCTAGTAACACTTTTTCAGTATGGTTTGAGCACCCTGTGCAGGTTGAACAGGACACATTTTACACTGTCAGTGCTATCCTGGATGGCAATGAGCTCAGTTACTTTGGACAAGAGGGCATGACGGAAGTGCAGTGTGGAAAAGTGACTTTCCAGTTTCAGTGCTCATCGGACAGTACCAACGGGACTGGGGTACAAGGGGGGCAGATTCCAGAGCTGATCTTTTATGCATGAAGCGTTTCACCCTCGGCCTACTGCTAAAGCACACTGACGCCCCTCTTTTTGTAGAGCGGCCTGCAACAGGATAGCTCACCCCTTTCTATTCTACCCTGGTTGTCCTGCCACGCACTGAAAAGGGGGTGAAGGGAAATTTGTTATCATAAACTGTCTGGAATGTAACAATGGGCTGTCGATACTCCACCTGAAGGAATGCTTTTAAAGTTTATTCTTATTTTATTTATTTATAAGCTATTTGAATTATTAAAACTGCGACATGCAGGGAAATGGTAAAGAAATCTGCACATAATGTGCATTTATTTTGTATATAGATAACTTGTTAAAATTTAGCTCGCTCAACAGAGGAGTGGCGATTAAATATGTTACATAAAAGATTTTTACTTATACCTGATTCCAGCCTTGTCTATGTTATTTAGACTTCATACAGATCTCAATGGTATTGGGGACACAAGGGTTGTATCTGGATACTCAATGACATCATTTGCACGTGTTACTCAGCACTGAGACGTGGATGTGAATTGACACTATACACAAATCTGCCCATAGAGGTGCTCACAATGGACAGGAGGAAATGCATGTGTATTATGTTTAAGAAACAAAGTGGAGTCCCTCACTTGGCAACTCCCTATATTACCTAAGGCTAGGACTACAGTGCAGTTTAACTATGCGCATCTTTATTTAACTCTATAGACTCCAATGCAAGCAACCTTGTAGCCTAAACAACCTAAATCTATATGAATGGCTCTCCTCAATAAATAAGATGTGTGATGCCCCAGGCAACTAAAATCACCATGCAGAATAAAGCAAAGAATTGTATGCATCTCTGCCCTCAGCACTAGACTACACTCAATAGACGGGGCATTGGTTTGGTAATCTACAGTCTGCTATAAGGGGTGTCTAAAAAAATAAGGAAAAATCCTCTTCATGACAAAAAAACAATTGCTGGTATTGGTTATACTGGTTATATAATAACATTGCCTTCAATAGTTAATTTCTTGCAAAACCACCCTAAACTTAGCTCATAGCCAACTAGTACAATAAAGTACTCGTATTAAATGGAACAAGCAATTAAGTCTTGCATGGGCAAGTTAAAGGAACTGTCTGCTCCCCACACCAGTTAACTAGTGTAGAAAGGTACTAAAAAAGGGCACTGAAATGCCTCAACTGCAGTGTCCAAATACACCAGACAGGTCACAATACCAAATAATAATGATGATGATAGAACCAGCTGCAGTTGGGAAATACAGCTTTGAGGGACCTCAACATGGCCTATTGTTCTCAGTGCTCACCATGTAATACTTCACTTCTCCTGCAGTAGCCCTGCAAGAGAGACAATGGCTATCCCCATTAGCTTATTGGGGGGGGGGGCTTTCATATGAATATGGGTTGGACAGTTCCTTAATTGAATTTAGCCTAACTAATACTTACAGCCTATCCATGGGGCAGGCCATCAATATCAGATCATAAGGGTCCTGACATACCCACTGTCCAATAGCCACAGCTCCATACAGGAAGCTTAGTTCTATTCACTTGAATAGGAGTGAGCTGTAGTACCAAGGACAGCCACTACAAAATGTACGGTGCTGTGCTTGGTAAACAATGAAGTGGTTTAAGTCAGAACCCCACCTATCATATACTGACGGCCTATCCTAAGAAAATCCCTTTAATGATCTAGGGAGGTATACAATGTCTTTATTTTAACATACCTACAACAAGCTGCCATACTAAATAATGCTGAATAATGTTTAGAACATGGCTGCCAGCATAGTATGGATAAGATGGGCAAATGTTAGCAATGTCACTCTCTAAATAAGATATCTATAGAAGGTGACATGCATGTGAGACAATGCTGACTGGAGAAGAACCTCTTCTCATAGGTACTGCACCCCCAGCAACAATACTGTATACAGGAGTGTAATACCAGTAAGTATCCCAGGAGAGGATTACGCTCACTAAAACGCAGTAGCCGTTTTTTTCCAGCCTTAATCTGCTTCTACCATGGTTTTGATGACAGGTTCCTCTTAAAACCCATTACTTCCAGGAACCGCATTATAAATGAGACACGAGGAGGTATTTGGCAGCACAACTGTTGAATTACATTTATTTATCTAGTATAATTCTGATCCCTGCACTTAAGATGAGAGGCCCGATAGGCCGTGACATTCTACAATACTGCAAATGATATTCTGATGCGGGCAAATAGGGGCCTGTGCGATAAACGGGAGGTAATGGAGCGCAACATCATTAGACTAAATAAACAGCCGATCTGGATTTTTCATCTTAAGTGTGCAATGAGGTTATGCCTGAGCACCACTCATACTGAACCTGTAGCACGTAGCTGCTATTCTGGGTGGAAGAGAAATATAGGATTAATAGAAAGCGGTCATCTGACTAGCTGATATCTGTCTGCAAAGATATAAAAGTTGAGACTCTGCTGAGCTGCAGTACGCACTCCCCCCCTCCCTACATGACCGACGTACAGGCAGGGAGACGTGCATGGTGCAGCCCATCTCGGCCTCTATGATCCTAGAATATAAAAGTAATACCTCCATGATTCACGAGACCAGGGGTCCTATGTTCCCTTTAAAGCAACAAAGTATAAACTGCCACTTTAAAAGAAAAAAAAATTGTAAAAAAACTTTTTCTTGGTGGTATTCCATATTATACCAATAAAATGCAAAACCTGCAGGTTGGCTGACGTCAATGGACAGCTAATCCACTACAATATATCATTATACCATTATAACTATTATCTAATTATGGTGGGAAGTGTTCTGGTTGCATTAGACCACCTCTGGGAATGAATGCTTGTGGCTACTTCCCCCAACCCCCAGAACCTCTCACCAGCCTGTGACGGTGTGACCAGCCATTGTCCACATGAATCCAACCTGCCGCATATTTGCACTTGGTCAATATTGGTTCCACAAACAAATACATCATGGGAGTACGATGTTCCCATTCACAACCAGAACTGCTAGGCGACTAAAAGGCCATGACAAACAGCACGTGTAAAGCGGGACAATGAAAGAGTGAAACATTAACTCACTTTTTCCATTATTATTTTGCACATTGGCAAGATGGAATCAGCTGAGGTGTAGGCAGGCTTTACATGCGGCGCCCCCACAGGACATGCACAACATAACAGGTCAACCAAGGTAAATTAAAAAAAAAACAGAGGGAGATTTATCAAACATGGTGTAAAGTGAAACTGGCTCAATTGCCCCTAGCAACCAATCAGATTCCACCTTTCATCTTCCAAAAAGAGTCTGTGAGGAATATAAAATGTAATCTGATTGGTTGCTAGGGGCAACTGAGCCAGTTTCACTTTACACCATGTTTGACAAATCTCCCCCGCAGGACTTAAAGGAAACTGACTGTACTGATATGCATGTATCGGTAAATGAGCATTGCATAGGTACCTTTATCATCTTCAGCTCATCTTCGACTGCACAGGATATTAGCGTAGCCAAAGATGAGCCGGCTGTCAATCATTCTCGGAGGGGGCCGAGTGGTCTGGAGCCAGAGCTGTGGTCCGAAAGCGGGGCGGATCACGGAACAATGATAAAGGTACCAACAAAATGGTCACTTAATAGATATCTGGAAACTATCAGCACTGATACATGGATATCCATGCCATCAGTTTCTCTTTCAATAGCTTACACAGATTGATGATCTATCCTCTTATGGACACAGCAAACGTTTCTGTAATTGCCCACTGTATAACTTTATGTTTCTGTCCGCAGAGTCACATTACCCCAATGACTCGTCGTTCAGGCAGCATAAAAGTGATGACTGGTTCCATTTAAAGGGGTATTTTTAACACAGCTTGGTATGGTATAGCCACAGGACAGGGGATAACAAGCTAATCACGGGGGGTATGACTGCTTGGAACTCTACCGATTCCGGGAAGCCGCAGTTGTTCTCACAACAAATACAGTGCTCACCGTGCCTCTGTGGCCGCCACATTCTTTTATCGTCTTTGGGACTGTCAAACATTTACTAAAAAAAAAATGTTCAGCCCCAATGGATAGGGAATAGATAGCAAGCTGAGATGGAAATTCCCCTTTAAGGAACGCCAAATATATACAGTTTTTGTAATTCCACTACTAAAAAATAGCATGGCGTAACCGAATCCTGACCAACATTCACAGCATAGATTGGCAGGTGAGTATACTGCATTTTTTCTTACCGCAAGGTGCCTAAATTTGAAGGGAAAAAAATGCTTGATTAGGTTCACCCAGCAGATCAGCTAAATGCAATACATGTCCATCACATGACCAGGGCTTTTGTATATTTACTGCAAGTTAACAAGGAATGTTCTTATTCAAGAACTGCAAGCAGATATTTTAAAAGCAATTGATACATATGGTATATTCAGGATCTGTGTAACTTTTCATAATCGAGTACCTGGATATCCCTTTAATTTCAGAAACCTCCTGTAAGAAATTCTGCAACAAGTGGGTGATTGATTATAATCTCAGACCCCTAAGAGGACGACATACTGTAAACCCCTGAGCAGGTCTGCAACTATTTTTCCCTGCGATACAGGCTTGCATTAGTATAGTCCTATGCCTTGAAGAAATTGAAGCTGACCAATGTAATCTCTCCTTTAATCTCGGCGTCCTGGGTGTTTTACAAGCCACTTTCTGAGTGCGGTTAAGATTTTCCGGGTGATAACTTGTTTTACAGCCCAGAGAAAATGCAGAGAAATCCAACTCTATGTGTATGTGGGTCACCCGTTAATTATACATGGGCATAGTCTATCGGCAGGTTAGGGGCGCTGTACTTCTGAGTGTTTTATGTTCATGTAGCGTCTGCAGTTCTGCATCAGATGGATAGAACAGGGTGGAAATAAAAAACAGCGCATAGGTGTCTGAGATGTCCTCTCTAAAACTATTTGTTTTATTTAGCTGTTACTGAGTAAGGCACAATACACATGTTCATATATATATATATATATATATATATATATATATATATATGGACCGGACTTTGGAGCTCCCGACATCATCATTCATTGTGATCTCCGAAATAGTTAAAGGGATGGTGTCACAAAGCAAAGAGAGTAAAACAACCTTACATATAATAAAGTTAGACAATTCTGCCCAAATTGGCAGATGTTCAAGACTTTTTATTCATTCATGGCCGGCTTTCATCTTTAGTTACTAGTATTATCATCCTAGTGATTTCACACTTCTGTGACTGTTGTATGTATGTGACTGGAGGCATATGGAGCAGAATTTCAGTCTCAGAAAATTTAGTAAAAAAATCTTCCACATGTGAACAGTACTATACTCTAAAGAAAGAGATGGGGCACTTTTGACCCTCCTGCAAAACTACAATTCCCATCATGCTTTGGCTGTCCAGACATGATGAAAATGGTAGTTTTGCAACATCTAGGGGGCTGAAGGCTCCTGGTCCCTTCTCTAAGGGTTTTCTGAACATTACAATAGGCAAAGCCGCGGCAATGGCCATATGATTCAGGTGGTAATACACCATCATTGGCAACTTCATGCAAACATGCTTACAAAAACCGCAATGTATCCTTAGAGTCTGCATGTGTTTTGCATAGAGGATATGCCATATGCCAGATTGCGCCATAGTTCTTTACTAGAACTATACTATGGCTGCCTGCAATTTTTTTTTTCCACAACCTGCCTACTGAATCAATGCATTCGCTTGAAATGACCTGTCTGTGTACTGAAGTGGTAAGCAAGGCATGCTGGGAATTATAAGACAACATTCTCTAATAGCCACAGGTTGTTCAAGAATAGAAATGTTTCCTGTGAATGACTGCCTCATTTACAATACAGCGGCACAGTGAACAGTACAAAGTGAGTTACCTATAGCGGGAGCGTTAATGCAGAGCTCTCTGGCCAGCAGCAGAAAGGTTTTCCCCAGGACGTACACGTTCACCTGTCAGAACAACACAAGACATCATTACACCTTCAGGATTAAAAGAGAAAAACCTAATGTAACATCAAAAGTAGGCCGCCGTGTAGTGTGCACACAGATGGGTGGCGCTGTGCCGGTCTCCTTTATGGGATTCTATCTGGGAATTTGTGTCATTTTATAATTGGAGCTATGATTACTTGGTGATATTGAGGCAGTTTCCCTATAGTGGTTGCGTATATATAATTTTCTGTACAATGCTGTGCAATATATTGGTGCCATACACACTCATGTTTCTAGAGGTTCTCTCATCTGGATATATAAGAAATCATGGGAGGCAGGGATTATTCAGGGCCCCTTTTCTCAGAAATCCTTGCAAAGGGCAGTGGAGAATAGCTGATAACAGGGAACAATAGAAAGCAGTCACATGCACAGCTTATGGAGATAAGAGCTGTAAAACCATTACATTACACTAGCGGTGTGACATTGTGTGTGAACAAAGTATCACTATACAACTAAACTATCACTATAGTATTTCTGTTAACATTTCAGTATTAAACATGGTGTATGCACAAGCATTGTCGCCCTCTATATATAGACGTTTCATGCCTGTAAATTATTTTTTTTCTGTCAAATGGTAATGGCTATTCAGATGAGGAATATCCCACACCACTGCTTGGGGCCCATAACTTTATGGCTCATAAATAGAAAAAATTACAATCCTCACCAATTATGCCAGAAACTGCAGGAACACCCATAGGCCGGCTTCCAACAAACATAACACGGCCACATTTCTGCAGCCATATTATGGCCAAAAGTCCCGACACAACCGCTGATCTAGTGACCTGCATATGAAAACATGATAGCTTATAATGCTTTCAGGTCTGTAGACACGAACTACGGTCAGGACTTGAGGTCACAATAAAGACACAAAACGTAGACCTGTTTCCAGCAAGTCCAAAACTACAACTATAACCAAGCCCAGGCAGCAATTGGCTGTTAGTGCATGATAGGAGTTGTAGTATTGCAGCAGCTGGAGATCCACAGGATAGGGAACACTTCCCTACAGCCTGATGCACAGTGCCCTATCTATGCTTTGTGTAAATGTGCAGAAATAGTCTCTCATTCCTGTGTTAGATGGTGCCTGGTTTGCCCAAGTGACACAATAATGACTAGGGCATATAAAAGAATGTGCTATGCCTGTATAAGATCGACTGCTAGAACAATGTGTTCTTAAAGATAAAGTGGCAGGATATCATAAGGCTATGTATGTGGTCAGCTTTGTACCCTTTACTGACCAGATGGTGGGGGAGGGAGATAGTATACACATAAACTGACGTTCTGTCTCTATATGATGCCTTTCCCTGGTATTAATGGATTAAAGAACAGATACAAAAAAATCCAGCCAGTAAATCTAGGCAAACACTGTGTGTGTGTGTTTGTGTGTTTGTGTGTGTGTGTGTGTGTACGCGCACATGTGGAGGGGGGTTAGTGTTTGTCTATACGTATAAGACTTTGGCACTCAGGGAAATTATGAAGCTTTAGACTATGGCTACATGGTGACTGTCAAAACACAGGTCACATGGCCAATACTACGCTCCACGAATCCTGCTGCATCACAGCCAGGCCATCAGCATTAAAGGGGAACTCCAGGTAGAGGTTAAAAAAAATGAAACTTCTGCAGACGCATAACGCATTACTTACCTGTCTATCCCAGTTTTGAAACTACCAAAAATCCATTTGTTTGGGGGGGGGTTTGCCCTGTTTTGTGTTTCTGTTCTTCCTGGTTTGGCATTTTCCAGAATACAATGCTTTCCCCTCATGTGATCATCACAGCCCACACCCATTACAATTAGTAAAATTAGTGCTGCACCTGCTTCTAGCTGGTTAGGGATGGTGAATCATTCAGGGGATTGAGTTATCCAGCCAAGCCTCCATTGACATCACGCCCTGCCCTCTGTATGCATCATCAGCAAACACACACAATGTGAGACAGAGGCATGGAAGATTTGTCTCCTAGGGGGGGATAGCAGAAGGAGCAGGAGACAATGTGAATTGGCACAGGGGCCATTTTTTTCACTTCCTATCAGCTCCCAGTGTGGCAGAACCGTACAAATACAGTAATACATTGTATAGACACATCTATATAACTTTTAATGTACTTTTAATAGAAAACAAGTTTTTCTTATCCGGAGTTTCCCTTTAACCTGGGCAGATTGTCGGGTCAAGGCCACTAGCAGATCTCAATGTGACCCCATTCACACAGATTCAGTGAGTATAAAGCTGGGATCTTTGGCTGTGTGATCTGTGCCGCAGCCTGAAGGTGGCCGTATACACTATGTACTCTTTCCTGAAGAGTAGAGCTTTTCTCCAAGTATCCGCCCAGAATTTCCAACACAGTCACCTTCTTTACATACAATGATATTGGCAGGCTAAACTGTGTATGGACACCTTTAGGGACTGAATGAGCAACTTTGCTGTCTTCATATGGCCCCATATTACCATGCCTTACAACACTGGAGATATCTCTTTAATATAACACAATTCTTTATACAGTGATACATTGATTTTGGAAATGTACACCACAAAAGAAGCAGGGGTATGTTATGCAAAGGAGCACTCCAGGATTGCAAATGGTACAAAAATACGTTTATTAAGTATTACCAAAAAATACATATAACACCACAAAGACTGACAAAGAAAAAGAATCCCTACACATTAAAAACAATTAAAATCCCCAAAAAAGCGGGAAAAACATAATGGGACCCACACAATATAGGGGACCCCCGGGTCAGCACACGGTTCTGATATACAGCACAGAACACCCTCAATCCTTATACATGGTAAATACACAGCATGTGTAAGGATTGAGGGTGTTCTGAACTGTATATCTGACAATGTAATAGGTTCACATCTGCGTTAAACTTTAAATCTGTTCTGTCGGCGGATCCACTACATACCATCAGCGCTCGATGGACCCCCACTGGATCTAATGGGGCCTGTGATATTTAAATGGACAAGAGAAACCCTGCATGCTGCGTAGCCCTAAACCCAGCTTGGTCTTCCTTGCTATGCTTTTCATTAGAAACCAAACCACTGGAAATTCTATTTCTGGATACTTTCTATTTCTGGCAATTTAGAAACACGTACTAACAATTACTTTACAAGCAGTCCACAGAAATTTTGGGCTGGACTCCACAGCAACACATTGCAAAAAATATGTCGCAATGCGGTCTAATGCCATACTGGTATAATCATAGATGGGAATGGACTTCAATATCAGGTGGGTAAATGTGATGCTATGTACACCATAGACATACAAAGAATATCATATCAAAATGCTTTTTTTCTTTTACTGGGCCTGTACAAGCATGTATTACCACATGGAGCCTTTGCTTTAGGACTCTCTTACACGTGGGACGCCAGATGTGGATGATACCACTGCATGTGAACGCGCCCCTAAGGCATCATCCAGGAGAATCCTTGGATCACAGCCATGGATTACTAAATAATCAATTATTATTAAAGGGGTTGTCCAGATTAGCAAACCCATTGTCATATATCCTGTTAGTAATTTCTGAGTCAATAAAGAAAAATCCTCATCTCTTGACTACAAGGCGGTGTCTCTTGCTCTGGAGGACCTGTCCTGTATTGAGCCCCTTTTACACGGACAAGGTGAGCTGCTAGAAACACTTCTTTGGCTGATAATCGGCCTGAGTACAAGTGTCAGCCGAGTAGCGGGGAAACACCCGATCCTTGGCTTATGTCATCTTTTGTGCCACTTTAAAATTTATCATCTGGACATCTCCCTGTGTAAACCAGGAAAGTGTGGCCGATAGCAATATATTTATATGGTCACACGAACAATACAGTGATCGTTTGTGCGGCCAGGCTGCACAATTACTCGTGCCTTCTGGCTGATCAACATTTACTTGTGTCCTTGCATGGGCCCATATCTTTTGCTCAGTTTGAACAGGCCCTTGCTATGAAAGCCGTCAGATTAGAATGGATACTGCGTAATTCCTAACTTGCCCTGTGGAGGCGCTGCAGGAAAACTAAACAGTTAGTGCCCGGTTTTCCCACAAATTGTAGCTAATCGCTGCAGGATGGGTTAGAATTTGACAAGATGCTGCATAAACACAGTGTGAATCCAGCTGAATACTTTCCACAGTAAAAGTGACCAGCCACCAGGGAATACTAGGAGATTTCAACTCTACAAGCCTACAGAACTGTGAATGCAGCTTTGTACAAAAACACAGGCTGTAACTCAGGATACGCAATGCACTGTATTCATAAATATGTCAGGTATCCACTGGATAGGTAATAATTATTAGTGGGAGTCCAAAAAGTGACTAAGCATGTGCACTGTCATTCCATAACTCAGAGGGACTAGGGACTATTCCTGTAATGAGTAGAGGTCCCAGCGGCCAGACCCCGTCACATACTTACTACTTCTTCTGAAAATGCAGGGACTAGGCAAGTATATCTTTGCCAATCTGATGGGTGCCTTCCCTGTGGGTATAAGCAGCACAGTCAGCCTCCGGCTCTCCCCACCGAGGGTCGTACATAATGTCTATATTAATCATACTATATATACACCTTCCCGCAGTTGTTCCTGCTCATATACGAACCGGTTTTAATATTAACTTGAACTTCTACTCTGCATGGAAGCCTCATCTGAAAATAACACAATTACATTAGCTTTTATATATTGCATCCCCTACAAAGGGAACAGCATGTAGGATAGCGCGGGGGACAGAGGAGATGTACAGCCCTGGGGTAGCACATAGACCATTGTCAAAAAATGCCTTGTTGCCTTCCCCAGAATGTTAATTATTTTTGAGGTAAAATTCATTAAACGCTTGCCATTCCTGCAGTTCCTTTTCACTTGTCAGAGAAAAGCCAGGCTGCAATAAATAGCACTCAGAGGGATACCATTTACCAGGACAGCTGGGGAGACTGAAATAAAATGTACCAGCTGCTCTGTAATATGAATGCAATGGGCTAGCTAGGCAGGGCCGCAGGGCCACGCTACTGCAATTATTTTTACTCACACATCAAAATGGCACAAGAAGACAAGAAAAACCTTTGCCGCTTCTCTTACCCTTTTTGGAGGCAGTGTGAACTATTTAGTGATTTAAAAACTCTCTAAATTATCGGAATATATTATAAAGAAAGAAAAAAACATTCCTGGTAAGACTTCCCTGTTAAAGGGGTTGGCCACTTTATATTAGAATAGTTTTTTTTGTGTAGTATTAGTGTAATCACTGTATATACTAACAGCAGCTCCCTGTATACCCCATAGAGCTAAAATCAGACTCCCCTTCCTTTCTGCAGGCTGTGCTGTCCATAAAATGGCCAACATGGAGGAGCATGTGATCATACCCCACCCCCAGTGTCCTCCATAGGCATAAACAGGCTCAGTGGTGGACACTGGGGGGCGGGGCATGGTCACATGCTCCTCCATGTCGGCCATCTTATGGACAGACTCACCACAGAGCAGAGCAGCACAGCCTGGAGGAGAGGTGTATGATTTTAATTCTATGAGGTACACAGGGAGCTGCTGTCATTAAGCACAGTGAGTACAGGTACTAATACAGTACACTGAACAATTTGACTATGAAGTGGCCAACCCCTTTAAGTTCTTAAAGGGGTTATCAAGTCTTACAAAACTGAGGAACACCTCTTAGAAAACCATGAGAGGTCCAACTCCTAATACTCCCACGCATCATGTAACTGCCACAGACTATTCAAGGGTAAGCCATCATATTAGGGCCCTATTACACGGAACGATTGTCGGCTGAATCGGGCTAATATCACTTTGTGTAGTAAAGACAACGATCAGCCATAGAGCTTACCTCACCAGGCTCCCTCTGGTGTCTTCCTGCCATGTCTTTGGGTCCCTCGCTGACCGCAGCCCCTATTTCCAAACCAGTCTCTACAATAACAGCCCACTCAGCCAACCACTGACAGAGACGGGACAGCACTGCAGTCGGGCTGTCATTGCAGAGACAGGTTTGGAAGCAGCGAGAGGCACAGAGACAAAGTAGGACGACACCAGGGGAGCATGGAGAGTTAAGCTTTATTATTTTCCATATACCTCTTTAAAGCAAGGGCTACATGAACGAGGCTAAAAATGTCCATGCAGGCCTTCTTGCACTATCATCATTGCATGAGTCGTTTAAGAGGCTGTAAACTAGCACCACTCTAGCAGCTCATCGGGAAGTGAGACACTCCCATCGACCAGGGGCAATCATGCAAGTGCTACAGAATCTTCAAAAATAGGCCATCAAATTGTAAGGTAGGATAACCTTATTGTAGAATCTATTATCGCTTCTAAGGGTCATTATGCTAGATCGGCACTCGCTTATAAAGCCTATTACATGGCTCCATGATAGTGCGGCAAGGGTTGCAGGGTATCGTTAGTAATGTCTGTGCAGGGTTTCTTCTCACTGGGGCAAGGACAGCCCGCCTTTAGTGCTTCACCCCCGGCCAGTGCCAGGGAATAGAACGGCACCGTACACTGGAACCGGGCCACAGTTCAAAGAAAAGGACCGCAGCGACGGTCTACCCATGTGCAAGACCTAAAGCAAACGTACTGATGGTACATTCTTATTAAGGGTCCTATTAGACAAAACAATTTTAACAATTAACGATAAACGATCAGAAACTAGATAAAGTGGTCATCTGCAAAACACGCGTCGGGGTTGGTGCCAGGGCAACAAGACTATGGGTAAGATACCAATACCTTGTTACATTTTATGATGGGTTTTCAATAGTTGGGCTAGTGGCAATTGTACACCTAGAATATTATCCTCCAGTACTGTTTGTTTTTTACCACTAATGCAGAGGCAATGTTGTGATATTACACACAGTCTGGGTGTTTGAACAGGCTTATAATTCCTGTTCTGGATGTAACATAGATATTAACTTACCCATCATGAACATAATGTCTTTGTTATATAGGACAGAGTTTTTGACCTTTTTATATCTGGATCTCCATCGTTTTTTGTGTTGTACTGTGGACATCTCTTTCTTTTAATTAATTGTGTTTATTAATTTTTATGAATAAAAATTGGTAATTTATAAGACAAAGTATGCTCATTGTTTTTTTGGTGGTTTATTATAGGAGTTTTTTTCTATGACTGTTGCATATAGGTATATAGTATATGATACGGTAACATTGATAAAAAAAAAAAGATTTACTATTATATTAATTTGTACGTTGGAACTGGTACTGGTGTTACTAATAATGACTAATAAATTACTAATAATCTGACAATACCATTTACTGAGATTTATTCTCTTTTCGGTCTATGTATGTCTGTAACAATGACAATGGTTTTGTGCAGGTAACAATGACTGTGCAGTTGTGGTAGGAAAGCATAGAATCGACCATGCAGAGCGTATCCCCACCAGACTGGTCTACACACCCGGCAGCAGAGCACGTCTCTGTATAATGGAACAGCAGCCGCCGCTCAGACTCCTTATCAGGAGACTCATTTATTCATTTTATCTAAGCTCAACCCCTTTTATAATGACCAGGACACACAAAAAGACTCCATAATATTCTCAAAGGAACTCTAAGGGCCCTTTTCCACTGGACGATTATCGTTCAGATTATCGTTAAATCGTTTGAATATAAACGATAATTGTTCGGTTGAAATGCAGTTAACGATTAACGACCGAACGAGAAATTGTTGTTTGCTTTATAAGACCTGGACCTATTTTTATCGTTGCTCGTTCGCAAAACGTTCGCATTGAATAAGACATCGTTTCGGTCGTTCGCAATAGATACGTACGCAATAGCGAATAGCGAATCATAAGTAACAATTATCGTTCCATGGAAATGAGTGAACGTTTTCAGGTCTTTCGCAATAGCGGTAGTTTGAGATCGTTAATCGTTAACGATTATGCAAACGATAATCGTCCGGTGGAATAGGGCCCTAAGGGTAGTATTTCACGGGCAGATGAAGCCCCGATAATAACTGCAAACGAGCCCCGATCTGCTAGATCAGCGCTCGTTTACAGGGCCTATTACATGGCCCAATAATTGTTTAAAAAGGGCTGCAGGGACATCGTTACCCTTGTTTAAACTTTATACATTACCTGTCCAGGCTGCAGGGCTCTTGCTCTGTGCTTCTCCCCGGGTCCACGCTCTAGCTTCAGAGCGGTCTGTCTCAGCTGACAGGCCGCTCAGCCAATCACTGGCCAGGACTGCCGCGGCCAGCGATTGGCTGAGCGGCCTGTCAGCTAAGACAGCCCTTGCACCATATATGTCTGTAATGTTCATCAGCATTTTCCAAGGGCCTGTTATAACTTAAAGTATACAAAGAGTATGTCTGTAATGTTCATCAGCATTTTCCAAAGTTACTGATTGCACAGGATCTCAAGCCTGAGATCCACTGCCATCTAGGGATACCCCGACCGGCCCAAGATCCAACTCCATAGACTATAATAAAGCAATTGAGTTGGATTTGACTGACAGTCATGGAGAAATGCGCACACTCCCCTGCTGTGTCTCAGCAGTGAGACACGATGTGATCTGTAAATTCTAACCCTTAGGGGCCTATTCCACGGGAGCAATAATCGGCCCGATTCGGCCGATTATCGCTCGGTGGAATAGAGAAAACGATCAGCCGATGATGGTGTCATCGGCTGATCGTTTATTTAGGGTCAGACCTAAAATCATCGGTCCCCCACCGCGTATCGCTACGATGGAATAGCGATGCGCGACGGGGACCGACAATTTGAGAAGCGCAGCATACATAACCTGGCAGGACTTCTCCTCCACTCAGTCTTCCTCCCCGGATCCTGCAGCACAGCATCAGCAGCTCCGGAGCGGCCTGACTGAGCAGTCAGACCGCTCAGGCAATCACAGGTCAGGAACGCTGCCGCCAGTGACTGGCTGAGCTCTCTGACAGCTCAGTCAGGCCGCTCCGGAGCTGCTGATGCGCCGCGGGACCCGGGGAGGAAGACGGAGCGGAGGAGAAGCCCTGCTAGGTAATATATGGTGCAAGGGCTGCAAGGACATTGGTAACCATGTCCCTGCAGCCCTCGCTCAACGATCATCGGGCCGTGGAATAGGCCCAGTAAACGAGCGCTGATCTAGCAGATCGGCACTCATTTACATAGTTGATCGGGCCCCTATCGGCCCGTGAAATAGGACCCCTACACAGGCTGGTAAATCAACACTGATGGGTGTCAAGACCCCCACAATCTTTAGATAAAGCTATTACATGGGGCGACTGGAGGAGCAAGAGCGCTGCCGCTGCTACTACATGTGGTGGCAGCGAGCGGGTGAGTGCAGGGGGGCCGCGGGGAAAGCAGGGTGATCGCTAGATCGTCCAGGTAGCCCATAGCAGATAGTGGTGGTCTGCTGCCGCCGCTCCTATTACACAGGTTGAAAGACAAACGACTGCAACGATCAGCTGACATCGTTCATGGCTGATCGTTGCTTTCTATTACACGGGGCAATTATACGGCCGATAATCGTTCCATTTAATAGGGCCTTAAGCATTTTTCGACACAATCTATAGTCTGTGTCCTGCAGTAATGGTGTGTTTACACAGATATGTTTTTGAGGATTTGAAGCCAAACCCAAAGGATTCGAGAGAAAGGAGGAATTTCAGTCTTTCCTTTATCACCTGTTCCCTGTTTATAGTCTGCTCCTGGCTTTAGCTTCAAAAATCTGCCAGACAAATCTCTCTGTGTTAATACACCATAAGTGTTTAGTGAAACTCTTAGCCATGCACAGTAGAGGTGAAAACACCCAGTACCTGACCCATCAAACATTTTTTGATGTCAGTGAAACATATCAAAAGTCTTTTGAAACGACAGGGACATTTTAAGCACATATACGACTATGGTGACATCTGGGACAAAGAACTGTCAGAAACCTTCATTGCAGATTCTGATGAAAATGCTGGATGAAATACTGCAGCTCAAGCTCTATATTGTCAGGTAAAGTACCTGGTATTACAACAGGAGCCAAATGGACCCTATTTAAGTCAAGTCTTACGTTATTCATCAGTCTGTCTCTCAGAAAGCAATCATAGAAATCCAGAGCTGTGAGTTTCTGGTGGGCTTTCTTCTCTCCCCCCTCCCCTTTCAGTGTTAGGGTACTATTACACGGAATGATAATCGGCCCTATCTGGCCGACGACCACGCATCGCTACCTGTAATAGCTGTGCACGGCCGGCACTGACGATATGCAAAAGGAGAATACATTACCTTATCCAGGCTACAGGGCTCCTCTTGCTCTGTGCTTCTCCCCGAGTCCCGCAAGCTGACAGGCCGCTCAGCCAATCACTGGCCATGGCGGTCAGCTGAGATTGGCTGTGTCAGTGATTGGCTGAGCGGCCTGTCAGCTGAGACAGGCCGCTCTGAAGCTGGAGTGTGCGGGACCCGGAGAGAAGAACAGGGCAAGAGGAGCCCTGCAGCTTGGACACGTTATGTATAAAGTTTAAACAAGGGCTGCAAGGACATCGGTAACAATGTCCCTTCTGCCCTTGTTAAATGATTATCGGGCTGTGTAATAGGCCCAGTAAATGAGTGTCGATCTAAAAGATCTGCGCTTGTTTACATTTATTATCAGGGAGATAGATTATTATAGAGATAGCAGTAGGGAGGGGGAGTAGGTTGGATACTGCAGATCAGGGAAGGGGAAATTACACTTAACACTGTGTACATTTAGCAGAAGGTACACTGCTATTGATATAAGGGACAGCTGCCATGATCATTGTATGGGTGGTCAGAGGTGAGAGGGAAACACTGATTTACCTTTGTGGATCATCTTCAGCAGGTAGACTGGCACAGCTTGCCCATATAGTAGATGCTAAACTCCATCCCCCGTAATATGTCTTGATTCTCTTACAAGAGACATTAATTCCCTGACAACAGGAGGTGGACAGAAGATTATAAATAAGCAGAGAACCTAGAAACCCTTTGGGGGGGAGGGGAGCGTTGGGGGCTAGGCGTCATGTTTGCTTTGTGAAGTCATTTATAAACAAGTTAGGAATCAAATAGAGGGAAGTTGTTTGAAACAACCATTTGAAGAGTTAAAAACTTCAAAAGAAAAAGAGCAAGAAACTCCCAGCACAAGTTAGTGCAGCTGGATCTCTCACATCATCAACTTGACCTGGCTGCTATCCCAAAGATTTCTTGCCACAGGCCTTGGCATCTGCAAGGTGTTCAGCTGAATGCATGCGAATACAGGGAGTCAAAACCCTGCAGGTGCGGCGTCCTTGATATCACTGAGTGTGCACACAATAAAAAGCATTATTCACCACAACACCCAGCTGGCAGTGATAAAGCTAGTTAACACAAAGCAGACTGCAGGAAGATTATACCATACCTGAAGAAGGTCGCTGAGATCAAGTAACATATCTGGGAGTAAAGTCAAGGAAATATATTGTAGACAAAGGGTTCTTGTAGTCTGCTGAACTAAAAGAGGGAAAGAGAAGGGAGAGCAATTTTATTATTTTCCACTACAAATTTCCCAAAAGACAGTAAAAATAAACAGAAAATCCGACTCTAGCAGATTTATGGTCTTTATTAAGAAGAAAAGAGGATATTTTTGTCGGAATCTGAGCTGGGAGAGAAACTGGGCTCCTTCTCCCAACATCAGCCGCTCTACGTGTCCCCCGATCACCGCCGATTTACAACACTTTTTCCATCCGTCCAAGAGGCAGATACAAATAGAAACAGACCCAAGAGGGAGAAGCAAAAGTATCATAAAAAATAACAATAAAAATATAAATGAAAGCAACATATCTGGATGTTCATATCTAAAGATCATTCATTCTTACTCTAAGAATGGCAATGTAGATCAGAAGTAGATCAAGAAAAACACATGGAGAACTTTTCCACTAAAGCATTTTCATTAGCTGTATATCGTTGCATGGGCTCCCATGCATATACATTGACCCCTTAGGGTAAAGAATCCTTAAGTTTCTGAAATGCAGGCATTGTGTACTGCCATATGTTTTTAGTGGCACATAATACGACACTGGATGGAACATGGCATAAAAGCCGAAACTGTAATCCTTCAAAGGTTGTAGAGACCTTCAGAAGTCTATTAGAGCCACATTATGGCTCCTTATAACTCCTTGCATGGTATACATCTGTATGAGGCCTTATGCCTCAGGGCCACACAGCGCTGTGCTGCTACATCACAACCTACGATGGTGAATATGGGTGCACTGCAACCTGCCAGGTACTATAAGTGCAAAAACCTGAACCTCTATGAATACTGAAGAAGTTGGATGCAGCTCTAAGTAGGCCATAGGCTGTATCCATGTTTTCCTGGCAGCCCTAGGGAATCAAATGCCTAACATTCATGTTCGGAAAACGTTGCCAAACCTGAACAGTTTTGACAGTTTTGACTCAACACTAACCTTCAATGGCTACACATTTATACTGGGTTTGGCTGAATGCTCATGTGTTCTGAATGAGAAGAAGAAGGGGTAAGCTGCTGCCAGGCTTCTCTTGTGGCTTATCTCCTCAAAAGCAAAAGGAGAAGGCAAGTGAAATCCAACACGTCTGACCTCTCTCTCCACCGGAGAGTCATTTAGCCCCTAAAACATATTAGACGGTCAGCCACTCCCACCAAAATAAGCAGGATCAGTCAACTTTCATCTACGTGTATAGGGGTCTTTATTCTTTCTTTCATATTTACTATGGTTTTAAGCCATTACCGAGTGATTAGTAAGGTCTGATGTACCTTACCGACATTTCATCCAGACAGTGGTGTCTATTGTAGTTCAGTCCCATTGATGTGAATGGGGTTGGGTGTGGCACCAGAGAGAGGAATACACATATGTTGGGTAATGCAGTGATGAGCAATTGTTTTGTTCTACCAATTATGTAAACCCCTCAGCCATCACAAACTGTTACACTAATACACAGTGGATGCTCCACAGTCAGGAGTCCAAATTGTGGAAATTTCTGATCAGCACACATTGTTTATTCCATATCTATCATCTGCCATGAAGTGTCGAGTAAGACTAAGTGTGTAATTCCCTAATAATAAACTGACTGTACACAAATTGCTTGCAGCCGTCATGGCTCAACATGAAGGGGTTAAGACATCCATACCACCGTTCTGCAGAATGATCATCTTGTCGCTAGATGTGATGAATTACTGTTCTGTATCCTGTGTTCTCCACTAAATAATGATTCAGAAATGGGCACGCTGCCTGGCGATTGTCCTCCCTTCATGCATATTGTTATTTTATTTATTTTACAACACAGGCGCACATTAAAAATTCACATATTAAAACCAGAATTTGCATACTTTAGCCCGGGAAAATGCCATGGTATTTATTCCCTGTAAAATCCCCATAGTTCTATGGCACAAAACAACATGCGACAAAACGAGTATGGCCGAGCTCTATTCTTCAGGAAAGAGTGCGGTGATTTTACCTCATAGGGCGCAATGTACTTTCATTTTACAGAGGCAATAAAAGCAAGAATGAGTCACTAGTGAAATGACGGGTAATTCCTCGACGAGAAATGACATCAATACTGCAAAATCAATCAAAGGTATACAAAGTACTCTGCACAAAGCAGCAGACAGGGTGTACTTACAGAAGCCTTGGGTTTTATTTTTTTGTGGTTCTGTTCCTGTTTTAAAATGAAATTGTGGTCCTGAGGCAATTACAAAAATTGCACCAAAAACTGCACTATAATTTTTCAACAAGTGATTTTCTTTTTTTATATAACATAAGGCATAATCAGGATTTGCACAAGGTACATATTCCATCCAAATGACAAATTGTAAATATCAATTAAACAAACTTTGCATACTTCAATAGTACAAGTGAATATAAAAAATGTATAATATATCTTATCAGAGAAAAATGCTTCTTTTTCCTCTCATCTGGACCTTCTCCTGCCGCCCCCTCCTAAACTAGAGGAAATATAAGCAAGTTAGACAAATCTAACCTGGTGATAGTCCCTTATTGCACATGGGCCACTGCGGATGACAGTATGTCTCTTACCTTCATCCTCAGCGCCTATCCTGTGCAGTTTTAATGTAATCCTGTGTCCAGAAGGGCAATTTATAGCACTTCCCCGCCACAGATCACAGATCCAGGCTGATCAGGGCGGGGCAGTGCTTCGAATGGCCCTACCGGACAGAAGATTAAATTAAGCCGGCAGGGGAACCGCGCCAAGGATGAAAGTAAGAGACATACAGTCATCCTCAGTTCCCTGAGCACAATAGGAAGCTATCAGGCTGGATTTGTCTAAACTTCTGACAGTTCCCCTTTACCTTTGATATAAAGCTAAATATCTTATGTTTACAAGAGGGACTAGCAGCTCACTGTGGGATCAAGTTGCATGCTGCCAATATATGTTTATAGAAGGGAGGTGATTGGAAGTAGTCAAAAGCAAAGAGACTACAGGATTTCATCTCAGTGCTTGATTCACAGCTTGCACTACTCTATAATGTTCTCCATGCTGCTTCTACAGTTTGTTATACAGCAATAGAAGAGCAGGATTTCTTCTTCTGTGTGCAGTAAATGGGACACATCATAGAAGCCAGTCTACACCAATTAAAGATTACTGCTAACTGTGTGGTACTGGCCTAAAGATAGCCAGGCATATTAGATATATGATGGCCAAACCTACCATTTGAGTGGTGTGTGTATAGTGTTCCTGACTTTCACCTGACAGCAGATTTAGAGGTAGAGAAGGATCACTGCCCAATTGGATCCTTTTGTCCTTGGGAAGAAAAGCCACCGCCAGGAATCCAGAAGCAGCTTTCTCCCCTCTTCAGTGTGTGTGCTTGTGGTGATCAGGAAATATTGCAATCGACAGCTATCTTATGCATATAACTAGCCTTAAAGTGTCACTGACATATGTTATTTTTTTCCTTTTGCAGAAATCAATAGTACAGGTAATTTTAAGAAACTTTTAATTGGGTTCATTTGGCAAATATTCCATTATCTGCATTCAAAAAGACTCCCCCCCCCCCTTCCTCCTCTCTCTCATTCACTGCTCATTATCAGGAAATATCGACTCTTTTATATTAGTCGAGCCCTGTGTAACCTATGGAGAGGGGAGGGGGAGGAGGGAGATAGTCACCAGCAGAGAAAAAAGGATTATACAGCGGGACCTGTGTGAAAGCCTTCAGAGGTCTGAGGGGGCAGTGCTGACCTCAGAGGAGATATTCAGCTGATGTAGCTGTAAATTAACTCTTTGTTGTCCTGTTTTGGTGCCTTATCTCTCTCCACCCCTCTCCATAAGAGAACCATTAAGACAGGGGGGAGAGCTTCAAACTACTTTTTCATGATAAAAATGCATTTTTTCGGCTAATAAACCCATTTACAAAGTTTCTTAAAATCGCCTGTACTATTGATTTCTGCAAAAAAAAAAATAATTAAATGACAGTGATACTTTAAAGTAACTCTCACATTATCAAACTAATGGCCTATGCTCAATCCTGGGCAATAGTAACGGTACAACACCGCAGTATATAACATTAACCCATGATGCATGTCAATGTACGGATGAGCAGAAGTACACACTGAAGTAGTTGCAGTGCTCACACAAGAGCGCCACGGCCCCTTTAAGCAGCTGTTCATCAGGAGTGCCTGATGGGGTATGTTCCTTCGTGTCCTCAATTCATGATCCATTTCTGGCTTTGGCTTCGAAAACCTAAACAGGAGAATGCACCCGGCCAGACATGATGGTGACGAGCGTTTTCTTTCCCTCAGTCTTATCTTTTACAGCTAAAATAACATCCTGCTTCTTCTGTGGGGCCTGACATGGACAAGTGCACTGGAAAGCACAGACAGAATCGGGGATGACACATCCAGACCCTTTGACGGTGAAACCTTGAGTCACTGTTAGGAAGCGTTTGCCAACATCTCACTAGTCATTGTGTGGGTGAAACATCTGAAGGCAGGGAGTTACACAAACACCAAGGTCTGCTATCACTTGTAGCAAGCGGAGAGGTCAGAGAGTCGTAATAAATTGGCTCTCAAACAAGCAGATCTTTAATTAAAACCGTTCGCTTAATATCTCCGGCTCCAAGGCACGGCAATCAGGGCCTCGAAATTAAAAATAGGGCCGGAGGAAGGGCAGGGAAAACAATGGCAACAGCAGAACGAAGACGAGATGAAACCAGACGCGGCTGCAGATGTGTCCCCTGCTATTAATCGCATGGACCAAATTAAGGCCGAGAAGACAATCTAACCCATTCACACAATTAAACAAAAATCACTCCCATCCTTCATGAGTGTAAAGAGAGGATGAACAATAATGAGCTCATCCCAAACATCGCCATAGGAAGCGGCTGCTAATAGGATGTGCCACAGTCTCCACCAGTCTTCTGTGAACCTGGGACATAAAGCCTGACAGCGGTCGGCCACTTAATAGGATTTAGCTCAATATCTTCCAGACAAATATCATGCCCAAACGGCAAATAACATTTCAATCGCTAACATTGTTCTATGCGGCGCTCTGCAGTGAACGTAATTACAGATTATACTAAGAAACAGTTTATCAAAATAATACTGGGAACCCGAGACAAGGAAAAATACACAAGATACTAGAGATGCTGCGGGGGTGGGGGCGTCTTTGGGTTCTTTAATATTGTTTGCATTTATATGGCCCCTTCCTTAATTATTTCTACACAAATTCACATTAAGGAGGTAAAGCAGAGCTCAGGATGGTATAATAAAGAAAAAGCTAATACTCACCTGCAACTGATCCCCCGCACCATCGCCATTCCTGGTCACTCCTCGACACACACAAGTGCCAGGTCAGCCAGTCATTGGCTAAGATGGATCACCGCTAAAGACAGTGATTTCCTGTGTGACAAGGCGAAGAGTTGTTCAGCAGTGTGGGAAAAGCACTGGCAGGAGATCAGTGGTAAGAGAGTACAGGTTCCAAGCTCTTTTAAGTGTAGAAATTAAGGCGCCAGAATACCCCTTTAAAACAACTGAAACTGATTTTAAAAAGGTAATCTCTTTATTAGAAGCCTATTGTAAACTACAATGATAGGGTAAGCCAAGGAGACACATGGTATCTGTCGTATATATCAATCAGGGCTTCCATATTCTCTGGTACAATGTGCCAAACAGACTTTCCCCAAGTCCTTAAAGAGTCACTGTCGTATTTTTTTTTTTTTTGCAGAAATCAATAGTCCAGGCGATTTTAAGAAACTTTGTAATTGGGTTTATTAGCCAAATCTGCCATTATCTGCATGTAAAAAGCCTTTTCCCAGATCCCCCCCTCCTTCCTCTTTTTCATCCACTCTGAAAAATCTGAAAATTGTGACTTGTTGCAGGAGAGGTACCCTGTCTGTTCTAGGGAGAGGGGAGGGGGGAGGAGGAAGGAGGGAGTTAGCCGGCAGCAGAAAGCAGATAACAGAGGATTACAGGCACGGAGCTGGGTGACAGCTGTAATCTGAGCTCAGACAGGTCACTGGTGATGGTCAGAACAGATAACGGGTGAGGGATTTGTAGATTAACTCTTTGTTGTCCTGTTTTGGTCTTTTCTTTAGCTCTCTCCATAGGAGAACAATGAAGACAGGGGGGAGAGCTTCAAACTGCTTTTTCATGATAAAAATGCATTTTTCGGATAATAAACCCAATTACAAAGTTTCTTAAAATTGCCTGTACTATTGATTTCTGCAAAAAAAAAATTCACGACAGTGACACTTTAAAGCGACTCTGTACCCACAATCTGTCCCCCCTTTTAACAACTTTTAAACTTGTAGCCCTGTGTCAAATTGGTGTGGCCTAGAGTTTTGGTTTCATTAGGCTTGCACCACCTTTCCATCCCTCCTCCCCACCCTCATCATCATTAGGAATGGTCCAGGCAAGTTTTCGGCTATTCATCACCTGTGTGAGCACAGCACATGGGCTGGATCGTAAGGCATTTGTGCAGTGTTCAGACAAGTGAGGAATAGAAGAAATTCTGCCAGGGCCATTCCTAATGGTAAAGAGGGTGAAGAGGAGGGACGGAGAGGCGGTGCAAGGTTAGGGCATAGACACTTGAGGCCACGCCAATTTGCAAGTTTAAAAGTTGCTTTTTAGGACAATAACTGCATCACCTGCCAAACGGACCCCAGGACAGATCTTGGATTATAATCAGCTATCTGACGGTACAAGCAGTTTAGGGGGGAGAGATTGTGGGTACAGAATCACTTTAAACTACTCACCTTCTCATCCCCCTTCCTGCTGGGCGCTCAGCTGACAACATACTGTCAAACAAACAGGTTTAGGGTTTGGGGTGATGTCACAACTTGCAGCAGATCAGAAGATTTGGAAAGCCTCTGACACATTGCGCCAGTGAATTAAAGCATTTTTTTTACGTTCTGGCAGCACAGAACGATATATGAAAGGTACTGTGTCTCTCATTGTCAGCTATCTAACAGTGTGAGCAGTTTGTAATTTAAATTAGAGCAGACAGATTCAATTTAAATGGAAGCTGCAGCAACCCCACATGCCAACAACACACGACAGAGTAGCTGTTTGCTTCTGGGCCCAGTTTCTGTGTATAACGGCTGATTGTCGGGGTGCTGGATATAGGACCCCCACTGACATTGATGACTCATTTAAGGGTGAACTCCATTTGTAGGATTACACTGAGGCTGAGCATCTGATTTCTCGGAGGCTCTGTCTCTTTTTCCTACTGCAGCTCTGCTTTTACAGATTGGCTGCTCTTCCAATGCACAAGCCCACCATGAGCTCAGCAGGAAAACCACTGTTATTACAAAAAGCTACAATGATTATCTAGTACAAACAATCCCCAATAAGGAGTAAAGGCTTGTAATGCATACACCGACGCACATAAAGCCTCAGAATCCCTGCTTACATCTGTTTAGAAATGTTCATATTTTCTCATTATAATACAAGCCACAATGTCTCTTGCAGTGAAGGTTTTATGAAGAGCACAGGGAGGAGGATCAATGCAGAAGAGTGCAGGGAGCCACTGGAGGGTAAGGCTGACTCTTGGACAATTTAAGGATGTGAATCATGCCTACTCCCCTCAGACATATTACACAGAGCCTGAGCAGAGAGACAGTGGACGAGACAGTGCCCTCCTCCAAACCCGGGGAGATTACAAACAGGTGTCATAAATCACAAGCCCTGGCAAATGAAACTCTCCCAAGCTGCAGTGTATGGGGAGGAATCATTTATCAGCGCTGCCCTCGCAGCAGGTAATGTGGGACCTCTCTGCTGCTAAACATGCATGCCATTTACTGGAGGCTGAGGCTTTAACCGTTCACCAGCCGATACTCCATGGAGGTGAGTTAAAACGCTGACCGACAACACATTACATGGCAAAACTGTCCCAGATCTCACATCACTAAGCTAGCAGATAAGAAATCAGAACCTAAAATATGAAATTGTGTATATAGAAATTGGGAGGGAATTTACTAAGGGTCCTATTCCCGAAGCGAGTTTACGATGATAAACGATCTCAAACAAGCGCTATGGCAAACAACCTGAAATCGTCCACCCAATTACACGGAACAATGATTGTTTCTTATGACCGTTCTTGCAGTCGTCCTGTCGTCGCTACTATGTTCGTTGCTACTGCGAATGACGTCTCATTACACCGAAAGATGCGTGAACGATTTGAAAATGAACAATAAAAATAGGCCCAAATTCTATCAAGCGTCCAATGATTTCTGGTTTAAAAAATGTCTGCTATTACACAAAATTATTATTGTTCAATTACGAATGATCTAACGATTTTTCGAATAATAATCGTCCCGTGGAATTGGGCTTTAACACTAGTGTGTCACCCAAGCTTATTTAGTAAAATGCTGCTGGTGTGTGCCCCTTACGGGGGGTGTCCAGAATTAGAAACACACAGCTACTTTCATGTCAAAACAGAGCCAGCCCAGTCCTCAGGTTGTGTGCGGTATTACAATTCACCTCCATTTACTTCAATGGAACTGATCCACACCCACACCCAAACTGAGGACAAAAGTGGTGCTGTTTCTGGAAGAAAGTGGTGATGTTTTTCAAAGCCTGGACAACCCCTTTAATGAATCAGCCACTGCAGCTGCTGACCGTGTGCTACAGGCGGCAATCTGCGCCAGCACCAAGCGAGATAGAGAACATCTATCTGTGCCTTCCGTAACAGAGCTGACACAAACGGGATATTCTTGTTAGAACCCATCTGGATAGATGCTAGATCAGGTCAATCTACTGTTCCCTGGTATCAGCCAGCAGTGCTGGCTGGGTAAAGATCTATTGTAATGTTCTTCAATGGGATTATTAATGAATGTTAACCAAATTCCCCAAAATCCCTGCCCCCATAGTCATTCCTTTATCTTATATATTTCCAGTTCTGAGAACCTCCAGAAGCTATTATATGGTATGTGTGAATGATAAAAGAATGTCTTAAGCTTTGGAGTTCTTATGAGCGCACCCTATGACACTACGGAGGGGTCAGTGCATCTCTATGCACCACCAGCTCGCAGCATTTTTATGCTTGGTGAGTGAATCCTGAAGCCTTTGTGCACACTGTGAATGTGTCAACAACGTCTGCCATGCAGGCCAGGCCGAAATAACCCCCAGTGAGCAAGACGCCATCCTGCCTCTAAGCAATAACACTTGACAAACATGGGTAAAGTGGCTTTGGTGAGGAGTGAATAGCAGCTTTTGTGCTGTGCCCACCCCCTTCACCGCTGCACAATACGCTCGCTGAAATTGTTTACAGTCAGCTTTTTAAAAGGCTCATTAGCCTCCGCAAATTAATCTTTGATGTATATACACAAGGAGCTGAACGCTCGGAAGGCCTGAATAATACTGCATGTGAGGAGCCAACACTGGGGCACAATGGTGAGCGGAGGGCTACGTCTAATTACAGGCACAACACATCTCTCATTGTACAGGAGGGATCCCCTGCAAAATGTCACAGTACGCTGGGGTCCCGGACTGCTCCGACACCTTCTGCTGAGTGTCGCACCACACTAAGCCCCCCACTCCAGCCGTATTAATTCCTCTGGCGCCCACTGGAGAGAAGCAAAGCCGGTGAATGCAGCTCCTGAATAGAAATGTAAACCTGGTTAATGGCAGAGGTGTGAACAAGTCATAAAGGAAACAACAAGACCTCCAGTGTACGGGGCAAAGAGCAGGGAAGAAACAGGCCCAGGCGACTGCACCACTTTACATTTAGAGGAGTATATATATAGGGGAGTGTATATAGGGGATGATATGAGGAGTGTACTAGAATATACAGAGGGGGATATAAGGGCTGCACCAGTGTATATAGAGGAGGATACGAGGGCTGCACCAGTGTATATAGAGGAGGATACGAGGGCTGCACCAGTGTATATAGAGGGGGATACGAGGGCTGTACTAGAATATACAGAGGGGGATATAAGGGCTGCACCAGTGTATATAGAGGAGGATACGAGGGCTGCACCAGTGTATATAGAGGAGGATACGAGGGCTGCACCAGTGTATATAGAGGAGGATACGAGGGCTGCACCAGTGTATATAGAGGAGGATACGAGGGCTGCACCAGTGTATATAGAGGAGGATACGAGGGCTGTACTAGAATATACAGAGGGGGATATAAGGGCTGCACCAGTGTATATAGAGAAGGATACGAGGGCTGCACCAGTGTATATAGAGGAGGATACGAGGGCTGCACCAGTGTATATAAAGGAGGATACGAGGGCTGCACCAGTGTATATAGAGGAGGATACGAGGGCTGTACCAGTGTATATAGAGGAGGATACGAGGGCTGTACCAGTGTATATAGAGGAGGATACGAGGGCTGCACCAGTGTATATAGAGGAGGATACGAGGGCTGCACCAGTGTATATAGAGGAGGATACGAGGGCTGCACCAGTGTATATAGAGGATACGAGGGCTGCACCAGTGTACATGGAGGAGAATATGAAGACTGCACCAGTGTATACAGAGGATGTGAGGACTGCACTATAGTATACAGAGGAAGGATATGAGGGCTGCACTAGAGTATACAGATGAAGGATATGAGGGCTGCACTAGAGTATACAGATGAAGGATATGAGGGCTGCACTAAAGAGGACGATATAAAGGCTGCAACGGAGTATATACAGAAGCATATGAGAAGGGCACAAGAGTATACAGAAGAGGATACAAGGGCTGCTCTAGAACATATAAAAGCAAATATAAGGACTAGAGTATACAGATTAGGATATGAAGACTACACTAGAGTATATAGATTAGGATATGAAGATTTTACTAGAGTATATAGATTATTATATGAGGAGTGCACTAGAGTACATAGAGCAGGATATGGGGAGTTTACTAGAATATATAGGAGAAGGATGTGAGGACTGCACTAGAATATATAGGACATATACTTTGGCACAGATTTTTTTAGGACAGCTATTATCCATAACTAAAGGTGTTTGACATTAGAGATAACTCTGATCCTGGCCATTTAACCACCTAGATGCCATGCTCAAAAGGACACAGCTTCAGAAACACACCTGTATTAAGTGACTGTGAAATTGCCCTCTGTGTCCTACACTGAAAGCAGTCTTGGCCCTGAACAGGGCACCATGCGAACTCTCACTCTGTATGGCACAGCTTGATATATACCTACACCCAAACAGAGGCCCGCCATTCGCTATGCTTCTCCCAAACGCTAATCCTTTATCTTCAACAAGGAACAGGAAAAATCAGCTATTGTGTGTATTCTCCCACCTGATAACAGTACATGCACCCTAATAATAGAGCAGAAATCCAGACAGTATCCGCACAAAGCCCCAGAATAGAGATCACATTAATACCTATCCTCTCTGAGGACACAGATTTTTTTGTCTGACAGAACACAAAGTCTTTATTATTTATTAATAGACAGCGGATATATAGTGTAGTACTGTAGAGTTATGAAAAATGGAATACCATGCAACCCGGCGCGACCAGCCCATGAAACCTGACAGCGTGGGGAGACAAAAGGCTACAAGGACGTCAGGATGGCTGCAGGGTAGTGCTGCCTGCAGGTCACTTTTATCCCTGACTATTGTAAAGTCCTGAGGGGGCAACGCCTTTAATTCACCTGCACTTCTAGTGTTCCACAAAGACATTAGATGTGATCTCTAACCGTGCTCTGTTAATAAAAGGATCAGTGTGAAGCTGAGTGGTTTCTACAGCTCTGAAAGGCCGAGCAGCCAGGGAGGAGACGGCAGCTACTCTCCCGTATAATCAGCTCCAATTACGGAGAGCATAGCCCTTATGGCAGAGCTCCACAGGAACCATCAGGATGGAAAGGTTGCCAGCCCAAAGTCTGATGGGAATAATAAAGGAAATATGCTTTGCAAAGTAGGATAGCAGCAAACAAAAGGAAAAAAGGAACCACAGAGAGAGGTGCATGAAAGCTGAGCTCAACAATGGAGATCTGTACCTGGGCCAAGATCACCCCTGACAAGTGAAGGAAGAAGCACATCGCCTTCTCCTGCTCAGATTACAGTAAATTATACATGACGTATTGGACTAAATCTGTATGGTTTACCTCTGTTTCCTATTACATACCCTGAAGGCTCCCTATTACGTTGGCCCTGCAGAGATAAGTAGTCTGCTGAGCAGCCAACCTCCCCAGCTCATCATTGTGTGTTCTAAGGAGGGGACACTATCGACCCCAATTGTTTTTTTGCCAGCTTTTAGGAGGTAATACACTGACCTGGTGTGGAGTTTGGCGCATTTTACAGCTTGATCTTGTAGTACTGTGGGCAAGAATACTGTAGTTTTTGATCTTGCTGCAATGTTTTCTCCCTGTGGCCTGGCCAATAAAGCCTCTAAATCTATTTAGGATTCTAAAAACATGCTCAGGCTTCCTATGCAGTTGACCCTATACGACAAGCTAGACATAGGGAAATGAGACCCAGTTCACAATACAAGCAGGATGTATTTTTAATCTTATTTCTAACAATGCCGGATGGCAACTTTGTTGCATTGCCAATAGTGCGATGCCCTGCTCTGCTCTATTTCAACCTATGCAGTGCAAGATAGCACAACAGATGTTTTGCACCCAACCTTCCTATCCAGTATGGCCAGATCACCAATGTGGACAAAGGCTAATACAAGGACTGTCTGTACAACCTGTACAACCTGTACAACACTTCTATGAAACACTCTCTTGGGAAACACTTTGGGAAATGTATGATCACATCAACTGCGTGTTGCCATTTCACCCAAGTCTTAAAATTGTCCAAACAGCACCGAATAAAGTACAGTGAATCTACAGTAAGATTTGCCAAACCAGAATGTAATAAATCACCCGTCAAAACATTTAGTCTTGTACAATTTGTTCCACTTTCCAAGTATTCCCGATTCCCCCGAGAAGTCAGGAATGAGATACTGGGCCGTCTTATTCCAGAATTCTCTGGGGAATCAGAACACTTGGAAAGCAGAACGACTGTCAAAGGGCTAAATGAACTGATGGTCAATTTATTAAATACAGTAACTGGACCAATTGAAGACGTAGTTGAACCTCTAAACGCATTGTCCATGTCATGAGCTGCAATAATCCCCTTGTATGATATTCTGCACTCTTTGGAACCCCCAATTACGGTATACGCGTTCATAGTGCCAACATACTTTACCACTTTTCCATGCGGACGGCCTCCTAAGTGCAGCAACCTGACTCCTGTACAATCTCCTTTTAGTCAAAGAAAACAAGGGGGATCTTACTGTGGATCGAGAGTTTTCCAGCTGGCAGGTGTAAGGAAGGTGGTAGTGTAAGGGCCCTATTCCACAGTAACGATAATCGTCCGGATCGGCCCCATTTGGCCCGATTCGGCCGATTATCGTTTGGTAAAATAGAGAGAACGATCAGCCGATGATCGTGTCATCGGCTGATTGTTCATTTAGGGCCAGACCTAAAATCATCGTTCCCCCACCGCGCATCGCGACGGTTGAACAGCGGTGCGCGGCGGGCGACCGATTATTTGACAGGCTGCAGCATCATACATTACCTGTCAGGTCTTCTCGGCGCTGTCTTCATCCCCGGGTCCTGCGCGCTCTATCTTCAGAATGGCCGGTCAGCTGACGGAGCGCTCAGCCAATCACAGGCCGGGACCGCCGCAGCCTGTGATTGGCTGAGTTTGGCCGGTCAGCTGACCGGCCATTCTGAAGATAGAGGGCGCGGGACCCAGGGATGAAGACAGCGCGGAGAAGAAGCCTGGACAGGTAATGTATGATGCTGCAAGGACATCGGTAACGATGTCCTTGCAGCCCTCGCTCAACGATCATCGGGCCGTGGAATAGGCCCAGTAAACGAGCGGCGATCTAGCAGATCACAGCTCGTTTACATCGTTGATCGGGCCCTCCTCAGCCCGTGGAATAGGACCCTAAGACATACTTGTACAAGCCCAATAAAGACGTATGTCTATAAATATAACTAGGGAATATATACTGTTAACACTAAACATAACACATAAATGGTAGGAGCGAAAAAAAGATTTATAGCAACTGCAGAGTTGAAAAAGGGATCTAAATAAAGGAATGAGGCGGATTCCTTAGTGGAAATTATTATCCTCTTTCACCCTGCATGCTGTGAGCAACAATACATGTCAGTGGTATAATTCAATGGTGCTATATTCATAGACGTGTACAACAGAGGTATAATGCCTTCCAACAGGCCCACTTACAGTAAAATAAATATGTATTTTCCTACAACATCCTAAATAAAACCTTTAATGCTTATTAAGAACCATGACAGCAGGAATAATGGCAACCAATGCATATTAAGGGTGTGTTAAGGGTTAATGATGGTTTTATGAACTGGTAAACTGTGAGAGGATAATAGACTTGGTGAGCAGTAGGAGGCATTGCCCTGTTCTCGTTTATTAGGGTTATGTGCTGGTTTATTTCAAGCCAACAATGGGCTCCACGGGGCACCGGAACGTTACAGAAAACCAAGGGGAAAAACACAATACAGCTCATAAAGTACAGTTAGATGCTGCAGGGGGAATGAGCAAACATATTCCAGCGCCAAATTCAAATGTGATGTACAGTAGAAAAATCACTGTGCTACACAACTTTATTTTTAGAGATGAGCGTAACTTGAGCCTGCTCGGGACTGTCCGAACCAGAGTGTGCGGTATTTAATTAGCGGTGGGGGAAAAAGTTGGATGCAGCCCTAAGGCTGCCTGGAAAACTTAGATATAGCCATACTTATCTATTTTTCCAGGACTCTCTATGGCGGCATCCATCTTTTGCATTTTTCAAAAAATACCTTGTGTGGTGCCGGGAGTCGGCACCCCACAAATCAACTACAGATCGTCTATCCTGTAGATCAATGCTTTTATCCAGGGCACATGGACGTCAACAACTACTGGATCAGACTACACAGGGTTTGCTTGTCGTCTGTTACCATGGACACATACACTGCTATATACACAAAAAGAAACACACTTTCATTCAAGACTATTTGCAAAGTTGTCTTTTCTTCTATTTAGATACTTTAAGATGAGCCAACTTTAAGTTTGGGTTCACACACACCCAATCGCATTTGAATCCCACTGCCTGGAGAAGATTGATGCAGCCTATGGTTGTAACCATAACTGAAAATATTTAAAATCTAATGCTTCTAGATTAGGCCACACAGAGCGGCATGGACACAGTTGCAATGTGACTGAAAAACTCAAAGTTGTACATCCGCAGTAGCAGTTTTCGGTCACATTGAAGCCAAATTAGTAGCAACCTACAAGGCCTTACCCGGATACCAAATTATTTAACTTCCCTATATACATTCAATTTGCTGCTTTAAATACTTACTACAACTCTCTTTGCATGCCCCTTATCCTTCTCTTTCCATTGTCAACAAGAATCCCCCAACCCCCACCTCTACACCTTTCTCCTGTGTGTTTCCTTTAAGGAAGGTCACCTCCAGCCCTTGTAATAACACAATCCATGATCATTTCCCGTCCTCTAATTACTGCACTATATCATTTCCAGTCCTATCTCTGGTCTCGCAGTTGGGAATGTTCCTATTTCCCCCAAGATCAAATATAGATCATGCTTTGCTATAAATGGTGACAATAAAGGTCATATATAAGGATTCACTTGTTGCTTCCAGCTGTTAAATCAGAACAAGCAAGAAATTCTAACCGGAAGCTACAACTTCACTATAAACAATATAAAAAAAATCCTAATAAAATTAAAATCATATATAAAGTTACTAAAACTAGTATTAAAACACCTTATGCATGGGTGGTGTAATACGTGATGACAGTGTGTACGATACTGCTCCAGGATACTGTCCAACCATGAAGGAGGCTCTTAAATTTTTTTTTATTTGCAAACAGATCAGTCACATGGTTTAGCAGGAATGGGTTAATCTGCATTGTGGGGGTGTTGATAAGTCCTTGGCTTTGACCACAAAAAATTAATATTGCAAAACCAAGGACAAGTAGATGTCATGATTAGCAATCCTGGTTCCGATGTCCACAGTGGAGATATCAGCACTGGACTACCATCCAGACTAACACAGTGGCCAACCGAAGTGCCAATCAAGGTTCACAAGCCAAGTGCAAAGTATCACCTTGCTTTGTACTTGGTTTGTGAACCCTGGTTTCCTAGATGATCGGGTAGTTGTATTTAGTATTCTATATGTTTGGATCAAAAAGTGTAGTTGCCCAGCTAAGAGATCATGCCTCCATGTCCAAGATGGACTCCCCTGAGGGCGGCAGGCACTCAACTAATCACTGGCCAAAATAGGCTGAGTCGGCTGTCACTGCCAAACAAGTCTGTCTCAGAAGTGGAGGTGGGATTGCTCAGCCACGGACCCAAAGATAATGTAGGACGACACCAAGGGCAGCGTTCCAGGACAGAAAACTTCCAATTTATGCCTCAAAATATATCCAAATGAATAAAGTGCATGGGACTTATCTTGGATATGGAAGTCTGACCTCAGCCGGCTTCTAGCAGGAAGCAGGGGAGAGGGTAACAATGAAGTATTACCTCTCCCCGTGCCTGCGATGAGTAGCAGGACTCCCACCAAAAGACATTTTTCCTGAGTTGTGATGATGGGGAAAATGCCTGTCCCGGCTGATGGACAGCCCGCTTAGCGTCCCACCCCAGTCAGTGACTGTCTGAGCGGCCAGTCCATCAGCTGGATCGTGATGTGTGCAGCATCGGAGATCATGGAGGCATGGGGAGAGGTGCTCTTTCCCCGGTGTCTCAGTCTTTTTTTTTACAAAACCAGGGAGGCCAGACTTCTCCTTTAACCCCTTAGCGACCCATGACGTATCTGATACGTCATGGCGCCGCGGGGGGTGTTCAGAGCGGGGTCCCGCCGGGACCCCGCTCTGAGCGGCGCTGATCCCGGCTGACACGTGCAGCCAGGCAGTGCCTCTGTTAGCCGGTGCGGGTCCCGTTGCCGCGCCGGCTAATTAAGCACTTCAATGCAGCTGTCAAACCTGACAGCTGCATTGAAGTGCTTTATGCACACTATCCCTGGTGTCTAGTGGGTCGGATCTCCCCCCCGGGGGGGCTTCTAGTCCATGTAAAAAAAAAAAAGTTAAAAAGTGTTTTTATTAATAAAAAATCCCCTCCCCTAATAAAAGTCCAAATCACCCCCCTTTTCCCATTTTATAAATATAAATTAATAAATAAACATATTTATTATCGCCGCGCGCGTAATCGCCCGAACTATTAATTAATCACATTCCTGATCTCGCACGGTAAACGGCGTCAGCGCAAAAAAATTCCAAAGTGCAAAATTGCGCATTTTTGGTCGCATCAAATCCAGAAAAAATGTAATAAACACGATCAAAAAGTCGTATATGCGCAATCAAGGTACCGATAGAAAGAACACATCATGGCGCAAAAACTGACACCTCACACAGCCCCATAGACCAAAGGATAAAAGAGCTATAAGCCTGGGAATGGAGCGATTTTAAGGAACGTATATTTGTTAACAATGGTTTGAATTTTTTACAGGCCATCAGATACAATATAAGTTATACATGTTATATATCATAGTAATCGTAACGACTTGAGGAACATGCATAACAAGTCAGTTTTACCATAGGACGGACGGCGTAAATGCAAAACTCCCCGAAATCAAAACAAATTCGGGTTTTTTTCAATTTGACAGCGCAAATGATTTTTTTTCCGGTTTCGCAGCATATGTTATGGAAAAATAATGCCGGTCATTGCAAAGTACAATTGGTTTCGCAAAAAATAAGCGCTCATATAAGTCTCTAGGTGAAAAAATGCAAGCGCTATGGACTTTTAAACTTAAAATGGAATAAGCAAAAGCGCAAAAATGAAAATAGGCTTTGACCTTAAGGGGTTAAAGAACCATTCCTGGCAACAGCATTTTGAAGGCTTCACTGCTCCCCAATACAACACTAGACCAGAGTAATATTAAGAAATGATACATAGCAAGCACTAAATCAGACAATTCCTCAAAGTGAAGACTGGAACCAGCATTGTTTGAGGGTAAAAAGGGAGTAAGGCAACTATTTGCCCCACCACTGATTTAGAGATGGGAATAAAATTTTCCCAGTGGTTCATTTTGCTTAGAGATTTTTAAGAACAAGATTTTTTTTTTAAGCCTCAAAATACACTGTGTGAACATAGCCTAAGGGCCCGTTCACACTGAGCAAAACAGTTCTGCTCAGAATTTCCGCCTTTTTTGCTCAGTGTGAACGGGCCCTAAGGGTGAAGTCACATGTGCCATAAGTGGCCCTCCATTCTGACTCATAGATTTCTCAAGCAGGGATCTTTCCTGCTATTTATATATATATACTCTAATACATACTAATAAGCTACGAGTCAACCTCTTCCCTTTAATAATTTTTGCGTTCGTGGTTATTTGTGGGGGGAAAAAAACTGTCCAACGCTATAAGAACAGCTGTGACAAACACAGTATATACCATGCACATATTCTGATGTCTGCCTGCAGGCATCCTACTATGTACTGCTAGATCCACCCCCCATGGCTTCCATCCCAAAAGGACAACAGAAAAGACATGCCTGACTGAGCATCATGGATGAACAGGTTAAACCTAACAAATAATCTTTGTAATCCTCTTGTTCTTTATGAAGCTTTTAAGGACAGCCAATATATTCCCCCCTTCAGACTACCATATGTAATCTGTCTACACAGACAGACAGACTGCGGCACCTTCCATCAACATCAGACAGGACGAGATCACTACTAAAAGGGTTCCAAACGCGTTTCTGCAGACAATTTACAAATTGGTGGAATTAGTAAATGGACTAACAGTCCGGGCAGCTGTGCAGGAAGTCGATAAGGATGTTCTCATCTTCTTTGCTCCATGACCGCACATCTGAGAGTCACTGTGTACAAGAACTTTCCAACAGGTCTGGAAAACATCTTTATAGGACAAGCCTTAAAATGTTTGTCTGCTTGGGACCATTCTTACTTGTGGAACACAGTGCCCATCAACCTGTATGGAAACCAGTCTGCAAGTGTTTAATTTCCCTGCAGCACCTCCACAGGAAATGTAAGGAATTACATGGTGTCTATTTAAATTAATGGGTGGTCTATATGATACAGGACATGTCCTCCAGAGCAAGAGACGCTCTTTGCAACCTCCATGAGATGAAGATTGTGAACAGAGGATTAACTCAGAAATCCAGAATAAAACATAAATGGACAACCTCTTGAATGTTACAGGTATCTATAGATAGTAGTTCCAAAGAACACATACCTATGCCACACAGGAGGAAAAGGCTTCAAGAAAGGCCTGTCAGTGCTAAATACAAAGTTCGTTGCGCATGCTACTTTTTTCCTGCAATATTTGGAGATACTTATTGATTGCACCAGCAACTTTTCTTGATGTATAGTGCATTACAGTTAATAGTCTCTCTAGGAAGATGTAGTATGTCACCCATAAATCCCTTATTACACAGGACGATTATCTCAGATGAATTGTAAGATCGTTCGGATTTAAACGATAATCGTTTTATGTAAAAGCAGGCAACGATTAAGCGACCAACGAGAAATCGTTGATTGTTTGATAGAATCTGGACCTATTTTCATTGTTGATTGTTCACAAATTGTTCCAACATCGATTGGTGTAATAACACGTCGTTTGGTCGTTCCCTGGTCTATCAGAAAGGAAAAGATGAGCGCAAGAACGACTGTAAGTAACCATCATCGTCCTGTGTAATAGGGTGAATGATTTAAGATCATTCGTCATAGCAGTCCATTGAGACTGTTTATCGTTAATGGCTGAATAATCGTCCAGTGTAATATCACCCTAACAGTCTATAGGGCCCCCATGTATATTACACTTCCTATACTCGCTACACTGTCGAAAAATCCACTCTGCAACATTGCAGTGATACAAAATGCTCTTCAATTGCTCATCAGCTGAATGGCAAGTGCCAAATGGGGCTCATGCATTAATAATGAGAGGTACTGACGGTAAATAAATGGTGTTTTTTTTCCTAGAAACCTTCAATTATATTGGTCTTGGATCAACCATATGTTGTCATTCTTGGCTCCAACAGAAATGAGGATGAATGACTGCTTATTCTGATAAGTAAGAGAGGAAATCTATGATTCTATAGTGCTAATGTATGTACTAAGCCGAAGTGATTTAGTAAGCCCTGTTCCTGAGCTCTGAATAGAGATTACATGGCCATACTGTGACATGAATAAGCAGATAGGTGCATTGCCATCATCCCAGAGGCTGGCAGGATCTGCCACGAATTTGCTGTAAGAAATTCTGAGTTGTCTGATGCTGAGAGTCCAACAACACCCCAAATGGTGTACTACTGCTACCACCATCAGTGTGGCAACATCACAACATGACAGGTCTCCTTTACAGGAACAGTGTAGAATAACCCTTAGCAGGAATACTGTCTCTGCTTGCAGGTACACAACCCAGGCTCTAAGGCTTCTCTTTCTGTCCTGCACAAAGGACATGCTAAGCCCCACCCTCGCTTCCTCTAAGTTGTCCTGCTCTGTCTGTTACTAGAGACAGACTTTCCCTGAGAACAGGCAATGCACTGCAAATTGCAGGGAAGGAGGACACCTAATGGCCAACATTTTATAGCATTTTTTTTTCTTCATTCTTGGTAAATGAAGTGATATACAAATATGTTCGAAATCAAATGGAGGGAAGCTCTTAAAAATTACAAAGACAAAAAGACAAAACACAAGCTGCTAAAAAAGGGTTCACATATCACACATTATCATTCTACTTTTCCTCGGTCCTTGACAAATAAATCTCTATTTCACCAGGCAGAACACATTATTCGTGTTGTCCTAGGATACAACCCAACCTCGGCACAAAAACTGCACAATGCGATGCGGTAACCAGGGAAAGAGGGAAAAATAGCTCAATCTGGAAACATACACACAGGAAGAGGGAAGAGAAAGCAACGTATTCATGAGAAACAGCTGCAGGAGGGCATAACCCGGTATATAACACACACATATCAACACACTCACAAATAACTATATCAATTCATTTACATAGCACTGACATACTCTGCAGCGCTGTATTTTGCATTGGGGCTTTCTGTCCCCATTGGGGTTTAATACTGAAAATCCAATCTAACCTATCAATATGTTTTGTTACTGAAGTGTGGGAGAAAACACACACAAACATGTATACTCCACGTATATGCAATTCCCTGCAAAATAAGTAATGCTACCTTTCCTTGATAGCTGGGAGACGACCATCTGGCAACCAATATGTCCCCTGTTAGCTTCTCTAAAGTCCTGCGTGGCACGTCTGCTATACCCATGCAGGAAATACACACTACATAATGAAGCAGGTTGTCAATATGGACAGCAAAATCTGATTCAGACTTAAATTATGTAGGTTTTTTGGTTGGACAAAGATTCCTGTTAAAGGGGTTAATTAGGATTAAAAAAAACAGCTACTTTCTTGCAAAAACAGCACCACCCCTGACTTCAGGTTGTGTGGTATTACAATTCAGCTCCATTCACTCCAATGAAATGGAGCTGCAAAACCCAAACTGAGCACAAGAGTGGTGTAGTTTCTGAAAGAAAGCAGACACATTTTTCTAAGCCCCCTTAAGAGCAGAGGCACACTCCTTTGCTGACAATTCCCAATAACTACACCTTACACTCACATAAGGCAGGACTGTAAACCCAGGACAGGGATCTGTGTCAACAGGAAAGCCAAGGAAGGGTGTGGAAAGCTATAAAGTACAAAGAACAATGTTCTCCCTTCTCTGTAATACGCAATGTTGTTCTGAAGCGGAAACGAGTGTAAGTCTTGGCAAAACATCTACGAGGTCAACACCACAGTGGGCATAGCTGTGCTGAGGTTTTCTATCTAAAGAGTTAACTTTGAGGGTATGTTTAGAAAGAGTTTTTAAGTAAGATTAATATTTTTGGCAAGATCCATATTCAAAATGCATATCTAAATTCCAGATGCATATTAGATTTGTTTAAAGGAGCCGATTGTGCTCTCTGCAATACATCACCTTCTATACAGGGGGATGTACAGCCAATAAACAAGATTTTGTTTTGCGCAGATTAAAACCAAACGATCAGCCAACAAACAAATGGGCTAAATACACAGCCAATAATAGGCCCATGTAATAGACTTCTTACTTGTGTTTCTGGGCTTACAGACTCTAAGTGCTATTGCTCAACTATTCATGTAATACCGTAGTTTAGGGGGGTTTTAGGTGTGAGGGTATGTGTACACTATGAAAATTACGTGGATTACACTGTCCACCTAAAGAATGGAGATGTTGATTCTTTGGGAGGATGACAGGATCCGCACAAGCATAGAATAGAGCCTATGTGACAGGCGGAACTTAAAGCAGGGGGGGGGGGGGGATCAGCAGCGGAATCCATGCTGATTTTCATAGTGTGCACTTACCCTGAAAGTCCCTTTTAAAAGAGGTTATCCAGCCTGTAAAATTGACAGCCTAACCAAGAATCTGTGAGGGTTCAACTCTTGGCACCCCCATCGATCAGTTGTGTGAAAAGACCAGGGTGCTTGTGCGAGCCCTGCAGCCTTTTCAGCATTACCAGAACTCAACTATCAATTGCTATACTCTTCTTAGTGGTGGTGCAAGGAACTGCGCTGCTGCAATGTTCACTTTAATGCGATGACGCAATGCAGTTTCTTGCATTATTGCTACAATTGGGATGAGCACAGGTAAAGATGGAAGAGGCTGTAGCATTCATCTCTTTAAACAACTAAATTGTGGGGGTGGCGGAGTCAGACTGGATACAAAACACAGTCTAGTTCGGCACCCCGTCAGTGGGTGGTGCACGTAGATGAGAACAAGTCCCTTGTGATATAGCATATAATTCTCGGCACTCACCAATTCAGTTTGTGCGGTTTTATTGTATCAATCCATGAAACAAAAGTTACAGGACGCGTTTCAGCTAATACGCCTTTATCAACTGTCTCAGTTGATAAAGGTGTACTAGCCGAGACTCGTCCTGTAACTTTGTTTCAAGGATTGATACAATAAAACAGCATAAACTGAATTGGTGAGTGCCGAGAATTATATGCTATATCAGACTGGATACAGGCTGGATAACCCCTTTAATCTACAGAAACCTTTCCATACTATATATAGGCAAAACTTTATATATGTTCAATTTTTGAAAGCCGCAGACTTCAGGTCTGAGGTTCCTTTAACACGATCCGCCACCTTCTGGCTAACATACATAGAGCCCTTATTATTAAGCGTTTCGTCTCATGCACCGCAGACCATCGCTCCTCTTGCTCAGCCAAGAAAGGTCTTACAGGGAGCAATATCTGGTGGTTCAATCTTGGATCAGCCGCTCGTCCACACAGAAGCGGCTCTGTTAAGGGGCTGAGGCGAGCTGACAAGCGGTTAGAGCAGCTCTACTCTGTGCTCCATCAATGAACACTTTTATTGAGGGAGAAATCACGGTCCCAGAACGCCGGGCAGGTAATCTACAAATCTGATAGGCCATTAGACGTCCCCGGCTCGCTGACATTTCCTCCTTAATTAAAAAGCCACAGATTGGTTTTATCAACGTTCCAGGATTCTGACGGCTTCTCTGTTTGCTTTATTTTCCTTACTAACATTACAGCCGACCCTATTAAAGGGACACAAACAATGTGACTTCTATGGGGCAAGGGACACGTCCTGAGCAAAGGCAAATAAAGTCATAAAAAGCTATAAAGTATATGGGCTTGAAGCTGATGACCTCATCAAAAAACTGCTTTATGCTAAGTAAAGGCGGCAGATTATGAGACGCTGTCTATGCCAGGCACACATACACTGATCGGCCATAACATTAAAACCAGGTAAAGTGAACAACAGGGATAATCTAAATGCTACTGCAATTCTGTAGCAATGACATACATTCTCATCAGGGCTGCAAATCCTCTACCTAGACAGGGACAAATGATAATACGGGGTATGATACATATCTGGTTGTCTCTCCCACCCTAATAAGCATGCTATATAGGCTGAGCCAGGAAACAGAGTTGATCCTTGCGCTCAGCTGGAGGCTGCTGTGTTAGCATTGCCGTCTGACCTCCAGTTAAGACTTTCCCTGGAAAGGAGGAGGAATTGAGGTCACTAGTGCCCAGTGCGGAGGTCAGGAGGACATTCTCCGCAGGTTGTGACCCCGGAGTGTGGGCCTCATCCAAGCTGCTGACTTCATCTTTATTTTGCTGAGAAGTACAAGCTCTGTGTTTTTCCTGTAACCTGCATTGTTTGCATTGTGAATACTTACAGAACCATAATACGCTCCTTGTTATGTGGAGATGCAGAGTTACGCACCAAGAGAAGTCAGACTAAATATAGGAACAATATCTACAAAACTCTGCTTCTGTATACAATGACTTAAAGGGGTTATCCAGGTTATCCGAGGAACGCCCCCAGTGCTCCGAACAAGCTCATTTACATATTTATTTTTCATTAATGTTCATGAAAACGGCGGGACTGAGAACTGCAAGGAGATATCAGTTTGCAAGAACCTTCCATCTCCTTTTAATATATATATCATATTTATTTCCAGATTTTCACAATTTGGTACAGATCTGTTGCTGCAGAATCAATGCATTTCTATAGCATATGGCTGTACCCATTAGATGTTTACTGTATATATCATGTACCCTGTGCATTAGAGATACGGTTATAAAAATCATTTTATTTAACTCCACACAGTCAGATACTTGAACCTTGTATACATTTGTAGCATTATAGCACGCACACACACACACACACACACACACACACGTGTATAATAAATAAATTATATATATATATATATATATTATATATATACACACATATATACACACACACACACACAAATTCATAAATTCCTGCAATTTCTTACACATTTCTTTTAATAACCAGCAAGAAAACAGCCTGGGTGCATATTTTATTCACACATTGCCACCAAATGGAGCTCATTTGTAAACACTATTGGATTTACATATTTGATTATTTGATGTCACTTGGCACTACTATAATACTTTTGTTTGACTTTCATCCAAGTTATAAATATTCATCCCGATCCTTTTCATATTGCAGCCTCCCATACAACAGCACGTATATAAAAGCACATAAAGGGATCGGACGTGCCCCCCCTCCTCCTGTAAGAAGGGAGGTATGGACTGGTGGCACAACAACATCTGCTGTCTCCATACAGAACGTTCCGCTGCCGCCCCACCCGCCGCTGATTAACATGGTAATTGTTATGCAGACATTTAAGGGAAAGCAAGAAATAGGCTCGGAGAGATGGAAATACATTTATAGGAAAGCTTAATAACAAGGGGGATGTATTGTGACTCAAACTCTAAAACATTCTGTATACAAGCTGGATGTAGTATTGGACACTATACTTGCCTTGTCAAGAATGGCATACTGGTGAACCAACCCTTTTTGTATGTTCACTTCCATACATCCAGTATAGAATCTTTAGACTAATGGTTGGTTTAAAGCGGATTCTTCTGCCGCAAACTCCAGCAATCATTGCGACGGAATGAAACCTAAATGTTCAAAATAACCACAGCACCCCCGCAGGGGAAGTCAAGCATTACAATGCCATGGGGAAATTCAAGAGGCCAAGATTCAGGATTATCCAGAAGTTGTCTATAAAGAAAAGCTGCATTTGGTAATATATATATATATATATAATTTATTTTTCGACAGCCAAAATTTAGTGAACTGCCAATAGAGACCCTTTCAGGGTCAATAAATCATTGTACCTACTTAAACTGTGCTAAACCCTTGTAAGCACAGTTTTTTTGTGGCACAGACCCATAAGGACTAAAGTCTACTAAAGTGCTTATAACGTGTATTATTACCTTTTATAGTGAATAACACCAATAAAGTCATATGTCAGGAGGTACACCCTTTTACCTAGTCTGGCCCAATCAGATAACTGCTAGTAATAAGGAAACCTCTTAGTCCCAGTGTGTTTGGGGGTGACCTTGTTCTATGTTGATGTGAAGTCCCTGTTTGGGAAGTGATAGAGCAAAAATTTGCAACTTTTTGCCTTTTACACCCAGCAGCCTTACCCAGAGTTGGTGTAGATATATAATGCTCCACTCACACCCTGATTCGCCTTCACATTGCACAGATACATCGGTATCCTGTCCTAAAGTAGGACTATACCAAGATCATTTTCCAAATGTATATGTGTTTAGGCTCGGACCCTGACTTGTGGCATGCTGTGCTATGTAACCTAAACATGTATAAGTTTGAAAGATAACTCAAATATAGCCACTACATTCGAGCTATCAAAGTCTATGGGGTCAATGTCTGTCTTCGTATGGAATCAGGAGAAGAGGGCAGCTAAGCGGTTGTTTCCCCAATTTGCTACAGGATATGGGCTCCATAGATTTACAATAGATCAAGTCCCCTGCAACAACAAAGTTAGGGAAGCGTTCAGGCGAGTGCTTCTCCCACCTCTACTTAATGGTTGGTGGGGGGTCTGTGTTACAAAGTGTTTTTTTAAGTGATAGGAACACTAAAGACCAGCAGGAGTCTGGCCTTAATAATTTCCCTCTAGTTTTTAATGTAATGTAAAAGCCCAGAAGTGCATCAAAAAGGAATAAAAAGTACAGGAAAGACGGATTTAGTTTTTTTCCTGCTGGATTCATTCCTGGCTTTAGTTCAGGAAAAATCGCAAAACTGTGAAGATCCTGTTATTTGTATTGTCATTGGATGAACATGCAAATATGCCACTCATGACTAGACGACCAGTAAAACAATCCAACCCTACAAAACTTTCCCATTAATCAGCTAATATGCACAATACAGGACGGATAGTTACATTCTCATTGCCATTAGAAAGATTTCTGTTTCATCTCTACAGCTCACTTAATTTTAACAATAAAATCCCAGTTAGCACCAGTTTAGCATTAGGCAGCTGAGATCCCATCCTTGAGATTGTAAGCCCAAGGACAAATAGCGTCTTATGAATGGCCCCCTTAAAGATATCAGCAGGTTAATCTTCAGTGCTGCTCTCCCTCCTGTCACAAGTAATTGTGTATGTGTGTCAAACCAGGATGGAAAACCACAGCTAATCCTGACCTTTCACTTCTGAGTGAACCCGGGTCTTCACTAACAGTATTTTAGAGGAAAAATGAAGGAAACCACTATTTTAAAAATGAAAAAAAAAAAAAAAAAAAAAAAACACTTCTTCACAGCCGTAAAAATTGGTATGAAGAGCAGGTTTTTTTAATTGAATAATTCTATTCTGTTCTCCTAAAAAAAAAAAATTGCACTTACGCCTTGTTTTATACAATATGTGCACTGATGGACACTTTCCATAGAACCTAAAAAAAAAAACACAATACTTTGCTTTAAAAAAAGAGCCACTTTTATTCTGGAGAAGTAGTGTAACTCCATTCACAGCACTCTACTCAACATGGTACCTGTAGCTTATCTATCCATGTAGCAGAAAATGTGCTCCCCATGTTGAATGCTGTGACTTATATAACACTGTAAGCAGCTCGGGTTGGGTGCAAGTGCTGACAGACTTCCTTTAAAGGAGAAGTCCAGCCAAGTACTTTTTTGTTTTACATATGACACATACACACACACAATAAACATTCCTTAGTTACCTCTCCCCATGCCTGCCATCCACCATGTTGTTGTGATATTGGCACTGGTTGAGATCCCCAAGCCTGGCGGGAGTCCCGGCGTGGTGATCCGGTGCTGAAGAGGCACGGGGAGAGGCGAGTTGAGTTTTTTATGTCCCCCACACACACACCTTTGGCCAGACGTCTCCTTTAAAAGATTGTTGGGGGTCGTGTTGGACTCCAGCAATCACTCAATCACTTTATCAACCATCCTATGAAAATATCATAAATACTATAAGCAGGGTAACCTTGATTTGTTTTTACCGATTAGGGCTAGATGCTAAAACATGCTAAATTTTTCTAACCTGTATCTATTTTCTGCTTTGAATTATTTTTATTTTAGGTTTAGACATTATAATGAGGCAGCTATCTTGCCTGAGATAATTTTACCAGCATTTAGTGACATGCTTTATGGCAAGCTTCATGGACATAGACACAGTGAATTTCTCCAGACCCTACTGTGTATTGGACATATTTGTAAGTATGCTCTGTAACCTCTGACCTCATTCCACAGGGAGTGGGGTGGATGAGCTGAGAGCTTCATCTATTGTCTTTGCGATCTACTGGTGTCATCTTTCACTGTAATGCTGTACAGATCACTTTCTAACAGCCTCTTGGAAAGAACAGGAAGTCTTAGATTAGTTTTAAGCCTGGTGGCCTGACTTAACTTGGTGCAGGACTTAAGGATAATTAAATAATGTAGACAGTAAAATGTAGAAAAATATATTACAAAAAATTCTTAAAAAAAAAAAAAAGTCATAAAACCCCTATACCTTAGGAAAGGTGGGGTCACAGCAAGAAGGGATGACATTTTTTTCCGCACAGCAAACTACATTATTCCATAGAAAGGCATCCATACAAAAAACATTCTCGGAGGGTATACTTTTATTTGATTGTTTATTTTTGATGGGAGCCTATGGGTGATGAATGACACTTGGTAGCATCCATTACTCTTATACATCCCAGAACACTGCAAAAACACCAGGATATCTAGTGTCGGAAAAACAATAAAGAGTAGTAGATAAAAGAAGAGAAAGGACAAGAGGTGAAGAGTAACCACAAGGAAATGACGGTTGGATGTTTTGTCTGGTCCTGGTTATATTTATACAAGTGCTCAACACCTGGGCTGATGGGTGATAGACACCGCAGATAAAGCTTGCCCAATACAGTCTTCCATTTACACACAATAGCTACTTAACATACTTGTAGGATAACATAACTGCGAAACGCATTCTTCATTCTTTAGTGGGTCAACGTAACCTTAAAATGAGGTGGAACCTGAACTGACATCTCAATGTATGAAACACGAGAAGCACAACAAGGCTTGTCTATAAAGTACAATGCACAATGGATGAGGCTTGTCTTTTCCTGATTATCCCATATACACTACCTAATGGACAATATCCACCTGCGTGCGTCTACACAGAACCTACGGTGGGTACATAAGCGTCAACGTTGTCACTGGCCCAGCAGACCCTATTTCCCATTCAGACTCTGGTCTTCAATAAGTGTTTATACCTCAAGGCATATACCTCATCATACATGGAAAAATCATTTAGATTTGTATGGACCACTAGTTTTGTCACTGAATAATATGGTACCACCAGCAGCCCTCATAGACAATGAATAGGGGCAGCAGTGTGCAAGAGTGTATGAGGTCCTAGCCTTTATACATTGATTCCTTACAATGTAGATAATTGACACTCATTAATTTTGAGACTACCCCTTTTACCCATCTGGAACAGGTAGGTCAAACTTTGGCCCGCTGTGCCATTATGTTTGGCCCACCAAGGAAATCAATTGATTATGCAGGTTTGTAATGACAACTACTACACAGTATAATTTTTTCTTCAACAATAACTGTGAATTCTTCTTCATGGAAAAATACGACATCTCCTGAAAATAATACGTAGTGCATCTCTGGGACCAAAAAATAATATAAGACACTGTCTTATTTTCAGGGAAACACGAGTATGTGGAACACTACTGTGAGGACTGGCTTCTATGTGGGACACTACTGGGAGTGCTGGCTACTATGTGGGACACTACTGGGAGGGCTGGCTACTATGTGGGACACTACTGGGAGTGCTGGCTACTATGTGGGACACTACTGGGAGTGCTGGCTTCTATGTGGGACACTACTGGGAGTGCTGGCTTCTATGTGGGACACTACTGGGAGTGCTGGCTACTATGTGGGACACTACTGGGAGGGCTGGCTACTATGTGGGACACTACTGGGAGTGCTGGCTACTATGTGGGACACTACTGTGAGGACTGGCTTCTATGTGGGACACTACTGGGAGTGCTGGCTACTATGTGGGACACTACTGGGAGTGCTGGCTACTATGTGGGACACTACTGGGAGGGCTGGCTACTATGTGGGACACTACTGGGAGTGCTGGCTTCTATGTGGGACACTACTGGGAGTGCTGGCTTCTATGTGGGACACTACTGGGAGTGCTGGCTACTATGTGGGACACTACTGGGAGTGCTGGCTACTATGTGGGACACTACTGGGAGGGCTGGCTACTATGTGGGACACTACTGGGAGTGCTGGCTACTATGTGGGACACTACTGTGAGGACTGGCTTCTATGTGGGACACTACTGGGAGTGCTGGCTACTATGTGGGACACTACTGGGAGGGCTGGCTACTATGTGGGACACTACTGGGAGTGCTGGCTTCTATGTGGGACACTACTGGGAGTGCTGGCTTCTATGTGGGACACTACTGGGAGTGCTGGCTTCTATGTGGGACACTACTGGGAGGGCTGGCTACTATGTGGGACACTACTGGGAGTGCTGGCTACTATGTGGGACACTACTGTGAGGACTGGCTTCTATGTGGGACACTACTGGGAGTGCTGGCTACTATGTGGGACACTACTGTGAGGACTGGCTTCTATGTGGGACACTACTGGGAGGGCTGGCTACTATGTGGAACACTACTGTGAGGACTGGCTTCTATGTGGGACACTACTGGGAGGGCTGGCTACTATGTGGGACACTACTGGGAGGGCTGGCTACTATGTGGGACACTACTGGGAGGGCTGGCTACTATGTGGGACACTACTGGGAGGGCTGGCTCCTATGTGGGACACTATTGAGGAGCTTAATTTTCTCTTAAGCTTTTCTTCACCCTGCCCACTACCTTCCTATACTTCACAACATAGCACGGTCATAGTGCACAATGCTGGGAGACACATGCTAGTGCCAGGAATGGTGGCACAAGGGTGGCGCTGTAACCATGTTTTTATCTGATCTCCTTTATGAATCATTGAGAGCAGTATGTCTACTGGATAGCTGGATGTCATTACACAAGCATATCACACATTTACTCATACGGTAAAATGTGCTACAACTATTGTATCTTTAGCTGAAATGTCCAGCTGCTTAGATGAAATACGCACTTGTCTTTCTCACTAACTTGGGGGTGAAGCTGGACACTCCCTATGCCAGGAGAATTAACAGATGGACCCCGCACCACAACCTTGAAACAGAGGGTGGGGTCGCTGAAAACATCAGCTGCCAAGGTTGCCTGCCAAATACGTTACTGTCCACGATCCAGTTCATCAGACTGTAAAGTGTGCTTCCTCAGGGCAAAACTAAAACTTATCAGATAAGCAGAGCTGGGCTCAAGGGAAATTACTTTTAGATCCTACAATCCCAGTAAACCAACGAGGTTACTGCCCAGGAAAGGTGGAGAACACTGTGTCCGTCATGAAAAACAGAAAATTCTTGGGAAAGGATTAACTGCAAAGTATACGACATATAAAAGAACAGCAAGAGAGAGGACAATGTGCACCTGAAGCTCTCCTACCTACAATACGCCATCTATGGTTGATCATACCGTAACTATGTGCATGGGAACAGTGAAGTAGATGCAGAACTACAAAAGAGCTCCCATTCTCATGACCCTCTAAGCCCTTGCAAGTCTTATTCCCATTGTGCATGGAAAGCCAAAGCCAAACCTTTGTTTGTCCAAGCATGATGGGAACTGTAGTTTTGCAACAGCTAGAGGCTCATGAGATTGACACCAAGACAGGCACGATTGACCAGGGCATTATCTTAGTGAAAAAGGCCACAGCCATCAAGGAATACGACTGCCATGACGTGGAGGCTTGGTCTGTACAATGTTTAGACAGCTACGGTGACTACGGTAATAACCACACCAATGGCATCAGAACATTGGCCGGAGTATCCAACTACTTCCAAAAGCTTGTTAACCCCCCCCCCCCCCCCCCCCCAATAATACATCACAGTGCCATATCTTCACCCAGGAAAGTGAGGCAGAGACACCTAGTCATCCACACGATGAAAAGGACAACATAATTCATCAGACCAGGCCGTCCTTCTCCACTGCTCTATAGTCCATTTTCGGCACCATACAGGTATCAGCATTGTAAGCTGCAATGCCCTGTGTGATCTGACAGTGGTCCGTCTGTGGAAACAGATCAGACAGACTATCCTTTACATGCATCAAGGAACACTGGATGCCCAGGAGGACCATGTTGCAGTTTCATTGGTTACCTATGCCTGGACCCCCTTGGAAGGCACTAACCAACACACACTGGGTACACCCATATGAAATCCAGGTCTAGTATAAAAAAAAAAAAGATCCTTACACTTGCCTAATTTTCCTTCTTCTAACAACATTAATTTCAAGAACAGATCACTTGCTGCCTATCATATGCCATCTCTCGACATTCATCTTTGTAATGAGGAACTCAATATTATTTTTATGGTTTTAATGTGGTTTTAATGTTGTAGTTGATCCATATGTTCAGAATGACAGACGAATAGCCGCCAACACTATACAATGACAGAACTTGCAGACTGCCTCCAGTACGTAGAGGGTGAGATACGTTCCTCGGGCTTCCTATGACATCATAATAAATAGTATATAGAGCTGCTGATCTTTTTCTTCTTCCTTTGTTTGTTTTTTTATTTCCCTGGAGCCTCAGAAAATATCTTCAGCTGTAAAAAAAAGTCAGGAACCTCCCAATCTAATTTCAATTGCAAAGCCTGTCTCTGCACAATTGCACTGAAATGGCTTTTATTAAACCTCAGATAGAAGAAATGGGAAATGTAAAACAAGTGGGCTCTCCTAAGGTGATGCATAAATCCCAACAGCCGTTCTGCGAGCAGCCTTTACATAGAGTAATAAAACACACACAACAAAAATAAGCTGGCACATGTAGAAGGAGGGGGTGACAGGCTGGCGCAATAACCAGGTGGCGATGAGCGATGCAGGTAATTATTGGTTTAATCAAATACTATTGATCTGACAATACAATCCACATTGTTTTTCTCCCCTTAAGATGCGGCAGATAACCATGTAGCTGGGCCTCTTTACACTGAAGGAGAAATTCAGCAGAAAGGAAGCATCTTAAGGGTATAAACCCACACACCGTATACGCAGCAGATATGCAACAAATACGCAGCAGATTTGTTGGTACAGATTTGATGCTGTGTTCAGTTATTTAGATCTAATCTGCTGCGAGTTTGCTGCGTATCGCAGCAGTAAATACGCTGCATATATGGTGTGTGGGTTTTTACCCTAAAGGGGTATTCTGGTCAATCTTAATTTTTCATATTTGGCCTGGGGTGGTTTAAAAATGTAAAGATTTGAAGAAAGTTTAAAGAAGCTATGCTCACCTTTCCTCATGTTCTGACCGCTCCTGGTCCATTCTGCTTCCTGGTTCCTGTGATGTGTTTGGCTGGACGGGTCATTGCTGCAGCATTTTAGACAAACCAGCTGAGAGCAGCGGAGACCAGGAGCCATGGGAACATTGGGGGCAGGCAAGTATCGCTTCGTTACTTTTACAGCACCACAAACCATTACTAGCATTAAGTTATACCTCCAGTCTTCCCCATACATGCACACTCACTTTGGTCTATGCACGTGTACTCAAAAGGCGAGTTGATAAGTTAACAGCAGACATCTCTGGCAGAAGCATATTTCCCTCAAGAACAAATGAACATATGAAATTTGTCTTATTGATACATCTCTGTACACATAAGGTAGTCAGCCGTTCCTGCTAAAATTTATCACATGGACAGCTTGGTGGCACAGTGGTTCTGATGTCTTGTAGTCCTAGTGTCCTTGTTTCAAACCCAACACACATGTGCATGGAGCCAATATTTTTTTCCCCCATGTATACATTTCCTAACTTCGCATCGGGCCCCGCCAGCTATGTTATGAATAGAGCCGTGGGTACAGCACATGTTCAATCCTGTTGAGCCGGAGGAGAAAGCAGAGTACAGCACTCTTCCAGTGTACTCGGCTCTTTCCCTCACTCCATAGGAAGGAATAGAGCCACAGGTCGCATGCTGGATATGTGTCTCTATTCATAACAGAGCTGGCGGGGCCCAATACGGAGATCGGTGGGGGGTACAGTGATCAGACCCCCGCAACCTCTTACTTTTCCCCTATCCTGTGGATAGGTGAAAGGTCTATATTTCCTAGACAACCTCTTTACATTAGTACACCTGCGAGGTAAGTGAGCTTCGATCTGCTAGATTGGTACTCACTTGCAGCACCTATTACACGGTTCGATAATTGTGTGGCCAGAGCTTCACAAATGTCAGTAGCGATGTTCACACATTAATTAACCATTGGCTGCACATCCCTCCGGTGTAATAAGAGATGTGCGGCCGATGACCATTACCTGCCAATATGAGAACTGCGTCATATTGCGGTAAAACATGGTTTGGCAGAACCACTGCTGTGGCGCATGAACCTAGCTGATGAGTGCCCGTCCTTAATCTCTATAGGGCTGACATTTATCATCTTAGACTTCCAGAGGTCTGCTAAGTTGTTTTCTCTCTGAACATAGAAATTATGAGTTACACAGCTCCAGATTTAGTTCTGCCCACAAAACGACTGGTTACGGCGCAAGCAGATGAAGAGATGCAATCTAAAAGGCAGACAACAGTGTACTGTAATGGATGACCGGCCTCCCCTTCTGGTGCAGCTGTACTGACAGATGTCCTGAAAGATACAAGAAAGGTAATGTGCTACCTCTACATACCCAATCCGCTGGTGACAGCAATGCCTGGAAGCTGCAAACAGTTAAATCAGCAGGAAGATTTACTGTATGCAAAGTAATTGCACAGAGACATGTAAATGCTTTGTTGCTTGGGGGAAATTTTAATGCAATACATCAAGACATGCTAAATGAGGCTGGGAATCCGGAGAGGAGGACAGGGCAAAAAGACGTGACTGCTAAAAGACACCATAACACGCCATTCATGTCAATGACCGAGGCAAACAAAAGACAGACTCTGCCAAGCAGCACTTCTATTCTTTGTTGTTATTATTATTATTCAGCCTTTACCTGTCTTACTATAAAGAGTGTCCGTTACTAGAAAGAAAAAAAAAAAATTCTGACATGTTGTAGACACAAGTTTTCATCAGTGAGTCCAAGTGATCTAAAAACAAAACAAACAAACAAACAAAAAAAAAAGACGGAAAAGCTCAGGGTTACGCCCTTCACTCCCTGTCTCGTTCTGGTTGTCTCTTCCATCTCGCTGCATTAGCTGAGCTCTACAGACATATAATGGGTCATGTCTCGTGCAGTAAGAAGATCTGTATACCAATGGCTTTTAGAGAGAAGCTGTTGCCTGGAGAATACTCTGACTTCTATGGTAGTGTGTTGTGGGCATGCTCTGCAGGATCTATGCAGAGGTCGCTATGTTGGGAGAAGGAAAAGAAGAAAATTCCTCTCAATTAGCAGATGTAAAAAAGAGCATTGAGGTGCCATTATAAGCCCAGAGTTTTGGAACTAAATAGATAATGTTTTCTTTCAAGAGAGCGACAAAGATGTGTGGAGACCAACAGGTCATTCATGCAAAACTGTGAATTCTGGGAAGGAGGATATGGAACGCAGCTCCCGGGCACCACCTTTTAGAGGTAGCTGTCCCTGCATGTCAGTGTCTGACTCTGTAGACAGTGGTTCAGGGGTTACTGCTCCTAAACACTACATAGGCGCTGGCTAGCTGAACACAGGCTTGAGGTCATGGAACCACAGGGGTAATAAGGATTCATAATGGAATCAAATACTGACTTATAGGGAAAGCTACCTCCAAAAAGTGGCCTGCATATTCATGTTCCCAGAAGCATGAATAGTCTATAATTCTCTACATCTATGGCACTCTCCTCAAGGAGAAACATTATGTCTTTGGTCCTACAATAACAGGTCTCTCTGCTGCCAGCCAGTACTCTGTAGAGACACTGTACAATCCTCCTTCTGGAAGTGCTGGCTTGGCTTATTACACTCAGCGGCCACTTTATTAGGTACACCATGCTAGTAACGGGTTGGACCCCCTTTTGCCTTCAGAACTGCCTTAATTCTTCGTGGCATAGATACAACAAGGTGCTGGAAGCATTCCTCAGAGATTTTGGTCCATATTGACTTGATGGCATCACACAGTTGCCGCAGATTTGTCGGCTGCACATCCATGATGCGAATCTCCCGTTCCACCACATCCCAAAGATGCTCTATTGGATTGAGATCTGGTGACTGTGGAGGCCATTGGAGTACAGTGAACTCATTGTCATGTTCAAGAAACCAGTCTGAGATGATTCTAGCTTTATGACATGGCTCATTATCCTGCTGGAAGTAGCCATCAGATGTTGGGTACATTGTGGTCATAAAGGGATGGACATGGTCAGCAACAATACTCAGGTAGGCTGTGGTTTTGCAACGATGCTCAATTGGTACCAAGGGGCCCAAAGAGTGCCAAGAAAATATTCCCCACACCATGACACCACCACTACCAGCCTGAACCGTTGATACAAGGCAGGATGGATCCATGCTTTCATGTTGTTGACGCCAAATTCTGACCTTACCATCCGAATGTCGCAGCAGAAATCGAGACTCATCAGACCAGGCAAGGTTTTTCCAATCTTCTACTGTCCAATTTCGATGAGCTTGTGCAAATTGTAGCCTCAGTTTCCTGTTCTTAGCTGAAAGGAGTGGCACCCGGTGTGGTCTTCTGCTGCTGTAGCCCATCTGCCTCAAAGTTGGCCGTACTGTGCGTTCAGAGATGCTCTTCTGCCTACCTTGGTTGTAACGGTTGGCTATTTGAGTCACTGTTGCCTTTCTATCAGCTCGAACCAGTCTGCCCATTCTCCTCTGACCTCTGGCATCAACAAGGCATTTCCACCCACAGAACTGCCGCTCACTGGATGTTTTTTCTTTTTCGGACCATTCTCTGTAAACCCTAGAGATGGTTGTGCGTGAAAATCCCAGTAGATCAGCAGTTTCTGAAATACTCAGACCAGCCCTTCTGGCACCAACAACCATGCCACATTCAAAGGCACTCAAATCACCTTTCTTCCCCATACTGATGCTCGGTTTGAACTGCAGGAGATTGTCTTGACCATGTCTACATGCCTAAATGCACTGAGTTGTCGCCATGTGATTGGCTGATTAGAAATTAAGTGGTAACGTGCAGTTGGACAGGTGTACCTAATAAAGTGGCCGGTGAGTGTATATCTCCTGTCATGTCCTATGGCTTCTTAATAAAGTCAAGCACGGACTTAAGAGAAAGCTACTTCCAAAAGGTGGTGTTAGAGAGCTGCTTTGCATATCTTTCCACTTGGAGCTAGTAATGAAATCTTTATCAGGCCTGACCTAGACAAACATCTGACCCCCTGCAATACAGAAACGAAAATGCATTTGGATCACATTAGTCTGGTTTCCTTTTTTTTTTTTTTTTTTTTTTTTTTTTTAAATCGCACTCCTAACATTCAACCTGAAATAAATGAGCAGCATTTAAAAACCGTGAAACCAAGTCGGCCACCCACTTTAAAGAGGTACTCCGGCGAAAAATCCTTTTCTTTCAAATCTGGTTTCAGAAAGTTATACAGATTTGTAATTTACTTCTATTTAAAAATCTTAAAGGAGAAGTCCGGCAAAAAATTTTTTTATTTAAGTATTGTATTGTCCCCCAAATCACCAATATACACTTATTACGACATATGCACATAAAGTGCTTTTTTCCCTCTCCAGCATCCTCTCCAGCAGCCACAGCCCACACAGCTCTGGGAGTCGGGTCGTGACATCACCATTTTATCCAGGAAGTGAAGCCTCGATGCAGTAGTAAGTGCAGGGAAAAAAGCACTTTATGTGCATTTGCCATAATAAGTGTATATTGTGGTTTGGATAACTTTTGGGGGGCAATACAATACTTAAAAGAAAAGTCAGGCGAAAATTTTTATTAAAGTCTTCCCGCACTTATCAGCCTCTGTATGTCCTGCAGGAAGTGGTGTTTTCTTTTCAGTCTGACACAGTGCTCTCTGCTGCCACCTCTGTCCGAGACAGGAAATGTTCAGAGCAGGAAAGGTTTTCTATGGGGACTTGCTGCTCTGGACAGTTCCTGACACAGACTAGGAGGGGCAGCAGAGAGCACTGTGTCAGACTGAAAAGAAAACACCCATTTCCTTCATGACACACAGAAGCTGATAAGTATTGGAAGACTGGGGATATTTAAATAGACGTAAATAAGAAATCTATATAACTTTCTGAAACCAATTAATTCGAAAGAAAATTTTTTTTGCCTCGAAATCAATCGAGTACCTCTTTAAGAACTTGAGACATTTCAATGAAAAGCAAAGATTTTTCCAGTACAGGCCTTCTGTGCATTCTTTTAGCAAACCGTAAGAACTATGTGTACAATTGTGTACAAAGAAACCTGGCTCTACTAGGACCCCTGCATGCCAAAATGTCCACCTCTACAAGAGGTCTCTGACACAGGGCCCCATGGCAGCCGGCCGCGGGCACAGACAATTAATAGACATGGATAATCCGATTATCAGGCTGTACACAGGGGGCGTCACTAAAGCTTCAGTCCAAGAGACTTCTAGCGGCAACCATGTCTTGGTTTTCCCTGGACAATGGCCTCAGGATACCTCAGGCAGATACTTAGTAACTGCTGTATGTATATGAGTGCGCTGGGAAGTGTCTCCGCACAGCAATACTAAAATAGCTGCCTCCTACATGTCTTTGTACAACAGGCGTCTCAGGAGACCGGATTTTCCAGCTCGAGTAAGAAAAAGAATAAACTGCCACACTTAAAGTAAAAATACCAAGAGGTGAGAAGCAGCGAGTACTGTTCCAGGCGGATTAAACAATGTTTACTCTGACAGGTATCAGCCTAATAAAGCATTTATAGCGCAGGAAGGTGCAAAACACTCTCACATAGGAAATGCTTAACAAAGGGAGAATTATCTGAAAAACAACATGCCGCTGGTTAGATTAACAGAAAAAGGATACGAGGGGTTCCTTCTGTCCTACAGACCAGGTAGAGACAGGCCGCTATAACATGCATCATCTTCCTACCACGGGTCAGGTGCTTGCTGACGGCCATTTTGAAGAAGTTGAAGGCGGTGTCCAGACAGTGCTTGTTGAGTTGGAGCTGGACGCCCAAATTATGGATCTGTTTCTTTCCTGGAAGACAAGAGATGATGCTGTTAGTTACTATACTTCAGGGTTGCCCAAATAGTGGTTCTCCAGCTGTTATAGAACTACAATTCATGGCATGCCCTGAGAGCCAAAGACTGGAGTTCTTGTGCACATCACTTAAGTGTTCCCAGAAGTAGAAGCAATTTGACAAAACAGGACAACTCAAGGACCTATTATTGGGGCATGACATGATTCATAGCCCCAGCCTTAAAGGGGTATTCCCATCACCTAAATTTTTGTAAGGTCATAGGGAATGCAAAAGAAAGCAAATTTAACAATTTCTTTGCATTAGCAAAATTGCTTTCTTTCAAAGTTTGGCCCCTTTTTCCCTTCATACTGTTGACAGCTCATTGCCTGTTCCCAGCCACTGCTCTCCGCTCAGAGTGGTGACCGGGGGCTGTAAGTATACTTTTTACTTGCTCTCCCCCACTTACCTTACACACATCTCCATGGCTTGGATTGTCTCTGGAGATGTGTAACCTCAGTGGGAGGCCCAGCAATGCCATGCTGATTCAGCTCAGTACCGCTGCGTCCCTGCCATCTCTGAACCAGGAAGTGAGCTTGGATGCAGCAGAGTTGCATTATTGGCAGATGAGAACACCCTTTTAAGACGGTCACACAGCTTATAAAGGGTACTCCCATCTGAAGCAGTTATCCCCTGTCCACAGGATATACAAGCTTATCAGTGGGGACTAACAGCTGGGACCCCCACAGATCCCAAGAGCCAGCTACTGTGAAGCGCCAAACAGTGCCAAGAACTGAACTCAGCAATGTTCCTAACCCCACAGGCAATAAATGGTGAGCTGGCTGTGCACAAGTGGTGTGTTAGGGCCCTATTACACGGAGCAATAATCGCCCAAATCGGTTGATCGTTGGTTTAGGTTGGGACCGAAAATCATCGGGCGTCAACCGCACGTCCATACGTGTAATAGTGATGTGTGGCCAACAAGTGCCCAAACACCTGACACCTGACCTCTCAGTGCTCCTGGGGGACATTTATGAAGTCTGTTTTTTTACGCAGGGCTTACAAATGTCCCCGCAGCTCCGGAGCTCAGGGGATTTATGTAGAGGCGCATTGCTTCTACATAAATCCTGAGATGGTAAATGTAGTGCAGGCAGAGGCCGTGCCCCCTCTGCGTGCTGCTGCACCCCCCGTAACGCCCCCCTCTCTCCGCCCTAGTGGCGAAGATGAGGCCAGTGCAAAAATAAATAAATATTCACAAAAATATGCAAATATTTTTACGCCATTCAGCCCCATCTGCGCTTTAAAAGACATTTTCGCCCTTTTCATACATGTCCCCCCTGGTCTTCACTCCTGTGCTCCGCAGCTTCCCGGCGGCAGCAGCAGTGTCGGGAACGGGAAGCTGCAGAGCACAGAAGAGAACACCAGCAGCGAGGAGACATAAGGTATGAGGTGTTTAGGCAAGGACTGCATGGACATCGCTAACAATGTCCATGCAGCCCTTACTGCCCGATTATCGAGGTCCAGTAAACGAGTTCGGATCTAGCAGACGACTAAAATGTTTACTAAAATGATCGTAGTCGGCTCAAGTAATAGGAAACTTACCTTCTGTTCTTGGGATTGGTGGAGATTCCAGCAACTGGATCACCACTGGTCAGTTTGTTATCCCCTATTCTGTAAGTAACTGTTTTATATGGGAATATCCCTATAAATAAATAGTCGTTTTGCCGACAGCTTTCTCATCCGACCCCTCAAACATATGCATACTCTTCTGTTCTTGCAGCAGCCTATCTTCTAGGACAACAAAGGATCAGGTATGCTGAAATCAAACATGTCCAATCCTTCTTTCCCTAATGTTGGGATAATTCCATACATATTAGATGGTCGGCTCGTCTCACCAAAAAGGGTGGCATCTATCAATGTACATCTAATGTTTCGCCATATTTAGGCCTAATGTACATAGCAGAGCTGTATAATAGCACATGCCATGATTATGAATGTCATATCAAACTAAAGGCATCCAAAGGTGCAGATGTCTATAGTTGCCCAGCGCAGCTCTGTACGGCTCTAGAGTTGTAATGATGCCATGTGAGGTGTGTGCTTTTTTATTTTCTTTTATGTTAGGGGGACACATTTAATAGGTCCCACACAGCACATCTTGGTTCTGCACGGTCAATCTTTTTTGAAGTAAAAATAAAAAAAATAAAATTCACCATCGTTGTCAAGGCAGCAGCAGCTTGTAAAGTTTTACTACCGTAAAGCCATGATCGCTGCAGAAGCACTGAAGCAAATTATCAGCAATAAGGTAGTTCAGAATCCAGACTTGTATGTGAATGTGGTCTGCCGGCTCCACTCCTATCTTGTTTAGTAGCAAAGTGGAGTACAACCCTCATCTTTTACCTACTTCACACATTAATACCTGGGATGGTTTTTTTTATTAAATAAATAAATAAATAAATTATATATATGTATATATATATATATATATATATATATATACACACACATACATATATACACACACACACACACACAAACACACATATACACACAAACACACACTAGACCCAACTGGATCACTAGCAGGTTTACAATACCTCTCACAGATTTTAATCTCTCAATTTAAAGTACACATATGAGGGGGCCCACCCAATACAACCTTCCTATATATCTGCCTGACCATCACTGTGCCACTGGAACTTCTATTAAACGGGTTTGTTCCTTTGAACAGTCCATACTTGTTGTTAGAAAGGACCCCGCTGAAACCCAGAGCCATCAGCTGCAATTACGGAAACAAAATTGGCAGTAAGCTTTTAGTTTCCCTGCAGCGCCACCACAGGAGAAATGAAGCATTACACAGAACTTCAAGGGAACAGAGTTGCTTGTATAATACAGGACAGGTCCTCCAGATCAGTGTTCCCCAACTCCAGTCCTTGTAGCCCACCAACAGGACAGGTTTTGAAGATTTCCTTAGTATTTCACAGGCAATATAATTATACTCAGGATGCCATGTAGTGCCACAGGTTTTCTTTGTAACTACTAGTCTCCACTCACTTACACGTGGCGCCATAGGTAGCTGTAGGTTGTGCTGCAAATAATTGTGGGTCCGCTATTAGGGGTGCACTACGGAACGTATAAATGTGGCCTAAGAATTGCGGATTCTGAGGACCCATGCTTTATTAGCTCAGAATTCACTATTAGATTATATAATTCCAGGTTTTCTAAACTTGACAACTCCTTTAAAAGGGAACCAATCAGCCTAACTGGGCTCATATGGTTCCCTGGAGTACAGTATATAGCTCCTGAGCAGCCCGCCGTACTTACCAGCCGCGGCTGCAGCAGAAGCTGTATACAGGAGAAAAAGACGTTTTATTACTCAGGTGCACAGCAGGCAGAGGCGGGGAGGTATTATTTTTCTCCCGTATACAGCTTCTGCTGCAGCCATGGCTGGTAAGTGCAGCAGGCTGCTCAGGAGCTATATACAGTGCTCCAGGAAACAATATCAGCCCAATTGGGCTGATTGGTTCCATTTAAGTGTATTTTTATACAGTAAAAGAATTCCATAGGGTCCCTTTCATCCCCGACATGTGAACAGTTTAGATCACTCGAGTCTTCAATGTTCAGACCATAACCAATCACTAGATATGGCAAGGAGAAATGTGCGGTAGAGTAACCTCCAGCTGAATTGTATCTGTTCCATGATAAGTCTATTATAGAGCCTGTCCATTGCAGCTAGACAGAGAACAGAGACCGCTAGGTAAAAGCACTGTACTGCATGTCTCTCTCAGCGATATCTACTGTTCAATAGGGGTCTGAACACTGAAAACAGAGTAATTTAAACATTTGATAAGTCAAAAAGTTGTTTTACACGCAGATCGTATTTTCCATAGTGTCAACTTATCACCTATCCATAGAATAGGTATAAACGTCTGATTGGTGGGATCCAACCCCCAAAACAGGGGGTCCTGTCTGCTCCTGATTGAATGAAGATGGCGTTGATCATGCAGACTGCTGCTCTACTGAAACTCTATGGACTGCCAAGGATAGCAAAGCGCTCTTTAACAGACCATAGAGTTTAATGGAGTGGTAATGTTCACACTGCTTTGTCCAAACAGGGGCACATGGGATACCCATCATAACTATGAGATTAGCCGCATACAGCTTGCACGGGAGAAAGTTTAGCATTTTGCACATTGCTGGCTGGTGGGAACACCTTAGGCGTGTCTACATACCATCTGTCGGAGCCCTTAAAGTCAGATACAATTCATTGGCACCAAACTAGCCATTCTACATTGTGATTGTGACAACCCTATACAATGGAAAATTCCTCCAACATGTCTGACAAGGCTAGATATTCATTTATTAGGAAGCCTTTAGCACCTTTTTGTTGAACGTGGGTAATAAAAGAAAGCGGTAGACTGCGCAGGCGATATATAAACCGCGCACATCAGAAAGTAAACCAAGGTCTCATTGTCTTAGTTTCAGGAGCAGAATGATAATTCTATTCTTTCCGCTGTAAATCAATTTTATAGGGAGAAAAAATGCAATCCGGGAGGATTCTTTGTATCCAGCATTAAGAGGCCGTCAGCAGACATAACAATACGCTAGACTGGATCCGATCAGCGTGCTGCCTGGAAGTCCTGCCCTGAGGACGTGAGTCAAAGGTTAAAGTGTTTCCAGACAATATGACTCTACGATTAGTAACACCTCTAAGACAACCTTAAAGGGGTCTGGCATTACGGTCATTGCATCCTTTTCCATCAATGTCAGTGATCTCATATTACTTAGAAAAATTTAATTACACTTAACCTGCGATGATATCAACATCTGTAACCTGTAGCGTAGTAGCCTCTACCCTGCTGCATCACTACAGTGTTGGTCTGAGATCACACATGTATCTAGGACCCATTCAGACCTATACCCCCATTAGGGCAGGGTTAACATATGGCGGCTGCAGTCCAGCATGAAGCCTCAGTACTAGTGTTCTTATACAAGCTGTCCTCACTATACATTAACATGGGGTCATGTCTTGGCCTGCTCTTTGACATGACAGGCCATAAGTCAGTGTCGATTTTACGACAAAATAACTTTCAAACAAAGAAATAAATGGAGATAGTCGTTCCCTTAGGCAGTGGATGAGAGTGCAGACAATGAGCCTTTAACCCTCCAAAACTGCAAAAAACGACAGGCAACCTGGGTCACGTCAAGGAAGAGAAGCCCCTCTAAGGATTCAACACAGTCCCACAGCATGACAGCAATAGCCTATAAGGGCCCTTAGATGTATCCCCTATATCTATATAGTGTTTTATTATTGCACCATTACACAGATATTCTCTTTGCAGATTTAGCACTGCTATTATAGCACAATGAATCACTGTGATAAATCTAAAGCATCTGTAGACTGTCTAGTCCAAGTTTGCATTGTCTAAGAATTTTACACAGCACTAATCTACTGTTTTCTACCAGGCACAATAGTGCCATATATTTGCTAGTGGTTGTATATGGTATTTCAGCTCATTCTCTTCACTTTAATGTAACAAGGTGCAATAACAGGTATAGATGCTACTAAATGTACAGAGATTTGCTTGGTAAGTGATAAACAGGGCACAGCACTTGCATAGGTGGCACTGCCCCTTTAATCAACAGAGGTGACAGGAGTCAGACCTCCACCAATCTGATGTTGATGTCCTATCCACATTAATATAAAGTAGCCTAAAGGACACGAACTGTACATCCTGTCCCTATCAAAACCTTGGCAAACAGTAGCAACAGACGGGCCAGTGGGCAGATCTCATATGTGGGTACTGTATCCGTGCCACCGAGGGCACAAGGGTAATGTAACCCCAACTTTAATTTGTACAGCAACTCTACAATGCAACATATAATTGCTATAAATATAATAGTTCTCCACAGATTCCATAACATGTGCAGCATGTAACAGATAAAGAGGTTTACATATTATAACAGGTCTGTAGAGCAGCAGAACAGATCCGACAAACCATGGAAAATATTTATCCTTAAAGACACAAATAACTCTGGGCACTAGTAACATTTGGCAGGGATGAATCCCCCCCCCCCCCCTCCAAGGTCATGAAGCGAGAAACAGAAGGCCAGAATGTTGCCATTCTCTAACATGTCCTGAAGATGTTACATAGACGGAGGCCGTACCCGTGATCAGCCATCAAGGGCAGGGAAGAGGATTCAGGGTAGGCGTCTGCCCTGCCAATGCTGAGGAAATAAAGCTTTGCATGCCAACCATGAATGAATGTATGTGTGTATGACAGACCAGTGCGGTGCTGCCCCTATACAGCAGTATACAGGGGCGTAGCTAGGATTCATGGGGCCCCATGAATCCTGTACACCGCCCCCCCCCCCCCCGTCAAACACACACAGTGACATATATATACACTCAGAGGCACCATTAACGTATATACAGATTCACCACTGACATACACACATATACGCTGTAATGTGATTACACTAGTGTAGATGTATACACCATTAATAGACTGTACACAGGGAAATCATTTCAGTGTAATAAGAAATACTCAACCAGAAATAAAAAAAAAAAAAAATGCAGCAGATATTAGTGGTGGGTTCCTTTATTAGAGCCCAGCATTAATAGAAGCTGCTGCAGAACATCTTTGGGAGCAAACCTGTCAATCACTTGAGACACTACTGACATACACAAACACACACACATATACACCAGTGTTACAGACATTGCTGACATACACATACACACATATATATAGCCACAGATACATACACATACTGACATATAAATATATACACAGATACATATATACACACACACTGACATATACATATACCCACAGATACATATATACACTCACTGACACAAATACACAGCACTTACAGCTCCCAGGCTTCCCCCTCCTCCTCCTGTAGTCCGGGCTGATCTTCACATAGAAGTTTTGAGGACCTTTGGGTCATGTGATCATAAGGGCCTTCATCCCTCTCCTGTGCCGTCTGGCAGGTCCTGCTCCTCTGTTCAGCCCGCTCACCTGGCACTACAGTGAGGGGGCTGAACAGTGCAGTGGGGTCCCTCTTCCTCTCTGGACCCCTGGGGGAGGGGGGTACCTACCATGAAGGCAGGGCAGCCTTTCTCGGGCCCCCTTTCTGCAGGGGCCCCATAGCAGTCGCCTTCCCTGCCTTCATTGTAGCTACGCCACTGGCAGTATACATTACCTTCATCTCCAAACTCCACACACAGAATAGGGACTAAAGGGACATGTACACATTACACCTCCAGGAGCTTTTAGGACATCCCATTATGGATCCATAGGTGCTCCCCACTCTGCGGGTACAACAGTTCCAACACTTCTGGGAAGACTTTCTATATCATTTCTCAGATTTATCCAGGATAACATTACTGAGGTGAGAAAGTGATGCTGGATGAGAGGGCCGGGTTTAGAATCTATGTTGGATAGGGTTGAGGTCAGGGATATGTGGGGCCTGTCAGGTTCTTCCTCACCAGACCTCCTCCATGTCTTTATAAAGCTTGCTGTGTGCACTGGGGAGCAGTAATTCTGGAACAGAAAAGGAATTAACCCAAACTGTTCCCATAGAGCTGGAAGTTACAACTGTCCATAATTTCTCGGCATCTGAACATTAAGATTTCTCTTGTAGGATGACCCCTGAATAGGACCCCATAGCATTATCCCCTCCTTCACTAAACTATACAGCACAATGCAAAGGTAATGTTCTCCTGGCAATCACCAAACCCAGACTCATGCGATTCCTTACTCCACAGACCATGAACCCACAGAACCCACATCATGACGCTCCCTGCAGAGAACAGTTTTTGAGCCAATTTTAAAAGGCCAGATAAGATTTGTTCTCTGCAGGTATTGAGTCAGCAGAGCGTTGGTGATTTTGATACACTATGCACTTTGGTAACCTCAATGTGTAACTTCATTTAGTGTCCATTTTGTGGTTCCTAAACACAACCATATCTCAATAATACCCCTCATAGCTCAGCTCACAAGGTCTAATGTTGATGATAACATCCTACGATAATGCCAAGCTGGAAGTCTATGCGCTCTTTGGTGAAAGAATGCGTCGTTCCAATGTTTGTAAAGGCAGACTGCATTGGTAAGGGTTGGATTTCAAATAGTTGTGACAATAGGACTAAACACCTGAATTCAATGATTAAAAGTGAATGTACCATCAGGTACATCATTAAGTTTTTTTAATATGAACAGACCGGTACATGGATTACCTTGCAGGGCGCCTGTCCGTCCTGAAGCACTGGGGGCCGGCCCGCGTGCCTCTAAGTGTGACACAAACCTCTCCCCTCTGTCACATGGCTTCATTACAATCAATGGAGCAACGTCACAGAGGGGAGAGGTTTTATCACACTGGGGGGGGGGGGGGGCTCCAGTGCTTCAGGCCAGGCCGATGCCCAGGAATAGACCGGCATCCTGCACAGCAACGAAAAAAAGGACAGCGGCAGCGACATCCTCCGGTCTATGCATAAAATATTGATCTATGAATAAAATTAAGGCTATGTACCTGAAATAGTACAATGTACCTGAAATAATATATCGTGTGAATAGGGCCTTAGTCCGTAAATTTTTTTATATTTATAATATATATATATATACACACACACACACATACATATACACACACACAAAACAATATGTAAACACACAAAAGAGTGCAATAAAAGTTAATTCCACTCAACCCCCACTTGACTCAGCTTCACATGTTCTTCCTTTTCGTGTAGGGGTGAGATTTCATTACTTTGTTACCCCCCCAATAGGTCAGCTTTAATTTACGTGTGGAAATAGCCCATAGATGTGAGTGACCTTTAGAACGGTGACGTTCATACACAGAATAGTCTGAGCACAACGTCTAATAAAACTCTATTTATGAGGGGAGGGGTGCTAATCCGCAACATGTGCATTCATCTTAAATTGGAAAGAAAATGAGAATAATGTGAGCTGCAATTCCCAGTGAAAGCTATTTGTGAGCACATACCAGGGTGACCGCTCCAACAAGAAAAGAGGCTAATTTTAAAAGCGTTTATTTTTAAGCCACAACAACTGGATGCGACTCCACATTCCTCATGTAACTTTCTGGACCCGGCAAATACAAAGAAATCCAGCCGAGGACAAAAGAAATTCCTTGTGCTCTTAACTTGTTTGTGTAGATGCCACCTACCGGGCAAAGAAAGATCAGGCTCACGGCCTGCAAAAGTCATCAGAGCACAGTTTGTGTGTGAGATCCAGACTGCAGGGTCTGGGCTCTGTACGGCTGGGAGATGTACAATAGAATAAGGGCGTTTATGCAACTTCAAGAGATGACAAAACTTGCAGTAAGTTAGGGTTCACGCAAACTCGATCCCTCTGTATTTCATTCCCACAGCCTAGAAAAGAAAAATTTCCCCCTAGGGCTGCATCCATCTTCTCCAGGCTGACTGGTTCAAATGCAAAGTGATCGGGTTCAAGCAAACGTACTGTAAATTTGCTTGTCTCTAATGTTTATAGCTTTCTAGATAGAGTGGGGAGAAGACCGTGCTGCAGCGCATCAACTCTCCACTGTGAATTTAATTTAATTTTTTTTTTAAAAAAGGCAGATTTATAAATTCAAATTAAGCGCATTCACACAGCACAGTGAAAATCTGCATCAGGATATACTCTCGTATTACAGACACAGCACCAGATTTCTCAGGCCTAAGGCCTCATTCACAAGAGTAGTTGCACTGGGGACCTGTTTGACAGTCAGTATTCCAGATTGAAAGGAAACCTGTCTTCATTTTCATTCTGCCTGAACTACAAGTCATTGGGGTGCCCCAGCAACATCTGAATGGCTGGGGGTACCCCACCACTACTCTATACCCATATATTAATAAAGGCCTGAGGAACAGGGAGAAGCCCCTCAAGACCACACGGATGACTCATGGTTGGGCAGCATTAAAAAAGCGATGACAGTCTGCCCAAGCTGTTTTAAAACTACAAATTCCAGCAAGTCCTAAGAGCCTATGGCTACCAGGGTATGCTGGGAATTGTAGGTCTTCACTGTCAGAGAGACAGGTTGAGGAGCACCAATCTATAATTTTCCTATAGGTTTCCAGACGGTGGCTAAACAATGCACAGTGAATGCAGGAGACATACTACTCCCATTGTCCTGTAGTATGTAGGACATCTCACTGTGGAAAAACAGCACTGCTCCTTCCCATCATGACATGCCTGATTAGCAGGATACAAGGGCGACTATTCACATACAGACTGCAGGATGGGAAATACTGCAGTAACTGGCAGATGACAAAATGCTGCAGCCCGCTCGGCCTCCATAAGGAGATGGTAAATATGGCAAGTACACAAGAACTTCAGGTCTCTACAAGAGCAGAATCCACACAATAAGCTGCACAATCAAACACAGGCAGTAGGATTCATTGCACTAGGGTTAGAAAGGAGCATACAGCCCCCTGCTGGCCGTATGGAGAACACACCTCACTTACTGATGCAGCCCAAAAATAAATTCACATTGTGGCCCAGTCAGGTCTTTTCCACAGCAGTTTTTGGAAATTGTAAATAAAATAAAGGAATTTTCCCCGGATTTACACTGACTTACTGTAGATTTACCAACCACATCTGCTGGGAGTTTGTCCCAAGCATCCACCAAGATTACAGCAATAACTTTATATAGTTTTGGTACGGTATGACTTTGAATATTCACAATAAGTTTTTATCTGTCGGAGTTCGCGTGTTCAGACCCTAACCGGTCACATTACTGAGATGGCCGCACAATGTAAGTCTATGGGGAAATCTCGCTCACACAGACACAGGGTATAAAGAGAGGTGCAGGACACCACACAACTCTCCCTACTTATTCTCCTTATTCTAGCAGCTAGCGAAGGGTGTTGGCTGTCAGATATAGTATTCACCCCTTCTCCATTTTTCCCCACCACACTTTTGATATCACAATGCAGGAAGGGGTTAAATCAAACTGGAGAACTGTTTAGGCTCCATTCACATGTAGGGCATCAGCTGCAGATCTGATGCTGGGTTTAGCTATTTATTTCTACCGAGTTACACTGCATCAAATCTGCAGCATATACGCAGTGTGTGAATTTACCCTTAGGTCACATTTACACTTACTATGTTTGCTGTGGTGTTTATTCTGTGTAAATAAATGTAAATAAATGATAGAACAAAAAAGCAGATACACTACGTGCGAATGGACCCTTAGGGTTCACTCCACATCATTTTAGTCCTGTGTGAACATATGCTAGAAGTGTTGTCCAGGAGTAAGAGGACAGTGGTGTCTGCAGTACTTTGTCGGTGTTCTCCCCATGTCTGTAAGGGTTTGCTCTTATAGTCCCACTGATGTGTCACGGTGTTGAGGTTATTGCCGATCATATGTCGGCGCTGTAAACAACACATGAAGCTGCAGGTAGACTTGTGTTCAGCATTGATATTCTCCAACCAAGGCCTAAAGGGGTATTCCCATCTGATAATGGTATGACAAATGACTAAAATAACCCATGACATTGTGATTTGTGGGGATCCAACTTTTAATCTTCAGAACAAAGGGACAAGGGTCCCTTCATCTATTTCCCCTTCACAGCGGAGCTTCCATCCTCCCACTATGCAGAAAACTGTAACTCAGCTTAATTCCAGTGAATGGGGATGTGTTGCAATTCTCTGTGCAGTGGGTGGTCAGGAGTATCTCTGTGCATGGAAAAACGGAGCTGATCATGGCGGTTCTCATAGTAAATCTAGCAGTATACTCGTGATTTAGACAGCATAATTTCCTTGACAGACTGACTACCTTTAAAGGGAATCTGTCAGCACTTGTTCTGGGTTCTGAGGTGCTGACAGTGTGATGAAGGTCTGTGTCTCTTAGTGCGGTGTGTTACTTTTCTTTTTCAGATGGGTCCTGTACTTTGTCCCCAATATGTGCCGTAACTGTCTTCACAACTGTCAAAGAGGGGGAGTGGTGATGCGTTCATCCCGCACTTCGTGCCGCATCACCACTACCTCCTCCCAGCTTCTCTTGAATATTCATTGCACCCGTCCCCTGGCCTCTTGGCAACATTATCTTTAGCTGCCTGGTTCTGTGTATTGCTCGCGCTTCCACGGCCTGATTCGCGCATGAGCCGTAGTGCATCAGAGCGGCACTGAGCGAAGCCATTGTGGGCATAGGCTTTCGCCCTCAGTGCGCCTGCGACACTCCGACACACGCGCGAATCAGGCTGCGGGAAAGCGCGATACACAGAACCAGGCAGCTAAAGATGACGTCGCCAGGAGGCCGGAGGACAGGCGCAATGAATATTCAAGAGAAGCTGGGAGGAGGTAGTGGTGAGGCGTGCCGAAGTGTGGCACGAACGCATCACCACTCCCCCTCTTTGACAGTTGTGAAGACAGTTACGGCACAGATTGGGGACAAAGTACAGGACCCTTCTAAAAAAGAAAGGTAACACACCGCACTAGGAGACATAGACTTTCATCACATTCTCAGCACCTCAGAACCCAGAACAAGTGCTGACAGATTCCCTTTAAGGGTGCACTTGAGAATGCAAACCCTGAATGCATGTATACTTTTTATATGAACATTAGGCACATGCACATGCAAAGTGTTTAACACAAAATAAAAGCTATCCCCAATGCACAAGATGAGACCACCAAAAGTAAGCGTCCCCAAATGAATGGAGTGGCACAACGCATACTCTGCTGCTGCTCCACTTATACTCTATAGCTTCTTAATGCACTGAACCCTATAGACAGTAACTGGAGTGATGACCAAGTCTGTGCACTGCAGGTCCTCACACTCCACAACTGATCTCCATTCTTAGGACTGGTGATGACCCCAACAGTCAGCTAGTTATCCCCTATCCTGGGCATAGAGATAGCTTTACATTTTAGACCACCACTCTAAGCACATACTACCCCCAACAGCTAAAGAGGAGAGGGAAAAAAACAGGTTTCAGATTAAAAAAGAAGCAAGGATCTACATACCATTTTGAAGTGTCTGAGCTCGAGACTCCTTCCCCAAATTGGTGTGGAATCCCCCGACAAGTGTTGATGTTTTCCCAATGCCTAGAAAGAAATAGGTAAAAGCTTAGTGAACATAAGTCTAAATGACAGAATTATTAAATAGAAAATTGTTATATGGTTCCAATGTAATGGATGATCTTTCCATGTGTATTCAGCCAATGATCAGATGGCTGACAAAGATTTGTTTGGGTGTCGCCGACCGCATCTTTGGAGCTGACCATAAAATCAGTGTTAATTCTTTACTAATCGTCCGGCATAGGAACACATTGTTCATTTGTTATCACAATCGGTCGTATACTAGAGTATATGAGCAATCATAATTATGATCGTAACTTACTATGGTTCCATGTATAAGGGTACAAACCCACTTGACGTATTTGCTGTGTGAATCAGTCTTAAAAATAAGCAGACAAAACGCAGGTTGGCTTTATACAATTGTTCGGCGTTAAAATACGCAATTGCGTATTTTTGAAGCGTGAAGCTACATGCGTTTTTCGCACAGGTTGTTAACAACTGATGCTTTGCTAACAACAAGCTTCATGCTTCAAAAATACGCAATTGCGTATTTTAACGCAGAACAATTGTATAAAGCTAACCTGCGTTTTGCCTGCTTATTTTTAAGACTGATTCACGCAGCAAATACGTCAAGTGAGTTTGTACCCTTATGGTGAAAAAATTGCAAAAGTGCTCACTTACGATCATTTATTGTTAACTGGAGAAAAGGAAAAGTCTCTAGGTTTAAAAGGACAATACAATAAAAAAAAAAAAACCTAGAACCTTTTTACTTAATTACACATGAACAGATCAAAATATAAAAGTTTCCTCTGTGTATTCAGAGTGCTGGTATAGTCACATGAAAGCTATATACATGTAGAGACAAGGGTATAAAAAAGCTGGAATTTAAATCTAAACACTGCCACCAAGTGTACAAATAAAGAATTGCAACACATTCTGATTTACAAAGCAGGTAACAAAGGCCGCCCCATCACCAACCAACATAGCTGTGACAACTAACAACCTCAAATAGCCCCACAAACCTGCTTGGTCACATAAGCAGAGCATGCGTGTTTATTACCACAGGGAGTGGAGGATAAGCTGCTTCTAACAAAAGATCAAGCAAGTCGAAATCTAACATACCCGATGGCCCATACACAATAGATAATTTCTTGAGGTATCCCACGCATGTGGTTTTGTCTCGTGTGTGTGTGTGTCACTTTGTGCAACCAGTTATTCTACACTAAGTTTATCAAACAACCATTCTAATTCTCAATAATTGTTTGTTCCTCTTCTGACAATCTCTACTTGTTAAAAGGGTACCCTGACAACTTCCTGCTAGGACCCCAAAGGGATCTCCACTAATCACCAAAATGGAGGTTAAAGGTCACCCAAAAAACTAGGGCGCAGTGCAGACATGTATTCCTGCTCTATTGGGCTTCAGAACACTGCCGAGAGAGCTGGGCTGTCGATAACTTCTGATCTTAGGATGTGTACACTCCATATACTTTATACACTGTGATCATTAAGAAGTTATAAAGCCTTCCTCTGCCTCCAGTGCATTAGATCTTCACACATCTTACATTTCCCATAACGTTTTACAGCTCGCTCTAATTATAGCGAGAAAACCGAGGAGTGTTTGCTGTGAAGTGAATGTAACGGGGACAGAACCACCTAAATAACCCTTCACTGATATAGCACCGTAACTGCAAGTGCTCCATTTAAAGGTTTTGCCAAGTGCATCCTTTTACAGTTTGGTGGGCATGTGTTCTAGTATAAAGTAAAATTTCAGACATTTTTGGCAAGACTTCAGTGGGAAGACCACATCAAGAAGGAACACTTCAATTCTTGCATATATGAAAGCGTTACCTCCTGCAATGAGACAGACCAAGCAGTGAGGCGGGGAGTGAAGCCCATGGCTGATCAACTCTCCCAGCTATTCCTGGTTGAGGTCTGAAAACCCAGACCCCAACTGATCAAAAAGTTTGACATGTCTGTATGAGATGTGCAATTTATTTTTTTTTTTTAAAGTTGTAGTAGCATTTTTCCCATAGAAGTCAATGGCTCAAATTCAATGCCTCCCACTGCTCCATGCACCTAAATAGTGGAACAGTGAATGGATGACGCTAGTAAAATGCACCACTGGGCACATATTGCATTTTACCCCTCTAAATAAGGGGCACAGCTATGGATTTCCTATGTTTAGGCCACATTTACCAAGCTGACTTTTTTTGCGCATTAGAACAGGTGTTAAAAAAGCTGAGCTGGACACTTTTTAGGTGCGTCCCGTTTCAACATGAACCTGATTTAAAGGGAACCTAACACTTAATTTTACACTAGAGATGAGGCTGAACTGAAGCGTGCTCCGAAGCGAGTCAGATCGGTATCCAACAGACAGATGATTAGTTCTAATCTTGGGATAGCCCCTATAACAATGTATTTGTAAAGTTCCTCACTTGGCTAAATTGTAAACTGTTGCCGTGGTGTGGACATAAGCTTTAAAGCAGGCGTGTCAAACTGGCGGCCCTCCAGCAAAACTAAAACTCCCATCAATCCAGGAGAATTTGATTAATTTGCCCTTAGAGGGTCACAATTTAATTGTAAAAAAAACAAAAAAAAGCAAATTCTATTATTTATTTATTTTTTTTTGGGGGGGGGGGGGGGGGAGAAATATATATATTATATATATATATATATATATATATTTATATATATTTATATTTATATATATATATATATATATATATATATATACCCTCTATATACTGAGGCAGTGTCTGTACATACTGTGGTAATATCCTCCATGAACACTCTGCCACGCCTGGTGCTGTGTGTGTGTGTGTGTATATATATATATATATTATATATTATACATATTATATATATACACACAGCACCAGGCGTGGCAGAGTGTACATGGAGGATATTACCACAGTATGTACAGACACTATAAATTATATACTGTGGCAGTGCAGTATCTGTATATACTGTGGCAGTCTCCTCCATGTACACTGTGCTGGCCTCTGTGCTATACATAAAGACACAGCCACCTCTCCTATCTTTGCCTACAAAAAGGGAACGGTAGGCATAAGTACCGGGAGGATAGCCATATCGCCCCTATATCGGTTTGACACCCCTGATATAAAGTGTATATGCAGAAAAATCGATTCTGATAGAGCCTATTTCTTTGGCTAGCCACAAGAGGTCTTGTTCGTCTATATCCCGCAAGTGTCTCTTCCATTGGTTGATATGAGTAGGGTCTCAATACCTGGACCACCAACTGTATCTTCTGACATAACATGAGCAAGAATTACAGTCATGTCGTCTATATTCTAAGTATTGTCTTCCATGTCATATAACACACTGCACTTTGTTTCCCGCAATGTTGCTAGGAGAAGACTCTCTATCACGGATTGCAGAAAAGCAATGACTGTATACAGGACTGTGCACTTGTCTACTATGGGAGACGGCTTCCATACAGAGACCCCCCCTAGCAGCTAACAAGCTCAGGACAGTGCTACTTTACTGCTTAGGTCTATGAGGTACAATGGTTCGATGTCGCCTGAGTTGTAATGTCACAATGGCTGGCAGCCAGGGTGCCCGATCGATTTCCCGTCCTGTCGTAATGGGTCTGATCAAGGTGCAGATATAAAGAGGTTTTCAATGTCGGGAAAAGCTCAGGAGCTGATATTTACTCTGCAGAATAATGTCACCAGCAAGAGTGCGGACTCCTCACTAGACGCTCGCAGTCGCTGAGATCCATTTCCTGACATTTGTTGATTTTACGCTTATGTCAAGTTACTAAGAGCAAATCTAATGAGAAAATGGAAAAACCAATTCTCCCCCTATTTGTCATAGGCCCGGCCTCAGAGAGAGCAACAGGCGGGGGAGACAGCAGGCAATATCATGGGACAATGCTTCCTATTCATGTCATGCCGCTATGGATATAAGTAGTAAACAAACACGGCTCTAAATAGCTAACATTATTATATTGTATTATGTATTGGATATTACATACGCTCAGAGGTTTATAACCTTATACATTAGAGAACAGCATCCAATGCTATTGCCTCACATATTTACATGAGTTATATTGCTAAGGCCCCCGAGCCCTATGCTTAGTACATAGACCTAGATAGACTAAGCATACCGCTTCCCAGAAAATAAGACTTAGTAGAGGATTTGCTGAATTGCTAAATATAAGGCCTCCTCAGAAAGTAAGAGCTGGCAAAGTTTTTGCTTGGAAGCATGCCCAACAAACAGAACACCAGGGCATGCAACTGTGATTCTTTTTAGACCACCGTCCGTTGCAGATCAGCTGCATGCAGGACATGAAGACCGTCCCCTGCCACCAACCTATACGCTGTCCCTGCTGTGCTGTATGAGTGTGCTGTGGTGAGCTCCCCCTGCTGGCCGGAAGCCACCATACTGTATGCTACCTCCCGGCTGTGCTGTAACAGTGTGCTGTGGTTGCCTCCCCCTGGTTGCCGGAAGCTACCATACTGTATGCTATGTATCTCCTGTGCTGTATGAGTGTGCTGTGGTGAGCTCCCCCTGGTGGCCGGAAGCCACCTTACTGTACTATCTGTCCCTACTGTGCGAGTTTGCTGTGATGAGCTCCCCCTGGCGGCATGAAGCTGCAATACCATCTCTGCTATACATAGTTACATTAGACATCCCAGGAAATAAGACCTAGCGCATCTTTGGGAGATGTTCATCGGCCGCTCATCACTTTAACAGGTAGAGATAACATGTGTTAAATTTGTGACATGGCAAAAGTTTTGGTAGGTGGGATACAGGGTGCTGAGACCTTCACCAAAGCCCTCCCCTCTTCAGCCAGGATTGTCCAGGCTGGGCTTTGCTTAGAGACACGATGAAGGTATCTGTACAGGTTTATAGAAAGTATAAGACCACTTGCATTACTTTCCAAGAACGATGCAAAGACAATGACAAAGGGGTACCTCAACGAAAGTGTTTGTCTTTGAAATCAACTGGTGTCAGGAAGCTATATATATTTGTAAATCACTTATTTAAAAATCTATCTTGCAGTACTTATCAGCTGCTGTATGCCCCGCAGGAAAAGGTGTATTCTTTCCAGTCTGACACTGTGTTCTCTGCTGCCACCTCATTCCATGACAGGAACTGTCCAAAACAGTAGCAATTCCCATAAAAAACCACTACCGCTCTGGACAGTTCCTGACATGGGCAGAGGTGGCAGCAGGGAGCACTGTGACAGACTGGAAAGAACACAACACTTCCTGCAGGACATACAGAAGCTGATAAGTCCTGTAAGACTTGAGATAGAAGTAAAATAAATCTTTATAACTTTCTGACACCAGATGATTAGAAAGAAAAAGATTCCACAGGTTTACCCACCTGAAAATTTCGCCTCTAGGTAAGGGTCTCAGCCCTCGAACACCCACAGATTAAAACTTCTAACAAGTCACTAGGATATTCCAGAGGTTTTCAATATGAAAACATAGCCGAACCCCTGCAGTATAATCTCTGAATCATTCATGATGCCCTCTGCTGGAATCAGCCGCTGACAGTATTGCATGAAAGGTTTACAATTTTCAATCCACAACTTCAAATTTGAAGCCTATAGGTCTGAATCGACATTATGTAACATTAACTTTTATCCACTAGTCCCTGTGACTGCTAGTTCTATCATGTTAGCAGCGTCTCTGTTACTAACATTTATTTAGTATTAGTATGTTTAGTCTGGTGGACCACGGAGGCCAGCTGTCCGGACCCCTGCTGCAGCTCAATATACATAGCCACACTCTGCACAGTAACTATGAGCGCTCGTCACAAGTGCTTATAGTTACCATACAGCAGCACTGACAGAGCCATTGGCTCCCTCCCTGTCGGTCACTCTTGTGGCCGCTCTCTGCCTCTGTTTTCAGCGAGGAACGTCACTGGTGTGCCAGCACCAGGACAAGGGGAGAGTGGATTCGTGTGACCGCTGCAGTGCGGCCACAAGAGGGAAGAGAAGAGGAGACGCCGGACCCAGGTGAGTATAAGTGTTTGTTTTTTATGCTATATTGAAAGGGGGAGAGCGCACAGGGGTCCATATACTATTGGGGGAGCGTACATAGGGGTTACATACTACTGGGGCAGTCGCCCCCGATGTACCTCATTTCAAAGGGCTGGTGAGAGAAAAAATGCCAGTTTTCCCACTAATAAGGATCAAATCTGTATGTAAATAGTTCAACATTTGTGAAAAGTAACAAAACACGTTTACTACTGATGTTCAGCTCGGACCTTCACCTGACAATAGACCCTGGTAAGTGGACCTTCACTAAAAGTTGTTGAGTACCCCTGGTCTATTTCGTATGCTTGTTTTTAGATACAGTGAAGAATTTGCCTTCACTATAATTGTAAGTGGTGATGGTCAGGTAGATATGCTGTATATTGTTAAGGGCCTCTTATATCGGCCGATTGGCTAGGAGTGTTGTTAGAAATGCCTCTGCGGACGATAATGGGCCTGTGTAAAAATATACTTACTACCCGCACTGCCTGTAATCCAGCATCCGGGTCTCCAGTCCCCTGCCACTGCCGTATCTATAGGCTGCCCCCTTCTCCAGAATGATTGACAGCTGGAGGAGGTGAGGCCTTAAGATACAGCTGGCCGCCGAAGTGAGATACCAGATCACCAGCAGCATGGCTAGGATGTATAGACTGCTTGTGTTGTGGAAACTGACAGCACAGACATATACTGCTTGATTTGTCTCGCTGTGTAAAGGCACTGCAAACGAGCTGACGATATCACTGAAAGCTCTCAGCCGGCAAATAGTTAGGTTTAAAAGACCCTTTGGCTAAGTGCACACGGAGCAAAAGTGTTCTCCGCCACGGTATGCCCCCAGCCTCTCTGTCAAAATGACAAGTCTATGGGAGGCTCGCCCGCCTCCTTTCTCCACGCTGCAGAATGAACATGTTTATTCTTCAGTGCGGAGAGAGGAGGCACGCGAGCCTTCCATAGACTTGTCATTATAACAGGGAGGTTGGCGGCATTCCGCGGCGGAGAATTCCGCCACTTCTGCTCAGTGTGCACGCAGCCTTAGTCTGTGACACAAATATTTTGTTTAAGGGTACAAACACACGTACCAGACCTGTGGATTTCTAGATGCGAATTCACAGTTAAATCAGCTGCGGATCCCTTGCCTGTTTCTTGGAAAATACATCCTCGCAGAAGGATTGACATCCCGCTTTAAGTATGTGAAAGCCCTGTTAACCCCCTGCTGGCTAAAGCATACATTACCTGCTCCATGCTCCAACTCAGCCAATCAGTGCACTGCCCCGCCGCAACCACTAATTGGCTAAGCGGGACGACCAGACAACGGGAGTCCTTGAAGCAAGCCGGATCGTGGAGCGGGTAATGTATACTGCGGCCAGCAGGGGGTTAACGGGCTGTCACTTACATACTCGCAGCAGGATGTCAATCCCACTGAGTATGTATTCTCATAGAAACTAACAGGCAAGGGATCCGCAGCGTATTTGGCCGCGAGAAATCCACTGCGAATCCGGTACGTGTGTTTGTACCCTAAACGGGTGCTCCAGAGACTAACAATATATTTCAAATACATTGTTTTAATAGTTATATTACTTTCTAACTTTATTTAAAAAAAAAAATTGAATTAAATTACATATGCTATTCCGCTGACTGGCAGCAGTAAGGGGTGTCATGGCCCCTTCCACTGCCACTAACGTGTGTCGGGAACTGCAGGGTTGTCTAAGAGCCCTATTGCACAGAATGATAATCTGCCAAATCAGGCTGTCTGGTCTAAAATCATCAGCCCCCGGGCGTATCACTACGTGTCATAGTGATGCGCGGCAAACAGCTGATGAAAGGAAAGAAAATAATCAAGTTCTTACATTACCTCTCCATGCTCCCTAGTGTTCTCTTCACTTCTCCACACTCCCCACAGCCATCCCGGCCAGTGATTTGCTGAGCGGCCTGTCAATTCAAAGACTGGTGTAGAAGCTGCAGTGGCAGCTACGGGGCACACGGAGAAGCGAAGAGAACACCGGGGAGCATCGACAGGTAACGTATGGACTTTTATTTTAAACTTTCAAAGCAAGGGCTGCACGAACATCACTAACTGCCCTAGTTTATAGTGATCGGGCCATCTAATACAGCCCTAAGCCTTTATTACTGTACACAGCAGGGTCCCATTCCCCCCCCCCCCCCGGGGGCAATGTACTAGAACAATTAGCAGAGCGAGTGGTGACAGCAATCACCATTCGCTCGGCAGTGGCTGCTGCACACAGGGATTGTGTCAGGTAGCTACCCTCTGCATAGAATGTTCTGCATAGCACTGTGCTTAGACAGCCCTGCAGTTCCTGACACAAACTTTGGTGGCAGCAGAGAGGGCTGTGCAGTCCCTTACTGCTGCCAGTTACTAGAAGTATAAATCTAAATATAAAAGAATATATTTTTTTTTTTAATTAAAGCGAATGTACCATCAGCATCAGGTTTTTTTAATGGATCAGCGCTAGCACTGGGGTGCCAGTGGTGTGGTGCTTTATTTTTTGAACCGTCGCCTGTTTCCCATGCAATGTTCAGGTCTTTTCAGGAGCTCCGGCCGGCTCTGGAGCACTGGGGGAAGGCCCGCCGGCCCCCAGAGTGACAATCTCCACTTTCTAACATGGCTCCATTAGAATCAATGGAGAAGCTTCACAGAAAGGAGGGGCTGATTTATTATGGTAAAAAACCCAAAGCGATGTACTTGATGGTACATTTGCTTTAAAGCGATATATTTAAAACATATTTTTAGCCTCTGGAGTACCACTTTAATGTGTAATATATACCTGTGTTTGTTGGGTTAGCATGGTACAATGACACCATGTCACAACCATATGTGCCATTAAGTGTTAGTCACAATTAATCACAGTGCACAATTAATCGTGCAGCCATTTAAATTCCATGTTATCTGCCACAAATCCCCTGCTAATAACCAAGGGGACTCATCCAGTACAGATACCCCATGACCACCAGGGTCTTAGCACACCATGCCATACCTCTACGGCATGCTTATATTATCGTACTAAGGAGCTGAGCTCTCTTCATAGAAGGAAAGCAACCGCTGCTTTTAGCAACTAGATACTAACATTTAAAGGGGTTATCCAGCGCTACAAAAACATGGCCACTTTCCCCCTACTGTTGTCTCCAGTTCAGGTGCGGTTTGCAATTGAAGGGGTTATCCAGTGCTACAAAAACATCGCCACTTTCTTTTAGAGACAACACGACTCGTCTCCAGTTCAGGTGCGGTTTGCAATTAAGCTCCATTCATTTCAAGGAGCTGAGCAGCAAAACCCCGCCCAAGCTGGAGACAAGAGTGGGGCTGTCTCTGGAAGAAAGTGGCCATGTTTTTGTAGCACTGATAACCCTTTTAAGCTCCATTTACTTCAATGGAACTGAGTTTCAAAACCCCACCCAAACTGGAGACAACAGTAGGGGGAAAGTGGCCATGTTTTGTAGCGCTGGATAACCCCTTTAATGACGAATTGCATCAATCGCACCACTAGCCCCTTGATGACCGCAATCTATAGCAATCCTTGTATTTACAGTGTGTCAGTGACAGGAGCGGCATCTGTCATTGACCTATCAGAATCCCCACAGTAAAACTGTAAGACAGTCAAACACAGTGGTGTAGCTACCATGAAGGCAGGGAAGGCGACTGTTATGGGGCCCCTGCAGGAAGGGGGCCCGAAGAAGCCTGCTTTGCCTTCATGACAGGTACTGTATGCCACTGACAACCGACCACTGTACCCTGCTCCCCCAGGGTCCAGAGAGGAAGAGGGACCTTCCACCGCACTGTTCAGCCCCCTCACTGTAGTGCTGGGTGAGCGGGCTGAACATCAAAAGGAGAGGAACAGAGGAGCAGGACCGGCCCAGTCCTGCATGGCACAGAAGGAGAGGGATGAAGGCCCTTATGATCACATGACCCTGAATACTTCTATGTGAAGATCAGCCCGGACTACAGGAGGAGGAGGGGGGAAGCCTGGGAGCTGTAAGTGCTGTGTATGTGTGTCAGTGAGTGTACATATGTATCTGTGTATATATGTATATGTCAGTGTGTGTGTGTGTGTGTGTGTGTGTGTGTGTGTCAGTAGTGTCTGTAACACTGGTGTACGTGTGTGTGCTTGTGTATGTCAGTAGTGTCTCAAGTGATTGACAGGTTTGCTCCCAAAGATGTTCTGCAGCAGCTTCTATTAATGTTGGGCTCTAATAAAAGAACCCACCACTAATATCTGCTGCATTTTCTTTTATTTCTGGTTGAGTATTTCTTATTACACTGAGATGATCTCCCCGTCTAAAGTCTATTCATAGTGTATACATCAGCACTAGTGTAATCACATTACAACGTATATATGTGTATGTCAGTGGCGTATCTGTATATATGTTAATGGTGCCTTTGTGAGTATATATGTGCGTCATTGTCTGTGTTTGGCAGTGGGGGGAGCGTACAGGATTCATGGGGCCCCGTACAGTTTTTTGCTATGGGGCCCCATGAATCCTAGCTATGCCCCTGGTCAAACATGAATTGTAGCGAACACATTCAATGTATTTTTAGGCGAAAATTACAGCCACAACCATGCTCCATCATTATGGCCATATTTTTTACTTCAAGTGTCACTGTCGTTATAACTTTCTAAATCAACAGTAGATGTGATATAAAGAAAGTTTGCAATTTACATTCATTATTTTTTTTTTTTAGTAATGGAGAACACTGTACTTCCTGTTTTCTGACACTTTTTTTCTCAAAAAACAGGAAACAGTCAGAAAACAGGAAGTCCTGTCCTGTGTATCCCAGGCCATCTGAGCGCTCACAGAGAAGGCAGTCATGTGATTGATGGACACACTGAGCCGTGACTCTCTGTACCGGACGGAATTCCTGTGTTTAGTCTGTTTTTTGTTTTTTTTCCAAGCAGCACAAATCAGAAAATTTGCCTTCAGGAGACTGGACCTGGATTCTGGTAAGTTCAGTTTTGTTTTACAACAAGATACCAACAAAAAAAATGAATGTATATTGCAAACTTGCTTTATTTCACATCCACTGTTCATTTAGATTTTGAAAGTTATAACGACAATGACACTTTAAAGTGTAACTATCATTTTTAAAAACTTCTGACATGTCATAGCGACATAGAATTGTTGATCTGGCTACTGAGAAGCCCGACGCTCTGCCCCTTCATCTCTGCTGCAGGAGGTGAATTCCGTAGGCTGCTCATATTAGCAATCTAATTCATCTCCCTGTACTGAGATGAAGAGGCAGAGCGTACGCTCTGGCGCGCAGAAGACACTATGGGGGAGATTTATCAAACATGGTGTAAAGTGAAACTGGCTCAGTTGCCCCTAGCAACCAATCAGATTCCTCCTTTCATTTTCCAAAGAGTCTGTGAGGAATGAAAGGTGGAATGAAAGGCTCCGAAAAAATCTCTTTCAAATTCACTCTGTACATAGGATAAAACACTACAATAAAAAATTACATGAATGATGCATCAGGATCCACCCAGGATGTTATAGAAGAAGAGGCTAATAACACTGCAGAAGCTTATATAATAGCAGAAGAGGTGACGGCCTAATCTGAAGAGCCCTGTATACTGCTGCTGCCTCCTGTATACACAGCACTGCGCCCCGCCTCCTGTATACACAGCACTGCGCCCCGCCTCCTGTATACACAGCACTGCGCCCCGCCTCCTGTATACACAGCACTGCGCCACGCCTCCTGTATACACAGCACTGCGCCACGCCTCCTGTATACACAGCACTGCGCCACGCCTCCTGTATACACAGCACTGCGCCACGCCTCCTGTATACACAGCACTGCGCCCCGCCGCCTGTATACACAGCACTGCGCCCCGCCGCCTGTATACACAGCACTGCGCCCCGCCGCCTGTATACACAGCACTGCGCCCCGCCTCCTGTATACACAGCACTGCGCCCCGCCTCCTGTATACACAGCACTGCGCCCCGCCTCCTGTATACACAGCACTGCGCCCCGCCTCCTGTATACACCGCTCTGCGCCACGCCTCCTGTATACACAGCACTGCGCCACGCCTCCTGTATACACAGCACTGCGCCACGCCTCCTGTATACACAGCACTGCGCCACGCCTCCTGTATACACAGCACTGCGCCACGCCTCCTGTATACACAGCACTGCGCCCCGCCTCCTGTATACACAGCACTGCGCCCCGCCTCCTGTATACACATAAGTGTGCCCCGCCTCCTGTATACACATAAGTGTGCCCCGCCTCCTGTATACACATAAGTGTGCCCCGCCTCCTGTATACACATAAGTGTGCCCCGCCTCCTGTATACACATAAGTGTGCCCCGCCTCCTGTATACACATAAGTGTGCCCCGCCTCCTGTATACACATAAGTGTGCCCCGCCTCCTGTATACACATAAGTGTGCCCCGCCTCCTGTATACACATAAGTGTGCCCCGCCTCCTGTATACACATAAGTGTGCCCCGCCTCCTGTATACACATAAGTGTGCCCCGCCTCCTGTATACACATAAGTGTGCCCCGCCTCCTGTATACACATAAGTGTGCCCCGCCTCCTGTATACACATAAGTGTGCCCTGCCTCCTGTATACACATAAGTGTGCCCTGCCTCCTGTATACACATCACTGTGCCCTGCCTCCTGTATACACATCACTGTGCCCTGCCTCCTGTATACACATAAGTGTGCCCTGCCTCCTGTATACACATAAGTGTGCCCTGCCTCCTGTATACACATAAGTGTGCCCTGCCTCCTGTATACACATAAGTGTGCCCTGCCTCCTGTATACACATAAGTGTGCCCTGCCTCCTGTATACACATAAGTGTGCCCTGCCTCCTGTATACATATAAGTGTGCCCTGCCTCCTGTATACACATAAGTGTGCCCTGCCTCCTGTATACACATCACTGTGCCCTGCCTCCTGTATACACATAAGTGTGCCCTGCCTCCTGTATACACATCACTGTGCCCTGCCTCCTGTATACACATAAGTGTGCCCTGCCTCCTGTATACATATAAGTGTGCCCTGCCTCCTGTATACATATAAGTGTGCCCTGCCTCCTGTATACATATAAGTGTGCCCTGCCTCCTGTATACACATAAGTGTGCCCTGCCTCCTGTATACACATCACTGTGCCCTGCCTCCTGTATACATATAAGTGTGCCCTGCCTCCTGTATACATATAAGTGTGCCCTGCCTCCTGTATACACATAAGTGTGCCCTGCCTCCTGTATACATATAAGTGTGCCCTGCCTCCTGTATACATATAAGTGTGCCCTGCCTCCTGTATACACATCACTGTGCCCTGCCTCCTGTATACACATAAGTGTGCCCTGCCTCCTGTATACATATAAGTGTGCCCTGCCTCCTGTATACATATAAGTGTGCCCTGCCTCCTGTATACACATCACTGTGCCCTGCCTCCTGTATACATATAAGTGTGCCCTGCCTCCTGTATACACATCACTGTGCCCTGCCTCCTGTATACATATAAGTGTGCCCTGCCTCCTGTATACACATCACTGTGCCCTGCCTCCTGTATAGACACCATCACACGTCCAGGATGTGTTTCCCCCATTCCCCCAGCACAGCGCCCCCTGTGGAGGGTAACACTCGTCAGTCACTCACATTCTGATGACACGAACTGTCCCACCGCTGAGGAGCCGCCTCCTCCGGTTTCCACAAACTGCACCTCGGATACAATAATATTGTCCTCCAGCACCGACCCGCAGCCGGTACACACGGCATCTCCCCGGGCCGCGTCCACATCAATGTCGGTACAGCCGCAGCTCTTACACACCCGGCTGCTCATGGTGGCGGCTGCTCCTCACATGTGCTCCGATAAGTCACTGGAAGTGCAGCAGCCAGCAGCCGGCCCGAGTACCGGCCTACACACGGCGGCGCTGCCGGCCACTTCCCGTTGCAAGTCTCGCGTGGATTCACACGATGTTGTAAAGATTGGCAGTCTGAAAAATGACCACAAGATGTCGCCAGAACACAAGGAGCCGGAATTCTGGCAGCACGTTGTCTCTACGTGTCGCCGCTACGGGTGCACACCGCCATGTTATTGGTTTGATAATTACTTTTAATAATTTTTTGTCAGTTTTCACACGTTTATTTCGTACATTCTGATGGTAATGTAGCCCATAAATGCAGATATAGGAAATCATGTCATCTTATATTTTACTTTCATTGGAATTTCCTACTTATCTTAAAATTTTGTATCAAAATGGAATCTTTCACTTAAAAATCAAAAGTTTTGAGTGCAATTGCAGACTCTCCCAATGTCTGTGCGACCATGTCTTGCACAATCTAGAGATGAGTGGGAGTCGGAAACTACACGTGGCGGCTGCGAGTGGGTGAGTACAGGGGAGGCCGCAGGGAGGTGCGGGGGGGGGGGGTGGGGCGCTGCCCAGGTGGTCGCTAGATTGTCCGGTCTGCTACCACTGCTCCTATTCCACACAGGCTCGGACTGGGCCACCGGGGAGTCGGGTAAATCCCCGGTGGGCCCGAGCTGGAGTGGGCCCCACTACCCTGTCAGAAGACACAGGGCTAGAGACTGCCGCAATGTGGTCTCCAGCCAACAAGCCCCCGCCGGGGCCCCGTGCTCCCGGGGGGGCCCACTCGATCGCCGGGTGCCGCACCTTCCTTTTTAACTGGAAGCAATCGCAACAATCGCTTCCAGTTAAATGTACTGTGCTGATTGACAGTGCGAGAAGCCATAGGCTTCCCGCCCTGTCAATCACTCTTGTGACCGCAAGCAGCGTTTTTTTGCGATCACAAGAGTGTCACCTCCTCCCCTGACAGATCAGCAGCATTCTGGTGAAGTCCTGGGGGGCACGTCACCTCTGAGCTCTATGTGTCCCGCGGCGGCTGGGACTTCCGGCTGGGAGCCTGTACCAGAAGTTCCAGCCACCGCGGCGCCCACAGAGCTCAGAGGTGACGTGCTGCCCGGGACTTCACCAGGATGCTGCTGATCTGTTGAGAAGAGAGAAAAATAGACCTGCGACCGATGGGGAGCGTGTTGTAAGGTGATTGTTTTTGTTTTTTTCAGAGGGGGACAACAAAAGGGGGCTGTATAGGGGGATGGACAACAGGAGGGGCTATATAGGGGGGTGGACAACATAAGGGGGCTATATAGGGGTGTGGACAACGAATGGGGGCTGTATAGAGGGATGAACAACAGAAGGGGGCTGTATAGGGGGATGGACAACATAAGGGGGCTATATAGGGGGGTGGACAACATAAGAGGGCTATATAGGGGGGTGGACAACAAATGGGGGCTGTATAGAGGGATAAACAACAGAATGGGGCTGTATAGGGGGATGAAAATGAAAGGGGGCTATATAGGGGGATGGGAAACGAAAAGGAGCTATAAAGGGGGATGGAGTTACCCATCCATGGCGCCCCCTGCAGGGTCCCCTTCCCCCGCCTGCTCCTGCGCTCTGTACTGTAGCTATGTAACGAGCGCTCATAGGTACAGGCAGCAGCAGCGGCACTGACAGGTCGGGAGCCATCGGCATCCTTGTGGCCGCAGGCAGTGCTTTCCTGCGGTCACAAGAGGCCGCCCTCCTGTAGTGGTATCGGCGCTTGAGTGACGTCACTCAGCGCCAACACCGCGAGGTGGGAAAATGGCCTCTTGTGACCGTAGACAAAGCACTTTCTGCGGCCACAAGGATAAGGTGATTAACTGTGGTTACTATCTGGAAACAAGGACACTGTGTGATAAATCTACCGAGACCCCACCGGGTGATTTGTCTGGGCAGCGTAAATTCCTACAGCCAGTGGCAGAGAGAAGAGCTGGAGAAGGAGAGTGACCAGCAGGGGGCGCTCCTGTGTGCCGTCCACCATGGTTGTAAATCCCCTTTCCTCCTCACCTCCCACAATAACGGTGAGTACTGCAGAGCAGCCATCTTTGGGGGAGCAGAGCTGACAGGTACAGTGTAAGAGAGGTGGTGTATGGTGTTTATAGTGTCCCACATTATCATTATTACACACTAAGGGTCCTATTCCATGGGCCGATGGGGGCTCGATCAACGATGTAAACGAGCGCCGATTTGCTATATCGGCGCTCGTTTACTGGCCCTATTCCACGGCCCTGATGATCGTTAAGCGAGGGCTGCAGGGACATCATTACCGATGTCCTTGCAGCCCTTGCACCATACATTACCTTTCCGGGCTGCAGGTCTTCTCCTTCTTCCGGGGTCCCGCGCGCTGCAGCTTCGGAGCGTGGCTGTCTGAACTAACAGACCGCTCAGCCAATCACTGGTCGGGACCGCCGCGGCCAGTGATTGGCTGAGCGGTCTGTCAGTTCAGAAAGCCCCGCTCCAAAGCTGCTGCGCGCGGGACCCCGGAGAAGGAAAAGACCTGCAGCCCGGACAGGTAATGTATGATGCTGCTAAAATCGTCCGTCGTCGCGCAGCGCTATTCCACCGTATCGATGCGCTGGTGGCGAACGATGATTTTAGGTCTGAACCTAAATTAACGATCAGCCGATGACACGATCATCGGCTGATTGTTCTCTCTATTCCACGGAGCGATAATTGGCGGAATTGGGTCAATTTGGCCGATTATCGCTCCGATTCAGCCGATTATCGCTCCGTTGAATAGGCCACTTACACCCTTGGACACCTTAGTGACATAAAAAAGTATGCTTTTTTGCAACTAGAAAAACTTTTATTTAAGTTTTTAAATTATTCGCTGTCGGCGTTAGGGATGCCCCTCGGAGCGTGGTGTGGTGGTGGTGGCGGCGGGGAAGACGCTGAGCACTTCCATGGAGATGATGGCCAGGCATTTCCTCAGCTCCTTGGTACTGGTGAAGCATCGCAGGACCAGTCTGATGCTCTGTAGGAAGCCAATTAGCATCCTGCTGGTGGTGGTAGTCCAGGACAATGTCTCACTCGCTGTGATCCACCATGAGAGCCTGTTGCAGCGGCTGGTCACCCAAGTGTGTAGCTGGAGGGTTGCGGCAATCCACACCAGCTTCTCACTGATTCTGCTCAGCATGGCTTGCAGATCGCTGGTGCTAATAGTGGAAATCCATGTGATACGCTCACCGGCAAAAGTGGTGGTGGTGATCCAGGTGGCTGTGGTCATCCAGATCTCCAGGAAGATGCTGCGGGTGAGGGTGTTGGTCCAGATGATCAGATCTCTTGTGCTGCAGATCCACGTGATGAAATCACAGGTGGTGGTGATCACACTCACTCGCTCTACAGCAGCTGTGATCCAGGCTAGCAGGTCACTATTAGTGAAAGTTCAGCTCAGTGGTGGATATCCAGCCGCCTGGTGGATGGTCAGTGAAGGCGGTTTGCTGTGCTCTGGAGATGGCTGGTGATGCAAATGAGGTCACAGGTGGTCATATTCCAGTTGGGCAGGTCTCCAGTGGTGTTGTTTGGACCAGCATTTTGATGGTGCTGGAGTTGCTACTATGTAGGTTGATGCTGGTGGAATTGGGCCTCTGCAGGTTGGTGGTAATCTTCCAGCTAGGCTGCTCTCTGATGGAACTGTTCAGCCACTGCAGGCCCCTGGTGATGTTGTCCCATTATTTCAAATCATTCGCTGTCGGCGGTAGGGATGTCCCTCGGAGCGTGGTGTAGTGGTGGTGGCGGGGAAGCCGCTGAGCACTTCCTTGGATATGATGGCCAGGCATTTCCTCAACTGCTTGGTACTGGAGAAGCATTGCACGATAAGTCTGATGCTTTGTAGGAAGCCGATCAGCATCCTGCTGGTGGTGGTAGTCCAGGACAACGCCTCACCCGCAGTTATCAGCCAAGCACACCTGCTGCAGTGACTGGTCACCCAAGTGAGAAGCTGGAGGGTTGTGGCAATCCACACCAGCTTCTCACTTATGCTGCTCAGTGCGGCCTGCAGATCGCTGATGGTCAGGGTAGAAATCAATGTCGACAGCTCACCGGTGGTAGTGTTGGTGATCCAGGTGGCTGTGGTCATCCAGATCTCCAGGAGGCTGCTGCGGGTGAGGGTGGTGGTCCAGGCGATCAGGTCTCTGGTGCTGCAGATCCAGTTGATGCAAAAATACACCTGCCATCACGTTCTGCTAGCTGCTAAAAGGGCCTGTTACTTGCCCGGTAAGCCGGGTGCTGATGCCGGCCCTGTGACTAGCGGTTGTACAACCGGCCCATATGCTTGTGTATGCAGCTCTCTCCCTGCTACGGACCAGACAGATTTCCTTGATCTTGGCATCCTGTATATCAACCCTCATTGAGTATACATTACAAGGCGTATGCAGCCCTGAACACCCTGAGGACTTGAGGGCAATAGGAAAAATGGCATTTCTAATATGTTTAGTCCTTGCTAAAAATTATTTTTTAAATCACCTGGTGTCAAGTTAAACTGATTTGTAATCTATTTCTGTATAAAAAAGTCCATTACTTATCAGCTGCTGTATGTCCTGCAAGAAGCAGCAGCAGATTAAATGTAACTTGGGCCCACCCTGGGCCCCCAGTGCGGCTGAACCACCCCGCTAGCAGTGGCGCAAGCTCAATATTCTTAGGGTAAAGGAGGACACAATCCAGCCCTGGACCGTTACTAAAATGCAGAGAGGTGGGGAGCAAGCACAGAGAGGCATTATAGGCCTAGGCCCTGCTAGTGATGTAACGATACCAGCTTTTTTATTTCGATACTAAATACCAGTTCGATACCTCAAAAAAAGATACAAATATACCTCCTTGTGCACAACAACTATCATAGCCGCAGTCTGGGGAGAGGGCCCCCAGACTGCGGCTATGATAGTTGTTGTGCACAAGGAGGTATACTGGGAGTTGTAGTGCACAACGAGGTATGTTGGGAGTTGTAGTGCACAATGTGTACAGCGCCCAGCACACTGACAGCTCCCTGCACCCGCAATCAGCGCACTCCTCTCCTGACACCCTCTGTGCTGCTGTGAAACCCCCCCCCCCCCCCCCCCCCCAATAAGATCAGCACCCTCCTCTCATGACATCCTCTGTGCTGCTGGGACCCTGTGACCTCCCTTATAAGATCAGCACCCTCCTCTTCTGACATCCTCTGTGCTGCTGTGACCTCCCCTATAAGATCAGCACACTCCTCTCCTGACATCCTCTGTGCTGCTGTGACCTCTCCTATACGATCATCACCCTCCTCTCCTGATATCCTCTGTGCTGCTGGGACCCTGTGACCTCCCCTATAAGATCAGCACCCTCCTCTCCTGACATCCTCTGCGCTGCTGTTACCCCCCCATAAGATCAGCACCCTCCTCCCCTGACATTCTCTGTGCTGCTGTGACTTCCCCTATAAGATCAGCACCCTCCTCTCCTGACATCCTCTGTACTGCTGTGACCTTCCCTATAAGATCAGCACCCTCCTCTCCTGATATCCTTTGTGCTGCTGGGACCTCCCCTATAAGATCAGCACCCTCCTCTCCTGACATCCTCTGTGCTGCTGGGACCCTGTGACCTCCCCTATAAGATCAGCACCCTCCTCTCCTGACATCCTCTGTGCTGCTGGGACCTCCCCTATAAGATCAGCACCCTCCTCTCCTGATATCCTTTGTGCTGCTGGGACCTACCCTATAAGATCCGCACCCTCCCCTCATGACATCCTCTGTGCTGCTGTGACCTCCCCTATAAGATCAGCACCCTCCTCTTCTGACATCATCTGTGCTGCTGTGACCTCCCCTATAAGATCAGCACCCTCCTCTCCTGACATCCTCTGTGCTGCTGGGACCCTGTGACCTCCCCTATAAGATCAGCACCCTCCTCTCCTGATATCCTTTGTGCTGCTGGGACCTCCCCTATAAGATCAGCACCCTCCTGACATCCTCTGTGCTGCTGTGACCTCTCCTATAAGATCAGCACCCTCCTCTCCTGACATCCTCTGTGCTGCTGTGACTTCCCTATAAGATCAGCACCCTCCTCTCCTGACATCCTCTGTTCTGCTGTGACCTCCCCTATAAGATCAGCACCCTCCTCTCCTGACATCCTCTGTGCTGCTGGGACCTCCCCTATGAGATCAGCACCCTCCTCTCATGACATCCTCTGTGCTGCTGGGACCCTGTGACCTCCCTTATAAGATCAGCACCCTCCTCTTCTGACATCCTCTGTGCTGCTGTGACCTCCCCTATAAGATCAGCACCCTCCTCTCCTGACATCCTCTGTGCTGCTGTGACCTCCCCTATAAGATCAGCACCCTCCTCTCCTGACATCCTCTGTGCTGCTGTGACCTCCCTTATAAGATCAGCACACTCCTCTCCTGACATCCTCTGTGCTGCTGGGACCTCTCCTATAAGATCAGCACCCTCCTCTCCTGACATTCTCTGTGCTGCTGGGACCCTGTGACCTCCCCTATAAATTCAGCACCCTCCTCTCCTGACATCCTCTGTGCTGCTGTGACTTCCACTATAAGATCAGCACCCTTCTCTCTTGACATCCTCTGTGCTGCTGTGACCTCCCCTTTAAGATCAGCACCCTCCTCTCCTAAAATCCTCTGTGCTGCTGTGACTTCCCTAGAAGATCAGCACCCTCCTCTCCTGACATCCTCTGTGCTGCTGTGGCCTCCCCTATAAGATTAGCACCCTACTCTCCTGACATCCTCTGTGCTGCTGTGACCTCCCCTATAAGATCAGCACCCTCCTCTCCTGACATCCTCTGTGCTGCTGTGACCTCCCCTATAAGATCAGCACCCTTCTCTCCTGAAATCCTCTGTGCTGCTGGGTCCCTGTGACCTCCCCTACAAGATCAGCACACTCCACTCCTGACATCCTCTGTGCTGCTGTGACCCCTCTATAAGATCAGCATCCTCCTCTCCTGACATCCTCTGTGTTGCTGTGACCTCTACTATAAGATCAGCACCCTCCTCTCCTGACATCCTCTGTGCTGCTGTGACCTCTCCTATAAGATCAGCACCTTCCTCTCCTGACATCCTCTGTGCTGCTGTGACCTTCCCTATGAGATCAACACACTCAGTACACACACAGTATACATAGCTCCTCACTTGCAGTCCACTTGCTCCTCTCGAGTCATCTATGCCTCCTGTGTGTGCGCTCCATCTCTCTGTGCCTCCTGTGTGTGCCCTCAGTCTCTCTATGCCTCCTGTGTGTGCGCTCCATCTCTCTGTGCCTCCTGTGTGTGTGCTCCGTCTCTCTGTGCCTCCTGTGTGTGCGCTCAGTCTCTCTGTGCCTCCTGTATGTGCGCTCCGTCTCTCTATGCCTTCTGTGTGTGTGCTGCGTCTCTCTATTCCTCCTGTGTGTGCGCTCCATCTCTCTGTGCCTCCTGTGTGTGCGCTCCGTCTCTCTATGCCTTCTGTGTGTGTGCTGCGTCTCTCTATTCCTCCTGTGCGTGCGATCCGTCTCTCTGTGCCTTCTGTGTGTGCGCTCCGTCTCTCTTTGCCTCCTGCGTGTGCTCTCCGTCTCTGTGCCTCCTGTGTGTGCGCTCCGCCTCTCTGTGCCTCCTGTGTGTGCGCTCCGTCTCTCTGTGCCTCCTGTGTGTGCGCTCCGTCTCTCTGTGCCTCCTGTGTGTGCGCTCCGTCTCTCTGTGCCTCCTGTGTGTGCGCTCCGTCTCTCTGTGCCTCCTGTGTGTGAGTTCCATCTCTCTGTGCCTCCTGTATGTGCACTCCGTCTCTCTCCTGCGGCCACTGATAACAGGGCCCGCACTGCTCCCCCGCTCTCCTCTCATCCTGCTCCATGTTCTCCAGGGTGTGTGTGCGCTCAGCTTCTCCGGATCCCTCTCTCCAGATCAATAAATACCAACCTGCTGACACTGGGAGCAGACAGTACGCTGGCGGAGGAGGTGACACCAGGTGGCAGGGGGTGACACTGAGAACATGGCCGGCGCTCAGATAAGTAATTTAAAAATAACACTTTTTGCACTTTACTTGATTGCACGTTTGCTGCTTCCTGGATGTACCTATTAAGGCTGGGTTCACACTATGTATATTTCAGGCTGTATTTGGTCCTCATGTCAGGTCCTCATAGCAACCAAAACCAGGAGTGGATTGAAAACCCAGAAAGGATCTGTTCACACAATGTTGAAATTGAGTGGATGGCCGCCATATAACAGTAAATAACGGCCATTATTTCAATATAACAGCCATTGTTTTAAAATAACAGCAAATATTTGCCATTAAATGGCGGCCATCCACTCAATTACAACATTATGTGAACATAGCCTTTCTGTTTTTTTTAATCCACTCCTGGTTTTGGTTGCTATACAGCCTCAAATATACAGCCTCAAATGTACGTAGTGTGAACCCAGCTTAAAGGTGTACAGGGCCGGACTGGGGCTGAAAAGCAGCCCAGGTTTGCCCTTTTTTTGTTCTCAGTTATCATTTTCTAAGTTAGCTTGCACTCCTCTTATCCCCAATATCTGATCAGTGGAGTGCTAGCACCAGACACCATATTGATCCCCTTTTTGCCAGAGCTTCAGCACTTGCACATACAGAGAACAAACAGAGTCAGAAGCAGACAGCTCCGTACACAGTGTAGTGGCCATACTGGGTTACTGCAGCTTAGCTTTAATTTAGTTCAGTGGAAAATGAGAAGCAGTAACCCAGCAAGGCCACTACACAATGTAGGGAGGTCTTTGCTGCTGGCTGTGTTTTCTGTATGCAGCCACCATTGCTCTGGCCAACAGCTGATTGCCGAGTTGCCAAGTTTCAGCACCCGATTGATCGAATACTGATGACCTATCTGTAGGATAGGATAACTATAAAAAAAAAATCCTTTTAAGACCCCTCTACTTTCACCCCACCTTTGAAATGGCAATGATAAACTCCTGTTCACATGGAATCAAAAGCAGCAGCAGGGAGGACTGGTCTTGCAGGGTGCTGTGACCATATTGGATATTAGATGGCCATTAACCAGACACATAAAACAATTCAAAATCTATTAAACAACACTGTATAAAAAAGAATGCCAGCTTTAATGCTACATAACAACATGTAAAGACTGGATACAACAACAAATTGATGATACAGTGTCTGTATTCTGGCTACAGTTCTAATAATGGCCATAGTAGTGGTAAAACCACAGCCTGTGGTCTATTGGCCTGTATTGAGTCCAGTATAATAATTCCAAGGTCATAGCTGGAGCAGTGACTCTCTAGCCCCTGTAGTCCATAGCCTGTGTAGGAAGTCCGTTATACAATCCTTAATACATATCAGAATATGTGGCCTCTGTGGTGGCCCTTGATATGACTTGGCTTTGTCGGCCGGTAGCAGGTCGTACCGGTGAGTGATAGCCTGAGATGCCTTGGAAGTCCAAGGAGGAGGCGCTATTCTGTTTATCCGGATCTAGTTCCTCTTCTTCGTCAACTCCAAAGGGGGTAAGATCATGGAAGTGGAATTGCCTCATAGGTTCTCCGATTATTCCGATACTGTTTGAAAACAGAGAATGATGTGAGATGAATGGATGAGCCCTTTCCCTATTACATACGTTATGCAATGTCCCTCTGGATTCCACTAAGTGTGTTCATACACATTAGATCATTTTCATACTAACCCTCCTATTCTGGTGGGAGTAGACAAGCCTTATGTGTATGGAGGGCTCCTGACTCACCAATGGCAGATGTCCGGAGAAAAACAGAGGTGGATTTTAACATGCACAATCCATTTGTTCTCATAGGAGATATGACCCCAGCAAAGAGGTCTAAAATCTTACCCCCCTACACCCATTGTAAACACATGCACACCCAGAGATAAGTGTCGTCCAAAAAACCATACAGTGAGAATCACAACCTCCTGACCCTTGTCTGATATTAAAGGGAAACTATCAGCAGGACGAATCTAGCCTGCTGATAGCTCCCTACTGCCCACGGGACCTGGAGGATGAAGGTAAGTTTCTCATCTTCAGCGCAGTTTCTGTGCTGTTTGTTTAATACCACGTCTAGTAAGGTTGTTTTGAAAACTGGAGGCAGGGCTGCTACCCCCAGAGCACTGATCCTTCAGGGTACCCCTTTAAGAACTTGCATGCCTAGCCAAAAATCCATGTATATATGGTAGTCAGGAGAAATAGCTCCTGGCCAAACTGAGCAGGTACCAAGAATAAGCTGCAGAGGAGAAACTTCCATGATAAACTTCTCACCAGGATGGGACATTGTAATCCAGAAGCTCTTCCATATCCAGGTGTTCAGTGCCTTTCGGGTGAAGTTCATGTTGATGGAACAGGTACTGGGATCTCTCCTTGGGAGTTGGAATTAGAGAGCTGAGAACAGGGGAGCAATGGGTGATGATTTTCTTGACAGGGGGCCGTTTGGCATTAGCTTTCCTGTTCAAAAAATAAGTTACTCTGGTATAAATTCACTATAAGATATAGCACCTTGCACTATGATAACAGTAGTTCTATAGCATGATATTGTGTAGTATTTAGGAAGTTTACTGTGTCACACAGAGCCTACAGCAGCGTTCTTCAACATGTAGCTATTGCAAAATTACCACTCCCTGTAGCTGGAGATACAGGTTGGAGACCACAGCTCTACAGCCTCAGTGGGGGGGGGGGGGGGGGTTGGATCGAAAAGCATAAAATCAACATAGTCACATGCAATGCTTGCACAAGAACTTTTGTAGACCTAAGAACCGCCATACAGGGTTTCATATCTTCCTGCCTAAATCTACATAATATCATATATAAACTACAACCTGGATAAAGGTGGGTGTGAGCCTCTATGTGATCATATATTAATGCTATAAATTACAACATCCATCGGAGCCTGAGGGATCGCAGTTGCAGTACAGGGTGCGGCTTATACGGCATTTGTACAGCTGCAAACCTCAAGTTCTAGGAGATGATTGATGCAAACTGTGTGGACATAAGTCTACTGAACTGTATAACAACTATATACTGTGAGTAGCATGCAGAATGCTGAAATATATATCTGGTAGTAAAAGGAGTTTCATTATTCTAGGGCAATAATTGGTCACTTATACTCTCCTAATAAAGCACACTATCCCTACAGATCTCCATTGTATAAAGCTGTCCATACACATAAGACAGCCTGTTCTGCTGACAGTGACCTCTCCTCTGCCAAGTCACATGTGGTTTAAGGGGAGAGAGGAGAGAAAGATGCTGCCAGAAACCTATTGGGCATGCTGACATCCTGACCCTTATATCCCCCCAACATCTGATGTCTGGGAAGAGTTGGGAGGCTGCTGGTCGGCCAGTTCTCACACTTATCTAACAAATATGGCCACTAGAGATATAAATACAGGGCTGTATTAACAGCTGCTGCTGCCCTAGGCACTAAACCTGGAGACGCCCCATCTTCACGCACCTATTGGCGATACCAGACCTGACCAATACCACCATACCCCCCACCCCCTGGAAAAGACACCAGATTTACTGGCAAGTCTGAACGGGAGGAGGGAAACTAAAAAAATAAAAACAAAAAAACTAGTTTTTTCTGTCCCCCTGCTCCCTGGTGCTGCCCCCCTGCAAGGTGCTGCCCTAGGCACCGGACCACGGGTGCCTAGTGGTAAATACGGCCCTGTATAAATATATACTGGCCCCATTGGCTAGTCTTATGCAACAGCGCCTTATACCTGTCCTCAGCATATGTAGCCTTCTTCTTATTCCCAGACAAGTTTCTGCTTGGCGCGGTATCCTTCGGCCTGAGGGCAGGATTAAAATTATTGGTACGCAATATTCTGCCAACCTCTTCCTGAATTGCTTCCAGTTTCTTGCGTCTGAACACAACCCAGGCGACCTGAATACAGAAACTGTATAAGCACTGTAAGGGAACAGACACACATGTAAAAAAGGAGACGATATGTGCAGCTCACAGTTCATGTACATAATAGGCACCATTCACATTACTGTATGTCAGAGGCATCACAATGGCATTTTTTTGGTACTCTATATGGGGTTATTATAAGGACTGTGCAAGGTTATGCTATTTTTCCTGTAACTGAACTTTGCTTTGTAATTGCTATTTTGTAGCTGTATACATGTATATACTTCACTTGTATGTCAGCTGGTCTTCCTCTACAGATCTTATTGCTGGTAATAAAAGCCCTGCAGCAATTCACACATTCTTTGTAACTTACATAAGAGAAGCAAAAATGTATTCCATATATAGCATAGCTTATGTGTCTGTCTATCTATCTATCTATCTATCTATCTATCTATCTATCTATCTATCTTCTATCATCTATCTATCTATCTACCTATCTACAGACAAAAAAACAGTGCAACAGCAACCATAGATATTAAAAAATGAGGCTCTTAGCAAACCATTTGATCAAACAAAGTGTACCATGTCACCATGTTAAGGTGTCCTCAGAGACATGGTCCCTACTCTAGCATTTTCACACTAGCAATGGCCTCTCCTGGGCTAACAATAAGCCTACAAGGATGTTGCATTTTTTGTTTTTTTTGTCTGTACTTTAGCCACATGTTTTTTGAGTGTGCGAGGAAACCAAAGTACCCAAAAAAAACCTTGCAAGCACAGAGAGATCATACAAACTCTTTGCAGATGTTTCCCTTGGTGAGATTTGAACCCAGGATCCCAATGCTGCAAGGCTACCATATCTATCTATCTATCTATCTATCTATCTATCTATCTATCTATCTATCTATCTCCTATCTATCTAACTATTTGTCTATCTAACTATGTGCCTATCTATCTATCTATCTATCTATCTATCTATCTATCTATCTATCTCCTATCTATCTATGTTGCTCAAAGATTGCCATTTTTTGCTGCCCCCAGAAATCAATTCCGAGGAGATTTCTGGGTGCAGCAATATGCAGGTCACAACATGACCCTATTGACATTCATTAGATGCGATGATCGGCAGCATGATGTGGCCAGGCAAAGCCATCACAGCTCTAGCCTTATCCAGTTGCAGAAACCTCATCACAATGAATCATATTTATGAAGAAAACAGTGTTACAAACAGTAATTATTGTGAGGTTTTTATTGTGAGAAAACACTTAGAGGTGGATTTATTAGGCCTGGCAGCTCACACACCGGTCTTAGGTAATCCTTCCCCACCACCACCACCACCACAAAGACACACTGCTCATGCCTCTATATAAATCCAGCACAGGGATAATTTACACCTCTAATAAATAAGGCATGCACAGGGTTTGCAAAAAAAAGAAAGTTGTAAAATGTTGTGACCTATGGCAGTCTTTGCCTAGTGCACAGAATGATAAATCCCCCTCTAAGGCTATCTTCCCACACAGTATTTTTGCTCAGTATTTTGCAACCAAAAGGAGGAGTGGATTGAAAACACAAAAAGGCTATGTTAACACACATTTGTCATTTAATGACAAATAACGGCCATTGTTTTAAAACAACTGCAATTATTTGCCATTAAATGATGGCCGTCCACTATATGTGAACATAGCCTTTCTGTGCTTTCAATCTCTACTCCTGGTTTTGGTTGCAAAATACTGAGCAGAAATACTGTGTGTGAACATAGCCTTAAGGTTCTCCATTCTCCATCTCCATTCATCATATGGGAAGCCGTCATGTCAGACATTATTATAAGAACAATGTTCCTGTCAGCAGCTGATAATAGGTAGTTTCTAATATCTAAGGCTATGTTCCGCCATTTGCATTCAGAGTCTGTACAAAATGTGGCCGAACCTATCATTCACCAATAACTGCACAATGCTTCTAGATTTATTAGCAGCTGTGTTCCCTCACTTGCAGTTTTGTTGTTATTTACATTATTACAGCCCAATTGGTTTTGTGGGCTTTGCAATTTTTTTCTAAATTGACTGGTCTTTGCCATGTGATCAGCATTACCAGGCTTAATCTGATTGTTTATGACAAGAAAAACACCTGTGATGAAGCCTGGTAATGCTGATTAGAGATGAGCGAACTGGGTTCGGGTTCGAGTTGATCCCGGAGCAATTATCTGCCAAATCAGGCGGATATCTCCCCATGTAATAGAGACAACGATCACCTGACAAGAGGGCAAATGCTTGCTCTTCAGATGATCTTTGTCTTTTAGCCTGTCAAGCTAGGGCTGCACAGACATCAGTAGCAATGTCTGTGCAGCCCTGCCCGTACAATTATCAAGCTTTATAATAGGCTTTGTAAGTGAGCGGCAATCTAGCAGATCAGTTACATTTGGCTGAGTAAAACATGAGAAGGAAAGATACCGGTACCTCAAAGAATCGTCGGTCTCTGTGCGTGGATGAAGCTCTGCCTCTGGAACATAGACAAGTGAAAACTACAATGAACTTTTTTACATGTTTCATGTTGTAGACTCTCTTATTATAATGTTTATTGAGGGAGAAAAAGAGCTGATGCCAGACACCTATGGAAAGCATTGGGATGGAGCATGTTGAAATCCAAAATCTGAGGGAAGAGTCTGGCAACCATTCACCTAATGTCATCTGTCTTCTGCCTTGGCAGATGTACTTTGTAATGACACCCTCCATTTTATAGAGAAACTATAAAGAGAAGACCACAACCTGCTGTTATGTTCACATAAAGCTGGGGACACTAAGGATGAAGGAAGTTTACTTACATTTATCCTAAAATCTTCACTTTACTCATCATGCAAATTAGGCGGCTTGGTGCACTGGGGGCATTTATTTTATTTCATGGAGTGTGGAGAATTGGATGAAAGTGATACTCAGTGATTAATCTACGTTGTAAAAACAATATCAGATCTGGTGCAACTCACCTATAAATCTCAAACCGAGGTATACAGACAGAGACACAATACTCAATGTGTCAAAAAATGAGTCTGTCCTCTGGGTATGAGAAGTACAGTGGTCCCTCAACATACAATATTGATTGGTTCCAGGATGACCATTGTATGTTGAAACCATTGTATGTTTAGACCAAAATTCTATGGAAAACTGGCCCAGGTAAAGAGCAGCACAGGACATGTAGTATCACACTAATACTGGGGATTTATGAGTAAAATGGCCAGTTTCATTTGTTGATCATCTAGTTATTGACGTGCTGCAGATCCGGACTGTCTGTAGCATTGTATGTTGAGTCTGGTCTCAAGTTACGATGGTTCAGAAAGGACCATGAAATCACATAAAATCATGGTAATCATACAAAAAAAAATCCTCCTGACACCTAACGTTCTCCTACTGCATAAACTATGATGAGAATCAAGTGGAGTAGCAGACAGCAGAGGAATGAAGTGGTGGCCATTCAAAATCTGCTCATTCCACTTTGTTCCAACATTGTCACATGACTTGTTACTTGTTGTATGTGTCCAATATGCAGAAGAGGATACAAATCGGCTTCTGTATATAATGTATCAATTTGAATGCACATGCACATCAGTGGCTGTAAGCCCGGCGGATGTTTCTTTAGGTCTCAGCTGAAAAACTATGAATAGTTTATATGGATAGATCTGTTAGGACTTGTATTGGTAAAACTGCTGAGTAAAAACTCCTCAGCAGAAACAATGCTACACAAGTGTTCCCAAGCACAGCTTTTTTTCTAGAAAGGTATTAGTTGCTGTTAGTACAAGTCAACCTCTCGTTACAACGAACAAAGACGCTACCGGCCGCTTGTCCTTAAATGATCCTAGTTTGGCCGGAAAACAAGTATGTAAATAGTTAACAAACAATGAGCAGTAACATGCCAGTAACATAAGTTCCAATACATGGCCTTATACATCAACTTCAATAGAAAATACACAGATTCAGATGGCTGAAAGTAAAATGGAGCAGACAAAGTCGACAAAAGATTCTGTGTAGTTACAGAATGAGTCAACGGGTTTGTGGTTTTAGAGGGCACTATCACAAAAATGAAGAACAACAGGATTGTTGATCTGCTCTAGAGCCTAAAGCTGATCGTACACATTAGATATGCCTTGGCCTAATCTTTCTATTTTTTGGGGAGATAAGCTGTCACCAAAGGAGTTTGGCAGCAACTTTCTTTCCTTCTGCAACACTGAGCACATGCACACTCTGGCGAGCTAAACGTACATGTCTGTGAGAGGATAAGAAGATAGCTGTCAGGCTAACAAATGTTCATCCAGCAACTATCTTATATGTATGTAGGTTTATGCTGTCCTATCTCAGGGTAGCATAAACTAGTGACAGAGAAGCTGAACAGAATGATGTATCACTTACATTGTTCTGTGTAGCTGATCCAGAGATCTCCTGCTGAATAACATGGATAATAAGTAGTCCCCTCTATTATGTGCGTGAGCTCAGTAGTTCTTGATATTCATGAGAAGCAGAAAACTCCGCCCACCAGCTGCTGATTGGCAGTTATCTATCCATGCTGTCTATAGGCATCCAACGGTAAATCAACAGCTGGAGGGTGGTGAAAGGGGTGCGGCAAGTATCCTATTTTCCTGTATATTAGGAGAACGTCTGTACAGAATGATGTAAGTAATACACTGATCTGTTCAGCATTTTTGTCCCTAGTTTGTGTCTTATCTTATCTGTTCTGTCTTATCATTAAGGAAATATTATGGTGTTAATGGCAATAGAGGAGACCACAATTTTATAATCCAAGGATATCATACTTTCCACATGCCATATGATGTTGTTTGCCCATTCCTTCTCCGAGTACAAGAATGGAGTACTTAAAGGCAAGGTGCTTCATTGCAGTTTCTATTGTCTTATTAAGAGCGTCCATCTCCTCTTCTTCTAGAACTTTTGGTCTCCTGGAAATCCAAATAACAAGCAGGATTACTTTATTGATAAACAATAGCCATATATATATATATATATATATATATTGTGGTGCCCTGGATTATGAACATAATTCGCTTTGGGACCGTACTTGCAATCCAAATCACTCTTAAACCAAAGCAGATTTTACCATAAGAATAATAGAAATGCAGACAATTGGTTCCACACTCCAAAAATAATGATTTTTTTAATTCTGAATAACAAGTAAAACAAATGAAACACACATTTAGAAACAGCTGAACATGTCATATTATAAGTTACTGCACATTAATGGAGAGGATGGAAAACACAAGGGCTGGCAGAGACTGCAGGGAGTATGAAGGAATGAGCAGGACAGATGTGGGCCTATACATGCAGCACTCTCTATCCGGGGAGAGAGGGGTTACAGCTATGAAGAGAATACCCCCCCACAGTCCTGTCCCCTGATGTAAGCCCCAGCCTCAAGTGGATCTGCTATGATTTATAAGGTGAGGGAGACTTTCTGGGTCAGAGTACAGTGCTGTAGAACCCGCTATGCAGACCATGCCCCTCCCCCACTCTCCCTCCCTCCCACATTACTTTTCTTTACTAAGCCTAATCTACAGCTTGTATAATACTTCAGAGCTACATTCATTTTCTTTTCTGCTGGCGGAGCCATTGTGTACATACATTACTTATTCTGTGCTCTCCTGAGTTATCTCCTATGTTATACTTCAGAGCCACACTCAGTATTCTGCTGGTGGGATCAGACATTATATTACTAATTGTGTACAGAGCCCAAACTATCGCTTATATTATACGTCAGAGCTGTATTTAGAATTCTTTAGGCTTCAGGACAGAAATCTCCCAGAATTCCCTCCTCCACTTATCTAAACTCTGGGAAGTGTTATATAAATGCTATCACTTTATTAAGAATAGTGCATGGCTGGCCATAACTTTCGCAGTGATCACAGATTCACTAGCAAAACAGTCCTGTAGTGATGTTTTTTGGCAACAAACACCTATTATTATGCAAAATCTAAAACAACATTTTACAACTTTTTCTCCCCATAATTCTATATACAACATTCTTACGTAAAAAAAAAAAAAAACAACACTTACGGCAATAAAGATTTAGGCTGTTTGCCACGGGACTGCTTTACCAAAAAGCAATACAAGTAGTTGATCAAGGCCATGAGGAAGTCATCAAGTTGCTGAGATCTAGAAAAACAAAAGTTTTTTTTTTTAATTCAGTTAATTAATCTGCAAAAAAATGATCGATGGTTGTATGTAATAACCTTCTAATATCCTATCAATCAGTGACTGGGTATTTATATATATACAGATTAGTACTGGCAGTAAGGGTCCATATACAGAACAAACCCCCTGCCAACAAGAGCGCCAACCAGTAGAATGGTGCTTATTAACCCCTCCAAGACCGAGCCCTTTGATGCACGGATGTCCGGATCAAATTAAATCGATGTTCCTTCTCACCTTCTAAAAGCCATAGCGCTTTTATTTTTCCAGCTACAGGGCTGGTTGGGGTGTCATTTTTTGTGCCATGATCTAGTTTTTATTAATATCATATTGGTGTAACAGAAAATGTTTAATCACTTTTTATTATTATTTTTTCTGATATATAATTTAATAAAATCAACAATCCTGGTGTGTGTGTGTGTTTTTTCTTTTCCGTTTACGCCGTTCACCTTGTAGGAACAATAATGTTATATTTTAATAGATTGGACAATTACGCACGCTACGATATATCATATGTTTATTTATTTGTTATATTTTTATTTTTATAATGGGCACGGGGGTATTTTAAACTTTTATTGGGAGGGGGGTTTATAAGGGTTTTTTTTAAATTCCTTTAAAAACTTTTTTTTTTTTTCACACTTTTCACTGTAAAACATTAGATTGCATATACTGATCTAGGCTATGCCACAGCATAGCATAGATCAGTGTTATCGGCAATCTATGCATAGAGCCTGCCTCAGGGCAGACTCTATGCACAGATGGCCGAACCGACAGGACAGAGGTAAGAGGCTTAACCCCGTCCGTGGGTACATGCGATCGGGACCTTGCATGGCTGCGGGGGTCCCGATCACTCAGTGATTGAAGCTTGTTCTGTCACTGAGTACCTTAAACGCCGCGATCGCAACGTTTAAGGGGTTAATGAGACGCAGCAGCAGGATCGCAGCTGCCTCTCATTACCTCCAGCCGTGGACACTGATATGTGCAGGGCTGCTCTCACTGCAGCGGTCCCGCACACATCAGTCAGCCCCTGAAGTCAGGAATGTATATATACATTCCTACTGCACGAGGTATGTGCAGTAGGAACGTATATATACGTATTACTGACGGGAAGGGAATAAAAGGAGCTGAGCTGTGGTCTTTTAACATGTTGAAACGCAACGATCATGTCAGCAATAGTCTGCTGTTCACCACCTTGCGTAATAGGAGCGTTGGCAGCAGACCGCCACTTACTTCAATGGGCAGGCCAGACGTACTAAGGATGGCCCCCCTACTGCTCCCTGCACCCCCTAGCTCGCTGTCTGTGTAATAGCTGTCACCACTTCGACTCATGCTCAAGGATGCTGTCGCGTCCGCTCCCTTGGCTCAGCTGATCCCAGGGCCCCAGTGCAGGGGCCCGCACGGCCATCCCTTTGGCCTCTTAGGGAGCCTGTCTGTGCTCTTTCTCACCCCCTACGGTGCATTTCATCTGCAGCCTGTGCCTATTTATTTCCTGATCACCCCTGGCTCTCTTCTTGGAGCCTCTGCTTTGCTTCCCTAAGCACTGTGGTCCCAGCTGATTTCTGCCATGATTCCTGTCAGTGACTCGTGCCCCGTGGTTCCTGCCTGTGAGTCCTGTCCGTGCTTTCTGCTGTGTTCCTGCCTGCTGACCTGTCTACATTGTCTCCTGCACCTCACCCACCACTGCTAGCAAGCCAAACAAGGGGTAGCAACCTGGGGGTAGTCTGCATAGCAAGTCCATCCTGCCTTGTGGCCGGCTCTGACGATGACTAGTGGCCCCTTAGACTTGGTTCCCTGGTGTGGCTTACACCATCGCTAGAAGCAGTCCTGTGGATTCACGTGGGTAACAAGGGGGAAGCGAGTGCTGACCTGACTGGTCGGCGCTTGCTTCCCCCTCAATATCATGTTGTGTAATACAAACCTCTTATTGGGCAATGATCGGCTCATCTGACCAATAGTCAACTCACATAAAAGGCCACTTTCTAGTAAACTTGCTCAGTGTACAGTATTAGTAAAATACAGAGCATATGCCATAAATGTCCCACTTTAAAAAGAGCAAGGAAAGCCAATCAACCCTTGTGTTAAGTTATAGGGAGTGCTACCTATATACTGCATGGAATAATAGAAAAACATTTAGGGATCCCAGCCCTCTGACTGAATAAAGCTCAGACAGGGATTTCAAGGATGAGCATAGATCTAGCAATAATGCGAAGAGAAAGTTCCGGGTTGTGGTATCTGCTATGGGAAGCGTTACTGATGTTTTACATTTACCCATGACTGATCTATTCGCTTTTATGAACATATTTTTTGCATTCAATAGTGCATGTGATATACCTGAAAATGTTGGAAAACCCAAAAGTCAAGCAGAGTCGTTCTTGTTCTTCAATCAGGTTTAAAGCAACTCCTGGAAGACAGTGGGATATGTACATTAGTTATGTTCTCAAGTTTTCTTGAAATTCCTTTAATCTGGCATCTGATGATATGTCTGTGCACGCTCTGTATAGATAGAGGACCACCTCTCTAACAACGTCCTATAAGGGATCTATGTCTGCCCCTCTCTAGCTTTGGAGGTCTTCTTTTTGCAACAATTGCACTAGATAATCTATATCGGGACTTGGAGATACTTCAGCACTACTAGTCCTGATAGCTCTAAACTAGGGATATACAGTAGTCTATGGTGCGGACAGACATTTAAAGCGACTCTGTACCCACAATCTGACCCCCCCAAACCATTTGTACATTCAGATAGCTGCTTTTAATCCAAGATCTGTCCTGCGGTCCGTTCGGCAGGTGATGCAGTTATTGTCCTAAAAAAAATATCTTTACATTTGAAGCCCGTGCCAAACGGGAGTATCTGTGCCCTAACTTTGCACCACCCCTCCGTCCCTCCTTCCCACCCTCTTCAGCATTAGGAATGCCACTGGAGCATTTTCTACATGCTGAACACTGCACAGGTCCTTAAAGGGGTAGTGCGGCGCTAAACAATTATTCACTAAATAACACACATTACAAAGTTATACAACTTTGTAATGTATGTTATTTATGTGAATGGCCCCCTTCCCCGTGTTTCCCCCCACTCACGCTAGACCCGGAAGTGTAGTGCATTATACTCACCGCATCTCGTGTCGACCCCCGTCCGCCATCTTGGGTCAATGACGTAGTCTTCGGGAGGCCGGTAGAACCGCTCCATCTGTCCCTTATGCCGGCCCCCCTCTGCCACCTCATAACTGTGCTCAGCCGCGATTGGCTGAGCACAGTTATGCTCAGCAAATCGCGGCTGAGATGCTAATGACACGGCAGAGGGGGGCCGGCTTGAGGGACAGATGGAGCGGTTAGGCCGGCCTCCCGAAGACTACGTCATTGTCCCAAGATGGCGGACTCGGTCAACACGAGATGCGGTGAGTATAATGCACCACACTTCCGGGTCTAGCGTGGGGGGACACAGGGAAGGGGGCCATTCACATACATAACATACATTACAAAGTTGTATAACTTTGTAATGTGTGTTATTCTGTGAATAATTGTTTAGCGGCGCACTACCCCTTTAACGATCCAGCTTATGTGCCGGGCTGCCACAGGTGGGGAATAGGAGGCAATCTGCCTGGAGAATTCCTAATGATGAAGAGGGTGGGGAGGAGGGACGAATGGGTAAAAAAAAAAAGTTTTTTTTTTAGGACAATAACTGCATTACCTGCCGAACGGACAGCATAACAGATCTTGGATTAAAAGCAGCTATCCGAAGGTAAAAGTGGTTTGGGGGGGGGCAGATTGTGGGTACAGAGTCCGTTTAAAGGGGAACTGTCAGCTAGTAAAAAATTCTAAACTGCTTACAGAGACCATCTATACCTGTCTTGTAGTTGTCCGAGGCTGCAATCATCTAAAAAAATAGAGGCAAGGTGATGCAATTAGGTTTCATGGCCACGCCTCTCTGACACTTTAGAGCAGAATGCCTTTTTACCCAATATTATTTCCAAATGTCAGTCAAGCATATTTTCATTTGGACTCAAGGTGGCGCTGTAGCAGACACAGTTTGTAACAATAAGTCTCCACTGTCTATTACCCTTTGTTTAATGCAAATCGTGTTATGATACTTCCTTTGGGTCACATCTATAGCAGTTTAGTATTTTAATAGTCAGGTGTAATTTTACCTTTTTAGCTGCTTTCTAGTCATGTTCAGTATTATAGAAAAAAATTAAATAAAAGGTTGGGCTTCTATGAGGACTCCTGTGGTCATTCACTTGTTCCCTCAATTATGGAATATGAATTAACCATCAGCGGTATTACTCATCCCCCAGGTCCTGCACCTATTTCTAGTATTAGTTTTATGTCACCTTCAGGCCCCACAGATAATGCAGCCATATCCAATACACCCCATATACCGATACCCAATATATATGGACATATAACATGGATGACACTTACTTTTCACATCTTCTAGGGTCACAAATTCATGCTGCTGCCTCTTCTTCTGTTTAGGGGATTTAGTGATTCTGTCCGTGGAGCTTCTTTCAGGGGATTTAGATCCAGGTGCCCAGCGATAGGAAGTGTCAGATCGTCTTGAATTGGAAAAGATTATGTTCTACTGATACATACTATTAAGACAAAGATATCTTCTTACATTGACTATTTGGATCAATTTACATTACTATAAAATTTACTATACTAGAAATGTGAGGGTCTTAGTATTCAAATTTTTTTTGGTATTTGAAATAATAATGATGAGGGCCCACCCGCCAGGACGGGGCAACTTCATTGAGATGGGTCCCTACACTAACATGATACCTGGGCAAACCCTTAGGGTGCTTTTACACAAGAGAGATTTAGCTGACAGATTTCTGAAGCCAAAGCCAGGAATGGATTTGGAAAGAGTAGAAATCCAGTCTTTCCTTTATTCTTGTCATCAGTTTCTCTTCACTGCAGATCAGTTCCATTGAAGTGAATGGAGCCAAGCTGTAATACCACACACAACCTGGGGACCAGGGTGGCGCTGTTTTCATAAGAAAGCAACTATATTTTTCTTCACCGCAGCACATAGATAAAGCAAAATAAACTCTAACCTTAGAGCTGTGACTTGAAGATTCTAAGACTCAATGAAAAGTCTGACCTACCATATTCTTTCAGGAAAAGAGAAGAAGATTCCCACCGGGAATCATTGAGGCTATTGGCAATCACTCTTTTAAGTCATCTCTAAGCAGCTTGGAATGAAGGTGTATCAGTGGAGATCCCCACTTGAGAACCCCAACAGTGTTATGACCCAGTTTTCCCAGACTCCACAATACTAAGCCTTCCTTGTTAACATTTGTGCTTATACCAAAAAGTCTCTTTTATATGATCTATTGGCTTATATGGACGTCATTGTGGATTGCAGAGCACAGTGTGTTACTGCCGCCCAGCTTTTACTGACGCAGATAAAACTCAGAGACAGCTGAATATTTCACAGTGTGTGTGAGTTATACCATGCCTCTGCTCTGGACATCACTCAATGTAAAGCAATCTGTCTATTGTAAAATCCCATCAGATGGTGCACTAAAAATGGACTATTGTGGTCTGGCAAAGCCGGCTAATCTGCTGGAAATCTAACACTTGAAGGCCAGGATCCACCCCTGCCAAGATATTATCATATTGTAAATTCTTCAATGTTCCAGTCATTGCAGAAAAATAGATGAGGATAATAGAAGACAGATCTGAACATGTGTTCCAGTAGATTATTTGCAATGCAAAAAGTTAACTGGAACCAGTGTGTGCAGATAGAATGCTGCTATTGTTTAGCCGAGATCATGGAAAAGATCTTATTTAAAGGGGTATTCCCTCTCTCTATAGTGATGGCATCTTGCTAGGATATGCTATCACTTGAATGGGGCAGCACTGCAGTTCCTTCCATAGCCGGGATGCCGAAATCCGTTGTGCAGGAGTAAGACACAAAGGGATGTGATGCTGGACCAGTGCTGTGTCCTCTTTATTCCCACAGTCAGTGGGTCACAGAGGTTACTTTCCCATTAGTATCCTAGCAAAATTGCACAAGCCCCATAGAGTTACATTATAAGGACATCTTGGTCCCATGACACAAAACCAGGAGACAATGCGCTTAGCGCGGTCTTCTCCCAGTTCAACAGACTTCGATTGATAAAAAATGTTGACATGTCCCTAGCACTAGAATATTCAGTGATACTTTAAGGAGTTTAGAGTCCCAGCAAGCAATAGGGTTTAATACAGAAACTGTTGTTGGCCAACACAATAGAGTATTCATTTGCACATATGGGGTTTAGATATTGTTGACGGTATTCTAACATAAATTGGCAAAACATTACATCAACATATTCTCTGACAATTCACCCCAAATAAGGAGCCTTAACATGCTTCTGTCACTTTAAAAACTTTTTGATCAGCCCCAGGGGCGTAACTATTGCTGTAGCAGGCACAGCAGCTGCAACAGGGCCCGGCGCTCTGGTGCGGTAATGGACTGGGCCCCCTGATCAGGCATCACTGGCAGCGCCTGTTGGCAAAGAAGGCCTCCCAGGTGCTGCAAATGTCCCTCTAACTGCAGGCACTCCTGATTAGCACTTGCTGTTAAATACAGCGCTGTGATTGCAGAGCAGGTAGACACTGGCTCCTCGCCCTGCCAACCACTCTTGTGGCTCTAGTGCACAAGTGATGTGCCAGAGCACTGGGGGGCAATAAAAACTTTGCTATGGGGCTCAGCCATTCACAGTTGGGTCCCTGAGTCAGTGTGTAAGCAGTTATGATTAGCACCTGGTTTCTCGGACATGTCAAAAGTTTTTTTTTTTTAAAAGTGACAGTGCCCATTTAAGCTACCATACACATAAAAAATGGCACAATGGCAGGATCAGCTGACCAAGTAATATTTATGGGGGGCTCTTGACCCTTCTTTGATGGAAGATGTCAGGGAGAGAACAGTGACAAACAATGGATTACAACTACCAGGCTGGAGGCTTGTCTGAAAAGTGTACATTTTCTTTAATAGCAAAAAAATTGTAAAATACTAATCTGAATCTGAAAAAAAAATTTAAAATGTACCTTGTAAATTCAAGTGTTTTTGTCTCCTCTTTCCAGTACCATCTTCCTGGAGAAGGTTTTGTTGTCTGTAGGCAAAATAACACATGAATATAAGATCTAGTCTTAAAGGGAATGTGTCATCAGCAATGACCTATTGCTTAAATCAAGTTGTTTTTTTTTAAGAATTTTGGTGATGCTTCCCGATTCTTCATTTTACTACATGGGCAGGATGACAGTAAGAGCATGTTAGTGAGTACCACTATTTTTTGTTATTTTATATTATTACTGTGCAGTACTTTATTTTTGCAGTGTCTAGTGACGGCATTGCTATTTAGCTAATTGCTTAGAAGTGTTATTTAGCCATGGCATGGCACTGTTATTTGGCCAGTATATCATATGGCCCTTACCACATGACCACATTGACAAGTATTATGCTGCGTTTACACGAAACGATAATTGGCCCGATCGTACGATTAACGACGTCGGAGTAACATTTTTTTTTCATAACGATCAGCGTTTAGACGGTACGATATATCGTACGGAAAAATCGTTTTGGGATTGTTTTAAGATCGCCCGCCCGCAGCCCGGCCTCCCGCTCATCTGCAGCCCGGCCCCCAGCTCATCCGCAGCCCAGCCCCACGGTCATCCGCAGCCCGGCCCCACGGTCATCCGCAGCCCCCTGCGCCGGCTCAATCGCCACCCACGGCGGTCCGATCGCCACCCCCACTGCTGCTGCTCCGATCGCCGCCGCCCCGATCACCCCCGCCACGAGCATACCTTACCTGCTCGGCATAGCGGGTGCATTGATTGGCTGAAGAGGGGAGCCGGGAATTTCAAACAGCTCCTCTTCAGCCAATCAGTGCTGCCGTGCATTGATTGGCTGAAGAGGGGAGGCGGGAATTTCAAACGGCTCCTCTTTAGCCAATCAGTGCTGAAGAAGAGCACTGATTGGCTGAAGAGGAGCTGTTTGAAATTCCCGCCTCCCCTCTTCAGCCAATCAATGCACTGAAGAGAGGAGCCTTGGAATTTCGAACACCCGCTACGCCGAGCAGATAAGGTATGCTCGCAGCAGCGGCGGCTGCGGGGGGAGGGGCGATCGGAGCGGCGGCGGCGGGGGGGCGATCGGGGGGGTTGGGCGATTGGAGCGGCGGGGGGGGGGGGCGATCGAGCCAGTGCAGGGGGCTGCGGATGAGCGGGGGGCGGGGCGCTTCGGGACTTTCGCGACGACTGTTTACACGGAACGATCTGCGAATTTTTTGCGAACGACGAACAACGATTTTAGAACATGTTGTAAGATCAAAATGAACGATTTCTCGTTCCTCGTTTGCTGCGTTTACACGTATGATTATCGTTAGAATTTGATCGTTATCATGCGAATTCTCACGATAATCGTTCCGTGTAAACGCAGCATTAGATGCAATGTTACAGTGGTCGTTTGGGAGCATCCCGTACACCTTATCAGCAGCCTAATCCGCGCAAGTGGTGGGAACGTCCGACAAAAGTCTAAGGTGTATGGGGACCTTAAAGAGACTCTGTCAGCAGGTTTATGGTGTCCTATATAAGGGTACCATAAACTAGTGACAGCGAAGATGAACAGAATGATGTATCACTTACATTGTTCTGTGCAGCTGGCTGAGAGATATCCTCCTGAATAAGTAGTCTTCTCCATTATGTGCATGAGCTCAGTAGTCCTCAATATTCATGTGCAGCAGGAAACTCCGCCCCCCAGCTCTGCACATGGGCAAAAACGTCACCTGTGTGTGTGTTATGGTTTCTGTCCTGAAGTTCCCATTTCAATGGAAATTTTGTAGCAGGACCATGCAGAACAAAGTGAAGTGACTTTTATTCCACGTTAAATCGAGATTTTCTTAGATGAAACCAGCGCTACTTTCACACAGTTTTGGCTGTGATTTTTTTCTATTTTGTGAAGTGCCTAGTGTATGGCCAGCTTTATACTGAAGCCCCATTTACTAGGTCCGGTAAGGGGGGGGGCATAATTGTGTATTAATAATACATAGTAACGTGTTAGTAATAGGATTACGTGACTACACAGTATATCATCTGAATAGTTATTATTAGAGGATCCTTTACATATGTGACTGCCAACTTTACACTGATACCAGCTCTACACTACATGTCATTTACTAAGTGTATAGTGACCCAGGCAGAAATATTGGAAAAACACTCAATTAATAGACTAACTGCATTAATAACGTCAGTGTTTATTGATACACTTACGTGTTTTATTGTAAAAATCTAATAAAAAATATACAGCAAAATAGTAATGTTTGGCGTGTAGAGTGTCCATGTATGACACTGGAGGATTTCTGTGCTTACCTGCTCCATGTTGTCACCAGACCAGACTCTGCTCAATGTTTATCCGAGCTCGTCTGTCACTAGGTAACTAATCTATTGTAACAAACTGGGTGGGCAGGATGAGAGGACAGAGCCAGGGGCGGGCACATACACAGGCTTGGCTACGGGGATCACATACAGCCCCACTGCAGGGACACGGCTCTGGGTTGGTGCTGGACTAGGATACCAACAGGAAATATGAAAAAATAAATGTTTGGAAGCCAAATAAAATAATATTTCAGCTATAAAGCCATGCGTCAGGGCTCAGCCTGTGCTGCTGGTAATTTTCCACATTAGTTCTTACATCTCAGGTTACTCTTCATCACCGCTCCCTGCAGTTTATTTGGAAACAGCCCAAGAAAATGCCAGCTTGATGCCAGCTACTTCTTCACATTACACGGTTATGATCATGGGAATCAGCCAGGCGCCAAAATCCTTCATTATGACTCACAATATTATCGGTACATATAACGCTGAGCCGTATAGTCCAGTCTGGTCTCATGCAATAAAACAGAACAGTTTGATGAGACGTCAATAAATGTCATTCTGTACAGTCATTCTGTCTGCAGTCCTCTTACCCTAACCCCCTAATACACATGCATGCTCTGCTTGGCTGAAGAGAGAGGTGGAAAACAATGCCAGGCACCTCTGAATCAGCTTAAAGGGGTTATCCAGCGCTACAAAAACATGGCCACTTTCTTCCAGAGACAGCCCCTCTCTTGTCTCCAGCTTGGGCGGGGTTTTGCTGCTCAGTTCCATTGAAGTGAATGGAGCTTAACCCCTAGATGGCCTAGGACGTACCGGTACATCTTGGAAGCCTTTTCCCAGACGACCCTGGACGTACCGGTACGTCCTGAGCTATGAAGCGCGCTCCGGAGCGGAGCGTGCTTCATAGCAGGTGGGGGCCGGCTGCAATTAGCAGCCGGCACCTCACTGTTAATAACACGCTGCAGCGATCGCGCTGCAGTGTGACATTAACTCCTTAAACCTAGTATAGATAGTAATCCACTGGTTCTCTTATAGAAAATTAAGGACAAGGTAGTCTCGAGTATTCAATTGCAAGTGCTTTTGTGCATCATTTATTTTGTAACACTGGTAAACACAGACATTATCCGACGTTTCGGTGAAGGCACCTTTCTCTAGGAGTCTGTATAGTAGATATCAACAGGGACTGTGGATGTTGATGTGCTGGCAAGGCTGCGCCTGCCTGGAATAGCGGATCCGGGTGTGCCGATGGTTTCCACACAGTACATGTGGGGGATGAGGCACCGGATGGCAGGACCAGGTGTCGGTCCGGGAAGCGTGGCTGGAGGTTCGCGAGGCTGCGTCACAGGCTCCTAGAGAAAGGTGCCTTCACCGAAACGTCGGATAATGTCTGTGTTTACCAGTGTTACAAAATAAATGATGCACAAAAGCACTTGCAATTGAAAACTCGAGACTACCTTGTCCTTAATTTTCTATAAGAGAACCGGTGGATTACTATCTATACTAGATTTACTCGTTTCCACCTAGAATATACTACTGAGTGATACTCCTTCCTCCCACTATTGATTAACTCCTTAAACGCCGCAGCCGCGGCGTTTAAGTGTAAGTGACAGGGGGAGTCCCCTGTCACTTACCGATCGGGACCCTTGCAGTGTGACTGCAGGGGTCCCGATCGTTAAAACGGACCGCGGGAGTTCTCTCACCTGCCTCCGTGCGGTCCGATCCGCACTCTGGTCACTGAGCCTGCACAGGCAGTCTCAATCAGCAGAGCGCCGATAACACTGATCAATGCTATGCCTATGGCATAACAATGATCAGTGTGTAACATGAAAGTTATATATGTATAAGTCCCCCAAAGGGACTTAAAATGTGTAAAAAAAAAAAAGTTAAAATCACTAACACACTGTCCCAAAACCCCTCCCCCAATAAAAGTCTAAATCACCCCCATTTCCCATTATATAAATAAAACATATAAAAATAAATAAATACACATATTATATACTGTAGCGTGCGTAATTGTCCGATCTATTAAAATATAACATGCGTCATTGCGAACGGTGAACGGCGTAGACGAAAAGAGGGAAAAAAGTGCGCGGATTAACGATTTTATGTTACATTATATATATAAAAAAAAAATTAATAAAAAGTGATCAAAACGTCCGATCTTCACAAATATGGTATTAATAAAAACTAGAGATCATGGCGGAAAAAATGACACCCCATACAGCCCCATAGGTGAAAAAATAAAACGTCACAATAAGCGTCACAATAGGCCCATTTTATTAATATTTAAGTGCCAAAAAAAGAATTTCATTAAAAAAATATATATATAACATTAGAGAATCTGTGTAAGCCTGCATATGGTTATGTTCAGACTGACCTATAGAGTAATAGTATCATGTCGCTTTTACCATATGGTGCATTACGTAGACACAGGAACCCCCAAACATTACCATATTGCATTCTTTTTTACGATTTCACCTATTTATATCTTCATAAATAATATATTTGGGATTCCCTCATACATGTTATGGTAAAATGAGACACCATTACAAAGTACAACTATTCCTATAACAAATAAGCCCCCACATGGCCCTGTAGATAGAAAACTGAAAATGCTAGAGCTCTTAGAAGGGGAGGAGGGAAAAACGAAAGCGCAAAGATCAAAATTTGCGCAGTCCACTGGGTCATTTTGGCCTGGTCCTCAAAGGGTTAAAGGGGTTATCCAGCGCTACAAAAACATGGCCACTTTCTTCCAGAGACAGCCCCTCTCTTGTCTCCAGCTTGGACGGGGTTTTGCTGCTCAGTTTCATTGAAGTGAATGCACCTGAACTGGAGACAAAAGTCGTGTTGTGTCTGAAAGAAAGTGGCCATGTTTGTGTAGCACTGGATAACCCCTTTAAAGGATCTGTCCAGGGACACAAAGAGGGGAATTTACTGAAACCAGCATTTCCCACTGTGTTTGTTTTAGCAGATTTTTTAAGAGGCAATTGTCCCCTTAATAAATCTTTAGATACCCGCTATGATTCACATTTTACTGGTGTTAGTCATGGTAAATTTTACAGGCCATAGTGGTCATGCCCCTTTTACACTTTAGGCTGGGTTCACACTACGTACATTTCAGTCAGTATTGTGGTCCTCATATTGCAACCAAAACCAGTAGTGGATTGAAAACACAGAAAGGATCTGTTCACACAATGATGAAATTGAGTGGATGACCGCCATATAACAGTAAATAACGGCCATTATTTCAATACAACAGCCGTTGTTTTAAAGTAACAGCAAATATTTGCCATTAAATGGCGGCCATCCACTCAATTTCAACATTGTGTGAACAGAGCCTTTCTGTGTTTTTAATCCACTCCTGGTTTTGGTTGCAATATGAGGACCACAATACTGACTGAAATATGGAGACAATAAACAGCCAGAGACAGATTGGAGACAATAAACAACCTTCTGCTGGACATACAGCAGGTGATAAGTGTTGGAAGACGAGATTTTTAATTAGAAGTAATTTACATATCTGTACAACTTTCTGACACCATTTGATTTGAAAGAAAACTGTTGGAGTACCCCTTTAAAGTCACAAATACATTTTTGAATTGGCTGGGGTGTGTAAAAATAAAAAGGCAAGTTATATTCAGCTAACCCATCCCCACAGCTGCAATTCTGTTGCCTCCTGGTCCTTGTTCCTTATTGTCGAGTCCTGCTTTCCTTGACGATCTTAGCAGAAGCTGCCCACTCACTGACCACAGCAGTGTCCCATCTCAGTGACTGAGGCAATCCTGCTGAGATATCTGGTGACAGGAGCCAGCGGTGACAAGTAGGGACTGGGAGTTGTCACACTGGGGCCCTGGGGCATTGGGGTATGAAGTAATTCTTTTTGTAACATGTCACAAGCCATATGTCAAAAGCTTTACGTTCCTCGACAACTCCTTTAATTCTTTAGAAACAAAAGGATTCCGAAAGTTAAAATTCAGCCTTTGCTTAAAGTGACTGTACCACTAGGCCCAGGCTGAAGCACTGGAGACAGGCCGACCCACCCTTAGTGGAAGGAAACCCCAGCCCCTCCATGACATGACTCCATTAGAATCAATGGAACCCTATCATAGAGGGGCGGGGTTTCCTCCCACTAAGGGTGGGTCTGCCTGTCTCCAGTGCTTCAGCCTAGGCCTGGTGGTACAGTCACTTTAAGGTAGAGTTGGGAGACCCTTTTACACATTAGTTGGTTGGGTGATTCAGCTTAAATCGATAGTTTGAACTAACACAAATCTAGAAAAAGCTATAAAAACCTATAAACACTGTAAAGCTGGCATAGTAGAGCCAGGTATAAATTGCACATACTGTATTATGTACTGTCCCGGCTGCAGAGAGGAACAGGATAGCAGGGAACAGAATAAAAAATGCAGTACGTAACAGTGGATCAAAATCCAGGTACTGCACTTGTAGTCTATTCCCTGCAATGCACTTTCCACTCTGCAGCCGGGACAGTATGTCATGTGTGCAATTTGTATATGGCTCTCCTAAGCCAGCTCTATACATTTTGTGTATATGATGTCTCCTTTGCACAGTGATTCTGGGACTTGGCATTTTAACTTTGTTCCCGTTATATGACGTTTGGCACCTGAACTTTACAATGCATATTATCACCATTTATCACCGGGACACCATTTTTGTATGTGCAATTGTACTACGGTACTTATTTTAAGCACTTTTGACAGACACACTTTTGGCAGCTACTGTACATAGATTTGTTGTGAGATTGACTTCTTCTGCACATCTTTTCAGATCACCGTAAATAGTATTCTTTAGAGGGGGACCCCGTCTGTATTATCTTTCCTCACCTGTAGTTTACATTTCTTTCATAGTTGTTATTTTTATGATTTTATTTGTATTTTGTGTTCAATTAAATTTGTGCAATTATATTTTCTATATGTTGCGGTTTCTCTTTGGTTTTTGAATTGCTTTGAAACGTGGGATAATACACTTAGGACCTAACAGGGGTTTCAGGTATATATATATATATATATATATATATATATATATATAAAATAAAATGTCTATTTTAGCATATACTGGGGTGGGATACATTGGCATACCTATTTCCTATGCGGAGGGATACAGTATATAAAATAAGTGTACCGTGTTGTAAATCATTTTTACAACAGGATTCAATGGGCGCTATGTACTTAAACGTCAGATATTATATGCTGGGGAAGAAAATTCATTTTCCATATTAAGGCTGGGTTCACACTACGTATATTTCAGTCAGTATTGTGGTCCTCATATTGCAACCAAAACCTGGAGTGGACTAAAAACACAGAAAGGCTCTGTCCACACAATGGTGAAATTGAGTGGATGGCCGCCATATAACAGTAAATAACTGCCATTATTTCAATATAACAGCCGTTGTTCTAAAATAACAGCAAATATTTGCCATTAAATGGCGGCAATCCACTCAATTTCAACATTGTGTGAACAGATCCTTTCTGTGTTTTTAATCCACTCCTGGTTTTGGTTGCAATACTGACTGAAATATACATATACTGACTGAAATATACGTAGTGTGAACGCAGCCTAAAATTGTTACATTAAAATTCATGCTGCAAATGATTTTCTTGCATTCTCTGTAAACTTCACAATGATGGTTAGTGATCACACAGACGCAAACTTTCACTTGACATTTATCGCATTATGTAACATGATGCAGCAAGCGTACTTGATATTTAGTTCATTAAGCACCATTGAAAAAATCAAGTTAAAGTTTGCTGCATCGTAATATGTAACATGATAAACGTCAGGTTAAATTTTGAGTAATGTGATAAGTGTTAAAGTGACTCTGTACCCACAATCTGCCCCCTCCCCCCAAACCATTTCGGATAGCTGCTTTTAATCCAAAATCTGTCCTGGGGTCCGTTCAGCAGGTGATCCAGGTATAGTCTAAAAACAACTTTTAAACTTGCAGCCCTGTGTCAAATTGGCATGGCCTTGAGTACCCGTGCCTCTCTCCTTCCCTCCACATCATTAGGAACACCCCCGGGCAGGATTTTTCCTATTCATCACCTGTCTGAAAAGTGCAGCGGTGCCTTAACGATCCAGCACCTGTTCACTGTTCAGACAGGTGATGAATTGAAAAAATAGTTCGAGGCATTCCTAATGGTGAAGAGGGTGGGGAGGAGGGATGGAGAGGTGTCGCAATCCTAGGGCATAGACACTCTAGGTCACGCCAATTTGACCCAGGGCTGCAAGTTTAAAAGTAGTTTTTTAGGACAATAACTGCATCACCTGCCAAATGGACCCCAAGAAAGATATTGGATTAAAAGCAGCTATCCGAAGGTACAAGCGGTTTGGGGGGTCAGACTGTGGGTACAGAGTCGCTGTAAGATAAAATCTCCTACATCTGTAGTTTACAGCCTATGTTCACTTTGGACACACTCTTACATTAGGCAAAAAAACTTCTTTCTATATAAAGATAAAAAAAAGGGGTAACCTCTACTAACTAGGCCGCAGATCTGCTGCGAATACCAGCTTTGATTGATAAATCTCTCCCTAAATCCACACAAACAGATCTATCAATAAAGGCCAGCAGGGAGGGAAGAAGCAGCTCTAATGATGTGTGGTTCAGGCACCATGAAAAATATGACAGGTTCCCCTTAAAGGGAATGTGTCATCAGAAAATGATTAAATAATGTTTTTATGTTAAACATATTTTTTAAGAATTGTTGGTAAAAACTATTTTAATTTTCCATTTTTCTTTCTATATTATAAAATAATCCTGATATCTTGCAGTTTTCATTCTCACCACTAGGGCTAAAACTAGGCTGATACTTCCTGTGTGTCTGGTGATAAGAGGAAGCTGCTGTAAAGTGATCTGTATAGCATTGCATTGTTACACCAGAAGATAGAGAAGACAATAGTCGCTTCCTGTGGAATGACCTCTTCAAAGGTCACAGAGTATGCTTAGTAATATTTTAAAGCGTAACTGTCATATTTTTTTTTCTTGCAGAAATCAGTAGTATAAGCGATTTTAGGAAACTATAATAGGTTTTATTAGACAAAAAATCTTTCTGTACTTAAAAAGCAATCTCCCAGCCTCCCCCCTCACTTCTTATCTGTGCATTATCAGGCAAATTCGTCTTCATTACAGAGAAGACAGTGAAGACGGGTTCTGCTGTCTCCATTATATCCTATGGAGCGGGGAGGGGCCGAGGGAGATGAGGGAGCAAGAAGAGGAGACATGAAGGTCAGCTGTTTGTAGACTGTCTAGGCACCCCTGGATTCTGGGGTCAGAAAGGTCAGTGCTTATCTAGTAACTTACTGAGAGAAGATTGCAGGGTGATGTGCTGTGCAGGACTGCTCCGTGCTCTCTCACTCCTCTCAGCCCCTCCCCTCTCCATAGACACATAATGGACACAGAAATCCTGCTTTTTCTGAAGTGAGGGGGGAGCTAGGAAATTAGCTTTTTCAGTACAGAAGGAAACTCTTTTGGTATATAAAACCTATTACAGAGTTTCTTAAAACGCCTTGTACTATTGATATTTATTGTTTTCAGAAAAATGGCCCTGAAATGACAGTTACGCTTTAAATTCATCTAAAGGGGACAAACACTGTCAATTGTCGTCTATATCCATGGGTCTTGCTGTAAAGCATGTCACTAAATGCTGTTAAAAAGAGCTCAGGCAAGATGGCAGCCCCCACAATAATGTACAAAAAGTTAAATAAAAAATTACAGTCAGAAGATAGAAACAGAGTAGAATAAAAGAACAACTTTTTGTATCTGACTCTAATCAGTAAAAGAAAATATAAGTGACACATGCCCTTCAAGCTTCATTTTGGGTAAAAAAAAAAAAAGAATAATAAAAAAGAAAAAAAGTTATGAGCATATTCTCAAGAAAACTCAATAACCAACCTGCTGAAAAAATATTTTATTAACATACAGGGAAAAGATTGAACACATGAAGAGTAGTAGGCTATACTCCCACTTTGGGAACATAGCAGGGAAAGGCGGCCGTCACATAATATAGACGGCGGCTAATAATGATCACGATCATTATTAGCAACCGTCTATATAATGAGACGGCCGCCTTTGTCAGATATGTTCCCGAAGTGGCAGCATAGCCGTAAACTGCACATTTTGTCAATAGGCCCCTTTAGCAAGCTCCCAGCAAAACACTGTAGACCAAGGCACTGAGCTATCCTCTGTATGAAGATTAAAGCTACTAGAAGAAGGTCTCGCAGGAAGTGAGCTTCATAGTTAAGACTTAGCAATATTCTTGGAATCTGTAAACTTTTTTAAACCAAAGACCTCAACGTATTACCAGGTTATCTGTTACAAGGTAGGCGACAGATGCAGAAATACAATCATCATCACTAGATCATGGTAGTTGTAATATCTAAACATAAAGTCAGCAACACCTGCGATCTGCTGTTTATCGCAGATCCTGTACCCGCCTACCCGGACTATATATATATATATATATATATATATATATATATATATATATATATATATATATATTTAAATGACAGAACTAAGTAAAGGGCATGGATATATCAGATATTGACTATATGACTGATGAACTCCTTCCAGAGAATTACAATGCATCTACTGTATTCTGCCATACTGCAACTTGCCATCTACCATGGTACTAAATGGAGAATAATTAAAGGAAAACACTATAAAAAGGTAACATATCACACTGATCAGACAGTCAGATCTCAGGGCATCGTGTTACAGAGCAGGACTGATATGTATACAGTTTTGGAGGAAAAGATTCAGTATAACTTATGCCAAGATTAGGAGTCCAGTGGGAGGTCCTACTCAGTGGCTGACAGCTATATCTGTATGCAGACTTATACAGGGAAGGCTATCGATCACAAAAATCACATTTAGACTCCTAAGCACAGAATGAGCAGGGATTTCAATAAAATAAGTAATACTGAATCTCTTCCTGCAAAACTATATAGCAGTCTGCTGTATAACATGCTGTCCACAGATCAGACTACACGATCAATGTGACAGTTCACATTGAAGAACAACAGTAGAACAGCAGCATATGTAATAAACTATAATGATCTCTCTCATATGTCCACATGACTTTGTTTTCAGACCAACGGTATAATGGGATCACGAAGCACACATCCTACTCCTGAGGAGCTCACTCTTACTACCCTGAGCATTAGCGCTATAACTTTGGCAACTGCAACAGAACTGAAAAAAGTCAACAAGAATTAAAGGAAATCTCCACCTTTGTGTTGCTGGTGTATCTGCGGCGGCTTCATCGCAGAGCCCAACAATGCCGGTGATTGTACTCAGTGCACGGAAACACCAGAGATCAAAGCTGCCTCATGCATGCTAGTAATACAGCAACTGTGATGCTCCAGGGCATTGGCATCGTTGGCACTAACCGGCGCTATGGAAAATTACATAAGGGTGGAGATTTCCTTTAGGTCCCTTAATTCCCACTATTATGTGATAAAAATAAAATATAGCAACTTTAGAGAGAAAAAGAGTAAAAGTATACAACTTATATAGCAATAAAAACCTATAGACCCTAATGTAAATCTAATCTACTTCTTCTATAGTGGGACCCCCGGCTGCTCCCCCTGCAGCACCACCAGGGGCGCCAGGTCCGGATCCGCCCTGGTAGACTTTGCTCATGATTGGGTTCCATAACTTCTCCAACTCTTTTTGCTTGTGATCAAATTCTTCTTTTTCAGCCATCTGGTTCTTCTCCAGCCAATCAACGATCTCCTTGCATTTGGACAATATCTTCTCTTTGTCTTGGTCACTTATCTTGCCCTTCAGCTTCTCGTCTTCGACAGTCTGTTTGATTTGGTAGGTGTAGGACTCCAGCCCGTTCTTGGCTGATACACGCTCTCGGTTGGCCTCGTCTTCCTCCTTATACTTTTCAGCATCGTTCACCATTCGATCAATGTCTTCCTTGCTCAGCCGACCTTTGTCGTTGGTGATGGTGATTTTGCTTTCTTTACCGGTACTCTTGTCGGCCGCTGTCACATTCAGGATGCCGTTGGCATCAATATCGAAGGTCACCTGAAACAAATGCAAAAAAACAAAAAACAAAACACAAAACAAATGAACAATGAATACATGTCACACACCTTTGTTTGTAAAGAAACAATCATTCTGTAAAATAAGGACATGGAGCCAAGATGCACAGGTTTTACCCATGTTATGATCTACATGACACTGGTATCGGTGCATTATAAAATAATTTTGACCACAAAGCCAAAAATTAACCAGAGACTTCATGTTCTGCTTGTGATGATAAGGAGGAGGCTGTTATAAAGTGATCTCTACAGCATTACAGTGAATGGTGACACCAATAAAGAGGAGACAACAGATGAAGCTCACATCTCTGCTCACCCCATCGAGTGATCTCTGCAAAGGTCACAGAGCATGCCCAGGCACCTTTCCCATTTATGAAAATGAGACAGATTTTGTCTAGTGTTGCCTATGTCCATTGGCTTTGCTGTAAAGCATAACTCTAACTCCTGTTAAAAAAGCTTAGTTTGGAGGGCTGCCCCCCAGTGGTGTAGCATGAAGGGACAGGGGGCTGTGGAGGCAGTTACCCTGTGCACAAAATTCCTAGGGGTGCACAATTTTGCCCCCCTAAAAATGTTACCACTTACTACTGTACAGGAGCAAAAAGGCTGGAGGTAAATCCCTGCTTCTGTACAACAGAGTAGCACATGTCTCCTAATTTATTTCTATTTAAAAATCTCTAGTCTTCCAGTACTCATCAGCTTATGTATGTGCTGTAGGTGGTAGCAGAGAACTGTGTCAGACTGGAAAGAAAACACCATTTTCTACAGCACATACAGCAGATGATAAGCACTGGAAGACTTAAGAGTTGTAATTTACTTCTATTTAAAACTCTTATTAGAGATGAGCGAACCTCGAGCATGCTCGAGTCGATCAGAACCCACCCAGATAAGGATTTGTTGTCATACACTCATTAATACAGATCAGCATAGAGCCTGGTATACTGCAGTCTGTGGGCATGTATAGATGTATAGGCTGACTGTACTACTCCCATGAGTGACAGACATTGCATTGAGTCTGGAGACCCCTAAAGAATAACTCAGCACTGAAAAGAGGAGCTAAGGACGCATTAAGCACAGAAAGCTCTGGGCACTAAAGGGGCCACACCCTGCTAGGTTTTCATGGCCATGAAGTCTATATAACAGCAGTCTAGAACTGTTCACTCTGTTCTCTCTTCTCAAAACTGATAACTGTTCCCATTAAATGTAGCCCAGGGGTAGGGAACCTTGGCTCTACAGCGGTTGCAAAACTACAACTCCCATCATGCATAGACAGCCAGGGCCTTAGCTGTCCATGCATGATGGGAGTTGTAGTTTTGCACCAGCTGGAGAGCAAAGGTACCCGTGAAGTGGCCTGTAATAGGACGGATGGGGCAAGAGCCACCTGCAACTTCAAGAGCAGATTCCAATAGGAACACAGGGGGAGACTGACAAAACAGTTAAAAACTGTCTGCTGTCCGTAGCAACTAGGGATGGTCCTAAACTGCCGAGGTTCGGGTTCATATGAACCCGAACGCTCGGCATCAGACTCCCGCTGTCTGCACGCTCCGTGGAGCGGGTGGATACAGTAGGAGGACCGCCTGGAAAACTGGGATACAGCCTATGGCTATGGCTGTATCCCAGTTTTCCAGGCGGTCCTCCCGCTGTATCCACCCTCTCCACGGAGCGGGCAGACAGCGGGAATCATTACCGAGAGTTCGGGTTCATACGAACCCGAACCGAACTCGGTTCGGACCATCCCTACTAGCAACCAACCACAGTTCTCATTTCAAATTCTGTGATGTTGCTAGTGACAACAACATTTTTCTTCAGTCTGCCAAGGCCATTTGATCTTAGTGTGATAAAAGATTGTCACCTCGATCTGCGGCACTCCTCTAGGTGCAGGGGGGATGCCCGTCAGGTCGAACTTGCCCAGCAGGTTGTTGTCCTTGGTCATGGACCTCTCGCCCTCGTAGACCTGCACCAGCACGCTGGGCTGGTTGTCGGAGTAGGTGGTAAAGGTCTGGGTCTGCTTGGTGGGGATGGTGGTGTTCCTCTTGATGAGTGCGGTCATCACTCCTCCAGCCGTCTCGATGCCCAAGGACAGCGGGGTGACATCCAGCAGCAGAAGGTCCTGCACATTCTCAGACTTGTCTCCGGTTAAGATGGCCGCCTGCACGGCCGCCCCATACGCCACCGCCTCGTCGGGGTTGATACTCTTATTCAGCTCTTTTCCATTGAAGAAATCCTGCAGCATCTTCTGGATCTTAGGGATCCGGGTGGAGCCCCCGACCAGTACAATCTCCCGGATCTGTGCCTTGTCCAGCTTGGCATCCCGCAATGCCTTCTCTACAGGCTCCAGGGTGCCCCGGAAAAGATCGGCATTGAGCTCCTCAAATCGGGCACGGGTGATAGACGTGTAGAAATCTACACCTTCATACAGAGAATCGATCTCTATGCTGGCCTGGGTGCTGGAGGACAGGGTACGCTTAGCCCGCTCACAGGCTGTCCTCAGTCGCCGCAGTGCCCGCTTGTTGCCGCTAATGTCCTTCTTGTTCTTACGCTTAAACTCCTCCACAAAATGATTGACCATGCGATTGTCAAAGTCTTCCCCACCCAGGTGAGTGTCCCCAGCCGTGGACTTCACCTCGAAGATGCCGTCATCGATGGTCAGCACCGACACATCGAAGGTGCCACCGCCCAGGTCGAAGATCAGCACGTTCTTCTCACCGCCTCCCTTCTTGTCCAGCCCGTAGGCGATGGCGGCCGCGGTGGGCTCATTGATGATGCGCAGTACATTGATGCCGGCGATGGTGCCTGCGTCTTTGGTTGCTTGTCGCTGAGAGTCGTTGAAGTAAGCCGGGACGGTGATGACAGCACAGGGCACCTTCTTCCCCAGATAAGCCTCAGCGATCTCCCTCATCTTGATCAGCACCATGGAGGAGATCTCCTCTGGGAAGAACGACTTCTTCTGCCCTTTATACTCCACCTGCACTTTGGGTTTGGAGTTGTCGTTTATCACCGTAAACGGCCAATGCTTCATATCAGATTGTACGGTGGAGTCGTCAAAGCGACGGCCGATCAACCTCTTAGCATCAAAGATGGTATTAGCCGGGTTCATGGCCACTTGATTTTTGGCAGCATCTCCAATGAGCCTCTCGGTGTCGGTGAAGGCGACATAGCTGGGAGTGGTGCGGTTGCCCTGGTCATTGGCAATAATCTCCACCTTGCCAAGCTGAAACACTCCCACACAGGAATATGTAGTGCCCAAGTCAATGCCCACAGCTGTAGAGGTGGCAGCCATGCTGGGAAATCTCTATAATAACCTATATACTCTGAGGCAGGACTCCAGCAACTGCTCATCTCTCCGTCCTGCACTAGTTTTTATAGTCTCCCACCCTCACCGTTCATTGGCCAGCTTCTAGCATGGAGACCAATGAAAGCAAAGCGCCCCGTCAACGCAGGATATGATTGGACGACATCACTTACTTGTGTAACCAATCACGCTCCACTATCATAAATCGTAGGGATGCTGGCTGTCAATCCGGACTGACTGTCATGGCAACGACGGAACTTTCTGCACGTTTCGCTGGGGTAGGCGGGACTTGCCATGCAGTTAACCAATCAGCGATCAGGAAAGCTGGCCATGTGACTTAACACGTGTAGTTTGACGAGAAGGCGTGGACTGTTATGTTTGTCATTCCAGCTCGCTGCCAGACGTCTCCGTGCTGCGGGCCAGCGCGTATCCTTATTTGGTTTCAGTGGATAATTCCTGCATTTCATTAAACTATGGGAGGAATCTGTCGGAGCCCTGATCCGAGGACACGCATCCCACTGTATGAGCACGCCTCAGCTCATGACCTACCCATCATGCCCTACAACTTTCACCCAGTATGTGCAGGATGTACGGCAAGAAGTTCAGAGCAGTGCTCCTCAACCTCTCCTCCAGCTGCTGCAAAACTATCAGGGCACTATGGGAGTTGTAGTTCTGCATGGATTTATCTTTGCATCCATAAAGCCCCATGTATTACTTATTTTACCCCCCCTAAATAATAGGGTCTAGGACCGGTGGAGGGAACCCCGGCTCTCCAGCTGTTGCAAAACTACAACTCCCATCATGCCCAGACAGCCAAAGCTTCATTATTGAAGTGCAAATGTGGTGTTCCTGGCAGGTCAGTGATGTGCGTCTCCCAGCACTATGATAAATTACATAATAAATTGCTATGACCTGATTAAACCCCATCCCATATAATAGCCAAAACCCCCAATATTGCCCCATGTAGTAGCCAACCCAACCAAAATTGCCTAACATAGTAGCCAGCCCTCCCAAAAGTGCCCAAATAGTAGCCAGCCCTCCAAGTGTCCTATATAGTAGCCAGCCCTTCAAGTGTCCTATATAGTAGCCAGCCCTCCAAGTGTCCTATATAGTAGCCAGCCCTTCAAGTGTCCTATATAGTAGCCAGCCCTCCAAGTGTCCTATATAGTAGCCAGCCCTCCAAGTGTCCTATATAGTAGCCAGCCCTCCCCATAGTCTCTTATATAGTAGCCAGCCCTCCCCATAGTCTCTTATATAGTAGCCAGCCCTCCCCAGTAGTCTCATATAGTAGCCAGCCCTCCAAGTGTCCTATATAGTAGCCAGCCCTCCCCAGTAGTCTCATATAGTAGCCAGCCCTCCCCATAGTCTCTTATATAGTAGCCAGCCCTCCCCAATAGTCTCATATAGTAGCCAGCCCTCCGAAGTACTCTCATATAGTAGCCAGCCCTCCCCATAGTCTCTTATATAGTAGCCAGCCCCCCATAGTCTCTTATATAGTAGCCAGCCCTCCCCTGTAGTCTCTTATATAGTAGCCAGCCCTTCCCAGTAGTCTCATATAGTAGCCAGCCCTTCCCAGTAGTCTCATATAGTAGCCAGCCCTCCCCAGTAATCTTATATAGTAGCCAGCCCCCCCCATAGTCTCATATAGTAGCCAGCCCTCCCCCATAGTCTCTTATATAGTAGCCAGCCCTCCCCCGTAGTATCTTATATAGTAGCCAGCCCTCCTCAGTAGGCTCATATAGTAGCCAGCCCTCCCCCTTAGTATCTTATATAGTAGCCAGCCCTCCCCATAGTCTCTTATATAGTAGCCAGCCTCACCCATAGTCTCTTATATAGTAGCCAGCCCTCCCCCGTAGTCTCTTATATAGTAGCCAGCCCTCCCCAGTAGTCTCATATAGTAGCCAGCCCTCCCCAGTAGTCTCATAGAGTAGCCAGCCCTCCCCAGTAGTCTCATAGAGTAGCCAACCCTCCCCCGTAGTCTCTTATATAGTAGCCAGCACTCCCCAGTAATCTCATATAATAGCCAGCCCTCTCCAGTAGTCTCATATAGTAGCCAGCCCTCCCCATAGTCTCATATAGTAGCCAGCCCTCCCCCGTAGTCTCTTATATAGTAGCCAGCCCTCCCCAGTAGTCTCATATAGTAGCCAGCCCTCCCCAGTAGTTTCATAGAGTAGCCAGCCCTCCCCAGTAGTCTCATAGAGTAGCCAACCCTCCCCCGTAGTCTCTTATATAGTAGCCAGCACTCCCCAGTAATCTCATATAATAGCCAGCCCTCTCCAGTAGTCTCATATAGTAGACAGCCCTCCCCATAGTCTCAAATAGTAGCCAGCCCTCCCCCCGTAGTCTCATATAGTAGCCAGACCTCCCCAATAGTCTCTTATATAGTAGCCAGCCCTCCCCCATAGTCTCTTATATAGTAGCCAGCCTTCCCCCATAGTCTCTTATATAGTAGCCAGCCCTCCCCCATAGTCTCTTATATAGTAGCCAGCCCTCCCCCATAGTCTCTTGTATAGTAGCCAGCCCTCTCCCATAGTCTCTTATATAGTAGCCAGCTCTCCCCATAGTCTCTTATATAGTAGCCAGCCCTCCCCAGTAGTCTCATATAGTAGCCAGCCCTCCCCCGTAGTCTCTTATATAGTAGCCAGCCCTCCCCAGTAGTCTCATATAGTAGCCAGCCCTCCCCCATAGTCTCTTATATAGTAGCCAGCCCTCCTCATATTCTCTTATATAGTAGCCAGCCCTCCCCATAGTCTCTTATATAGTAGCCAGCCCTCCCCCATAGTCTCATAGAGTAGCCAGCCCTCCCCCATAGTCTCTTATATAGTAGCCAGCCCTTCCCAGTAATCTCATATGATAGCCAGCCCTCTCCAGTAGTCTCATATAGCATCCATCCCTCCCTCCCCCTTAGTCTTCCCCCTCCCCAGTAGTCTCATATAGTAGCCAGCCCTCCCCCATAGTCTCTTATATATTAGCCAGCCCTCCCCATAGTCTCTTATATAGTAGCCAGCCCTCCTCAGTAGGCTCTTATATAGTAGCCAGCCCTCCCCAGTAGTCTCATATAGTAGCCAGCCCTCCCCAGTAGTCTCATAGAGTAGCCAGCCCTCCCCCATAGTCTCCTATATAGTAGCCAGCCCTCCCAGTAATCTCATATAATAGCCAGCCCTCTCCAGTAGTCTCATATAGCATCCATCCCTCCCTCCCCCTTAGTCTTCGCCCTCCCCAGTAGTCTCATATAGTAGCCAGCCCTCCCCCATAGTCTCTTATATATTAGCCAGCCCTCCCCATAGTCTCTTATATAGTAGCCAGCCCTCCTCAGTAGGCTCTTATATAGTAGCCAGCCCTCCCCAGTAGTCTCATATAGTAGCCAGCCCTCCCCAGTAGTCTCATAGAGTAGCCAGCCCTCCCCCATAGTCTCCTATATAGTAGCCAGCCCTCCCAGTAATCTCATATAATAGCCAGCCCTCTCCAGTAGTCTCATATAGCATCCATCTCTCCCTCCCCCTTAGTCTTGTTTAAAGTAGTCATGATAGGCCAGGTGTAATTCAAACTCAGATTTGGCCCGTGGGCCAGAGTTTGACATGACTGTGCTAGAAGGTAGGCAGCTATGAGCTGTGATCTCTGTCTCACTGCAGGTGACAGTCTCTATAGATTATAATGGAGCTGTCTCTTGGAGTGACCAATAGCAGTGGTCCAGGTAGGAAAACACTTGAGAACTGGCACAAAAATAAACTTCGAGGGATGCGTGAAAAGTTGATCAGTCCAAGTCTGAGTGTCCAGACCGTGACCGATCGGGAGGAGCCGCCCTCAGTGTGGTCTTCTCCTGGCTCTGTGTCACGTGACCTGGATGGCCGCATAATAAAAAGTCTACAGGGGCCCGTCTCTTCACAGTCAGTGGGGAGAGGATCATGCGGCAGGTCTGACAGCCTATTCCTTAATGCCCTGCCTGCAAGCTGTATTGTGGTCAGTCGCAGCATTACACTGCCAGCCATATGGGCCACCTCCCCGATACACGTACATGACTCCACGCAGTCCCTTGGCATTCCGTTATCCCAGCTCACTGGCTGGTGATGTCACTCGTGCAGAGAGGATCTGGGAAAATGGAGCGCTGCAGGACTGCGCCTGGTCATGTGAGTATGGAGGGGGCATACAGGATTCATGGGGCCCTGTGAATCCTACTTATGCCCCCGACTCAGACCCTGTTTTTATGACAGGTACACTTTAAAGAGAACCAATCAGCCCAATTGGGCTGATATGGTTCCCTGTATCTATGTATAAAGCTGCTATGCAGTGAGCTAGCCAGACCTTCCCTCCGGGAAGGAACAACCAAGCCAAGGAATGTCTCCAGTCAAGGAAACCACCCATGCAAGGTATCCATCCACAGACAGCTGTTTCAGGGTATTTACCCCTCATCAGTGTGGAATAGGTTTCTGGCTAGTGGGAGCAATGCTAGTAAGTGCATGCAAAGAGATGGTTGACTTCAGGGAGATCAACCAAAAACACCATCAAGACACCATCACAGGTCTCAATGTGAGTGTATTCTAGGACATTGCCCCCTGGTAAAATTAAATATGCAAAAGAACACTCCAGAGACACCATCACAGGTCTCAACGTAGTGAGCTAACCAGACCTTCCACTGGGAAGGAACAACTAAGCCTAAGAATGTCTCCAGTCAAGAAAACCACCAAAGCAAGGTATCCATCTACAGACAGCTGTTTCGAGGTATTTGCCCCTCATCGTTGTGGGGCAATGTCCTAGAATACACTCACATCGAGACCTGTGATGTCTCTGTGGTGTTTTTGGTTGATCTCCTTGAAGTCAACCATCATCTCTTTGCATCCACTTATTAGCATTGCTCCCACTAGCCAAAAACCTACTCCACATGATGAGGGGCAAATACCCTGAAACAGCTGTCTGTGGATGGATATCTTGCTTGGGTGGTTTCCTTGACTGGAGACATTCCTTGGCTTGGTTGTTCCTTCCCGGAGGCTAGCTCACTATGTTGAGACCTGTAATGGTGTCTCTGGAGTGTTCTTTTGCATATTTGATTTCCCAGGGGGCAATGTCCTAGAATACACTCATATTGAGACCTGTGATGGTGTCTTGATAAGTGTTTTTGGTTAATCTCCCTGAGGTCAACCATCATCTCTTTTAAAGCTGCTATGCATCTTGCAGGATGTCCCTGGGGCGCAGCAGGCAGACGCGGGCAGGTAGTCATCTGGGCGGCTCCCCTGCCTGTCAGTACATTCAGCAGGGAGTGACAGGCAGAGAGGCCAGTAATGCGCTGCCTGCCTTGGGGTACGTGCACACTACAGAATCGCAATGGAAAACCCGTTGTGGATTCCGTAGCTCGCAGACTTTGGTGGCCGTGCGCATCTCCGCCCCTCCAATAGATTTAATACTATGGGCGGGCAAATTCCACCGTCTATACAAAGAATGAACAGGTCATTTGGACGGACAACGGAATCTGCTGGTGTATAGAATGGAGTCTATGACACGGGTGGAGACGCGCGCAGCCACCAGAGTCCACAAGCCGGTGTGAGCTGCGGCATCCGCTACGGAAATGAGCACGTACCCTTATAAAGCTACTGCTGCAGCCGTCATGGGTATGTGCCACAAGCTGCACAGCACCTTTGTACAGTGATGCCGGGAACCAGGGGCGGATTAACTTTACCAAAGGCCCTGGGCTGTTCACCAAGTCTAGGCCCCCCACTGTAACTATGGCAGCACTAGCGTGGTATTCATAGTGCAGGGTAAATAATGTCACAATTCCCTGATTTGTGCAAAACTGATGTAGAAAAGCAGCAAATCGTGGCAGAACTGTAGCCAGAAGATAATAAACCACAGAGAGTATGAGTCTGCTTGGGTGGCCATGGGCCCCTCAGGAGCTCAGGGCCCCGGGCTACCGCCTAAAACGGACCTATTATAATCCGCTACTGCCGGGAACCATATCAGTAGATAATACATCAGTAGAGTATACAATTCTGATTCTATATCTACAATTTTTATCTTTCTATGTTCCTGCATTGCTTTGCTATAAGCCACAAATGAAGGAGTCTAAGGGTCCATTTACACAGAAAGATTATCGACCAAAGATTGTAAGCCAAAACTAGGAATGGATTTGAAAAGAAATCTCAGGCTTTCCTTTATGACCTGATTCCTGTTTACAGTCTGTTTCTGGCTTTGGCTTCAAATCTTTGGCAGACAATCTTTCTGTGTAAATTGACCCTAAGCAGCCTTCTCTATCATATTCTTCAGCTATGTAATCCTCTGCATCAACATTGGCCCTCCAGCTGCTGCAAAACTACAATCCCCATCATGCCTGAACAACCAAACATATGGCTTTGGCTGCCCAGGTATGATGGGAATTTTAGTTTTGCAGCCGCTGGAGGGCCAAGGTTATCTATCACTGCTATGGGAAAAGGTGCTCACTTCCATATGTGCATATACTGGCCAGGTAATACAAGAAATCTCTCTCTAGCCAGCTTGGTAACAGTCACCAAACCCAGTTTATTTTTCTCATGACCCAGAAATACATAGGTGATCTTGGAGGCACAGTCTATTGCTGAGGGTTGCTTGAGTCTAGGTTTGGCTTTTCTCCAGCTTTTGCAGTTGTTGTTAGTTTTCCATGTTGCCACTCCTACAGATTCCTGCAACTAGCCGCAAGTATGTGTGGCTCAAAGTAGATTACAGATGCTATGCGAGCCAACTGGAACATGAATCATTGCTTAGTAGATAGATTACAAATCTATTCCAAGAGATCTTACAGATTGCAGCATTAAAAAGGCTATCCCATCAGGACTAACCCCGTCTCTATGTCCTGTTAGACCAGTGATTTTCAACCAGTGTGCCGCGACACAAGGTCAAGTGTGCCGCGGGGAAAGTTCCCCAAACTATGGTGCCCCTGCAGATCGCCCCGCTGCTGCTGTCCGCCTGTAGCGCCCGGACGTGCTCCTCCTATCCAAATCAGCGGAGACCGGGAGCGTGGTGCGGCCAGTAGGTGAGGCGGACATCAGCGGCGACCATCTTGGAGGAAGTGAGGAGGAAGGGGGGGGGGGGAGAGAAACAGAAGAAAACAATGGGAGAGAGAAACCTGGGAATGGGGGAGAGAAGCATGGGGGAGAAACAGGGGGTAGAGACAGGGAGAGAAGCATGGGGGAGAGAAACATGGGGATGGGGGAGAAACAGGGGAGAGAAACATGGGGATGGGGGAGAGAAACAGCGGAGAGGAGCAGGGGGGAGAGAAGTTTGGTGGAGAGAAGTATGGTGGAGAGAAGCATGGGGGAGAGAAGCACAGGGGAGAAGCATGGGGGAGAGAAGCAGGAGGGAGAAGTATGGTGGAGAGAAGCACAGGAGAGAAGCATGGGGGAGAGAAGTATGGGGGAGAGAAGCATGGGGGAGAGAAGCACAAGAGAGAAGCAGGGGGGAGAAGTATGGTGGAGAGAAGCACAGGGGGGAGAAGAAAACAGGCCCAGGTTTCACACTGAGTGAGTATAAATACATTTAGAATCTATAATATTAACTATATTATAATACTATATTATACTATACTATATTATAATATGTACTGTTTTTGTGTAATTTTGTGCCATTTTGGTTGGTGGTGTGCCCCGGATTTTGTAAGTATAAAAAGTGTGCCGCGGCTCAAAAAAGGTTGAAAATCACTGTGTTAGACGACATAGAAGGAATAGGCGACGCACACATCACCCCCCCCTCCGTATGAGCCAGAGAGGTTAACTGCTCTTAGGGTGGTATTCCACGGCCGACTAGGGCCCGATCAACGATGTAAACGAGCGCCGATCTGCTAGATCGGCGCTCGTTTACTGGGCCTATTCCACGGCCCGACAATCGTTTAGCGAGGGCTGCAGGGACATTGTTACCGATGTCCTTGCAGCACTTGTTTCATACTTTACCTGTCCAGGCTGCAGGTCTTCTCCTTCTCCCTGTCCCGCGCCACAGCAGCTTCGGAGCGGCCTGTCTGAACTGACAGACCGCTCAGCCAATCACTGGCCGCGGCAGTCCCGGCCAGTGATTGGCTGAGCGGTCTGTCAGCTCAGACAGGCCGCTCCGAAGCTGCTGCGGCGCGGGACAGGGAGAAGGAGAAGACCTGCAGCCCGGACAGGTAATGTATGATGTCTGTGAAATAGTCGGTCGCCCGCCGCGCCCGCTATTCCAGGTAGCGATGCGTGGGTGGCGACCGATGATTTTAGTTTTGAACCTAAATGAACAATCAGCCGATGACACGATTATAGGCTGATCATTCTCTCTATTCCACGGAGCAATAATCAGTTGATTCGGCCGATTATCGCTCCGTGGAATAGCCCCCTTAGTCTAGCAGAATCAGGCCAACCATATATTACAAGCTGGCTATTTATTGGATACTACAAACAGAATAAAAGCCAGCGCTCCATAGCATAATTCTGACAGGTAACAATGGTGAGTCAGTAATGGAGGTTCTCACCTAGTGAAGTTGTGCTAACTGCAAGGCACAACTCTTCAGTAAGCATGCAAACAGGACCGCTGCCACTGCCATATGATCCTCATAGGAACAAACATACGACAATACACCTCCTCTCCAAGTATGGGTCAGCTGGGCTCAGGTCCAATGGAAGTAAAGAGATTTACCATAAGGTAAAAATAAATAACCACATTTATTATTATTCAGACACAACGCGTTTCGAGACCGGTCTGGTCTCTTTATCAAGTGTCATATACAGCAATGAATTCTACTAAAAAATATATATAGATTTCCCATGTATCCCAGCACCACCCATCAGCTGGGGGGTGGGGCTGCAACTGTTAACTCTAGGTTAACTGACACAATAAAATAAATGTACAAAAGAATGAATTCATACATACACACATTTAACATTAATAAATCAATTCATTACATCCTACAATTATACATCACTAAAATCTGAATCAATATTAATATGAGTATAACAAAACAAAAAAAACTGCACTGATCTCTGAATACAGCCTAAAAAACAGCCTCCCCACCCATACTGAGTAGGGACTCGTTACTACTTTGGATTCTCTATTGTTTCATTTAACCCTTGAGGGGCCAATGTACACAATTTAAAAATCCAAAAGGACTCACGGTTGATAAACCGTGAATCACCCCCGCTTTTCTCCTGGAGAAGGTATCGTTCCATAGTTATCATATTTTCAGTCTCCTTCCCCCAGTTTTGAGCATGCTGCTTTCTGCTAAATGCACAAAAAACTGTGTGCAAGTTGTTTTCTCTATCTCTGCTCTGACTTCCCTCCTTCCCCCTTTCGAGATGGCTCATGTAAACAGTGTCCCTGGCTGTCTTTTTCTGCTTTCTGTAATGCCGGGAGGGTCAATCACAGTGAGGTCACCAGCAACTTGACCTCAGATTAACCCTCCCAGCATCAAAGAGTACAGAGACAGCCTGCCAGGGACACTGTTTACATGATGGATCTCGGAAGGTAGGGGGGAGGTGGAAGATCAGAGCGGAGACGGAGTGAACAGCTCACATACAGTTTTCTGTGTCTTCAGCAGAAAGCAGCAGCTCAGAACTGAGGGAAGGAGACTGAAAATAACAAGTATGGAATTAATTTTTAGTCTCCAGGAGGAGGGATAACGCATGTCAGGCATGTATACTAGTTTTTTGGTGCAAATATCACCAATCTGAGGCATTTGCAATAGTCAGTCTGTCTCAGTTTTACCACTGGTGACTTTTCAGAATAAGCATGTATATAAGGAGTACCATGATTTCTAATCATTACATAACATGTATATTTTATTCTTCACTAGATTTCTGCTCTGCAGGTTCCATCTATATTTTTTTTTTTGTTGTACACTGACTCGTGGGTGTAGACTAGCTGCTACAGTTTCTCCCATACACTGCACGGACATAGAGGAGGGATACCTGCTTTTCTCTTTATAGGACAGCAGCATCATGGAGAACAATATACAGGGTGAGTCAAAAGGCTTAGGACGCCCTGTAAATTGCCACAATAAAAAGTTATCACAAAGTTGCTTTGTGTTCAGCACCATGGACAACACATTGAACACGCAAGAGAACACGTCAGATAGCTGTGCATTACAGGGAACGTTTCCGGTTGTTGTTGCCAATTTCTATGTTGATATCTTTTGTATCACAGAAAATATTGCAAATCTGGGCTTCTTTCATATGCTACACCACCACCTCCCCATTGGAAAAACTTGCCCCTGATCCAATGTGGCGGCTTTCAAGATGGCTTGTTCTGAACATAGACTAAAAAGATAGGCCCCCGCCACCCATTATTTGATGGGGTATTCACATATGTTATTTTCCCTTTTTGTATCTCAAATAAAAGGGTGAACAGGATAAGCTGTGAAATAAACCCTGGGTAACAACTAATACAGTAGGCTTCACATATTGTAATACAGCGGCCGTTGTTTTGTGTCAAACAACGCCCCCTGTATTGTGTTCCTCTGGACGATAATGCATTATGATCCGTAGGAACATTTTTTTTCAAGCATAGAAGTCTGCTGACCGTAAGGGTGTGAATGAAAATCAATTAACCCTTGAGTTTCATTCACACTATGGCCAGCAGGACGACCACACATTGTGCGAACAGTCTATTTTCCCTAGCCGTTGTTTGCTAACTGCGTCCAAAGAAAATAAACATGTTCATTATTTTATACAGCAACACTAGATAACGGCCATAGTTGATGCACTTTGTGCACAACAATGGCTGTTGTTCTATTGAAATAAATAAAAGAAAATGAATTCAGAAGGCTACGGCCGTTGTTCTCAATGAGCACTATAGCCATAGTTTTCCAAATCCATTACAACGTGTGAACATAGCCTTAGTGTAGCTTCTATGTAGTATCTGTTTGTTTCTGACTCTTTCCTCGCACCCCTCCCTCCTACATAGACTTCTATAGGCAGCATGCCACTAGTACTTCAGTCAGAACCTAGTTATGTCAGAGAGAATCAAAGTTGTTTTTTTTATGACAGTTATCATTTTAAAGGTAAAAACATTTTGATGAATAAATCTCATCCACAACTGAATTTAATACAGTTTACTGTATGGAAACCACCAAAACTACCATATCAAGTGGCCCTATAAGTCAATGTAATGACAAGGGAAAAACCAAGGCCTGTGTTTTGAGACTCTTCAATGGGCTCTTTTTTGAATATTTATATTTCCCAGGTAGCAATGCACCTGGGATTTCACTGTATTTAGCGCTTTAACCAGCAGCTGGCAGTGTTATCTTTGGCTGATCTCCCTGAGATCAGCGATCTGTTTCTGTTATGGCTCTACTATGCATTGCTCCCACCTAGCCAGAATCCTGCTCCATAGGTGCAATACCCTGAAACAGCTGTCTGTGGATGGATAACTGGCCTTGTTCTTTCTCTTATCATTACATTGACTTATAGGGCCACTTAATATGGTGGTTTCCTTACAGTAGCCATACCTCGGCCGGGTCCTTCCCGGAGGGATATCTGGCTATGCCTGTTTTTTGAGACTCTTAACCCCCAGACGACCGTGGATGTACCGGTACGTCCTAAGCTATGAAGCGCGCTCCGGAGCGGAGCGCGCTTCATAGCAGGTGGGGGCCTGGCTGCAATCAGCAGCCGGCACCTCACCGTTAATGACAGCTGCAGCGTGACATTAACTCCTTAAAGGCCGCGGCCGCAGCAATTTAGTGTAAGTGACACGGGGAGTCCCCTGTCACTTATCGATCGGGACCCCCACAGTGTAACTGCGGGGGTCCCGATCGGTAAAACGGACCGCCAGAGGTCTCTCACCTGCCTCCGTGCAGTCCGATCGGCGCTCTGGTCACTTAGCTTGCACAGGCAGGCTCAATGAGCAGAGCGCCGATAACACTGATCAAGTACTGTATTTACAAGTCCCCCAAAGGGACTTCAAATGTGTAAAAAAAAAAAGTTAAAAACACCAATACACTACCCCAAAACCCCTCCCCCAATAAAAGTCTAAATCACCCCCAATTCCCATTATATAAATAAAACAAAAATAAATAAATAAACAAACATATAATATACCGTAGCGAGCGTAACTGTCCGATCTATTAAAATATAACAAGAGTCATTGCGAATGGTGAACGGCGTACACAAAAAGAGGGAAAAAAGTGCGCGGATTACCGATTTTATGTTACATTATATATATAAAAAAAAAAAAATTTATAAAAAGTGATCAAAACGTCCGATCTTCACAAATATGGTATTAATAAAAACTAGAGATCATGGCAGAAAAAAATGACGCCTCATACAGCCCCGTAGGTGAAAAAATAAAACCGTTATAAGTGTCACAATAGGCCCATTTTATTAATAATTAATTGCCAAAAAAAAGGATTTCATTAAAAAATATATATATATATATATAACATTAGAGAATCTGTGTAAACCTGCATGTGGTTGTGTAACTGACCTATGGAGTAATAGTATCATGTCAATTTTACCATACAGTGCATTACGTAGACACAGGAACCCCCCAAATGTTACCATATTGCATTCTTTTTTACGATTTCACCTATTTATATCTTCATAAATAATATATTTGGAATTCCATCATACATATTATGGTAGAAGGAAAGACGCCATTACAAAGTACAACTATTCCTGTAACAGACAAGCCCTTACATGGCTTGTAGATAGAAAACTGAAAGTGCTAGAGCTCTTAGAAGGGGAGGAGGGAAAAACGGAAACACTAAGATCAAAATTTGCGCGGTCCACTGGGTCATTTTGGGCCTGGTCCTCAAAGGGTTAAATGAGGCTCCACTGGCTCTTTTTTCCCTTATTTGTATTTTCCAGGGAGCAATGCACCTAGGATTTCACTGTATTGAGCACTTTAACCAGCAGCCAACAGTGTTATCATTGGCTGGTCTCCCTAGCATGTGACCCCGTCCCCCATTGTCCAACACCTGTATATGTATATGGTGTACACTAAGGGGCAGGGCATGGTCACATGCTCCTCCATGTTGGCCATCTTATGGACAGACTCGCCACAGAGCAGGGCATTTTAGCTGTAACCAGGTAGACAGGGAGCTGTTCTGAGTATATACAGTGAGTACACTGATACTGTACACTGAACAATTTTGCTACAAAATGGCCAACACCTATAAGGACCATGGGATTTACTCTCAAAAATTATGGAGGAACTAAAGCAACACAATAGATGACCAGCCAAGTAAAATATAAAGAGGAAATCCTGCTCGATTTTAAAACACAGATTTGTCCCATATTCACATAAATATTGTTGACCGTACCTATCCTGTTTTCTTAAAGTTTACCTTATGAGATGACATAATGGCATGTCAGGTGTATGTACTGGTGGAGATCTGGGTGCGGAGTGCTAAAATAGAAGGCAGAAGTGCTCGGCTGCATGCGTCTTGTCCCTTTATTTCTGCTTTGCCCACCTTAATAAACTGAAACAAGTAGTATACAGACTTGACCGATGTCTTAGACTTTTTATGTAAATCCATAAACTGCTTAATACATCGCCCGATGTGAACGGAGCCGTGTTACGGCCGTGTGCACCCGATCTAGGCTCCATCTGGTGTTCAAAATGCAGTACTGCAAGTCTGCTATTTCCATTCTGGAAGATCAATAAAACAATGTTCTCACCAGCAGTTACTTATAAAATCTAAAAACATAAACCAGAGGACTGTATATTATGTTACACACACACACACATTTAAGTCAAAGCTTCGGCTATATTCTGATTCTTATCCTATGTACTTTTGCATATAATCATATGATACCAGGTAATGGTTGGGCCAAGTCAGGACTAGTGTTGAGCAGACTTGCTGAACTGTTCACGTTCGGCAATATCCTGAACCTGAACGCTCAGCATTTGACTCCATGGTTTCTAAGAATATGAAGAAAGCAAAAATCTTTTTAAAAAATGCAGCTCTATGCCATCATCAACAAAAAAATGAAATAATTCAGAAATATTGCAAAACTTTGTGAAATGTGTTGAGAATAATAAAATGTAAAAATTACCAATGTAAATCAAAATAATATCCCATGAAGGTCTGGATTTGGGATGATACTCAAAATCAAAGTGCAAAATCTAATTACAGGCTGATCCAACTTCAGTGGAAATGTCTCAAGACAAGGAAATGAGGCTCAGTATTGTGTGTGGCCTCCATGTGCCTGTACGACCGCCTTACACTGCCTGGGAGGGATCGCCTCCCAGACCTGGATTAAAGCATCCGCAAACTCCTGGACAGTCTGTAGTCCAAGTGTTGGTGGATGGAACAAGACATGATGTCCCAGATGTCATTTAGATATGGGGAATGGGCAGGCCAGTCTATAGCGTCAATGCCTTCATCTTGCAGGCAGCAAAACGTTCTCCACCGTGTCTCTAGACTCTGTCACGTGCTGAGTGTGAACCTGCTATCATCTCTGAGGAGCACAGGATGCCAATGTTGAATGTGCCAATCTTGGCATTCTATGGCAAATGCCAATTGTCCTGCATGGTGTTGGGCTTTGAGGACAACAGCAATTTGTGGACGTCAGGACCTCCCACCAAACTGGAGGTATCGGTTTCTGACAGTTTATGCAGACACATGCACATTTGTGGCACGCTGTAGGTCATTTTGCAGGGCTCTGGCACTGCTTCTCCTGTTCCTCCTTGCACAAAGGCGGAGGTAGAGATCCTGCTGCTGGGTTGTTTCCCTCCTACTGCCTCCTCCACGTCTCCTGGCCTGTCTCCTGGTATCTGCTCCATGCTCTGGACACTGTCCTGATAGACACAGCTTACCTTCTTGCCACAGTTTGCATTGATGTGCCATCCTGGATGAGCTGCACTACCTGAGCACCTTCTGTGGGTTGAAGACATAGCTCTCACTCTTAAAGGTAGCATGAGGCAATGACAGAATGCAAAAGTGACAAAAACAATGTCCAAAAAGGATGAGAACAGAGAAAAGGTCTGAGGTCACCACTGCAAAACCACTCCTTTATAGGGATTGTCCAGCTAGCTGCATCATTTCTACCTGTTGTCTTTTCCATTTGCAAAAAAGCTGGAGAAATTCGTTCACAATCTGCCCTTAGGCACATAACACAAAATAGTGCCCCCCCCCCATTCCTATACAAAGGGATACTAACAGCAGTTAGTCACAGCAGCATCTATCGAACAAACATTTTAAGCTTCCCATGTTCAAGCACCCTCCACACCCCTATAAAATACCCCATCCAAAGTGCCCCAAACATAAATAGTTACATACAAAACTGCTGAATCTGTACATGGCCCGACATCAAAACATAGCAGCTGATATGGAGAGCACTGTACATATGTAGCAGAGATGAGTAAGTAATTAAGTAAAAAAACATAACAAAAAGCTACTCACCTCTCCAGACACACCCACGCTGCTGTGTCCATCTGGATGCTGCCTGCACGCCGATCTCATGGGGAGTCCATAACAGGAAGACATTACTAGCTGCTCCAAATCACAGGCCTGATACAGCCAGTGTATAGGAGTCAGAGCTGATCGCTCCGTGCTCTGTGCCTCATGTCAGCTGTGCCTGCGCTCCTATAAGGACACACATGATAGCAGCGAGCGGTGTCCGCACCAGTATAGGACAAGGTAGTCCGGTGTCTGACTGGAGTCCCTGCTTCTGTATGCATATTCCGTTGTGCGTTACGCTATTAGCTTAACACACAACAGAAGATGCATACAGGAGCAGAGACATCAGTTTATTGCTGAACTTCATGCTCCTGTATTGTAGTGAGCAGTTAATGTATACATTTAATATATGCACAGGCGCTCAGTATGTGGGTCGGTGGGTGCCACCCCCTCAAGGGCCCTATAGTCTGCTATAATATATATATACACTGCAGCTCGCCTTCCCCTCCAATATTGTGCACTGTTCCACATCCACCTACGTGCGATGAATGTGGGAACAAAGACTAAGATTGTTCCAGCACTTGACAAAAATTTTAATGCTTTATTCCATATGATTAAAAGTTAGCAAGACACCCTAAGGAGTCAAACAGCTACATGTTTTAAGCGCATGCACTCTTTTTCACAATATTCTGCTGCATGAGGCACGGTCTGCACCTAGCCTCATGGCATTATTATTAAACTTAAAGGAGTATACCACTCAAGCATAACTTTTCATATGTTGCTGCTCATATGACAGTACAGTAGTACAGAGCAGGGAGTTCAGTATGAGACTGATGTCTCTGCTCCTGTATGCATATTCTGTTGTGTGGTATTCAAGTTGCTAATAAACTCATTGGGGGACATTTATCAAGATTGGCGTACTCGTACACCACTCTTAAATAAAGCTCCGCACCCTCTTCCCAGACAGATTTACTATGAGGCGCAAGCCTCTCAGTAAAGCCACCCGGCCCTGGCTTTGCGCAGCAAATTTACATCTGCTTCCACCATGTGTATATTTGTATCATGATTTACACCTGCAAGGGAGCTTAAATCATTATAAATGAGGCACCGCCTCCTCAGCTGGCGTACGCAAGGGGCGTAGGGTTTATAAATTTTCCCCTTTGTGATATATCCTCCTGCATTAAAAAGTTGCAGAAAGGCACTTCTTTATATCAGCTGTCTCTGAAGGGACTAGAGCAGGGGGTTGAGAGCAGAGACAGACTGAACAGCTCAGATACAGTTTTTGTGTCTTTAGCAGAAAGCAGCAGGCTCAAAACTGGGGTAAGGGCACAATGGATAATAACAGGTATGGAATGAATTGTTTACACACAGGCCCTATTATACAGAACCATAATCTGGCAATTCAGGCCGATTCTACAGACTCGCTCTGTGAAATAAATACGTAGTGAAACCAGTGAAACAATCGGCTCGTTGTTGCTTATTCATCGCCTGCTGGGCACGCATCATTAAGCGTAATACATGTAAAAATAAAAAATACGTACCTTTCAGTGGGCCCTGTTGTTCTTCTCGCTCCTGCCCTCAGCCGCCACTAGAATGTCTGAGACCCTCTCTGAAGTGACAGGCCACTTAGCCTATCACTGGCCTAGTGGGAAGAGTGACCAGGTATGTATGTAGAGACGTCACAGCGGAATCGGCTCCTGCCCGCTCAGCCGATGTACACAGCAGCTGCTGCAAGCCGCACTGTGTGCACATAGGAGAGCACGGGGAGCGGGGCATTGTGGTAAAGTGCTGGGAGACGCTTGTCGTTCGCTTTGTGTGGAATTATCAATTGCGAGAGGGCGGGAAAGAGGACATGGCGGCAGGAATAGTTTGTTTACATGGCCTGTGTGTGTGTGTGTGTGTGTGCTGTGGTCTCTGTGATTCCTGATACTGTGAGGGGACTTAATATAATGTAATTAGAGATGAGCGAACCTGGAGCATGCTTGAGTCGATCCGAACCCGATCTTTCGGCATTTGATTAGCGGTGGCAGCTGAAGTTGGATAAATCCCTAAGGCTATGTGGAAATCATGGATATAGTCATTGCCTGTATCCATGATTTCCAGACAATCTTAGAGCTTTATCCAAGTTCAGCAGCCACCGCTAATCAAATACCGAACATTCGGGTTCGGATCGACTCGAACCCGAACCTGGTTCGCTCATCTCTAAATGTAATAAAATACCGAGAATACTTACGTCCTGTGTAAACATGTGCAGGTGTCTATAAAGGGATGTTCACATGTAGCAGATACAATGCAAATTTTCCATCCTAATTTGCGATTTGTGAGAGAAACTGCAAAGTAAAAGAATAACAAACCCCATCTAATGGCTGTCATTTCTACAGCTTCACCCGCCGTGCAGACTCTGCTTGAAATTCCTTATTTAATTCCATAGTGTGCACATACCCATATTGCTTTACGAAACTGCAGAAAAAGATGGATAATAAATTACTAAACTGTTGATTATCAATCAAAATGACTGCTATGTGCTGATAGGAAATATGTATTTAGTTATTTTCTTATGCCTCTTAAAGTCCCAATACACATATACTGTTAAGATCTGTCGTGGGGTCCATTCTGCAGGTGATGCAGTTATTGTCCTAAAAAGCAACTCTTAAACTTGCAGCCCTGTGTCAAACTGGTGCGGACTAGAGTGTCTGTGCCCTAGGCCTGCTACTTTCCTCCGTCCCTCCTCCCCATTAGAAATGTCCCAGGCACGATTTCTCCTATTCACATCACTTTTCTGAAAAGAGCACACGCGCCGTAATGATACAGCACATCTGCAGTGTTCAGACAAGTGATGAATTGGAGAAATCCTGCCTTGGGCATTCCTAATGGTGAAGGGACCCCAGGACAGATCTTGGATTGAAAGCAGCTATCTAGCGGTGCAAGTGGTTTGGGGGGCAGATTGGGGGTACAGAGTTGATTTAAATGGCCTAAAATAACTTCATTGGTGATTGGTGGATCCATTCAGTAGGGAATCGGCAAGATTGCAGAAAGCTGATTCGTGTTTTCAGCACAGTCCAAGGTCTCAATAATAAATACAGTACATAAATATGTAGGGATAGATATATATATATATATACATATACACACACACACACATATACATACACACATACACTACCGTTCAAAAGTTTAGGGTCACCCAAACAATTTTGTGTTTTCCATGAAAAGTCACACTTATTCACCACCATACGTTGTGAAATGAATAAAAAATAGAGACAAGACATTGACAAGGTTAGAAATAATGATTTGTATTTGAAATGTTTTTACATCAAACTTTGCTTTCGTCAAAGAATCCATCTTTTGCAGCAATTCCAGCATTGCACACTTTTGGCATTCTAGCTATTAATCTGTTGAGGTAAGCTGGAGAAATTGCATCCCACGCTTCTAGAAGCAGCTCCCACAAGTTGGATGGGCACTTCTGGCGTACCATACGGTCAAGCTGCTCCCACAACAGCTCAATGGGGTTCAGATCTGGTGACTGTGCTGGCCACTCCATTAGCGATAGAATACCAGCTGGCTGCTTCTGCTGTAAATAGTTCTTGCACAATTTGGAGGTGTGTTTAGGGTCATTGTCCTGTTGTAGGATGAAATTGGCTCCAATCAAGCGCTGTCCACTGGGTATGGCATGGCGTTGCAAAATTGAGTAATAGCCTTCCTTATTCAGAATCTCTTTTACCCTGTACAAATCTCCCACCTTACCAGCACCAAAGCAACCCCAGACCATCACATTACCTCCACCATGCTTAACAGATGGCGTCAGGCATTCTTCCAGCATATTTTCATTTGTTCTGCGTCTCACAAACGTTCTTCTTTGTGATCCAAACACCTCAAACTTGGATTCATCCGTCCACAACACTTTTTTCCAGTCTTCCTCTGTCCAATGTCTGTGTTCTTTTGCCCATCTTAATCTTTTTCTTTTATTGGCCAGTCTCAGATATGGCTTTTTCTTTGCCACTCTGCCCTGAAGCCCAAAATCCTGCAGCCACCTCTTCACTGTAGATGTTGACACTGGTGTTTTGCGGGTACTATTTAATGAAGATGCCAGTTGGGGACCTGTGAGGTGTCTGTTTCTCAAACTAGAGACTCTAATGTGATTATCTTCTTGCTTAGTTGTGCAACGCGGCCTCCTACTTCTTTTTTTACTCTGGTTAGAGCCTGTTTGTGCTGTCCTCTGAAGGGAGTAGTACACACCGTTGTGGGAAATCTTCAATTTCTTAGCAATTTCTCGCATGGAATAGCCTTCATTTCTAAGAACAAGAATAGATTGTCGAGGATTAGATGAAAGTTCTCTTTTTCTGGCCATTTTGAGCGTTTTTGACCCCACAAATGTGATGCTCCAGAAACACAATCTGCTCAAAGGAAGGTCAGTTTTGTAGCTTCTGTAACGAGCTAGACTGTTTTCAGATGTGTGAACATGATTGCACAAGGGTTTTCTAATCAATTAGCCTTCTGAGCCAATGAGCAAACACATTGTACCATTAGAACACTGGAGTGATAGTTGCTGGAAATGGGCCTCTATACACCTATGTAGATATTGCACCAAAAACCAGACATTTGCAGCTAGAATAGTCATTAACCACATTAGCAATGTATATGTATTTGTTTAAAGTTAGGACTAGTTTAAAGTTATCTTCATTGAAAAGTACAGTGCTTTTCCTTCAAAAATAAGGACATTTCAATGTGACCCCAAACTTTTGAACGGTAGTGTATATATATATATATTTTATATATATATTGCATTGATCCCTATGAGCAGTCAATTTCTTGCTCATAGAAGACCCCTAGGGAGATACCAAAAATGTGTAAAAATAGAAAAAAATTCTTTAGATTTAGTATTAACACATGTGGAACACATGAGATGAGCGAACCTCGAGCATGCTCGAGTTCATCCGAACCCGAACTTTTGGCATTTGATTAGCGGTGGCTGCTGAAGTTGGATATAGTCATTGGCTGTATCCATGTTTTCCAGACAACGTTAGAGCTTTATCCAAGTTCAGGAGCTTCAGCTAATCAAATGCCGATCGTTCGGGTTCGGATGGACTTGAACCCGAACTCTGTTCGCTCATCTCTAGGAATCACCCAAACCCTTAAAGGGGTACTCCAGCCGGGGGGTGGGGCACTTTTTTGCTGGGACCGGGGAGGAGGTGGCCGAGGAAAAAGACGTCCACTCACGTCCCCGATTCCAGCAGTGGGTAAAGAGTACCCCTTCAAATTTCCACATTCCTAATCCAAGTTAAGCGGCAAAGGTGCAAAACTGCAGATTTTTGGTCACAATACATCCCAGAAAAATTTTGTAAAAGATAGAGCAGAATAGAGCAAAATTAAACATTTATTTTTTTAGTAAAATAAAAATTATATTAACTGGGCATTGTTGTAATCGGACTGACTTTAGGAACATAGATAACATGTCAGTTGTATCACATGACAAATGGAATGAAGATTAAATACCTCACCCCCCCCCCCCCCCAGAAATTAGAAATATAGCTTTCTTTCCCCCCAATGTCACTACCCAAATATTTTTATTTTTTTTTTTCGGTTTCGGTGCATATTTTATGGAAAAAAAAACAACATAAATTAAGCATGCCATTACAAAGTACGATGGGTGTCGCAAAAAGTAAGACCTCATATGGGTCTGTAGGTGAAAGAGGAAGGTAGTTTGGCTTTTTAAAACAAAAGTGCGAAAACTGCACAGAGGAGGCATGGCCTCCCCCGTGCCTGATTTAACATGATTTACTCCATGAAATCATGAGACTGTTGCACAACGCCTCAGATTCACTAGGTTTACTGATAGGCGTGCGCCTCTCAATAAATTTGAGTAAAACATGAAGGCGAGGATTTAGTTAAGACCGCCGTATAGATACACAGTCCTTACAAAATCCACCTCTTTTAGGCCTTGCACAAGACATAACTGTATATACCAATTTTACCCATAGCATGTCTATAATGTACTGTCCCGGAACCTCAGTGAAACCCAAACCTCATCTAAATAGAAATTCTTTTTACAACCTTTAATTGCACTTGTTTCTCCAACCTAAACTTCTCAAGATGCGATACAAATAGACATATCCATATATACTTATTATGCTTACTGTGTATAGTATTTAATGAGTACCAAAGGATGGCTTCCTAGATTATAAGCGCTACTGGAACAAACAGCAAGTGGAATACATATAAAAACGTAAAATACTATAAAAAGGATGCTATGCTTCACAGTAATTCCACACACACCAGCTAACAAGGCAGGAATCCATGCTATACAGTAGGGAAAAGATAAGTATTTCAGTGCCAATTTAGCAATTTTTTTTCCACAAAGAATAGAGAGGTGTATAATTTATATCTTAGGTACCCTTCAACTGTAAGAGACAAAATCAATTAAAGAAATACCAGAAAATCACACTTTGATTTTTATACAGTTATTTAGCATTTTATTGCATAAAATAAGTATTTGATCACCAACCAGCATGAATTCTGGCTCTCATTCTCTGTATTAATTGCACTTGCTTGAACTCCGTATCTGTATAAAAAACACCTGATCACCCACTCAATCACTCTACATCTCTCTACCATGGCCAAGACCAAAAAGCTGCCTAAGGACACCAGCAACAAAACTGTAGACCCGCACAAGGCCGTGATGGGCTAGAGGACAATAGGCAAGCAGCAGGTCAGAAGGCAACAACTGTTGGCGCAATCATTAGGAGATGGAAGAAACACAAGAGGACTGTCATTCTTCCTTGGTCTGGGGCTCCATGCAAGATCTTGCCATGTGGGTAAGGATGATTCTGAAAAATGTCAGGAATCAGCCCAGAACTACACAGGAGGGCCTGGTCAATGACCTGAAGAGAGCTGGCACCACAGATTAATGTTAGTGTCACAGTACACCATCATGGATTAAAGGGGTACTCCAGCGGGGGGGGGGGGGGGGGTAGGGGCTATTTTGGGATCTGGCCAGGGAGGAGGTGGCTGAGAGACAAAAAAAAAAAAGAAAGAAGAAAAGACGTCCACTCGCCTCCCCGGATACCGTGGCGAGTCCCGTATCGCGGCGGTCCCCGGCCGCTTCCTGGTGTCTGATGCGGGACGTCTCAAGTCCGCTCAGCCAGTCAGTGACAGAGGCGGGATCCGTTTCAAGTCCGCTCAGATCCCGCCTCTGTCACAGACTGTAACGTCACGTCAGACACCAGGAAGCAGCCGGGAACCGGAGCACCGCGATATGGGACCTGCCGCTGTATCCGGGGAGGTGAGTGGACGTCTTCTCTCAGCCACCTCCTCCCCGGCCAGATCCCAAAATAGCCCCCCAGCCGGAGTACCCCTTTAAAATGCTGCAGAGCATGCAAGGTCCCACTGTTCACACCAGCACATGTTCAGGCCCATTTGAAGTTCACCAATGATCATCTGGATGATCCAGAGAAGTCACGGGGGAAGGGCATGTAGTCAGATGAGACCAAATTTAGAACTTTTTGGTATCAACTCCACACGCTATGTCTGGAGGAAGAAGGACTAGTAGAACCCCAAGAATACAGTCCAAACTGTGAAGCATGGGGGTGGAAACATTATACTTTGGGGGTGCTTTTCTGCAAAGCAGACAGGGGGATTGTACCGTATTGAAGAGAGTATGAATGGGGCCATGTATCGCAAGATTTTAGCAAACAACCTCCTTCTGTCAGTAAGAGCATTGAAGATGGGTTTCTATTCTATGAAATACTTATTTTATGCAATAATAATTTTTATTTGTATAGCGCCAACAGATTCCGCAGCACTTTGCAACATACATACATAGACTAAAGTAGACATTACAGAGATATACATATAATTATCCATACATGAGATGCTAAATAATTATTCAGAAGTTATACAATGTTATTTTTGGGAATTGTTATAGATTCTGTCTTACAGGTGAAGCGTACCTACTATAAAAATTACAGACCTCTCCATTCTTTGTGGGTGGGAAAACTTGCAAAATCTGCAGTTTATCAAATACCTATTTTTCCCCACTGAATAAGGGCAGAAAGGCAGTTGTGATACATTCAATTATTTCTACATACAACCGGTTTCTGATAAATGTTATGTAATATTCCGAATATGAATTAAAAAAAAAAATATATATATCTAAATCTTATCAGATACATTTTCACAGGTATGCTAAATGTATTTACTTAGAAAGGCAGCCGTATGCCACCAACAAAACAGATGTACAGGATTCCCAGGTCCTGTATACAGTTTTAGACCTTTGGTTTCTTTGCCATACAGGTAATTTTTGGAAAGCCTACACTTTCTTAAAATGCTTGGAGTTGTAGTGCGACCTCATATCTTTCCTCAAGTTAAATTTTGCTCCACAGACTCCACAGGTATACAGATGAATGTCCATATGCTGCTCTAGAAGTTCATTATTCGAAAAGATCTGAAAGCACACTTGACAGATGGTTTCTCCAGCTGCCAAATGGGAGATCATGTGACGCACATGGTCATGCTTGCGAAAATTTCCTTGGTCGCAAAGCGTGCATACGTATCTAGCCATGCCTGTGTGCATGTCATTGTGCAGCCTTAGCTGGCGCTCCCGCAAAAACTGCTTCCCGCAAATTTGGCACGAGAACTGTTTCTCCTTGGTGTGTACAGTATAATGTTCACGTAAGTGGCAGCGCTGGAAGAAGCCTTTGCCGCAGATGTCACAGAAATGTTTTCTCCGATGATCTTTTTCATTATCTTCGGAAATAGAGCTTCTGAAGACTTCATTGTCCAGACAGTGAGACATGTGCTCTACCACCAGGTTCTCAGCCTCAAAGCGCTGCCCGCAGTTAGGGCAACGGTAAGGGCAAGAAGAATTTTTATAGATTTGTTTGGACGCACCAATGCCTCCCTCACTTAAGTCATCCCACATGTCTGCCAGCACCTCTCCCATTCCTGAGGACTCCTCCATGCCATCTCCAAAGGGCATCCTCTCCTCAATGTTCCTCTCGAGTCGCTCCTGAGCCTCGCCACATCTTTGGGCATGTTCCTGCAGTTGTCTACCTTTTACAAGAATTTGGCCACATTTGCCGCAGGCACATATATTTTCTATATGTTGAGACAGATAATGGGAGGAAAGGTCATGCTCGGTGACAGTAACACCGCACAGTTCACATGCCACATCACACGAAGCCTCACTGGTCTCTGCACCATCCTGATCCAGAAAGCCATCTTTTCTACAGCTGGCTAAAGCTGGTTTCTCATTAGTCCCTTTATACTGTTCACCCACGTAGTAGCCAAGTGCTTCATCCGCGTCATCTTCCAAGTCATCAAGGTCCGAAGACTCAAAATAATCTTTATCGGAGATTTTGACAATATTAATATCTTCCATTTCCACAATGGAGTTCTCGTCGGATTCGATCTTTATAATGACTGGGGTTTTTTCAGTAGTGTCTATGATTTCACTTTTTATTTGACTAGGAGATTTTATACCTTCAGAAGACACAGAGGCCTCGCCGCATTGACTTGAGTCTGCTTTGTGCAGGTTCTCTTGGCTCGGTGAAAACTTTGAGACTGGTGACTCGCTCCCGCTCTGGCTTTGATCATTGCTAGAGTGTTCTGTATTTTGGAAGACATGTCTATTGGTGCAGGTCTGAGAGTGCTCATACAGAAGTTTTTCACAACTGAAAGCGAATCCACAGCTCTCGCACGTGTAACTGCGTCCAAAGCGTCTGTTTCCGCGATCTCTTGTGTTGGACACTTTGGGGCATGGGGTTTTCTTGCATATGTTTTGCATCTGCTTACGCATTGGAGGGGGCACGCTATGTTCAGGCTGCTTCTCAGGAGCTGCGCTTCCAGGTAATACAGGCTCTGATGACCACCTGCTTGGCTCCTCTCTGCTCTTTGCTGTGGGTTCCTCATACATACGGACACCAAAAACCATTTTACTACTCAGGCTACTTGAGGCAGAAGAGGAGCATTTGATGGACGAATCGCTATCCTGTATATCTTCCAAGCAGTCAGGGATGACATACAGCTGTAAGTAACTCATGGCGTGTTTCAACTGGTCAAAGTTTTCAGGTGCTTTTAGGATTTTACCCAGGTACATAAACTGTAATATCAGGTCAAAACATTCGGCACTAATCTTGGTGTTGGTGAGATTGATCTGCGCCACAGTATGCTGATGATTTATGAACATCATCTTAAAATAAGAGCTGCAGGCGGCCAGGACGGCCTTGTGGGCTTGGAAGTAGATGTCATTGATGGAGATACAGCAGTCACACAGGAAACCCCATTCTCTCTGGTTGTAGAGCTGCTGGAGCACATAACTACAGTGGCTGGCTTTTCCCATCATGATCTGTTTCAGTGGTTCCTTAAAAAAAAAAAAAAAAAATTAAAGGATAAAGTTGCATACCTTAGTAATGGAGTACATGCATTATAGAGGAGGACTAACTGAACAGAGGCTCTCTATCCTCTTCCCTTTAAAAACGCATGAGCGATCAGTAGAGCTGAGTGTTTATGTGTATGAAGGAATCAGGACAAATAGATGTCTAAATTAAAGGGGATTTCCAGGATAGAAATCACCTATAATGTTTTTTCAGCTGACAGCTATTGGAGGTATGTAATCAAAGATAATTTTTGTTTACACAACGTGTTTAATTAGTTTTACTGCTGTTAATGAGCATGATTTTGCCACAAATTGGGCAAATCAAAGAGTGCTAATTAAACAGTATGCGTGAACAAAGCCTTAAAGGGGAACTCTGAAGTCTGACAATAATGAGGTTATATTATTTTGTAATGTAACTAAAAAATAACTAAAAAAATAATTATATATATATATATATATATACACACACACGCTTTTTTTAATTTATATACTGACTTCCAATGACTGGCAGTAGTAAGGGGTGACACAGCCCTTCTGCTGCCACCACTATTTGTGTCGGGAACTGCAGGGCTATAAGCCTTGCAGGTCCTGATCTCCTGCTCAGAGCAGAATCACGTTCCCTCAGTGTACATTCTTATATACAGTAAACAAGGTTTACTGTTTCTGCAGAGGGAGCGTGATTGCTATCACTGCTCCCTCTGCTTCTAGAACAGCTAACAGTGCGAGCAGCCATTGCTCCATGTGCAGAGGCTGACAGACATAACGATTGTGTGGGGCAGCCTCCTCCTGTGTACTATACATTAGAAAATACAGCACAATGGGGGAACAGGACCCTACGCAGCAGTGCTAGAACAGAGCAGGAGATTGGGCTTAGGCCTCATTCACACGTTCCGTGTCCTCTCTGTGAAATACGGACGGTGAATGCCTGTCCTGGACCGTTTCTCTGCACAGCCGCTTCATTACATTGCCATGGAGATTCAAACTGTTTCCCCGCTCCAAGCAAAATATTGCTACATGATACATGGACAACAGGCATTCACTGTCCGTGTTTTACAAAGTGAACACGGAACGTGTGAATGCGGCCTTAGATCCCTGCAGTTTCCAACACGACTGGTAATGGCAGCAGAGAGGGCCGTACCTCCCCTTACTGCTGCCAGGCACCGGAAGTCAGTATGTAAATAAAAAACAATACCATTATTCACATACAGTTATATTACAAAGTGAAACGGGATGCTGATGTATACCTGGCAGCAGACCTATTTACTTTAATGGTCAGAATGTTGCTAATGGCTATGTTTTGTATATGTGGTGGAAATGGCCTGTAGTTGGTCACTGGTTTACTATGTTCAGGCAGTGGCTCAGCCTGGACACTACTGAGGAGTACAGAATACTCCTAGAGAGACACAGGAACATCGCTATGCTACTACTGTATGGCAGATATCAATGCTCTGTACACAATGAAGCCAGCCATGATACAGCCTTATATATGTACACACCAGCATCTCCGGAGAGGCCCGGCACAGAGGCAGAACATATACGCTATGCACCCTTCTAATACAATTTGTATGGCATGCAAACCTGGGTTACATATAATCTGCCATAATGACTTTCCACCTGATTTTGCCACTTGGCCACACATGCATTCCCATTCAGGGTGGTACTATATCAGCAGCCTGCCACAATATACAGGTGTGGGGGTTACTAGAGCAGCAGACATGGCTGCAGTATAAGCTCTGTCCAGTGTGCTCTCATCACGTGACGTCACATCCCCCACACAGCCAATAGCAGAGCCTGTATGAGTTGCAAGTTGCTGGTGGCCAGGGCCTGTCCATCAAACCTGCAGCCCGGGAAGAAGCCCCATGTATGTGTGTACCCTGCCTGCCGCACTCCTGTAGGGATCTGCACATGCAGGAAGTAGCCTGCACACTCACCTTGCTGACGGCCCCTGCTGCTGCTCCGGCTATTATGGCCGTTGTAGGACTAGTAGGCTGGCAGCCCCGGGAACCGCACTGGATGTGACCCTGGTGTCAGCGAGTGGGAGAGCCGCCCCCCTCCAGCAGGAGCCCCGAGCCCCGGCCACTGGTGACCCAATCACCGATTACCTCGCTGCCCCGAGAGCATTGAGGAGGAGGGGAGGCTGCGCAGAGCGGCTTCCGCCTATGTCTGCACTGATTGCGGACGCCCCCTGCAGGACACGGACATATTACACCTACTGTAATTACTGTACGGGAAACGAGGCAGCGAGCGCTGCTGCGGGGTGGACGCGATCTCCAAGTGGCCTAAAGGACCTTTGATGACGTCATGCCCACGTGACCAGCTTCCTGTGTGGGCGGAGCTCTCCCCAGTCTCTGCTGTGGTCCCCGGCTTTCCTCATAGAGTCAGCGTGGGCTTGTAGTTGAAGGGTTGTGCTGGGCTCCTGGGGCTGTATATGGGGTTTTTCACAAAGAATTCTGCACAGTGGAGTATGATCCACAGCAGCTAGCCACACTGTATATGTACCTTTATGCGACGTTCTGCAGGGGCTGGTAGTTGTTCCATTTGTGTGATGTTCTGCAGGGGCTGGCAGTTGTACCGTCGCGCGATGTTCTGCAGGGGCTGGTATTGTATAGTTTGTGTGATGTTCTGCAGGGGCTGGTAGGTGTCCCGTCGCGCGATGTTCTGCAGGGGCTGGTATTGTATAGTTTGTGTGATGTTCTGCAGGGGCTGGTATTGTATAGTTTGTGTGATGTTCTGCAGGGGCTGGTAGGTGTCCCGTCGCGCGATGTTCTGCAGGGGCTGGTAGGTGTCCCGTCGCGCGATGTTCTGCAGGGGCTGGTAGGTGTCCCGTCGCGCGATGTTCTGCAGGGGCTGGTAGGTGTCCCGTCGCGCGATGTTCTGCAGGGGCTGGTAGGTGTCCCGTCGCGCGATGTTCTGCAGGGGCTGGTAGGTGTCCCGTCGCGCGATGTTCTGCAGGGGCTGGTAGGTGTCCCGTCGCGCGATGTTCTGCAGGGGCTGGTAGGTGTCCCGTCGCGCGATGTTCTGCAGGGGCTGGTAGGTGTCCCGTCGCGCGATGTTCTGCAGGGGCTGGTAGGTGTCCCGTCGCGCGATGTTCTGCAGGGGCTGGTAGGTGTCCCGTCGCGCGATGTTCTGCAGGGGCTGGTAGGTGTCCCGTCGCGCGATGTTCTGCAGGGGCTGGTAGGTGTCCCGTCGCGCGATGTTCTGCAGGGGCTGGTAGGTGTCCCGTCGCGCGATGTTCTGCAGGGGCTGGTAGGTGTCCCGTCGCGCGATGTTCTGCAGGGGCTGGTAGGTGTCCCGTCGCGCGATGTTCTGCAGGGGCTGGTAGGTGTCCCGTCGCGCGATGTTCTGCAGGGGCTGGTAGGTGTCCCGTCGCGCGATGTTCTGCAGGGGCTGGTAGGTGTCCCGTCGCGCGATGTTCTGCAGGGGCTGGTAGGTGTCCCGTCGCGCGATGTTCTGCAGGGGCTGGTATTGTATAGTTTGTGTGATGTTCTGCAGGGGCTGGTAGGTGTCCCGTCGCGCGATGTTCTGCAGGGGCTGGTAGGTGTCCCGTCGCGCGATGTTGATGGTGAAATATGATACGACGTACCTGGTCTTTATGGAGTATACACCTGAGGGTGCAGATAGATATGTGCAACCAATAAACAGTAAATCCATCTGCAAATGGAGAGGACACAACCAAGATGGAAATCTATGGGAAAGTCTGGTACAGAATCCATGTACAAATACACAATATATACAATGATACATAATAATAGAGCAATACATATCATATCCACTCTAGTGCCTGTGACAGATCAATATCACTCTAAGGTTAGATTCACACTGGACCTATCCGCTGCGGATATCTCTCCTGTCACATCCAATGTGATTACGGTAGATACTGGCAGCAGCAGGATTCCCATGCCAATGAGTGCACGGCCCCGCCGCAGTCACTGATCGGGAGTGACAGGAGAGCTATCCACTGCGGAGATTTCCAGTGTGAATCTAGCCTAAGGGGACAAACACACTTGCCAGATCCGCAGCGAGAGGACTCGCTGTGGATCCCGGCCCTATTCTTTCAATGTTAGACAAAATCGCAGCAGGGATTTACATCCCTGCTGCGAGTTTGTCCCCAGCCCGCCCCGTTAACCCCCGTCCGCCGGAGCATATACTTTACCTGATCCCGGCTCCGGCTTGCTTTGGCGGTTCCCGGAGTCTTCAGCAAGCCGGAGCCGGGATCAGGTAAAGTATATGCTCGCTCCAGTGCCCGCCCGCAGCCCCGGCCGTCTGATCACCCCCCGCCGCCCCGATCGCCCGCAGCCCCGGCCGTCTGATCATCCCCCCCCCCCCCCCCGCAGCCCCGATCGCCCACCCGCAGCCCCGGCCATCTGATCAGCCCCGGCCGCAGCCCCGGCCGTCTGATCACCCCCCCCCCCCCCCCCCCCGCAGCCCCGATCGCCCGTCCGTAGCCCCGGCCGTCTGATCACCCCCCCCCCCCCCCCCGCAGCCCCGATCGCCCGTCCGTAGCCCCGGCCGTCTGATAACCCCCCCAAAGCACCGATCTGCGGGCGGCCGGGTCTGCAGGGGAGCGATCGGGGCTGTGGGGGGGTTTTATCAGATGGCCGGGGCTGCGGGTGGGCGATCGGGGCTGCGGGGGGGGGGGGGATCAGATGGCCGGGGCTGCGGGCAGGTGATCGGGGCTGTGGGGGGGGGGGGGATCAGACGGCCGGGGCTGCGGGGCGGGCACTGGAGCGAGCATATACTTTACCTGATCCCAGCTCCGGCTTGCTGAAGACTCCGGGAATCGCCGAAGCAAGCCGGAGCCGGGATCAGGTAACGTATATGCTCCGGTGGACGGGGGGTTAACGGGGCGGGCTGGGGACAAACTCGCAGCAGGGATGTACATCCCTGCTGCGTGTTTGTCTGCCATTAAAAGTATAGGGCCGGGATCTGCAGCGAGTCTCGCTGCAAATACGCAGCAAGGAGACTCGCTGCAGACCCGCCAAGTGTGTTTGTAGCCTAAGGGTAGCTTCACACACACCGCGGCAGATTTGATCTAAATAACTGAACACAGCATCAAATCTGCTGCGGATCCTGTACGTGTGAACGCGCCCTACTTCCCATACTGTCAATTTGAATAGGTTTACATACAAGCAGGGGAATGAAAATGTATGTAAGCCCCCTTAACCTGCAGCAGCCGGTGAATACTTTACTGGTCCCCTGTCTGGCGGGCTTCTGTGGCTCCCGACTCCCTGACGTCCCGTTCAGCCAATCAGTGCGATGTGTGAACCCACCCTAAAGAATACAAATGGAGATGAGAACATCAGCAGATACGGCATAAATTCCATAAGGCAATCATGCCAGGGAGTACCTGTAGATATATGAGAAACGCTGGATCCATTGCCACACTTTAGCCCCGGCCTGCAGCAGGAGTAACATATACAGTGTGAATGCCGGCAGGTGGGAGACGCTGGAGGAGCTGCATGACGGTGGTAGTGATGTGGCACTTGGTCAGCGTTGCGGAGGTCTCATCACAGGGAGACAAGGGAGCCCAGTTTGGGCGACCAAATATTACCCAAGCCCTTCTATGTCCCCATATACTATTACGCACTGTGCCCCCTCTTTGCTTCTTTATAGTAACAGGCCTCCTTTGTGCTCTGCCCTCATACAGTATTAGGCCACTCTTTTATGCTCCCCTAAAGTAATAAGTAGTCCCTCTGTACCCCAAATGCACTCTAAGTGCTCCCATATAACATGGCCTCCTCCCTAAACCCCTATTAGACCCCTCTGTGCCTGCATAAACTAAGGGTCTCTAGGACCTCCATATAGTATAGACCTCTTTTGTGCAGCAGTACCCATATAGTATAGTCCAGTCCCCCCCCCCCAAAAAAAAAAAAAACAAAAAAAAAAAACCCAAGCCCTCACATGGCCCTGTAGCTGGAACAAAAAAAGAGTTATGGCTCTTAGAAAGCGAGGAGGGGGAAAAAAATGCATAACTGAAAATTGGCACGAAGTGTGGTGCATTATACTCACCGCATTACTGTCGACCCCCGGGTGCCATCTTGGGACAATGACGACATCTTCGGGAGGCTGGCCAAACCGCTCCAGCTGTCCCTCATGCCGCCCGTCATCAGCTGCACAGTGGCGATTGGCTGAGCATAACTGTGCTCAGCCAATCGCGGCTCAGCAGCTGATGACGCGGCAGAGGAGGGCCGGCATGAGCGGTTCGGACGGTCTTGTGAAGATGTTGTCATTGTCACAAGATGGCGGCCGGGGGTCGACAGTAATGCGGTGAGTATAATGCACCACACTTCCGGGGGTGGGGGGGACATGGGGAAGGGGGCCATTCACTTACATAACACACATTACAAAGTTGTATAACTTAGTAATGTGTGTTATTTAGTAAATAAATGTTTAGCGCCGCACTACCCCTTTAAGGGGTTAAAGAGGTGTTCCAGGAAAAATTACCTTTTCCCCTTAAAAAAATAGGAGATCACGGGGGTCCAACCTCTGTACCCCGGCCCATCTCTATATCGGAAATCAGCGGAGGGTACAAAGGTCGGACCTCCCAGTTTTTCCTTTATGACCTGCACCGTTTATAGTCTGTTCCTGGCTTTGGCTTCGAAGATCTGTCAGATAAATCTCTCTGTGTAAATGCACGATTAGGGCCCATTTACACAGAAAGATTATCTGCTAAAGATTTGAAGTCAAAGCCTGAAACAGTCTATAAACAGGGAACAGGTCATAAAGGAAAGCCTGAGATTTCTCCTCTTTTCAAATCCATTCCTGGCTTTAATAATCTGTCAGATAAATCTCTCTCTGTGTAATCACACTGGAACTCTCATCCACATGCTGCAAAAAAAAGATGGAATCCCTATATATATTGTAGTATAGGGATAAGACAGCACTCTGCAGTAGAGGTGGTGCTCATGGCAGACCAACACTGCAATAAAAGTACACTAGAACTTGGTGAGTGCCGGGATTTTGCTTTACTCCATATAGACATTGACCTGCAGGGCTGGGGGATGTCAATTGATGTGAAACTATTTTTTTCAGAATTTTTTTTTCATTTTGCACCACCCTAAAAATTCCTAATAGCAAATCTGCTACAGACTCGCCACTGTGGATTTACTTGCTGGGACACTGGGTTTGAAGCAGCAATGCAGGCAGCGCCATGCTGCTGACTCATTGGTGTTCCTTGCTCAGCAGCACCTGGCAAAGATTTTAAAGCAGTGTCCCCCAACCTGTGACTCTCTGGTTCTAGTGAACCAACTCCCATCATGACCCAACAACCTACGTCTACTGCGGTGTTCCTGGGGCTCCCCCACTCCTGCAAAACTACAAGTCCCATCATGCACAGACACTCATGGGATTTGCATAAATCCAGGCACATGGTGCACAAAGACCAGTGATGTGTAGGGATCAGTTAATAATCTTATAACCTCTTTATTTCTACAGTCAGTTTGTCTCAGTATTGACAGTCACCCATCTTTCTCAGTCTCCTGAATGACACCTTACGTGCTTATCACTGCAGTCAGACCACCTCTATGCTCAGTGCCGGCAGTCACCCATCTTTCCCAGTCTCCTGAATGGTACACTATACTGTTATAGCAGCAGTTAGGTCGCCTCTATGCTCAGTACTTGCAGTCACCCATCTTTCCCAGCCTCCTGAATGGTACACTATACTCCTATAACAGCAGTCAGACCACCTATGTGCTCAGTACTTGCAGTCACCCATCTTTCCCAGTCTCCTGAATGGTACACTATACTCGTATAACAGCAGTCAGACCACCTATATGCTCAGTACTTGCAGTCACCCATCTTTCCCTGTCTCCTGAATGGTACACTATACTGTTATAACAGCAGTCAGGTTGCCTCTATCAGTCACCCATCTTTTCTAGTCTCCTGAATGGCACACTATACTCCTATAACAGCAGTCAGACCTATGTGCTCAGTACTTGCAGTCACCCATCTTTCCCAGTCTCCTGAATGGTACACTATACTCCTATAACAGCAGTCAGACCACCTATGTGCTCAGTACTTGCAGTCACCCATCTTTCCCAGCCTCCTGAATGGTACACTATACTGTTAAACAGCAGTCAGGTCGCCTCTATGCTCAGTACTTGCAGTCACCCATCTTTTTCAGCCTCCTGAATGGTACACTATACTCCTATAACAGCAGTCAGGTCGCCTCTATGCTCAGTACTTGCAGTCACCCATCTTTTTCAGCCTCCTGAATGGTACACTATACTCCTATAACAACAGACAGACCACCTCTATGCTCAGTACTTGCAGCCACCCATCTTTCCCAGCCTCCTGAATGGTACACTATACTCCTATAACAGCAGTCAGACCACCTATATGCTCAGTACTTGCAGTCACCCATCTTTCCCAGCCTCCTGAATGGTACACTATACTCCTATAACAGCAGTCAGACCACCTATATGCTCAGTACTTGCAGTCACCCATCTTTCCCTGTCTTCTGAATGGTACACTATACTGTTATAACAGCAGTCAGGTTGCCTCTATCAGTCACCCATCTTTTCTAGTCTCCTGAATGGTACACTATACTCCTATAACAGCAGTCAGACCACCTATGTGCTCAGTACTTGCAGTCACCCATCTTTCCCAGTCTCCTGAATGGTACACTATACTCCTATAACAGCAGTCAGACCACCTATGTGCTCAGTACTTGCAGTCACCCATCTTTCCCAGCCTCCTGAATGGTACACTATACTGTTAAACAGCAGTCAGGTCGCCTCTATGCTCAGTACTTGCAGTCACCCATCTTTTTCAGCCTCCTGAATGGTACACTATACTCCTATAACAACAGACAGACCACCTCTATGCTCAGTACTTGCAGCCACCCATCTTTCCCAGCCTCCTGAATGGTACACTATACTCCTATAACAGCAGTCAGACCACCTATATGCTCAGTACTTGCAGTCACCCATCTTTCCCAGCCTCCTGAATGGTACACTATACTCCTATAACAGCAGTCAGACCACCTATGTGCTCAGTACTTGCAGTCACCCATCTTTCCTAGTCTCCTGAATGGTACACTATACTCCTATAACAGCAGTCAGACCACCTATGTGCTCAGTACTTGCAGTCACCCATCTTTCCCAGCCTCCTGAATGGTACACTATACTGTTATAACAGCAGTCAGGTCGCCTCTATGCTCAGTACTTGCAGCCACCCATCTTTCCCAGTCTCCTGAATGGTACACTATACTCCTATAACAGCAGTCAGGCCGCCTCCATGCTCAGTGTATGTGGTCACATGGCTTCCTCAGTCTACCTTGCCCTTATGACTGTAGTCAGGTTCCCTCTATACACTGTACGGGCGGTCACCCAGCTTTCCCAGGCGCAGACACAGGTGGCAGCAGACTAGTGACACGTCCCGCACACAGGACATTAGCAGCCGCTTGTGGCGCCATCCAGCCGATCATGTGACTCCGCCCCCCCACCACACTCCTGACTCGTCCGTACGTAGGGACGTCACAGCGGGGCCGTCTCCTGCCCGCCCAGCCGGTGTATCCAGCAGCTGCCGCAGGCCGCACTGTGCGCGCATAGGAGAGCACGGGGAGCGGGGCATTGTGGGTAAGCGCTGGGAGCCGTTTGTCGTTCGCTTCGTGTGGAATTCTCCATGCGAGAGGGCGGGAAAGAGGAGGGGGCGGGGCGTGCGGCTGCAGAGGCGACATGGCGGCGGGGAGAGCTTGTTTACATGGCCGCTGTGTGTGTATTGTGGTCTCTGTGCTACATGATACTGCCAGGGGACTGTACATAATACCGTGCAGTAATCCAGAGAACAATGAGACTGGGCGGGAGGGACAGTGGTAAAACGCAGGATGTTGTTCACACACAGCGGATACAATCTTCCTCCTGTATTTAGAATCTAGTCAGTACCAACATGTGCACAACTGTATAATAGAAAATTAGCAGGGGAAAGTTAAATGCAATGACATGACATGTTTTTGCTATAGAGTTTACTATTTCATAGTTTAGCATTTTAGGGTAGTGTTTCTCCTTAGTGATGTCCGTGCAGACCTTCCCTTTAGTGTAAAATAATAAGCAATACCTACCTGTCCGTGCCCCCGATGTTCTAGCTTCTCCCAGCAGCTGTGGCCAGTGATTGGCTGAGCGGCCTGTCACTCATCCTCAGAAGTTCCATTGGTGGCTATGGGGAGAAGCTAGAACATTGGCCGCATGGAGAAGTACGTACAACAGGGTTTTTTTTTTCTTCACCATCATCAGCGATTGGCCACACATCATTATTACATGTAGCGATGTGTGGTTGGCGGACAATGATTTTTAGGCAGGATTAAACAACGTGATCAACCGATGATCATTGTCTTAATTACCAGAGCGTTACCTTGTCACGACCCGACTCCCAGAGCTGTGCGGGCTGTGGCTGCTGGAGAGGATGATGGCAGAGGGATGCTCAGTGTCCCTCCAGTGCCCTGTGCCCCTCAGTGTCCCCCTGCCATCATCCTCTCCAACAGCCACAGCCCGCACAGCTCTGGGAGTCGGGTCGTGACATCACCATGTTATCCAGGAAGTGACACCGCCATATTATCCAGGAAGTGAAGCCTTGATGCGGTAGTAAGCAGGGAAAAAAGCACTTTATAAGCATCTCTAGTAATAAGTGTATATTGGGGATTTGTATAACTTTTAGGGGGCAATACAATACATTAAAGGACAAGTGCCATGAAAACCTTTTTCCCAGTAATTGAAGCACATTACAAAGTTATATAACTCTGTAATATGCTTCAATCACCTATCTGCCTCCCTTCCCGGGCCTGTGATTGGCTGAGTGTGGCCTGTCAGCTGACCGGCCATTCAGAAGATAGAGCGCGCGGGACCCGGGGATGTAGACAGCGCAGAGAAGAAGACCTGCAGGTAATGTATGATGCTGCAAGGACATTGGTAGCGATGTCCTTGCAGCCCTCGCTCAACGATCATCGGGCCGTGGAATAGGCCCAGTAAACGAGCGGCGATCTAGCAGATCGCCGCTCGTTTACATTGTTGATCGGGCCCTCCTCGGCCCGTGGAATAGGACCCTTATCCTCACAAGAAGGAGCTGCCTGGTGACGGTGACGACAGTCATAAGGTCTGTGTGAGTTAGGACACTTCCTGGTGGGGGGTGGAGGGGGGGAAAAGACAGGGAAGGGAGGCAGATAGGTGATTGAAGCACATTGCAGAGTTATATAACTTTGTAATGTGCTTCAATTACTGGGAAAAAGTTTTTCATGGCACTTGTCCTTTAATACATTTTTTTTTACTGTTAAAGGGAACCAATTAGCATGATTGTGCTGATGTGGTTCCCTCAAGCACCATAGAGAGCTACTGTGCAGCTCACGACATGTACCGACCGCAGAAGTAGCTTTAGTAGGCAGAAAAACAAGTGCATGAGACCGGGAGAGGGGTGGCAGCTAGACATGTAGCTCCCCACCCAGATGACTAGTTGCCGCCTTTAGCACTAAAGCTACTGCTGCAGCCAGCATAGTGGCTCTATACGGTGCTTGAGGGAACCACATCAGCACATTCAAACTGATTGGCTTTCTTTAATCTGCTTATCGGCTGCATGTGAGGCTCCTGGCTCCCTTCTGTCCTGCTCAGCCAATCAGTGCACGGCAACACTGATTGGCTGAGCGGGACCGGAGCAGGGAGCCTCACATGCAGCCGTGTCACAGAGCAGGTAATGTTTGTTCGCTACAGGGGGTTAACTCACATACAGCTGGATGTCAATCCCACTGCGAGTATGTGCTTTCATAGGGAAGAATGGCACTGGATCCGCAGCAGATTTCGCTGTAAATTCGCAGCAAAAAATCCGCTGCGGATCCGGTACGTGTGAGTGCACCCTTAAAGCGACTCTGTAACCACAATCTGACCCCCCCCCCCCCCCCCCCCCCAAACCGCTTGTACCTTCGGATAGCTGCTTTTCTGTTCGGCAGGTGATGCAGTTATTGTCCTAAAAAAATACTTTTAAACTTAAAGCCCCGTGCCAAACGGGAGTATCTGTGCTCTACCTTTGCACAACCTCTCTTTCCCTCCTCCCCATCCTCTTCATCATTAGGAATGCTCCAGGCAGATTGCCTCCTATTCCCCACCTGTGGCAGCCCGGCACATGGGACCTGTGCAATGTTCACAATGGAGAAAATGTTTCAGTGGCATTCCTAATGCTGAAGGTGGGGAGGAGGGACGGAGGGGTGGTGCAAAGTTAGGGCACAGGTACTCCCGTTTGGCACGGACTTTAAATTTAAAAGTATTTTTTCAGGACAATAACTGCATCACCTGCCAAACGGACCACAGAACAGATCTTGGATTAAAAGCAGCTATCCGAAGGTACAAGTGGTTTTGGGGGGGCAGATTGTGGGTACAGAGTTGCTTTAAACAGATGCTGACATAAGCAGATGGATGTAAATGTTTTGCTTGCTTTTGTGTTCAGCTGCACAGAGACAAATGCACATGTGAATTCTTCCTAAGAAACACACAAAATGTGAACTGATTTTTCTTTTTTTGTGGATTATTTCTTCCTTCCCTTTATATTTCACAATATATGTTTGTTCTTTGCAGGAAGGATGGATCAGTCTAGCCATAGTCTGGTTCTTCTCCAGCAGCTGAATATGCAGCGAGAATTTGGGTTCCTCTGTGATTGCACAGTAGCTATTGGGGATGTGTATTTTAAAGCGCACAGGGCCGTCCTTGCTGCCTTCTCCAACTATTTCAAGATGATCTTCATCCATCAGACCAGGTGCTAGGATTTGTTTCTTTCATGTCCCAACTAGTTTGCTATTTTTTTCTGCTTGCTTTTACATCTTTATATCTTCACATACAATTTCACAAGTTTTGTGTATTGCGTAAACCTTTATGTTAGGCACAGTTATAGTTACAGTTAAAGCACCAACCCTTAAAGCAACTTTGTACCCACAATCTGAGCCCCCCAAACCGCTTGTACCTTCAGATAGCTGCTTTTAATCCAAGATCTGTCCTGGGGTCCGTTCGGCAGGTGATGCAGTTATTGTCCTGAAAAACAACTTTTAATCTAGCAGCCCTGTGCCCTACAGGCGTGGCCTAGATTGTGTATCCATTGTATCTGTGTATCTGAGGAAGCGCGGAGAAGTCGCGTGAAACAGCTGTCATAGCAGGGGGGGGGGGGGGTTGGCGTCTCTCTGCTTTTTACCTGCCAATATGTTTTTCCACATGAATTAATGTACGAATAAAGATGGTCTATTATACAGTGAGTGCCCACAGCTCTTCTCTTTTCTCTTGATGATTGTGTATCCATTAGGCTGGCACACCCTCTGTCCCTCCTCCCCGCCCTCCTGATCATTAGGAATGCTCCCGGCAGATTGTCTCCTATTCCCCACCTGTTTAGCCCAGAACATGGGCTGGATCGTTAAGGCACCTGTGTAATGTTCAGACAGGAGAAAATGTTTCAGTGGCATTCCTAATGATGGAGAGGGTGGGGAGGAGGGACGGAGGGGTGGTGCAAAGTTAGAGGACAGATATTCTAAGCCACGCCCGTTAGGCACAGGGCTGCAAGTTTAAAAGTTGTTTTTTAGGACAATAACTGCATCACCTGCCGAACAGACCCTAGGACAGATCTTGGATTAAAAGCAGCTATCCGAAGGTACAAGTGGTTTGGGGGGGGACTGATTGTGGATACAGAGTCGCTTTAAATTATGGTTGCATATAAATGTGTGTGTGTTTTTATTTAAATAACACATCAACTGTAGAACACTTACCTTAGCACCCTATTTGCATATGTCTCATGCCAGTGTTGCCATGGAGGAAAATAGCAAATGAACCAGTGCCCACCATCAACTTAAATGGTACTAGAAACTTCATAATATGATGGTCCACACCAGAGATGGGAAACCTTCAGCCCTCCAGCTGTTGCAAAACTGATTTCCATCATGTCTCGACAGCCAGGCAGCTTTGTTTTGCTGTTCAGGCATGATGGCAATTGAAGTTTTGCAACAGCTGGAGGGCTGAAGGTTCCCCATCCCTGATCTACACAGTGAAATAAAGGGGTTGTGTGGTTTGGAAAACCCATTTAGGTGCTAATAAGTGCTTATTATTTTATCACCATTCTTACATCTCACTAATATTTCCTTTTACAGTGAATGCATTAAGATTCAGCCGGCTGACATTCAGCCGGATATATTCAGCTACCTTTTACATGTCATGTACACAGGGAAGAGCCCCAAACAAAGTGTGGATCAGTACCGGTTGGAGGAGGGGGTGAAATTTCTTCATGCTAATTTCCTCACTACAGCTGCCAGTGAGCCAGCACAAGTGTTACCTTCAGACACCGTGCAGTCATCCAACTTGTATGGAATTCAGATATCAACGGCCCAGAAAGCATCTAAGGAAAGTGTTCATATGAGAAAGAACCAACCAAGTGCAACAAGACCTGGACCCCAAGGAGAGCATCCTCAGCTACAGTTGTCTCTTGCCATTGGACTAGAAGGTGTGGGTTCTGAACAGCAAAGTTCACATTTTACAGGCCAGATCGGAGCCACGGTACAGTCACTAGAAGACATCCAAAAGGGTGTGAGGTCAATAAAGCAGGAGACCAGTGACCCTGAAGCTATAAGTTCTCCACACGCGTCACTTCCTCCTTCAGATGAGGTTGAGCCAAACCTTATTACATCTAGTAACAGAGTTTACTCCTGCCATTACTGTGGTGAACACTTTGAGTCCCGTGTTATACTCAGAGATCACTTGCATATTCACGTCTCTCAGTCTCTTCCTTTTGGGGTCCCAACGTCTATTCTAGAAAGTGACGATCTGGGTGAAGTCCGCCCCATACTTGAAAACATTGACAATACTGACACTTGCCGACTTGGGGGCTACCTAAACCGAACTGAGGAGCCACTTCTGAATACAAGCCATGCAGAACAGCTCCAACTCAATCAATTGTCTTTTCTCACGAAAGACACAGATCCTATAGAACTAAACTTCTCCTTCTTACGTAAGAGGAAGTTCAATTGTACAGTGTGTGGACACAGATTTGCCAGAAGGAGCCAGTTGTTGGAGCATGTATACACACATAAAGCAAAGTCACACAACCCAAACAAGTACCAGAGAATTGGTAACCAGTTGGAGCAGAACTTGCACAGCTACTGTAGTAACATTACCGATATCAGCCAGAAAGATTCTGACCTGATGCTGGAACCTCCAGAGTTTCTTGGAGAAGAGGAACCTACAGATACACAGGAGAATGTGGAATCTGTTCTTGTAGAATAACACATATATATATATTGTGTGTTGTGGTTGTTTTTTGTGACAAGATCCTTAAATATTTTCAAGTGCAAATTCACACTGAGTAAATTCGGCGGAATTCCGCGGTGAAGCTCTCTGCCGCAGAATCCCGCCTGCCTCACTGTCAAACAGAGGCTCCCGCGCCTCTGCTCTCCGCTCAAAGAATTGACATGTCAATTCTTTGAGCGGAGAGAGTAGGAAGCTGAGGCGCGCGCGCCCTCCTATACAGACACTGCAGGACCCTGAGGCTGGCGGGTTGCCACGGAATTCTGCCAAACTTTTTTCCCCCTGTATGTTGTAATTACGTTTTTGGGGTTGTCCCTCTGTTACATATTACTTAACACAAAGCAGAACAAGATTTTGGGTGGGATCATGTAAGCAAAGTGCTCCTGTGTCTAGATATTATTGTTATACACTGGTTAGTGTACCCCCTTGTTCTTTTGATTCCCTTCCAAAATGTCTACTTGTGTCCAGTGTCTGTTATCACACATGCTCAGTAATTCAGCCCGCCACCTACATTTTCATTGCAAATTGACAGTGAAGTGATTTTTGCTATTGTGCAGACCAGAACCAGACCATTAAAAAATAATTACAATTGAAACTCAATTGTGTATTATGTAATATAGTAAAATGTGTAATAATTTAACAGGACAACCCAGTAAATAGAAATTGACACCATTTTTGTTTCAAATACCAAGCAAAAGGTAGAGATACTTTAGGTTACTCCCTCAAAAAGTGTGTCTTTCCAGGCTATCAGAGAGAGAGAGATTCTCTGCTCGGGCTTTTCCGTCTGTTAGCAGGAACAGACATAAGACCTGATGTGATGTATTACATAGTCTCTCATTTGAGTCTCATGGCTGCAGACTTTTTCTACTGTGTAACTCTTCATACCTTGTGCTCAGTTCACGTCTGTGTTTTTCTATACAGAAAAAAAGGATCCCTGCACATGCTAGTTTAAAGGGATGCCAAAAAAGCACCCATTTGGCCTTCTGTGGAGCAATGGTGGTCTATGGTTGTTTGAAGTATACATCAATTGCTGTCCCAGTGCCTACCTGAAATACGTTGGTATACCAAGATGTAATAAGACACTTACATGCGTCTCTCACCCTATACATTGCTACGGGTGAACTCCACAACAAAGATTGGTTAAAGGAGTACTCCAGTGGAATAAAAACTCTTTTAAATCGACAAGTGTTGTAAAGTTATATAGGTTTGTAATTTACCTCTATTTATTAGGCTAATGTCTTCCAGTACTTATCAGCTGCTGTATGGCCTGAAGGAAGTGGTGTACTCTTTCCAATCTGACACTGCCCAGAACAGGAAAGTGTCAGTGACAATACGCCACATCCTGCAGGACATACAGCAGCTGATAAGTTCTGGAAGACAATCTGAGCCCTCCCCCCCCAATCACTTGTACCTTCAGATAGCTGCTTTTAATCCAAGATCTGTCCTGGGGTCAGTTTGGCAGGTGATGCAGTAATTGTCCTAAAAAACAGCTTTTAAACTGGCAGCCCCGTGCCCAACGGACTGAAAAAATGTTAGCATCATAGATGGAAGATGTGTGAACACAGCTAAAGGCCTCCTGCTCCTGCATACTGTTGTCCTGTGGTGTGCAAAAACAGATCTGTAATGCCTCGATGGTCCATGGGCTGCCCACAATAATAGTGTAGAAGTCTATATTGCAAATCCACACTGTATAATGTCATGTCCAGACTCTTTGCAATTTAAACTCACAGAGAATGCAGGGATCATGTAATCCATGGTTGTGTGCGTTGGCCTATAGAATACAGTCCAATACTGTCCACAATTATGGATCCACAATTGCTGACAGTATGTGGACTGTGTATTACGGTCATGTGCAATTGGCACAGCTTGGCATTCGCTCCAAAGAATTTGTAAAACAATATGGTTGGTGATTCGAGTTCAGCGGGACCCTAGCGTGCTCAAGTGTGATTGCTCACCATTTGAATACCAGTTTCTGGCGAAGTTGGATGCAGCCCTAGGGCGTCCTAGAAGACATTGATACAGCCATAGGCCACCGGCATTCAAATGCTGAATTATTGCACCTGAGTGCTGCTCATCTCCATTTAGTGGTCTGGGGGACCTAGACTTAAGGCCCTATTCCACGGAATGATTATCGGGCGATATCAGCCGTTATGGCCGATAATCGTCCTGTGGAATAGAAGGCAACGATCAGCAGTCGTTTGTTTTTCAACATGTTGAAAAACAAACGGCTGATAGAGCAGCAATCTGCTGCCGTCGCTCCGTGGAATGAGAGCAGCGGCAGCAGACTGCTGCTATATGCTATGGGCTGCCCGGACGATCTAGTGATTACCCAGGCAGCTCCCCCTGGCCCTCCCCGGACTCACCCGCTTGCATCAGCCGCGTGGAATAGCGGTGGCAGCGAGCGGGGAACGAGGAGCAAACGAGCGCTGACAGCAATTGTTTGCTCCTCAAGTCGGCCTGTGGAATAGGGCCTTAAGTAATAGGGGAAAGGCTGCTATACTTGGTCTTGTCTATTGGTGCGTTTACACAGACAGATTTTTTAAGCCAAAGCCAGGAACAGACTATAAACAGGGAACAGGTCATAAAGGAAAGACTGAGATTTCGCCGCTTTTCAAATCCATTCCTGGCTTTGGCTTCCAAAATCTGTCAGGAAAATCTGCCTGTGTAAACGCACCATTAGTTTGATCTATTGTCTATTATTTTGGGTTATTTATATGGTTAGAAGTGAACCCTAGATGTGTGACAGCTTTGTGGGTATAAGACATACCTCCTTGGATAAGTCATTACAGAAATAAACCTATCCTGGAATATGCAGGTCAAGTACTGGGACAAATGGCCTAGCCTGCCATGTTGGTCAGAGTGCTTATGTAATGTGATACACAATATCTGTGAACCTGATCCTATTAGTGAACATATATGCATGATAGTAACAAACTGTATTCCTTGTTTCTGGTTAGCAAGTATGTGTTACAAATATATTTTTTGTTAAGGTATTAATGTGTTTGTTACGATGGTTTGGCATTCTGTGATAATCTCAAATATATTGTGATGGCAATTGATATAAGAGTTGTGGATTGATTTCCTATATTCCTTTTTGTATAAAACAGATAGAAAGCAGCAGCCATGATCCTGCAGCTGTTCAGGTGATCTGAGACTACAGAGCTGCAGGTTACAGAGTCCTGATATAGACTATGCAGCAACTTTACATTGCCCCCTCTGCTGTCCCCAATGTTCGTGTTGTGAACTGCCAGGGGAAGCTGCCTGTCACTATGGCTGTGTGCTGTAGCCTCAGCACAGGGAGCGGTGATGACTGTCACTGATCGCTCTGCTAGAGGTACTAGCAGACTAAGCAGTGATAGTTATCTGTAGCATACCTGAATGGCTTCTAGGTTCTTATACCTCCATAGTACAATGCTGTGTACATGGGAACTTAGCTGAAATAGCCCAGATACATTTTTATTCTATTACTAAGTGTTCTGATTAGTCCCAGATAACAGAAAATCTACTGGGTATTTATACAAGATTGCAAATTAACAGGATCCAGGTCAATGAAAATTACTCTTTTGACTGAAAATGGCTCTTTTCACACAGCATCTTGCCTAATAGATGTATAGTTATGACAGATGCCAGTGTGATACATAGGCTCCCATGTTTAAAAAATTTAGACCATGCAATAAAGAACAGCATAAAGCAAATAAATGGAATCCCAGGCATTAACCACCCAAACAGGATAAAATATTGGCCTCCATCAGGTAATGGGGGTCTACCGGTATTACCATACACGCTGTGTGTTTAGTTACATGCATCAGTGTTCACTTGACTGAATTGTATCTTGTTATACTGACATCTAGTGTCTAGTGTGAGTACTGCAATTTTTTATGTGTGTTTAGATTGACTCAGGGGGAAATTTATCTAGATGTTAAATAAAGCCCTCCTCCATCCACTCCTCCAGAATTACTAAGAGGTGCATGTCTATCCGATGGACTTGCGCACGGCAGGCGCAGAAATGTACACCAGCTGTAGATTTTTTTCAGTGATTTACACAGGGCTGTGGAGTCGTTAAGCCGCAGCTCCGACTCCTGAATTTTATCAGGACCGACTCAGATTTCCAACTCCTGCTCCTTCATAAATGGCCAGTCAGATACCAGGGGAGTTATTTATCACACAGGCTCAGCAGCTTCTCCCTAATGTCCTACATGATCCTGAGGCGACTTCTGAGGGAATGAGGAAAGATATAAAGCAGCATCTCCTGTGTGTGCAGTGGATGCAGCCAGTCTCCAGCCTCCATGTCCTGAACTACTCACAACTAGACTAGATGGAGCAGGTGGTCTTTTCCTGCTGACAATCTTCTATGTTTCTAACTAAATATTCACCATACACAAAGATACACTGCTAACAATGCCAGACACCTGTAATATAGAGGTCAGCCATAGTGATATAGAGGGGTCACACACAGTGATATAGAGGGGGGTCACACATAGTGATATAGAGAAGTCACACATAGTGATAGAATAGAGGGGTCACTGTGGGTGCGGGGGCCTACCATAGCATACACACACACACAGTCTGATGCAGCCATAGTACCTACACACACAGCCTGCTGCAGCCATAGCATACACACACAGCCTGCTGCAGCCATAGTACCTACACGCACAGCCTGCTGCAGCCATAGCACACTGAAGAAAGAGAACAGCACAGATCTCCCCACACACAATGGACTCTTCCAGCTCAGAAACAAACTGCCAAATAAACCAACAACTTTTCCCCAACCACCCTTATCTAATAGGGGCAGTGTCCTATTAGAATGTTGCTCGTAATATATATATTGATGAGCAAAACTTATAAAATTCATATCAAAACTCAATTTTAAATTGTTCTAAGATTTTTTTTTAAAGCTGGTACATTTTTTCCGACTCCGACTCCACAACTCCGGATTTACACCTACTAGTATAATTGCCCCAGCAAAATCTGCAGTTGCATAAAAACTGCAACAGCCAGATCTTCCAGAGAGAAAGCAGAGAGAATGGCTTACTTTTCTTATAATGGGCAAGACTGCAGGCTGCGGTAAGATGGGCTCCCTCAAACCATTCCCCTCTAATCTGGGGCAGAAGGCTCCAGGATTGATGCTTCCCCTTCACCAAAGCTTAGCGAGAACCAGACTTGCTTCCAGTGGGGCTACCAACCCAGTGTCAACTAAGGAGTAATCAGGCCTGTATTTGGAGTTCATGCTGCCCTAGGCACCTTGGATACCCCTCCAGTCACTGGCAGGTTACATGCATGGTGCATACCCTGGCACAGCTGGCAGGCTGGTACCTCAGCACCCAGTACTACTGAGCGGCACCCCCCCACTGTCAGCGCAGCAAGGCTCTGCTCAGTAGTATTGGGTGCTGGGTACTGGGGTGCTGCTCTGCTTGATGCCCGCTCTTCTTATCAAACAGACGTGATGGAGGAAGGAGAAGGAGGCCGGGGACGTCTTAGTTTGGGGACTGCTTCTGTCCAGTGTCTGGGACTGGGGTACCTGGGGCTCAACAGAGAAAATGATCCTTGGGGCCCACCAATATAGAACCAATGAGACACAACATGCTGACCCCATCCTTTCCTGGATTCATCTGTATCTGTGACAAATTCTCAGAACCCCCTACACTTATACAGCTCTCAGGGTATGCTGGGAGTTGTAGTCTCTGAAAGCGTTATTCACACGGGTGATATATGTTGAATTTATACTATATTATTTCTGCAAAGAAGTTTATATGAAAGATTAAGCAGAAACTGAGGTGTCAGTATCTTTATTGCATACGGATTGGTGAAGGGGATTAAGGCGGCCCCTATATCTGGCACTTTCCGCCCGGTGTGAACAGAGGTGCATCATCTTGATTCATACGTCTCTGAGAGGACAACACTTTAATAAATCACTGTGTGCAGAGTCTCCTGGTGGCTGCAATCTGTGGGTGACAACCATTAGCCCTGAAGGTCCAGCAATACATCTGTCTTCACTGTACTACAACTCCCAGCATATCCAGAGGGCTGCAGACTGTCAGTACATGCTGGGAGTTGTAGTGCCTGCAGCTGTTGTAGCTGGGTCCTATATACTGGATGCTTTGTGGTATATAAGAATACATAGATCTGTGGGGGCTCAGTGTAGGGAAGTGACCCCAGAACAGCACTAATAGGGGATAGGAGGAGATGTTTTTGTTCTATCCCCTATTAGTGATGTTCTGGGGTCACTTCCTTACACTGAGCCCCCACAGATCTATGTATTCTTATATGCCACAAAGCATCCAGTGTATAGGACCCAACTACAACAGCTGCAGGCACTACAATTCCCAGCTTGTACTGACAGTCTGCAGCCCTCAGGATATGCTGGGAGTTGTAGTGCCTGCAACTGTTGTAGTTGGGTCCTAGTTTAAAAGTTTGCGCTAGTGTACTGTAGTGACCGCGGGGTAAACAATACCATTTAGACCCCAATGGTACACAGGCTCTGCACACTATAGAAGCGATTACAGTGCAGTTACTAATGACTCACAGGTGACATCTCTGATTGCCGTCGCTCACTTTTTGCTTTCTTCTCCATCTGGCGCAGCATCATGAAGACTTCTCCGACCACAACTCATCTGCAGGTGGGAAGCTGGGGGTGACTGGGGAAGGGAGGCAGCTGGGGGTGGAAGGGGGAGAAGCTGGGGTGACAGGGGGAGGAGGGCAGCTAGGGTAACAGGGGCAGGGGAGCAACTGGGGTGACAGGAGAAGAAGCTGGGTGACAGGGGGAGCAGCTGTGGCAACAGGGGGAGCAGCTGGGGCCACAAGAGGAGCAGCTGGGGCCACAAGGGGAGGAGGAGAAGCTGGGCAACAGGGGAAGAAGCTGGGGGTGGCAGGGGGAGAAGATGGGGGTGGCAGGGGAAGACTCTGGGGGTGGCAGGGGGAGAAGCTTGAGGGCAGGGGGAGACGCTGGGGGTCGCAGGGGAGATGCTGGGGATGTCAAGGCAGGGGAGATGCTGTGGGTGGCAGGGCAGAGGCTGGGGATGGCAGGGGAGAGGCTTGGGGTGACAGGGGAGAGGCTGGGGGTGGCAGAGGAGAGGCTGGGGGTGGCAGGGCAGAGGCTGTCGGTGGCAGAGGAGAGGCTGGGGATGGCAGAGGAGAGGCTTGGGGTGGCAGGGGAGAGGCTGGGGGTGGCAGAGGAGAGGCTGGGGGTGGCAGGGCAGAGGCTGGCAGTGGCAGGGCAGAGGCTGGGGGTGGCAGGGGAGAGGCTGGCGGTGGCAGGGCAGAGGCTGGGGGTGGCAGGGGAGAGGCTGGCAGGGCAGAGGCTGGGGGTGGCAGGGGAGAGGCTGTGGGTGGCAGGGGGAGCAGATGAGAAGCAGGGGAAGCGGTCGAGGGGCAGAGGGAGCAGCCGGGTAGCAGAGGCAGCAGCAGGGGGGAAGAGGCAGGCAGGTCCCCCCCATTGCAGGGCCAGGGTGAGCTTCCGGCACATTGAGCCTGTCACACAGGCCGGAAGCTCACAGTGCAGCCCCGCGGCACCCGGACTCCTCCCCTGCACTGCGGGGCTGCACTGTGAGCTTCCAGTCTGTGTGACAGGCTCAATGTGCCGGAAGCTCACCCTGGCTGCAAATCTACACCCCGGCCAACCGATCGAACCCCCCACCCCCTGGCGCAGACGTCAGCGGAGACGGAGAGGGGGTTAACAAAAAAAAAATACAAAAAATGTGTCCTGCGGGTGCCGCCCCCCGCAGGGCGCCGCCCTAGGCACCGGACCACGGGTGCCTAGTGGCAAATACGGCCCTGGGAGTAATACTAAGATCTGAGGGCCACACACATTTCCTGTATACCTCTAGGACACAAGGACACCACCACCTGAAAGATACGTGTGACAGACAAACAAACATGAAAACTGAACACACAGTGAACAAAAACAAAAAATCTGACGCCTCACCACACGGCAGAGGCATCTGGCCAGAGATTTTAACACTCCTTGAACAAAGCGCCACCACTCTGTGGGCTCCTACCCCCAGTGGGCTACAGCAAGGAGTGCTGCATTCAAAGTTTAGGAAGCAGCCATGACACTTCTGCTTCCTTTATAGCAGTCGCTAGTCTACTAGTCAAGGTGAGCTGCTGGGCTGCTGCAGACCCAGGTGTCAGGGGGCTATATTCTGCATATGTAAAAACCTGATGTATCATCACAGAGAAAAAGGCAATTAATCTGAATAAGAAATGAGAAGAAAGTTTATAGCTTTTTTTTTTTAAATGGAGAAACGTTTATTTTTGTAACCTGAACTCATTCAGATTACTGAAGCCAAGGTTGAAAAATATTCAAATATACAATGCAAATGTGGATTCAGGCAACACACATCAGTTCAGCGAGAACCTTTATGCCTCGCAGCTGCGGTTTTATACCCTGGCCACGTTCTGTCATGGATCTTCTGTGTGGAATTAACTTATGAGCCTTGGAATTGACATTGGCATTGAGTGATTCGGGCATATGCCCAATATTTCAACTTTGTCTTCATCCATAAAGCTGTAATAATAGTATCCTGTGTGAGTCATGCTGTAAACGTAAGATTTTATGTCATGTATTCACGTGAGTCATATGTCTGCCTGTTAAATATAGCAATATGCACACTATATCCTATACCCTGTGATGTCACTAACGTCCATCTGTGCTCCCATTCTGATGAGACACATGGCATTGTGTAGTACATCTAAGATCCATTTTCCTTTATGCTGCCTTCACATATCAAGGGCATATTTTTGGATTGTGGAAAAAAAGGAATTTTTTTTATGTTAAAGCAACAGGTATTTAAATCCCTTTTCAGGGCATGGATGCTGGCACTTACTCTAGCCAAATCATTGCTGGCATTTGCGTGGGTACCAGTGTTTGGAACCAGTGACTGAAATGAATAGGGGTTCCAGTTCTTGTAAATTTTTTGTAACTTTTTGGCCACCTTAAAGAGAACCAATCACGTCAAAAAGGGCCCTAAGGAAACAAGCTGGTACATAACTCTTCCCAAATATACCCCTGTACCCTGCGTCCCCTGTTTGATTAATCCGCAATCTTATTTTTATAAAGTCCCACGCTGTATCCTAATTGCGGCCAAGTAGTCATCTGGTCGTATGTCTTCTCTATGTAGTCATGGTCCTGAGCGGGTTTCATCGCTGTAATCACGCCCCTCTTCGCCTGTGTGACATATTACAGCAGCATCTACTCCGCTGTACTGCACATGCGTAACATAGTAAAGACGTAGGGGCGCCGACGTGCAGTGTCGGCCCCGTGTGACATCACAGCCCGTCCAGGACCGTGACTACATGGAGAAGACGTACGCCCAGATGACTACTTGGCCACAATTGGCATACAGCGCAGAACATTATAAAAGTAAGCCACCGGATTACTTAAACAGGGTACAAGGGTATGTTTGGGAAGCGTGCTGGGTGATGAACCAGCACGTTTCCTTTGCTTTAGGGCCTTTTTGAGGTGATTGGTACCCTTTAAGGGGCAGTCATTAGTATCTGAAAAATGTGTGTGGTGCTTCATATTTTATCCAATGAATGAACTACAAAGTTGATGTCTTCTATCAGTAAGGGTATGTTCACACTGAGTAAATTAGGCAGAATTCGGCTTGGAATCCTGCCTTTCTCTGTGTGTCATTGCCCGCCTATGGGAGGGTGCACGCTCCTCCGCTGCCACCGCTCTGCACTCAAAGGAGTGACATGCCACTTCTTTAAGCGGAGTGTGAACATACCCTAAGAGGGGCACAATGCTTACGAAAGACGTGCGCCATTTTTGTCTTGCTTTCATTTCCCCTTAGTGTGTCTGGCGTACATCACTTCTCATACATGTGCTGAGTGTCTTTTTTTTTGCATTTAGAGACATTAGAAAGACTTGAAATGTCATTGTTCTTGTGACAGAGCTTTGCATGACGGTATTGTCGTCTCACTCATTTACATGACAATAGGGGACGACTCCTGGAACATATTTCAGTCGCTGGCAGGTTGGTCTGTGTAGACATTTGCTTCATTCATTGTTCTTCTGACAAGCAGCAGACCTTTATCCCTGCACATCAGCTATTGTTCTCCAGAATAACATTTACCACACTTCACACAAGAGCAGATTTCTATTTAAAACAAATGTACTGAAGTAGGTGACAAAAGGTAAGCAAAGAGATTACATCAAAAACCCATTACCTGCAAAATGGGGGAAAAGGAGGAAAAAAATGCAATAAAATGACTTTAATCTGTGATCCTGCAATCCAGAATATCTGACGTTTACTTCCAGAACTGAAAAGTGATTAACACCAGAAGCAGAAAGCAATTTAGGAAAATTGAACAATTGGAGGATATTATGTGTTAAAAAAGGAACCCGTTGATGTAGCACTTAGTAAATTCTCAAGCATCTTTTCTAAAGGGGATACTCCAGCAAAAATGTTTCCAGTAGTTATCAGCTGCTGTATGTCCTTCAGGAAGCAGTGTATTCTTTCCAGTCTGAGACAATGCGCAGTGCTGCCACCTCTGTCCGTTACAGGAACTGTCAAGAGCAGTAGCCAATCCCCATTGAAAACCTTTCCTGCTCTCCAGACTGGAAAGAATACACCACTTCCTGCAGGACATACAGCAGCGGATAAGTACTGGAAGATTTAAGATTTTTTAATACAAGTAGATTACAAATCTGTATAATTTCTAGCACCAGTTGATTTGAAAGATTTTTTTTAGGTACTCCTTTAACTGGTCATACACATAGCATGGTGGTTGAGCACTTGTTTGGCTAAGTGCTACCTCTGCTGATCTCCCTATACACATGCACACTTGTTTCAGCTGTATATGAGTGTGCATATGCTCTGTATAGTGAGATAGTGAGTTTGGATTCCTCTTGCATTGTCTCATCTCATGAAAAGAAAAGTGCTTGCCAATATTCAACAGCCCCATAGAAAACAAATAAAATGCTGGACAAGAAGGGCCAATTATGTGCCCAATCTTGGGATTGGCTTGTTATCCACTATTCTTTGGATAGGGAACAACTTAAAGGGGTTGGACACTTTATAGTAAACTTGCTCAGTGTACAATATTAAGTATTCTCACTGCACTTACTGACAGCAGCTCCCTGTGTGCCTCATCGAGCTAAAATCAGACTCTCCTGCTCCAGGCTGGGCTGTCCTGCACTGTGGTGAGTCTGTCCATAAAATGGCCAACATGGAGAAGCATTTGACCAAGCCCAGCCCCCCAGTGTCCACCATAGGCATATATAGGCTCCGTGTTGGACACTTGGGGCAGGGGCATGGTCACATGCCCCTCCATGTCAGCCATCTTATGGACAGAATCAACACAGAGCAGGGCAGCACAGCCTGGAGGAGGGGAGTCTGATTTTAGCTCTATGAGGTACACAGGGAGCTGGCTGTCAGTATATACAGTGAGTACACTTACTAATACCGTATAATGATCTATTTTACTATAAAGTGGCCAACCCCTTTAAAGTCCCACAAATGGTAAAATACGGCAGGCGGGTGGGGGTGGGTGAGAAAAACAAACAAGTGAACTTATCCATCCCTGTGCCTCTGTTGCGCTGTTCCAGTGTCCCATTCATCACTGCCGGCTGTCACTTTCTGCAGGAAACCGGGTATGTCATGTACCCAGCTGCTGCAACAGCAACGACATGGCCTGACTGAGTCATTGCCCGCTCAACCAGCCAGTGACTGGGGCGGTGTCATTGATTGGCTGGGCGGGCAATGACTCAGCTTGGGTCGTGACGTTGCAGCTTGCGAGACCCGGGAGTGGCGCTACAGAGGAACAGGGATGGGTGAGTTCACTTATTTGTTATCTTCTCACCCACCACCGCCTGCCTTTTACCAATTTTGTCTCTGCAACAACTAAACCACATTTCATTAGTAGTCAATGCTGACATTCAGACTTGAAAGGGTTCACTTACTTGTTCTTGCAACAGTATAACTTGAAACTCTTTTCTGCATGGTTCATTTAAAGACCTTATTCATATCTAAGTTATAAAAAAGGAAGTAAAATGTGTACTGTTATCCCCCAGTCAGCTGCATCCAGTATGTAGATAGGTCATGTTTTATGGCGTCTCATTAGAAATATAATAGCTGCAGTATGGTGACAATAGGAAGGCTTTATAGGTGAAATTAATATGTCTTGAATTATGTATTGTGTAACCCACATGACCTTCAAAGCTAGAGAAATGTGCCAGTGAGAAAAAGTAAATATACATGACTCAAAGTATCTCTCAATTTACCAATATATTATGGGGGAATTTTTTTTTTATCAGAATTGAGTTTTGGTACATGATACCACTTATTAGGAGGGACCTCTTTGGTTTGAGGCCATATTATCTCCTGAAATAAAATGAAGATTAGATGGTATGGATTTCAACCCCTCTGATCTTGATACTCCTTCCAATATACTCAGGGGTCACTGCCTATATCTGGCTCCCCACTTTGCTGTACATCACTTAACCCCTCAAAGACCCAGCCCAAAATGGACTAAATGGCTAATTTTCATTTTTGCATTTTCGTTTTTTCCTCCTTGCGTTCTAAGAGCTCTAGCACTTTTATTTCTCTATCTACAGGCCCATGTAAGGACTTTTTTTCAGGAACAATTGTACTTTGTAATGGCGTCTTTCAATGTACTGTAAAATATATGACGGAACCCTAAGAATATGCAATTTTGTAACTTTTGGGGGTGCCCACGTCTACATAATGCATTTTACGGTAAAACTGACATATCATTCTTTATTCTATAAGTCGATCCTAATACAACCACAGCCATGTTTAAATAGATTTTTCAGTGTTTTAATTTTTTACAGTAAAGTTTTTTTTTGCAAATAGTTATGATTAAGATTGCTCTTTTTTCACCTGTGGGGCTGTATGGGATATTTAAAAAAAATCTGCAATCCTGTTGATTTTTTTCCTCTTTTCATTTACGCTGTTTACTATACGGGAATAATATTGTTATATTTTAACAGATTGGACAATGGCATACAATTAAAGGGAACCTGTCACCCCCGTGCCGGGGTGAAGGCCGCCCAACCCCCCGCTAGAGCCCTGGATACTTACCCCATCTCGCCAAGTCCCGCTCCTGGAGCGCTCCCGGGACGGAGATATCCTTGTTGGAAGCCCGGCGCGCGCTGCAGAGATGAGTCCGACGCCCATAGAGAATGGGCATTGGACTCATCTATGCAGTGCGCGTGCCGGGATTCCGACAAGGATATCTCCGTCCCAAGACCGGCTCCAGGTGCGTGACTTGGCAAGATGGGGTTAGTATCCTGGGCTCTAGCGGGGGGTCGGGTGGCCTTCACCCCGGCACGGGGGGTAACAGGTCCCTTTAACTTGGTTCTTGGTGAAGGGGCCTAGACATTTTTTTTTACAGCTCAGCTTTAGGCAGTGCTGAAAGGAAAGCTGAGCTGTGATTGGTTGCTGTGGGCAGTTTGCACCAGTCTAAATTTTACACCCTTTGATAAATCTCCCCCTAAATTTAAAAACATATTTTCCCTATGCAAGCTTCCCATGCTGACTCATGCAGTACCACAGACCTTGCCATTCTGTCATTAACCTTCTTACTAGTGATAATAAGGCGATAAAATGTAATTTTACCATAGGCTGTAAAATGAGGCGCCTTCAGGTATATGCTATGGTGCCAACATTTAGTGGCCATTGTTAAAAATTGCCTTAAACAAAACATTATCTAAGCTTTAAAGATCTGAACGTAAGAATTACAATTTTAATAACAATTATGAAAAAACTGCTAACTTGGCACGTAAATGAGAATTAGTACATATATGATTATGTGTATAGTTAGCTTCATGTAAACATGGCTTCAGTTATTGTTATACATAATCCATAACCACCTCTACTGCCATACAGTGGTAAAAGTTTGAAAAGGATGTACTTTGCAGTTAGACCATGTGGAATGGTACCCTATCATTATTATGTCTAGACTGGGTTGTCTTTTGATTATTTGTAAATAAACGGAAAACAACCATAGTGGCACTATAATCCACAACCCTGCCAAGTCCAATATATGAGGTGAAAAAGTCCCAGCACTCACCAGCTGAATTGTTGCTAAGTTGCGTAACATATCAGTATACAAAAAAAAGGACGCAATTCAGCCTCCTAGCCTTTGTCAACTAACTAACTTGTCAGTTACTTGACAGAGGCCAGGAGGCTGAAAAACATCCTTTTTCACTTATACTCATATGTTACCCTACTTAGCAAAAACTCATGTGGTGAGTGCTGAGATTTTTTTACTACATTTATAAAGGACTTTAGCAATTTGGTAACCTAGATAATGATATGTCAACAGTGAGAGAGAAAGAGCAGCATATCAGAAGGAGGCAAGTTTGCTAAATGAATGTATTTGTAAAGATATTTAACTTGACATGTCCTACAAGTGTAACTATGTTAGTTATACTTGGACCTTTAGGCTGGGTTCACACTACATATATTTCAGTCAGTATTGTGGTCCTCATATTGCAACCAAAACCAGGAGTGGATTAAAAACACAGAAAGGATCTGTTCACACAATGTTGAAATTGAGTGGATGGCCGCCATATAACAGTAAATAACGGCCATTATTTCAATATAACAGCCGTTGTTTTAAGATAACAGCAAATATTTGCCATTATACAGTATGGCGGCCATCCACTCAATTTCAACATTGTGTGAACAGAGCCTTTCTGTGTTTTTAATCCACTCCTGGTTTTGGTTGCAATATGAGGACCACAATACTGACTGAAATATACATAGTGTGAACCCAGCCTCAAGGTTCACAATGGCTCAGGATTAAAAATGTCATTTCTATTTTCTCCTTTAGTGGGTACTTTTTAAATGTACTTGCTTTATGGGGTATTCAATGTAAAAGAGCAATATAAAGCACAGGTGTAGAACCTCTATTCAGGGGCGTAGCTAGGATTCATGGGGACCCATAGCAAAAAAATTGTAAGGGGCCCCCCCTTCCCTTTGCACAATACAAAGCACATATGCATATTTATATATAGGCTCAGTAATATGGCCAGAAAATTAAATCTCTTGTGACCAGAGGCAAAATCCTGCCTGGAGCTACCAAAGTGACTGGCAGAGCAGAGAGCCAATGGCTGCTTGTTCTGTCAGTCCACTGTATTTAAACTATTATTGTATTACGTATATTACGTATATTTGAGGCTGTATGTTTGAGGCTGTATAGCAACCAAAACAAGGAGTGGATTGAAAACACAGAAAGGCTCTGTTCACATAATGTTGTAATTGAGTGGATGGCCATCATTTAATGGCAAATATTTGTTGTTATTTTAAAACAACAGCTGTTATATTGAAATAATGGCCGTTATTTACTGTTATATGGTGGCCATCCACTCAATTACAACATTATGTGAACAGAGCCTTTCTGTGCTTTCAATCCACTCCTGGTTTTGGTTGCTATAAGGACCTGACATGAGGACCAAATACAGCCTCAAATATACATAGTGTGAACCCAGCCTAAGGGCCCATTAGGAGCCCTTATGGTTAAATACATACTGTAGGAGCAGGAGCAGACTACCTTCTGCTTAACCTCTCATGTACTGCAGTGTGTGAGTGACCCAATGTTCTCTTACATGCTGCTACACAAAAAAAAAATTAAAAAGGAAGACAAGGAGATCTCTGTTTCACTGCTCCTGCACTGATAGCCCCTGAACTTTTGATAGAGCTCTGCACATTTTTCTACTTGATTGTAGCAACCGGAGAACAGAGGTCAGGGGTTATCAGAGCAGTGAAGCAGAGATCTCCTTGTCCTCTGCCTATTAAAGGGGTAGTGCGGCGGTAAAGAATTATTGACAGAATAACACACATTACAAAGTTATACAACTTTGTAATGTATGTTATGTCTGTGAATGGCCCCCTTCCCCGTGTCCCACCACCCCCGCCCGTGTACCCGGAAGTGTGGTGCGCTATACATACCTGTCACGTGCCGACTCGTCTCCGTTCTTCAGTCTGCGATGTTGTCTTTGGACGGCCGGGCCGAATCCCTCCGAGCGTCCTGAGTGCCGGCCGCCCTCTTCAGCGTCATCGGCTGAACTGTCATCAGCTGCTCAGCCGCGATTGGCTGAGCCAAACTGTGCTCAGCCAATCGCGGCTGAGCATCTGATGATGCTGAAGAGGGCGGCCGGCACTCAGGACGCTCGGAGGGATTCGGCCCGGCCGTCCGAAGACAGCTTCGCAGACTGAAGATCGGAGACGAGTCGGCACGTGACAGGTATGTATAGCGCACCACACTTCCGGGTACACGGGTGGGGGTGGTGGGACACGGGGAAGGGGGCCATTCACAGACATAACATACATTACAAAGTTGTATAACTTTGTAATGTGTGTTATTCTGTCAATAATTCTTTACCGCCGCACTACCCCTTTAAGCCTTTTTTTTGTGTTGCAGCGTGTAAGGGAACACTGGGTCACCTATACACTGCAGTACATAAGGGGTTAAGCAGCAGCACACAGGACAGCTCTTATTTTCCCTGTGCATCCCTGGGCCCCCCTCCCCCACAGGCCCCATAGCAGCTGACTACCTTGCCTCTATGGTAGCTACTAGAGATGAGCAAACCTCAAGCATGCTCAAGTTCATCCGAACCCGAACGATTGGCATTTGATTAGCTGTGGCTGCTGAAGTTGGATAATGCTCTAAGGTTGTCTGGAAAACATGGATACAGCTAATGACTATATCCATGTTTTCCTCATAGCCTTAGGGCTTTATCCAACTTTAGCAGCCACCGCTAATCAAATGCCAAACGCTCTGGTCTGGATGAACTCGAGCATGCTCGAGGTTTGCTCATCTCTAGTAGCTACGCCACTGCCTCTTCTCTTTATTGCAAAATAGAGCCAAAATGTATCAGAATGTATCACAGAGTCAAGAGGGTAAGTCCATTGTAATAATTTAATGAGTATAATAAGTACACTTATTATAAATTAAGTATATTACAGTATATAATACCAACTTTATCATTTTACTTAAACATTTTAATAAAAGAAATAAAAACAATATATAATAATACTGTAACATTATACTGGAGGCAGGACAGCTATGCCGGATTCATTTTTAACCTGGCAGAGACAGACACCATTGGCTTTTTATAGATTAGAACCATCAGATTCTATGGAGTTTCGATGACTCCAGAGAATATTTTTTTTTCTCTTAGTTGCATTTCAGATCGTTTATGTATCTTTAAAGGCACAGAATATAACACCGTAGTGGAGATCTGTATTTTGTTCTTTTTTTTTAACTAAACATAGAATCTTCCAGAGTCCGTGCCCGGAACATGATTAAGGAAAGTTTCCTCGTCAATTAATTTTTGAATGGATGATTCAATAACTTTATTGACAAGAGAGGCAGCTGTAGATATGAGAAGCATTTCATACACTTCTGAAGGTGAATCAACTTTAATGGTGATTTCGCTGATCATTGGGACTTTATGGTCATCTTCACAGTCTCTGAAGGAATCTTTAATGTTCCTTCTTTGGGATTTAGTCAAAGGCTGGATATCATCACTTATAGTTAGGTTCTCCATTAGTTTAGGCTTATTGGTTTCTTGGATATTTTGTGTATTTTTGGACTCCTTACTTGAGAGCTTACAAGTTTTATTTGGGTCTTCTGACTTTGGATCTATGCTTGTCTGTGAACCACCATGAAGATTGACACCAAGTTTGCCATTTTCGATATCTAAAGACTTCTGAAGTTTATACTTAACGGCCAAAGCCTTGTCACTTCTATCACATTCAGGTCCTGAATCTGTTCCACTGGTATCTGAGGATTTATTTGTACAAGGCGTGTCTTCGGAAGATAGTGGGATATTTGTGGACCTTTTCCCTCTCGAAAAGTTCATACATGGAATCTTCATGTTCGAGAATCTTGTCTTCTTCGAAATCTCTTGAATGGAAGCATTGCCTGTGTTGGCTTCAAGGTGTCTTCCACTTAACTGCGATTGTCTTTTTACTGATGACCGTAACTTTCGCCTTCGAGTTACCAGACTCTTGAAAGTTGCCCAGGTTTTTCCTTTCGTCTGATCTTGTTCTGAACATTCATCATGGTTGACCTCAACACAACTTTTGTCCTCTTGCGGAGTTGAGTCTGTTAATGTTTTATGATCTGATTTGTACTCATCATTCGAGTCTGAAGACTTTCTAAGAGCTTTGCTTCTTTTCTTGAAGCATATTTTTAGTGGCTTGTGGGAATCACGCCCTTTTTTGTGACGCGTCTTTGTGGATCTCTTTAATATTCCAGACTCACTCTTGTCAGGATTAGGCTCGCTTTTGGTTTCTAAAACAAAAGTGCCATCCTCTAATTTGCGGAAGCTGAATTTTGCCTCTTTATTAGTATTTTGATTATAGGTTTCTATAATCGATGAGGTACAAGTAAACTCATTGGAGACTTCTTCCAAACCAAGCACTTCACCTTTTTTTGCCGATATGTTAACACTCTTCCTGTCACTTTCATTGAAGTCCTTGGGTTTACTACATAGGTTGCTTCGACTTGGTTTCCTTTTGTTTCTACCTTTCCGGAGGAATCCCATAGAGGAATAGCTTGTAAAATATTTGCTGACTTGGTCATTTTCTCCCAGTTGTGACAAAGGTTCATCAGAACAGACCCCTTTACATTCCGACATGTTAATATGTATACGTAGAACCAAAAGATCTTGTTGAACTATGGATAGTGAGTGTTTTGTTTTTTATTGTATACTTTGCAGCATCCTTTTGCTTGCTTCCATTCCAAATCTGGTGTTTTCAAATTATAAATACCTGGATGGAGAAGAAAAAAAAAAGATATAAATCCAGATAGTAATTTATACACACAAGTAACTGCTAAAAAATAATCAATATGAGAGCTATTAGTTAATCAGTATCGCTATGAGTAGCTGTTCCTATTTTTAGCATTGGTTGGAATAAAACTTTTAGTTTTTTGTCTGTACATCAGCCACATGTGGCATGCAACCTGCAGTGTGAACTGAGGCATTGGAGTGCTGCCAGTTTCAGGGTTTTTTTTGTTGTTGGGGGGGGGGGGGAGGCTACCTCCTGTTGGATCCTATCTTACTAGTTTGTAGGCCTAATGTTAGCCCAGGAGAGGCCATTGCTAGTTTGGGAATGCTAGAGTAGGTCCATGGCTCTGAGGACACCTTAAAGGGGTTGGCCACTTTATAGTAAAATTGTTCAGTGTACAGTATTAGTAACCACTCCTAGTACTTATTGACAGTAGCTCCCTGTGTACCTCATAGGGTCCTGTGCTTCTTCTCTCTGCATGGAGCCACGCAAGCCCTCTCATAGACTGCCTGTATGACATGGAGGCTGGTGGGATTCCACGGCAGAGAGTTCCGTCACGGAATTCTGCCAGTTTTACTCAGTGTAAACTGGCCCTACTGTGGTTACATGGTATGCCCTGTTTCATCAAATGATTTGCTATGATCCACACTAATATATAGAGCAGGTTTTTATTGTGTGTATACCGGGTGGGGGGAGTATGTACGGTAATCCCTTGCACCTGCAGGTTGCTGTTGCACTTTTTGTTTTTTTGTCTGTACTTCAGCCACATGCGGCGTGGAGTGCTGCCAATTTAAGTTTTTTTTCTAGTTGGAATATCATGTCATCCTGGATATAACCAAACTTGCTATGTGAATCCTCATTAGAATGCTATGTGAATTTTTTTAAGACCCATCAAAGTACAAAAGTATCTGTACAAAGTCAGACATCAGGAGATACTGTGCACTAAAAAGTCATGATAGCTTCCTAGCCACAGAATTGGTCATGAGTTTCTGATCGCTGTATAAAACTGCTAGGACCCCCAGTAACCATGAGATCAGATGTACCATGTCCTGCATTTGAGCCTTTGTGGTAAAGAAAAAAACAATAAAAAATATTAAATACTAAATATTTTCTTCCAGCCTCATTCCCTGTACGGACTTGAGCCCATAACACTTATTTTACATTATCTGGCAGAGAGCTCGCTTCCCTGCATCATGTCTTTCAATATTATAGATGTGCTGTGCAGCGTGAAGTTGTCTCTTGTGCTGCAGTATTTTATTGTACAATTTGACGTCAGCTAATACTGGTAAAAGCAAAGAGAGCAGTCTGCATATGTCACAGCCAAGGAGTAATGGATGATTACTTGGAACCATTTCCAAGAACCAAAAGCTGGCTCCAACTATAGAACTGAAATTATAGTGTTCATATATTTTTGTTTTTTTTTCTATAGCCCAAGGTGACCTTGAAGAAATTTTTGTGATGTGTTGTTAGATGTGTAGGGTGTACTAATTAATTAATTTATTCGTTCATTCATTTATATAAAAGGGAACCAATCAGCACATTTGTGCTGATTGGGCTCTCAGAACGGCTGCAGGTTTCATGTCAGGTAAATTGCTTTCTAAGCCTGGGTTCACACTATGTATATTTGAGGCTGTATTTGGTCCTCATGTCAGGTCCTCATAGCAACCAAAACCAGGAGTGGATTGAAAACACAGAAAGGCTCTGTTCACATAATGTTGTAATTGAGTGGATGGCCGCCATATAACAGTAAATAACGGCCATTATTTTAAAATAACAGCACATATTTGCCATTAAATGGCGGCCATCCACTCAATTACAACATTATGTGAACAGAGCCTTTCTGTGTTTTCAATCCACTCCTTGTTTTGGTTGCTATACAGCCTCAAACATACGTAGTGTGAACATAGCCTAATTAGTAATCCCGCACATGAGGCTGATTGGTCCTGATTGGTTTCCATTAATAGAATTTACTCATTTATGTATACAATATACTACATTTCCAATTTTCCATCTACATTGCAATGACTAATATTATCATTATAATTTCAGAGTCTACTGAAAAAGGAAGACAACACTGGCCATGAATGTCTACTGTCACTGATCCAAATGATTTTATGACTCAGGATAATTATGTGTATTTTGCTACAAATGATCATTATTTCCTATTGCTAATATAGTGCCATACAGCTCTGTACACAGATTGTACTTACAATGGTCCCTGTTACTAATAGGGCTCATAATATAATTTCCTCTTTCTCAGACATACAACCTGGAACGCCAATGAACTTTTTAGCTACTGTCTACCAAAAGGCTCATACAACATGCGTGCAGCATAATGTAAATGTAAATAATGTAAATGTCTTGGGATATGTCCCCTGTAGGGTGCCTTCACACGTACCGACTCGCAGCAAAAAAACTCGCTGCGAGTTTCTGCTACGAGCCGAGGTCCTGGAAGGCCCCTATCACTACATACAAGCAGTGGTCTGAAAGACCGTTGTGTGTATGTAATGCAGCCGCCCCCTTAACCCCTTCGGCTCCCGCACCGGTCCCGCACCGCTGTCTCCATACATTACCTGGCTCTGGCTGCACAGGGTCCCGGGTCCTGCTCTGCTGCCCAGCCAATCAGTGGCTGCGGCTGGGCAACACACTGATTGGCTGGGCGGCAGAGTTTTTTGCTGCGAGTCGGTATGTGTGAAGGCACCCTGAATAGAACTGTTTCAAGTTTGGCTGTCATTTCAGGTAACTTTTCAGGATAAACCATCGTGTGCGCATTGGCTGTAGCACTATTTGTGGCCATTTTCCCTTTTTAGGCTCATGTCTCCTATACAATGCATACACCCATGCACACATACAGAACAGGTAGAGCCTGCTCTCCTATTCCTCTATAGCCCCCCCCCCCCGCCGAGCAGTACTGAGAAGAGTAAGGGCCCTATTCCACCGGACGATTATCGTTTGCATAATCGTTAACGATTAACGATCTCAAACAACCACTATTGCGAAAGACCTGAAAACGTTCACTCATTTCCATTGAACGATAATCGTTACTTATGATCGTAACTGCGATTGTTTTTCTTCACTATTTATTCGCTAATGCGTTCGCATCTATTGCGAACGACCGAACGATGTCTTATTCAATGCGAAGATTTGCGAACGTTTTGCGAACAAGCAACGGTAAAAATAGGTCCAGGTCTTATATAGAGATCAACGATTTCTCGTTCGGTCGTTAATCGTTAACTGCATTTCAACCGAACGATTATCGTTTAGATTAGAATGATTTAACGATAATCTAAACGATAATCGTCCGGTGGAATAGGGCCCTAAGAGCTGGGACTCAATCACTGGTGTGAGAGCTACTCATTATAAGCTCCTTTAGTCTGTCTGCTTCTGTCTTTTTCAAGCTACTAATACCTCTGCTTAAAAAAAGTCAAATTGTAAGCGGAAACATTGCACTTTACCTTTGGGATGTTGCACTGAAATGTTGGATGGTACATTTTAAGCTCATTTTATTGCAAGTATGTCAAATAAATGTGTATATGCTGTAATGTGATGTATATAATGCAGTTTTAGTAAGCCCCAGCATTTAAAAAATAGAAATGATATATTATATACATATATATGGGGGGACGGGGCAAACTATACTTACCAACCAGGCCTCCCACATGTCTTTTCCAAATCCTTCTGGTCTTTGGCTATTCCTGTCTTTTTGCTGTCTCTGAGATGAGAGCTTGAAGCTATACCTGTCCGCTTAGCCCAGGGATGGGGAACCTTTGGCTCTCCAGCTGTTGCAAAACTACCCTCCCCATCATGCCTGGACAGCCAAAGCTTTAGCTTTGGCTGTCCAGGCATGATGGGAATTGTAGTTTGCTGGCCAAGACCAGACGTTACTGCAGCCAGCGCTTGGCTAAATGGGCAGGTCTTTCTCTGAGCTCTTGTTTTGAAAGCAGAATGAACGAGACAAATGGGAGCTTCAGGAGTCTAGTGGAGACCAGGGCTAGAAAAGTATAGCTTTTTACTTTTCTATTTTTATGTGTCCCCAGAAATATTTTTTTACATGCCAGAAATACCTCTTTAAGAGGGGGGAAAAGTTTGAGGCATTTTTTGTGGTGCAAAAATGGGCATTAAACAAACAATTTGCACAATTTTGCTATTATGCGCTGGCACAGTGAATTATAAATTCCCCCTATGTGCTTCTAATCATCAACCTTAGGCTGCATTCACACGTTCCGGGAAGTTGTCCATGCTCACGGATCCGTGCGCACGGACAATTTTACAGCCCATTGCTTTCTATGGGGCTATTCAGATGTTCCGTGATTTCACAGATCCGTGATCCGTTCCGTTAAAAAATAGGACATGTCATTACTCGGAACGGATGCACGGAAAGGATTCCCCATAGAAATCAATGAGATCCGTGTTTTTCACGGATGTACACTGATGTGACATGTGAAAAACACGGATGTGATGTAATCAATGTCATTTAAAATGCTGTAAGACAGATCCGTGAAAAAAACGGACACGGATACAAAACAGATGCAAAACGGACTGTTTTGCACGGATCACGGAGGTAGCTGCCGGACCACAATCACTGACCGGGAAAATCACTGAACGTGTGAATGCAGCCTTAGTATGCCAGTCTTGTGTCTCCACCATCAGAAATCTGTACCATTTTTGTATAAAAGAAAATTAGGTAAAGTCTTCTGTTCAGCCACCTGATCTGTGATTTATTCTATTCTTTAACCCCATAGAAGCTGCTAGAAAGCCCTATAGAAAGTAGTCCCAGTCTTGGTCAGTTACAACCCACTTGTTAAGACCCTATTACACCAAGTGATTATTGGCTGTATTTGGCTGATAATAGCTTGGTGTAATAGCTACAGTTATAATAATAATAATAAAAATAATAATATTTATTTGTATAGCGCCAACAGATTCTGCAGCACTTGTTTAAATATTTAAATACAATACAGGTTATACGTAAATTATACAATGAATATATTAAGATAAAATTAAAAACACAGAATTAGAGACCTGCTCTCGAGAGCGTACAGACTAGGGTGACTGGGAGTGACACGAGAGGCAACAAGGGCTTTATTTGTCCATATTCCAGTCATTGTGCATAGAATCTCAAAGTGCCTATAGCTGATTGGGCGAGCCAGTCACACACCATTGTCTGAGCTAAGATAGCAAGTACAAAGTAGATGGCACCAAAGAGGTTATAGAGAGGATGGAGAAGGGATAGCAGAGAGGAAGAAGAGATTAGGAAAGGTTATAAGCACACCTGAAGAGATGAGTCTTCAGGGCACTCTTGAAACTGGGGAGTTGGAAATAAGTCTAAGGTCTTTGGGTAGGGAGTTCCAGAGAACTGGTGCAGCACGAGAGAAGTCTTGGAGGCGGGAGTGAGAGGTTCTAATTATAGAAGATGTTAGTGTAAGGTCATTAGCAGAACGCAGAGCATGGAAAGGATGAAAGGTGTAGATGAGGGAGGAGATGTATGGAGGGGCAGAATTGTGGAGAGCTTTATGGGTGAGGAGTTTGAACTGTATTCTGTATTTAATAGGTAACCAGTGCAGTGACTGGCACAGGGGGGAGACATCAGTATAACAGCTGGAGAGGAAGACTAGTCTGGCTGCTGCGTTCAGGATAGACTAGAGAGGGGAGAGTTTAGAGAAAGGAAGACCGATTAGTAGTGAGTTACAGTAGTCAAGACGAGAGTGGATTAGGGCGACAGTCAGAGTCTGAGTGGTGTCAGTGGTTAGAAAAAGGGGCGGATTCAGTTAAAAGGCTCAAACGATCAGCCGACTTAGACGATGTCAGGTGATCCTTGTCTTTCAGCATGTCGAAAGATTTTCAAACAATAACAATGGTCTGCTGGCTGTCACTCCCTCTAATACAGCATCCCCATGCCCACTTCCTCCGCTCTGTCCGTGCGTATAATAGTGCCGGCAGCGATCTGACAGGTCGGCGCTCACTTGCTCCTCACCATTGGCCCATGTAATAGGGGCTTTACTGGTGAGGAGATCCTACACAGTAACCCTATAAGAAATAGTAAAAAGCCTCCGACGTCAGCTCCAAGTAGGGTTATCTTGTGTTGGACGTTCAGGACAATCAGAAAGCATCACTGCTGGCCCAGTCAGTGTCCCTGGATTTCTGCTATGGTGCTCCTCTATTTTATCTATGTCTGTTCATTGGTCAGAAGGCTTATTTATTCAGAAAATTCGACAGAGAGCATCTGCTTTATTAGTACAAGATGGATTCTATGGCCATTGCAGCGTGCTAATAATGATGTATAGGGAATTGAAAATCTGCCACGATCTTATTATATTTTATGGCAGACCAGAGTTTACTGAAGGACACCAGGACATAAACTGCAACATGGAGTCTACGTACAGGGCGGTAGGAAAGCTGTAAAGAATTTATTATAAGAGGGAGCAGTGCAGTATTCAGAAACAGTGCCACTCATGTCTGTGGGCTGTGCCTGCTATTGCAGCTGAGCTGAACTGCAAAGAGCGACACAGACAACAGAGAGGAATGTTAATGTGTCTATAAAAAGCAGATCTTTAACCTAACCATGGAAACGATTCTTACTTGAAACATGGAAACTTGTTGTTTGGTGGGGGTTCAATTGACGTGGGTTCCAAATAAGGGTACAAACCCACTTGACGTATTTGCTGCGTGAATCAGTCTTAAAAATAAGCAGGCAAAACGCAGGTTGGCTTTATACAATTGTTCTGCGTTAAAATACGCAATTGTGTATTTTTGAAGCGGGAAGCTTGTTGTTAGCAAAGTATCAGTTGTTAACAACCTGTGCGAAAAACGCATGTAGCTTCACGCTTCAAAAATACGCAATTGCGTATTTTAACGCAGAACAATTGTATAAAGCCAACCTGCGTTTTGCCTGCTTATTTTTAAGACTGATTCACGCAGCAAATACGTCAAGTGGGTTTGTACCCTAAGGGTGCGTTCACACCTACAGGATCTGCAGCAGATCTGCAGCAGATTTGATGCTGTGTTCAGTTATTTAAATGAAATCTGCTGCAGAAAATCAGCTGCAGATCCTGTAGGTGTGAACACACCATAAAGGCGCATAGAGAATTAATGGAGCTCCATTCATTTGGCGTTTTAGTGTGTTTTATTGATGGTTGGGGGTCCCAGCCCCCTCCCATCAATCTGCAAGCTATCCTCTATCCTTTAACGTTAATGTATTACCTGATTTTTCTTTATTGTTTACAGCCAGGCACTAAAGATTTTAAAATTTTTTATGGTGTGTTCACACCTACAGGATCTGCAGCTGATTTTCTGCAGCAGATTTCATTTAAATAACTGAACACAGCATCAAATCTGCTGCAGATCAGCTGCAGATTCTGTAGGTGTGAATGCACCCTTAATCTGTTTCTACTTAATCTGATTGTCATTTTTTTAATAATTTTTTTCACTTTATTATAAGGCAGCCATCCTGCTTGAGCTATTTAAACAGCATTTAGAGTTACGTTTTACAAACACCACGTACATAGGCAATGTGTGAGCAAGAGTGTGCATGCGCCTGAAACGCGTCTTATTGTCTGTGGGGTCCCTGCACCTTGGTGTTCATATGGATCTTATGAAGCCTTCACCTTTGCAAGTGCTGGATCAATTGTCTCTTTTGCGCAATACAAGTGCATACTGGCTGGGTGTGAATCAGAGCACTGAAGAACTACATTGCATCAGTGATCTGATTTTCTGAGTTTTCTTTCATGTTACATAGGCAACAATACAGTAATAAGTAAGCTGCCCCATTGACACAAATAGGAAATGTTAATGGGCATACTTTGTGACCTTTAAAGGGAACCAATCAACCCAATTGGACTGATTTGGTTCCCTGCATCACTGTATAAAGCTGCTATGCAGCTCGTGGCACTTACTGGCCGTGGCTGCAGTAGCAGCTTTATACCAGAGAAAACAAAGGTTTAATCTGCCAGCACGCGGTGGCCAGGTAGTCATCTGGGCGGCTCCCCGCCCATGTGTAGTCACCGCTCTCTACCTGTTAGCGCACTTTACGGGGATGAGTGACAGGCAGAAAGGCCCATTACTGGCCAATCATCCCCAGGGATTAAAACGTAATTTCTTCCCGTATAAAGCTGCTGCTGCAGCCGGGGCCGGTACGTGCAGCAAGATGCACAGCAGCTTTATGCAGTGATGCAGGGATTGATTGGGCTGATTGGTTCCCTTTAATGAAGTTAAGCAGGGGAAGGCTGAGCTGTGAGCTTCATCTCTTGTATTAGCTATCTACTGGTGTCACGTTTCTCCATAATTCTGTACAGACCACTTTACAACACCCTCCTCCTTCATCATCACAGACAGAACTGGAAGTGTCAGTTCAGTTTTAGATTTAGCAGTAAGAATAAAAACAGCAAGGATTATTTTAAAATGTAGATGGTAAAATGTATTATGCATTTTATTATGCATGCCACTGAGCAGATGAAGTAAATTCAAATGTAAATCGCCCAACATTCTTTTCGCTTCTGCTGGGTTATAGGGGTGGATACATTCACCTTGTACAGTGGTGGCTTTCTTGGGGCACATTGTACACAATGTAAAAATGATTTAAAAAAATTAGCCTTAGCTCTACTGTAATATATTTTGTGTAAAGTACTATTTCACTTTAGGCTGGGTTCACACTACGTATATTTCAGTCAGTATTGTGGTCCTCATATTGCAACCAAAACCAGGAGTGGATTAAAAACACAGAAAGGATCTGTTCACACAATGTTGAAATTGAGTGGATGGCCGCCATATAACAGTAAATATTTCAATATAACAGCCGTTGCTTCAAAATAACAGCAAATATTTGCCATTAAATGGCGGCCATCCACTCAATTTCAACATTGTGTGAACAGAGCCTTTCTGTGTTTTCAATCCACTCCTGGTTTTGGTTGCAATATGAGGACCACAATACTGAAATATACGTAGTGTGAACCCAGCCTTAATATGTTTAAGGGTAGCTTCACACGGGCGGGCTCGCAGCGAGATTCTCGCTGCGAGCCCGGCAGGTCCTGGCAGTTCCCATAAACTACATACTTGCTGCGGACCGCAGCGAGTATGTAATTGTACCGCGCTTAACCCCTTCTACTCCCGCCGGCTCCCCCGCTGTAAGCAGCATACATTACCTGTCCTTGCTGCTCGGGTCCGGCGTCCTGCTCTCCCGCCCGGCCAATCAGTGGCTGCGGCTGGGCAACACACTAATTGGCCGGACGGGAGAGCAGGACGCCGGACCCGTGCAGCGAGGACAGGTAATGTATGCTGCTTACAGCGGGGGAGCCGGCGGGAGTAGAAGGGGTTAAGCGCGGTACAATTACATACTCGCTGCGGTCCGCAGCAAGTATGTAGTTTATGGAAACTGACAGTACCTGCCGGGCTCGCAGCGAGAATCTCGCTGCGAGCCCGCCCGTGTGAAGCTACCCTAAGGGTGCGTTCACACCTACAGGATCTGCAGCTGATTTTCTGCAGCAGATTTCAGTTAAATAACTGAACACAGCATCTCTGATGCTGTGTTCAGTTATTTAACTGAAATCTGCTGCAGAAAATCAGCTGCAGATCCTGTAGGTGTGAACGCACCATAAAAATCTAAAACCCAGAAGATACAAATGGCAGGTATTTTACCATCATAGCTCTTTGTTACCTTGCTGGTTGCTAAGGCCGGCTCCATATAGTTCTCCACACCTGCGTGCAGTTTGCTGCCAGCACATGGGATGTTCACTGTTCATTGTCATGAATATTCATAGCACAGCTAACAGCATGCTGTTATTATGCAAGATGTGGAGTATAGAATAAGCCATGCAAATAGGATACACATGGGCTTTTATTTCTTTAGTTATTATTCTCTTTTTACTTATTTTGTGAAGCTGACTACAAACAAAAACTATATCACTAATTCACCAACAAGCAAAAGCAGTTAACAAACAAAGAACAAAATAAAATGGTAAAAGGAGTTTACATGATATCGATTATCTCAATATTAATTCTCCTGGGGAAGGGGCCGACATTGTTAGGACTGGTGACAGCAGCATAGCTATAGGACAGGAGTAGGGAACCTAGGCTCTCCAACTGCTGCAAAACTATAACTCCCATCATGCCTGGACAGCCATGTTCTTCCAACAGCTATTGCATAGGTACCTAGGGAACCTATAACTAGTTTCATTCTGCCTGAACAACAGGCAGCATGAAACAGTGACAGGCTTTCTTATCACAATGATGTATAATTCATTCTGTAATGCTGCGTCATTTCAGCTTTGGCTGGGAATAGGGCTGCAAATCATCAGGGTGATAACTAGCGGCCTACTTAATATTTGCATAAAGGACGAGACCTAACAATTAGGGCACGTGTGTGTGTGTGTTTGTTACCACCACAATTACACACAACCCCATTATCATACATAATACATCAGTGTAATACTATAATAAGGGAGACGGAAACCAGTTTAAGGGTGCGTTCACACCTACAGGATCTGCAGCAGATCTGCAGCAGATTTGATGCTGTGTTCAGTTATTTAAATGAAATCTGCTGCAGAAAATCAGCTGCAGATCCTGTAGGTGTGAACGCACCATAAAGGGGTAAATCTTTCAAATAAACCTGTGCCAGAGATTTATAACTTACTTTTGTTAAAAAGATCTCCAGTCCTCCAGCACTTATCAGCTGCACATCAGAAAAAGGGTTTCTATAGGGATTTGCTACTGCTCTGGACAGTTCCTGTCATTGACAGAGGTGGCAGCTGAGAGCACAGTGTCAGACTGAAAAGAATACACTACTACAGCAGCTGATAAGTACTGAAAGACTGGATATTTTAATAGAAGTAAATGATAAATCTCTGGCACTTTGTGGCACCAGTTGATTTGAAAGATTTTTTTCCTGCTGGAGTACCCCTTCGAAGGAGTTTTGCTATTGTGGTGTCCCACAACAGGTGTTACTTGTCTTTACACCCCTCGCAACAGCCTGTACTTCAGAGTAGTAGTGGTGATGAAGTAGTACCTACGTTTTACCACTGAATTTTGCTAGTATGTATATTGCATGCTTAAGTATTGCACAGCTGTAGGTAACTAAAGGGTTATTGTTTCTGAGATTTGTGCATCAGTGAGAGCTCTTTCTCTTCTCTGCCTATCTCTTTTTTTCTCTTGCACTCTCTTCTCACTCACTCACAACACATAGTACATATGTTTTAGGAAGTTGTCACATGGGGAGAGGAAGTGTGGCCACGCACTTAGTGAGTCTTAGTCTGGTTTCTGTAGAGGAAGGACTCAAGCCAGAACAGTCCCTGCAGCAGTCAAGTTGGGCCCTGGCTTATGCCAGGTCCCCTGTTAGAGGACAAAAAAGAGTGTAATCTGAGGTGTGGTACAGAGCAGACGTACATGGAAACGGACACTCTTTTCTTGAAAGCAGCACTTCCACGCGCTATGCTGTGCTAAGTACTCTTAGAGAGGACAAGTCAGAGATCATCCCAGCCCATGCCATGAACAAGTCTAAAGGAGCAAGACAGTATCCTGAAGAAAGAGGAACTTCTCCAAATAGAGCAAAGTTGCTAGAAGCCTACGTACGCTATCTCGCAGTGCGGGTGTATTCAGAAAAATCTGACCACTCTTCTCATACCAGGTAACAAGGTCGGGGGCTTGTGTCACCCTCTAGGATGGTTGCCCGACACTGCGGGGCAACAGGAGGTGCAAAGACCAAGGAATCAAAACACGGGCACAAATATTTTATCTACTCTCAAGTATTCTACTTATTCTACTTCTAAAGTTCTGGCAGAGCACAGTACTACATTGAGTTAGGACCCTCTTGACATACACCTCTCTGTTTCTCTGAGCCTCCTTTACCTCTCAGCACACAACTCAGCCAGCACGGCTGCACTACTCTATAAGCTCTCAGCACAGATCCTGTCTCCAAAGTCTAAAGTTTATTATCAAGACAGAAGTCCGCTGTATATTACTGTATCAAGTGTTTCTAAAAGTAAAGAAGAAGTTATTTAACTGATCTCAATGGTTATTCTCTAAGCACCTACACAGCCATTGCATCTTCCTTGGGTCATCTCCCCTTTCTGTGGGTGGCAGTACCGATAGTCCAGGTGGGTCACAACTCCACTCCGGACCACTGTGATAGGTGCCCAAGGGACCCCCAAACAGCCCGGCAGGTTACTGACCACAGGGGAAAGGGTATAGCCAGCCTCACTGGTGTGCCAGCATATCTGTGTGCCCAACTGGCACTGGCGTCACAACAACATAACACCTGGCTGAGCTATTCCCTGACCAACCACTACTGTAGTGGAGTCACACTTCACCATCTGGCAAGTGACCGGTCGTCCACCACACCGGTGGTGCACCACACTATAATGATGACTAATTGATTGCCCACATGATTATAGTCTGACTAGTGATGGTCTGACCACAAGGACCACCACCGATCACAAAAACAATGGTCTTGTGTCTATTTAAGTACCGCAGCATCTGTGTATCGGTCAGTGCTTTACTACCAGAGATACCTCTGAAGATAAAAATCCAAGCAACCATTTTGTATATGCACCTATGTGTTACCCATGGTTACAGACTACAAATCAAATCCTGATTGTAGTCAGATCATGCAGTCAAGTGTTACCCCACTACTCCTGACAGTAAAAAAGAGGTCAGGGAAGAGACTGTTTATAGATAATCAAGGAGGGACATATAGGGGGAGATTTATCAAACATGGTATAAAGTGAAACTGGCTCAGTTGCCCCTAGCAAACAAATAGATTCCACCTTTTATTTTCCAAAGAGTCTGTAAGTTATAAAAAGTGGAATCTGATTGGTTGCTAGGGGCAACTCAGCCAGTTTCACTTTACACTTTACCATGTTTGATAAATCTCCCCCATAGTTTTTAACCAGAGACATAAAGGTTGCATACACAAATCTACTTGCAAAGATGCATCATTGGTTTCACATTGGAATAACAGTAGTAATGAGATGCAAAGGTAGATATATCCATTCAGGCATCAAAGCTTTCTATTGTCCTGCTATCCAGCAACCACAGATGTGCATTCATTACCCATGGACGACTGTATGGACTGAATGATTTCCATGTATGCCGAATGCTAAATACTAGATACAGTATACCATGTTCCTGGTGGAAGTCTCTACTTACAGTTCCCTCTGCTGTATTCTCAGGTGTTTAACATATTAATGACTTCACATAGAGAAAGAAACTGCTGGTCTCAGCATCATTGCTTCAACACTCAATTCTGTTGTGATTATATATATATATATATATATATATATATATGGGACTTGAATTTAGGGATCATGATTTGGTGCTATACAGATGTAGCAGAGCTCGTAACATCTTTCAACAGTTTTAGTGTATGGCATGTTATCTCTAGAAATAGTTATAAAAATATCAGCACAATGTATTTCAATATCCTGGCTAAGGCAGAAAGGCTTGATGGCACCCCTCAATAGCCCCCATCACCGAATGCAAATACTCCACCAACCCCCTCCAAGCTACACCCCTGAGCTGTACTTGTTAATTTAACCCTTTAGGGCTATATTGCTTGCAATGGTGATGGCTCTCTGAGTTGAGATTGGACACACAGTATCATGCTAAGTTGTGCCAACTGACATACTAAGTGCTGCTGCATCTGCGCCATGCCGATGCCAATTACTCTATGGTTTTGTCTACCATGTTTGTAGATAGGGTGCAAAAAAAAAAAAAGCTCCAAAAATGCTGAAGCAATTCTTTGAAAAACCTATTGGATTGAGTTTAGAACCCACAAGGCAATAGGTTGAAGTATGAATGATATCGGATAACTACAATGCTCAATAAAAGACTATAGGAAGAATAGGCGATACTAAAATTTCAATAAAAACTAAACCCACATTCTGCTATATTGTGAATGTGCCTATAAAACACATCAGTAGAAAAGACATATTCTTTCCATGACCTGCCAGCGTGTAGCTATATACAAAGAGATAATGCAAAAGAATAGAACAAAGGGGACAAAACTGCAATTTCATAGGAATTAACCCAATATTATGTCAAATATAAATATTCATTTCTAAGATTGAAAATCATCCTAGAGATATAATAACAACTAACATACAATACAATATAGTTTAATATTAGGATTGCAAGAATTTCATAGAACATACCAGATGTAGCTGGGCACTGTTTCTAAAACACACACATTGAGCCGGAATTGAAGGTCTGTGCTGTACATAGCTAGTTTGTTTCTTGATCCGGGGCAAAGATTCGGTTCACAGGCAAATATTGAAATACCCCCTTCAAGGCTTGATGAGCCCCTTCCCTGTTGGGGCAAATATCCCTTCAACCAATCCTAGGTCAGCCTCAATATGCAGATACAGCAGAGCTCTGTCTGTTTATTTTACCTGTTTAGCTTCCATTGCTTTTGCATAGTGTTAACAGATAATGCAATATAACAGGTTTACCTGCAGTCCCATGCAAAACCACAGATAGCACAATATCCCTATAGACTGAACTGTACAGTATCTGTAGCCCTCTATGACTGTACCATAGCCGTTTGTATGACTGTATCACATTGTCTGCTAGTATAACCTTGTAGCATAGCATACTGCATTGCACTGTATAATGCATGCACTGTATAAAATACGAACACCGCTATAAATAAGGACATTGGAGAGAACAAACATTGCACAATCCACTGGAGACATACACAATACATTATTGCATGATTTTGACTTTGCAACTTACATGTCTTAATTCTCCGCTTCGATCCTTCATCCCTGTCGGAGCCAGGCTGCCTCTGCTTGTGTCTATCCGACAGGTCATGCTGCATTCAGAGCCAGATGGAAACTCCTACACACAGGCTTGCCATTGGCCATTGCCATGGCAACCACATGATGGACAGCTACGATTCACAATGACAGAATCAAAGTTGTTAGTAATGAGCCCCCACAAGTAGCAGAGTGGGCTGCAATTGTAGAAGAGAAAAGTGTGAAATTGCTTGGGAGTGCATTTACTCCGCAGCCAGAGACTGAGTCTGTTCTTTTCAACAAATTAAATAAATTTTCATCATTGTTCATAAAACGTTGCTGACAGGTGATTCACAGTGTTTTACTTATTTATCAATTTCTGCATTGGCGGAACAACCAAAGTCATTGGTACAGCCACCCCTGCAAATCACGCATGGAAAACTTTGAGAGTTAAAGTGAATATTTGCACCACTAGAATGGGGAATTACGTACAGTCTGTAAGGGGGAGAAGCCCTTTTCCCTGTATACAGCATTGTACATCGGTGCCTTCAAGAAATGTTTTTGTATTGCCATGCCATGTAATGTTATACTGTGTATTTGTGTTAAGGTTGTAAAGACTGGTAAAAGAGGTGGTCTGGGATATGATTTCCTGGATACTAGCCACCCAAAGGAGGAGGACGATGAGAGCCCAGCGGTGCAAGTATGATGAGTAATGTGGTGCCGAATAGTGTGACGCAACATTAAGGCGGAGGAGGGGTCTGGTTTTAGGGATGTTGCTTGGCCCCATTGTGTTAGTATGCGGTATGACCACATGTGGTGGCAGGGAGACCTGTGATGGAAATGTGCTGAGAGTAGGCCAGTGTTCCAGTTGCCAAGGAGCAAACTGGTGGGCTAAAAATGTGTTTGACGTAAAGCCGGGTAGAAAACGTGCAGAGGAGAGGTCCAGAATTAGTTGACGTGAGATGCGCCAAGGTGGACTTGTGAATCAGTGATATCAGTTTGCACAGTAAGGAAATGGTAAGAGTGTGGGGGGATGACATATTGTGGACCAAAGACATGGTGGTCCAGAAGAATCATCAGATGATACGGACTGGCTGCACAGAGGTCTAAAAAGGATTGGAGAAGATTGAAGGGGTTACAATATTTATATATAATGCTTTACTGTTGGTAAACATAACAAACACGTTATGCTTCCCCCTGTGTCCCTAGCTGACTGCAGCCCAGCTAGTTCTCAGGAGTGACAGGCCGCTCGGGCAATCACTGGCTGAGATAGGACAGTGCCATGGTGTCACTTCTGAGACGAGTTTGTTTTGGAAGTAGCAGTGCTGCAGTCAGTGGAAGACACCACATTTTAAATGCTGGATAACCCCATTAAAGTGCCATTCACATAATATTTTCTGCCTCATGTCAAAAAGAAATGATGACGTGTAGCCGGACATGTACCCAACTAGCCCATTGATTTTAATGAGCTGAACATAGTTTGTTATAGTCTGTTAGTGACTATATTTGGTCCATTTTCCGAATGAATCCTGAGTCTGTACAGAACAGAATGTGGTCTACCATGTTTTTGAGTACCACACGGGAAACAGAATGTATTCTGGAAATGAATCAAGCATAGTCCTTATTAGACCACATTTAGAACATTAAAGTCAATGGACCAGCTAGGAAAACATCAGGGTATACATTGCCATTCCTTTTTTTATGACGGATACTGCACAGAAACAAGACAGACCAAATGTAGTCAGTGGAAGACCATGTTTTTGAGTCCCACACAGAAAAGGTTATAGTTGGGAAATATACCGTACATAGCCACCATTAGACTAGGTTCAGATAATTAAACTCAATGGGTCTGTCAGGTACACATCAGGCTATACATCAGCATTCCTCTTTGACAGGTTGCTAATGTAAATTCCAGTGTGAGGCAGAAAACATAATGTGAATGTCTAGTGTAGACACTAATCTACAAAGGCCACTAGAGAAAAGCCAGGTTATTTTGTGTGTGTCTACCTTCTGCAACCAGAGAAAGTACTAGTTGTGCCATCTTAACTATGCTTTGTGCATGCTTTGGTTGTGCATGGTGTTGATTGAGGTGCATGCTTGTACAGTAGTGCATCTGTGACTGCTCGGGAGTGAATACCATGAAAAGTAGCTGCCTAGTGATTGCAACGACCAACAGAGACATCGGCCATATACACAGTTGGGTTGGGCAGCACCATTAGTTGGATAAGTTGGGGTTGAGAGTAACATCCCAGAGACCAGTGACACTGGAATTGTATACACTATACTGTCATGAGTGTTGCTGTAGGGGTTGCAGAGCTGACATTTGTCTGAGGAGGTCATTAGAGGTCACATTAGAAGATACCACTATTATAAATGGGAAACAAAAAAGACAGGCGAAAGGCGGCTCCTCATGTGATACCGCAGACAATGGGAGTAGGAGACTAGGAATGGTTCCAGGCTCACCCTGTAGCCCCTTGGGCTTGATGCATATCACCTCAGGTGATGGGGTATGAGAAGGATCCGGATGGGATGTGGATGTCCTGTAATATGGTGTCAGGCTGCAAAGGATAGTCTAGGGTAAATGAACAGGATATTCCCATGTGGAAAACCAAGAGTAAACGAGAAAAAGGGAGATGGCTGAAACAGCCGTACCCAAAGTGTGACCAGCGCTGCCTAACAGCGCACCTTATCTGATGAAGAGAGCTTAGCACTCTTGAAACGCGTTAGAGGTGCATTATCTAATAAAGTATATCTTTTTAGCCGACCTTTGCTCCACTCCTGTCTCTTCTGTTAGGCAGCGCTGGTCACACTTTGGGTACAGCTGTTTCAGCCATCTCCCTTTTTCTCATATACTATTATAAATGAGACATGATAAGTGGGGAGCCTTTTTATAGATGTTATACTGGGGCCTCATCTCGTTAGCACTAATTTCCCCACTATATTATAGCAACACCATTGGGAAGAGGAAGAGATATATATTTTTAAGGGGGAGGCATTGTGATTTGCCCTTTCTTTTATGTATGCCCTTGCTTTAAGTGGGTTTTGATTTTTTAGCCATATATGCACAGATTAGCTATAGCCATATAGTGCTGTATGGAATATATCCAAGGTATACAAGGTGTTTAAGGCTTATGTAACACATTCAAAAACCTCTTTATTATATAGTTACAAAAAAACCCACATTTTGATCAATTTTGTTTTGCTATTATGTCTTTTGATGCTGACATCTACAGATGAATTTATTATAATAGTCCTAGCAGGCTATTATATCGATGCTTTTAAACACAGCGTTTTCTTATAAGCCTTGTTCATGCCAGTGCACCCAATGTCTCTTTCTATTTTATGGAGTCTTTTATTTAATGAATAATAACAACAACACAAACATAGTCTTTACAATGGTCTCAGAATGGAAGCCATTCAAAGAAAATTGTAGAGGTTTAACTGTGATTCAGCCATGAAAACGTTCATTGTAAACATCTTTATTAATAATTGCACATCTGCTATGAGAGCCTATACTCTTATGTCCTGAGGAGCTCATTTATGTACTTGTCCACCTCTTAAGTGGCCTTTTAGGGTATTATTCATACCTTATGTCTGTGGGTAGCTCCTATGGAATATTAAGGGATCAAATCTCATGTGTATGAGTACAGGCAGAACCCCCTGGCTGATATTGTTGGCTAATGGAGCACGGCCTTGGTGATATTTTGGGCCTGTATTCCAATCTGTTGTCCTTGGATTAGCAGCATGTGGGCTGTTTAGCAGCTATTCACATCTCCTGACTTAAAGGGGTTCAGTATATAGAGTAAAAGCAGCAGAATTTCAAGCAGAGCCCGCGCCGCAGACACCGCTTGAAATTCAGCCTGTCACATTGACTCCATGAAATGCCTTGCGCGTCTCCGCTCTACCCCCCTCTCTGCCCAAACAATTGACGGGTCAATTCTTTGGGCAGAGAGCGGAGGCGCGCGGGGCATCCCATTGAATCAGTGTGACAGGCTGAATTTCAAGTAGCGTTCGCAGCGCTGGTTCCACTTGAAATTCTGCCACTCTTATTCAAAGTAAGCGGGCCCGTAGTGAGTGTACTCACTGCACTTACTGACAGGAGGTGCCTGTGTACCACATAGAGCTGAAATCAGGCTCTCCTCCTCCAGGCTTTGCTGCCCTTGCTCTGTGGTGAGTCTGTCCATAAGATGGCTGACATGGAGGAGTATGTGACCGTGCTCCGCCTCCAGTGTCCACCACATACCTAAAAAGGACAGTGGGGGCGGGGCATGGTCACATGCTACTCCATGTCAGCCATCTTATGGATGGATTCACCACAGAGCAGGGAAGCACCGCCTGGAGGAGAGGGGTCTGATTTTAGCTCTATAAGGTACACAGAGAGCTGCTGTCAGTAAGGGCTGTGAGTACAATTACTAATACTGTACACTGAAATATTTTACGATAAAGTGGCCAACCTCTTTAACGTAAGATGCATTTTTGAAAAGGAGACATGATCAAAACCTTTAAATATGTTAAAGGGGTTGTCCTAGAAAGTTTTTAAAAAAGGCAGAAGGGGGTTGTGTAAAAATAATAAACAAGTTCAATCACCCTTTCCCGATTCTCCACAGCCGCACTTCGGTTTTGTGTTGGTCTCCTCTATCTATCACTCAGCTAGTCAGTGTCTCAGATCCATCTCAAGGTTGCTTAGCTGACCAAAGTATCAGGTTACAGCTGCTTATACATGTTTAATGGTGTGTTTACACAGATTTATATGACAAATTTTTTAAGCCAAAGCCAGGAATGGGTTAGAAACTAGGAGAAATCTCAGTTTTTCCTTTGGCTTTGGCTTCAACAATCTGTCAGATAATCATTCTGTTTAAACACACCATAAGGAAAGAGAGTGGAGAGTGGCTGGGGACAGACAGAGACAGAAAGAGAAACAGAAAGAGAAACAGAGGTGATCTAGTAGCTTTTATATCTAACCCCAATTTTCTGTTGTTTCTTCCCCGTACCTCCTTGGCTAAGAGCCCTATTCCACCGGATGATTATTGTTTGCATAATCGTTAACGATTAACGATCTCAAACGACCGCTATTGCGAAAGACCTGAAAACGTCCACTCATTTCCATGGAACGATAATCGTTACTTATGATCGTAATTGCGATCGTTTTTTCTTCGCTATTTATTCGCTATTGCGTTCGTATCTATTGCGAAAGACCGAACAATGTCTTATTCAATGCGAACGATTTGCGAATGTTTTGCGAACGAGCAACGATTTCTCGTTCGGTCGTTAATCGTTAACTGCATTTAAACCGAACGATTATCGTTTAGATTAGAACGATTTAACGATAATCTGAACGATAATCGTCCGGTGGAATAGGGCCCTTACCTGATGGGTGACTTTCAGATGGTGATGATATAAGTTTGAAAGAAAGATGATGTATCCCCTCTATATACACTGTATATCTATAATAACACAACCCACACAGTATTTTATACTTCAATAGATCATCTGTTTGATTTGCATCAATAGTCTACTAGCTGCCATTACTCATCTTGTGGTGGGAAGAAAAGACAGCTTTTCACAGCATTTGTTAGTCCAGCCTCTGTAGTACTGTGGCTAGAAATGTCTCTTCTTGTGAGTATTCATTTACTATATGTGACAGAGAGAACTGTAGACACTCCATATGCTGCCATATGGGTTGTTCATGTCTCACAGGATTCTAAAAATTGCCAAATTACAATAGAACCTGCCTCAGTTTTCTTCCAAACAGATTGTATGAGCCTAAAAAAAATCTATAGGCACCATATTATGCAGGTGTACAACACGGATCTGTAATAAAACTATATGCAAAAGGCCTAACGGATGATCAAGCATTCGGCCAACAGATACTAAAGGTGCATTATGGGTCTGTTCACAATATGTTCGATTAGTATTTCCTGATGTATACCTTCAATGGAAACCTCTGTTTTATGGCACTCTATATACAGACAATGTTCTACAACACTTACAAGACCTCCCGACATGTAATCCAGACAGCATAACAGGACCCTGTGAACTGTGATGAATTCCTCTGCTCCCATGTCTCCATTTATGTGTCCAATAGATTTTATTATGTCACTTTTTCACGATAAGAAGGAAGCAGGTAATGTAAAAATTAAAAAATATCAATGCACAGCTACCACCGCTATTGACGTTTTCATGGTTGCCATAGCAACGCTCGCTGCACCTTTATCACTCATGCAGTTACGTGTGATATTATAGTGTTTGTATTGACTTGAGAAAGAGCCCGACAGCCTAAGAGCTTGATACATTTACCACTGATCTCACTTGTGTGTGGAGATCATCGGATTTATTTCTTATGAATTTTGTTCTTGAACATTTCATATTCTATGTTCCTCTAGCTAACAAACCATTGCAGAAAATCAAATCTCCTCATCGTTCCTTCCTTGTTACAAACCCTTATTCCGGAATTACCCACAATCCCATTTTTTTTTTATCTTGGAGACTTTCATTGTTTAATTTGGAAAGCAAGAGAACAAAAGCCGATGGCAACGGATTTCTGTTTACAATCATCCATTTCCCATCTGCTCCGGACACTAATGGTCCTAATAGATTGTCAGGCCGAAACTGGACCTGGACTTCATGGAGATGTAATTTCATTAAGGATTGGTGGCGAAAAAAGTACTCAGACCATTGATTTAAAGAGCATAAAAGAAAAATCTGAAGAAGTTTCTACCTGTGAATATGTTCAGTCCATTTCCGAACTGTATATTGTTTTTCCTGCACAGTACCAGTATATGATATGGAAATGGACAGTACATAGTCAATAGTAAAATATTTTTATTTAATCTCAATGGGCCTGCAAAGAGTATGTATATACCTTTTTGCCAATATATAACCCAAACATGATATAAATGGGGCCTTACTTCAGCAATTTTTTTACTAGTATTACTAGGGCCGTAAACGATTGCCAGGATCATCCACAGATGTATATATTTTTCTTGAAGGCGTTAACCAGGATTAGATAAACATAGCCAATTTCTTCAAGAAACAGCGCCACTCTTGTCTCCAGTCTGTGTGTTGTATTGCATATCAGTTCTATTGAAGTGAATGCAGCTGAGCTTTAATACCACACACAACCTACGGACAGGGATGGCACTGTTTTATTGAGAGAAAGCTGCTGTGTTTTCTTTTTTTGTGTGTGTGGGAGCAGAAGACCGCTCAAGAGTTCTCAAGCAAGGGATTCTGGGAAATGTGGGAAGCAAGCACTGAGGAGAATAAGTCTTGAGCTGTCTTCTGCTTCCCGCACTGCCCCTTTAAATCCCTACTTTATAATTCACCCTTAGGACCCATTCACACTACGGAAAGCAGGCAAAAATTCCAAATGTATAAATGATGGCTGTTGAACATAGCATTAGGATGTCAGTATTTGTCTTTTTAATTGTGCATATAACTGATTACTACTACATAATATGCATAGCTGTGCATATTAGCATGTGTTTTAACTGTATGTGTGGGTATGTTCACACAGTTTTTTTTGCTCACTATTTGGTCAGTATCTTTCAACCAAAACCAGGAGTGGATTGAAAACACAGAACGGCTATGTTCATACACTGTTGAAACGGAGTGGATGGCCTCTATTTAAAGGAAACCTGTCACCCCCCGTGCCGGGGTGACAGGCTCCCAACCCCCTGTTAGATCCCCCTATACTTACCTCATCGCGCCGGGTCCCGCTTCCTGAGCCGGTCGGGTGACTAAGATTTCAGCACCCGAAGCCTGGCGCATGCGCTCACAGGAGAGTCCGATGCCCATAGAGAATGATGGAGCATCTGACTCTCCTGTGAGCGCGCTGCCGGGCTTCGGGCGCTGAAATCTCAGTCACCCGACCGGCTCAGGAAGCGGGACCCGGCGCAATGAGGTATGTATAGGGGGATCTAACGGGGGGTCGGGAGTCTGTCACCCCGGCACGGGGGGAAGGGGGGGGGGTGACAGGTCCTCTTTAATGGAACAAAATGTTGTTTTAAAATAACTGTAATTATTTGCCATTACATGACGGCCATCCAGTCAATTTCAGCAGTGTGTGAACCTAGCCGTTCTGTGTTTTCAGTCCACTCCTGGTTTTGGTTAAAAGACATTGACCAAAATACTGAGCAAAAATACTGCATGTAAACATGGCCTAAAAATATTTTGTATTTTGGCTGCTTAGCCCACTGGATCAAGGAGTGTTACAGTGTTACTGTCCCTGCATATACGCAACAAGACAGAATCAATAAAAACCCATTTTTATCTATGGATGATGCTTTGACGTCATCAGCGTTTCTCAAGAACAAATTATTCCTCCAACAGTGACCTTTAAATTGCCTTGAACTCAAAATATAAGTGCTGAGCCCTGTAATTGTTATGATAATAAGGAACTCCAATTGAAAGATCATTGAATTTTAAGTGATCAATATACTAGATGCTTCATAATGAATTATCCTAATTTTACGTGATAGCCAAGATATACGTCATGCAAGTGATGTGCAAAATATAAAGATTAGATAATAGAGCTGTATGAATATTTTTATATAAGCAGCACTATAATGGTAGCACAACTATATATACACATAGGATTAGGCAATTACCTTGGCCTACTCAAGGAAATTATTCAGAGGGTCCTCTATACAAAACATTCAGAGGTCCACCTTTACTTCATCATAATCTTTAGCATTGCATACACATATAGACATATCATCTAATAGGTTAGTTGTCAACCATCCCATAACAGCTAGACCTGGGTGATAAGTTATTGGCTCCAAATTGGATTTTCAGCCCATTAGAGTGTCAATGCCAGGACCCACCAGAAGGTTCTTCAGTGGGCCAATCTGAATCTGAGTGCTGTGGTTTCCATTAACAATAAAAGCCACCATCCTAATGTGAATATAGCCTATATCCATTGTTAGACTGACAGACCAGAGTTCCAAAGGATTTTCTTCTGGACCAAGACCCAAAAAATGTTCAGTAGAATACAACCTCATTTGGAGCCAATTAATCATGTATAGCCCTAATTTACTGTCTGTAACATCGTTTATGATGCAAATGGTTAGTGCAGATGCAGGGTAAGTCCAATGTCTCCATGATATTATAAGGTTTTTACTGTAGATTTAGTGGTAGCTTCAAAGTATTCTCCACCCACGAGTAAAATGTTCACTGCAGGGTCTTGAGTCTTCATCCAATATCCAACTGTGGCAACATCTACATGGGACATTCATGTTCTACCCTGGGTCGTGTGTTCCATCATTGTAAAAGAGAGGGTAATATGATATGAATAAGACATCTGCAGTCTTGCAAAGTCAATGCTTATCTTGTGTTACGGCCCTATTATATGGAGTAATCAGGCCGATTGAGTAGATTATTGAGCCGTGTAATAAAGACAACAATCAGTGTAGAGCCAATCATCAGCTCATTGTTGTTGTTTGAACTTGCTGAAAATTCATCGTTTGGCGACTGTGCATCGCTGTATGTAGTGGTGCACGGCCACTGCCTGATGACACTGTCAAAACAATAAAAATTATACTTACCTATTCTCCCCCTTTGTCCTGCAGCCTTTTGCCTGTGTTCCCTGCTTACCGCTGACACTTCTGACCCAGTCTCTATAGTGACAAGCCACCTAGCCAATTACTGGCTAAGGTGCTGTCCCATCTCGGCCATTGATTGGCTGAGCAGCCTGTCACTAAAAAGACAGGGCCAAAAGTGTCAGGAAACACAAGCAAAACGCTGCAGGAGATCACTTCTCAAGTGTAGTGTGATACTAGTATCTGTTCTTATCAGTGTAATATCTGATACGTCCCCTATCTGTGCTCTCTAGGCATCAACCTGGTATTGCAGTGCTTTCAGGTTCAGTGCAAAAAAATAAAAAATAAATGCTGCAGGACAACTGGGGAGAATAGGTAAGTACTGTAATAATCTTATTATTTTTCATATAAAAAGCAAGGGCTGCAAGGACATCCTTAGGCTGCGTTCACACTACGTATATTTCAGTCAGTATATTGCAGTCAGTATTGCAACCAAAACCAGGAGTGGATTAAAAACACAGAAAGGATCTGTTCACACAATGTTGAAATTGAGTGGATGGCCGCCATATAACAGTAAATAACGGCCATTATTTCAATATAACAGCCGTTGCTTTAAAATACCAGCAAATATTTGCCATTATATGACGGCCATCCACTCAATTTCAACGTTGTGTGAACAGATCCTTTCTGTGTTTTTAATCCACTCCTGGTTTTGGTTGCAATACTGACTGAAATATACTGACTGAAATATACGTAGTGTGAACGCAGCCTTAACTATACATCTACAGCCCTTACTGCACCAGAATCGAGTTGTGTACGGGATCGCGGCTCACTTACACTGTGGGGTCGGGTCATGTAATATGGCCCTTAGGCCGCCCACCTTGAAAAATATAACGACTACTTTTTCCTCTGGGGATTCCGTTCAGTTAAAGGTTGTCCAATTGTTTTCGTAACATATCTCTACTGTAGTTTTCTTCAATGAATATTACATGGACATCAGGGAAAATGGCACCAGCAGTTATATAGGCAATGGAAATGTTAGTTCTCCAATTAAAATCCACACGTTATTTCTGGGCTATTGGCAGGACAAATCTTTGGCTACATTTTTCCGAGGATTCACAACATTAGGCCATTTAACAAATTGCAGTTTTACATGAACTTTGATTGACTGAAGGATTTATTTAAGCTGAAAGGCGAATTTCTCATGTGCATTTCTATTCATGTTAAGGTTCGACAGATTTGCAGCCAAAGGCAGGCCGTTTATTCTCATTAGGATTGCTTGTGTCTGGTCTTGTTCCTTGTACGAATGAACTACATACCAGAATTTTCTCCTCTCCCGCAGTCTCAGGATTTATACTGTTCTCCTATTAGTCACGTTACTAGAGGGACAGGTGGAGGTTTTGATAATCTAAAAATAATGTGCACAGTTCCCCCAACTTATTAGGTGACACAAATAAGGACCCACTGCTTGCATTGTATGTAGGTTAGATGAGTCATGAGGGTCTGTTGGCATATTTGATGCACAGGATATTAACCTCCTTTCATTGTATTTCATCTACATAAATTATATGGCATGCATATAATTTAGCGTGTATATGGTGTTGTTTCACAAGTGTAGTCCCAATAGCGAGTCCTGGGTAGCGGCTGGTTTATAAACCAGATGTCAGATACCGAGCCGCGCACCCGGCTCTCCGCTCTGCCGGAGCGCGTGGCTCTGCTCTTGAGACGCCGGCGTCCCTAGATATCAGCAGGGCCGGTTGCTGGTGGCACGCCAACGCCGTCCCTAGCAGCCGCCCTGCACTTCCGGGTTTACGCGGAACCCGGAGGCGCTGACGGCGTCCTTAGTGATCAGCAGGGCTGGTTGCTGGGGGTGCGCCTACAGCGTCCCTAGCAGCCAGGCTACTGCAGTTTATTTTGTTTGATTATATTGAGGCCGGGGCTTCACCACCCCCGTCGATCAGCTACAGGTGTCATGCATTGGGCAGAGTGACTGACAGCTGACCTGGTCAGTTAGCTCTCAGCACTTAGCCTTCTGTCCACTATAAGTTTAAGCCCCGGCACTTACCCCTTGCCTGTGATAGCACCTTGTGCCTTGACCTAGCGTTTTCCTGTTTGTTATTGTGACTTTGACCTTTGGATTTCGTATCCTGACTTTGCTTACTGGATTCTGATTTTGTACCTTCTCTGCCCGTGTGTTGCTGACCCCGTACTCTGACCATTCTTTATTGTGTTTGTCCTGTCTTGTTTTGTGTTGCACTTATTTCAGTGTAAGGATTGTCGACCAGTTGTTAGCAGTAATCTTTAGTACTGTTTGTGGCAAGTAGGTAGGGTCAGCTGGGGCGGTGCCAGTCTAGGTCTGCACTCGTCTGTTGTCTTCCCAGTTCCCTACCTGACACCAGACAGTGCTGGGGCAAGGCACCACATTCAAAATGTGTGTAGTCAGCAAGCCGGGTTGTCAGCAGGAGAATCAACACAGTATCAGGGATGAGACAGCTGTCTTGTCAAATAGGTGCAGGTTCAAGACAGATGGCTTCAGAAGGAGGTCAGACAGTCTGGGTCCACAACAGGAGAGGCAGATGGTACAGAAAGGGTCAGGCAGGCAAACATAATTAAAGGAACGGGCACAGATCACAATACATGTTAAAGCAGACACAGAAACACAAAAAAACAACAACGCTCAGGCAAGGAGGAACAGGCAGAGCAGCTTTAAATGTGTAGGCGGAACAGGGTAGGTAGAAAATTGGAGCATTTGAATACAGAATAGTGCACCCTAGTGGACAGGGGTTGGACAGACATTGCAGCAGTGGCTGGAAGCACCAGAGGTTAACAGCTGCCCTAAGGTGAGCAGAATGCAGCAGAGGAGCGGGCAGGACCAAGCCTGAAGTGGTGAGCAGCATGGACTGGACTGGGGCTGAATTGGTAAGCATTGGTACATAATGCTTTAAAGTCGAGCAAACAGCTATGGTGTTCACAGCAAGTGGCAGATAGTCCATGAATATAATTTGTGGGTTGCTGCAAGCACCCTTAGGGTATGTTCACACTACGGAATCAGCCCAGAATTTCAAGCAAAGTTTGTGCCGCGGACTCCACTTAAAGTTCGGCCTGTCTCATTGATTCAGTAGGATGTCTCACCCACACTCCGCCATCCGCCCAAAGAATTGACATGTATTGAATCAGTGGTACAGGCGGAATTTCCACGGACTCCGCTTTTAGTTCCGCACTGATTCCGTAGTGTGAACATAGACTTAAAGAGGTTTTTTTCCAAAATTAAAGGTTATCCCCTATTCACAGGTAAATAGAAGTGCCAGGCACTCATATAGCACCCGAGTAAATGAGAAAACTTATTGGCAAGTGCCAGGCTCTTCTCTTTACCTTTTACTGGACCCATCCACCACATTCACCACCTATCCTCAGTGTGGTTACCTCCCACTTCCATCCCCTATTCAGAGGCATACATCCATTCACTGTCTAGAGACTTACTTTCCACCAATGTTCTATAACGCCTCTAACACATTCTTGACACATTTTACTGCATTAAAGCCATAGCTCTCATTGCATGAGCCATAAAAGGTGTCTAAAAACACAAGTGTATCTAAATCAAAACACGGTCTAGGCAAATAAATGTGTATCAATGTTTTTTTTCTTAAAGAACTATACAGAGCATAAAGAACCCCTGTGTGATTCTATACAACATAGTAACTATCCATAGTTTGTAAGGTGGAAAAAAATATGTCCCTCCAGTTTAGCCTATAGATAAGCCCCATTGATACAACTTAGGCCTATAGGAGGCTAAAGGCAACACACTACAAATCCATACAACATAGTCCTTATATGTATATGTGCATGAGCCCTTAAAGTGACTCTGTACCCACAATCTGACCCCCTCCAAACTGCTTGTACCTTCGGATAGCTGCTTTTAATCCAAGATCTGTCCTGGGGTCCGTTTGGCAGGTGATGCAGTTATTGTTCTAAAAAACAACTTTTAAACTGACAGCCCCGTACCCTACGGCCGTGGCCTAGATTGCGTATGCATTAGGCTGGCACAACCTCTGTGTCCCTCCTCCCCACCCTCCTCATCATTAGGAATGCTCCAGGCAGATTGCCTACTATTCGTCAGCTGTGTTAGCCCAGCACATGGGCCGGATCGTTAAGACACCTGTGCAAATGTTCAGCATTGAGAAAATGTTTCAGTGGCATGCCTAATGATGAAGAGGGTGGGAAGGAGGGAAGGAGGGTGGTGCAAAGTTAGGGCACAGATATTCTAAGCCACGCCCGTAGGGCACAGGGCTGTAAGTTTAAAAGTTGTTTTTTAGGACAATAACTGTATCACCTGCCAAACGGACAGCAGGACAGATCTTGGATTAAAAGCAGCTATCCGAAAGTACAAGTTGTTTGGGGGCGTCATATTGTGGGTACAGAGTCACTTTAAAGGGGTTATCCGGGTAGCAAAAACAATATAATAAAAATACCACCTTATGTCTAATATACATGTATAACCTATCTTACACCCTTTCCCTGTTTTTTCTCATACTTATCCGCTCTGGATGTCTAAAATCATCTTTTCTGTGTCCACTTTGACAACAAGCTGCCCCTATTTCCCCCTCCCTTTGTAGACACAGGACATGTGATCTCCTCTCTGGGGGCCAGGCTAGCTTGTTTATTGACTTGGTAACCCGACCCCCAGGAGACATTATCTGCATCATCTCCATGCACCTGTGCTGCTTTCATAGACTTACATGTGTCCCTGAGCCTAGGTTTCTATAATATGAAAGTTATAGTTCTATTTCTGCTTGCTGTCAGTGATTGCAGGCAAATGTACCTGTCACTGTGTCACAGCTCTCTATATTGTAAGTGTTATGGATGTTCTTAGAGTCTGGATGGAACTAGAATGTTTTTCATTCACAGTTAGCAAGCAGAGATGTAAACCTACACTACACCCCCTGGTAAACAAATGCCCATTATGCAGCACACGTCAGCTCTGCTACATCATCAGCTAGTATGAAATACATACTGGCATGATGTGATGCATAATCAGTGAAAAAAAACATTCCTGTGTTTAATAATAATACATTTATTTGTATAGCACCAACAGATTCCGCAGCGCTGTACAATAGTAATGACAGCAGTGGGCAGGAAAGAAAGCTAAGGGGGCGAATACACAAACGGACCTATCAGGGAGATGCACAATGAAAAATGTAGTTTCCCATCTTGGATATAGATCGGCTTTTAGAAAAACTTATAACCCAGGAATTTTTTTTAGCTCTTAGGTGGATAGCCCCTTTAAGGTAGTCATAGACAAGTGACAGCTATCTCTCTTGATGCCCTCATATACATACATGTTTGACAAAGCCGAACATTCATTTGCAACGATCTAGTCTACACTGCTTTTCAAAGACATTATCTCATAATACCCGCTAAACCTTAGGCACCAATTTGTCAAATTAAGAAAATGGCACTTGAGGTTTGCTACTCATAGAAATGGATGTAACAAGTATAAGTGATAAGTATTACAGGACTCATTAGACTTCAGGCACACAGCAGGGGGGACCTTGTCTACTGCTGTACAATAGGTGGGAGATGTTCTCCCCTAGAAGCAATCTTTCTAAGGTATAATACCTCCATAATACAGCATATAATGCCGCACGCCAAGATTTATTTTATTTTTTGCCATACAAATATCTCTTCATGAGACTAGAAGTATACAAAGGTACAATAAGATCCCATGGACCTCTCAGGGTGCCCTTTTACATCTCAATACAAACTTCAGAACCGCAATGTCATGTCAGGGACCTAGAATGGTAATTACTCCTGACAAAGTAATAGGGCCATGGAAGTTATATAAACTCAACCTGATTTTTATTTTGCACTTGAATACCAATTATACTTTACAGCCGGCAGAAATAACTGTCTTGCACTTGTTTCAGAGGGAAAGATTCGCATTCTCTGCCATGGCAAGTCATGTAGGTGAGATTTTCTGAATCAACACCTCATTAATCACTTCACCAATTCGACAGCAGGATCCTTGGGTGAACTAATACGCTGCATGTGTTAATGAGAAAGCTGCAGGCGTCTGGAGGGACGAAGGACTAAGCACTGCTCATAAGGAACCTTCCTTTATTTTAATTTGACAATAATGGTCTCTAACACGTCTCTGTCTGTTACATTCACATCAGGTCCACAATGGTTTGCATTCGGAGGAAAATGTATCAACCTATCAACATAATAGAGAATTACTGTGTTATTTAGTTTAAAGCACCAATAAAGGCCAAATATCATCACCTGAAGACTTAAATACTTAATAATATGATGTCACTAATTGACGTCAGCATGTTTATGCTCAAATTACCCCTAAAGGAAGTTGTGTAGTCCTTTAATCTTCAGGCGGTGTTGTCCCCTGGCTCCACCCTCCCCAGATGACACATCATCCTCTGTTGTCTCAGGAGGCTTGGCTGGATCTGGTCTCTGAGTGATATCACCACCTCTGACCAGTCCCTAAGCCTATATCACCATATCCCTATTATATACGCATAGGGATTGATGTAACAGTAGAGGATATGTATTACAGGACTCATTAGACTTCATGCATACAGCAGGAGGGACCTTGTCTACTGCTGTACAATGCTTTATTAGGTGTTCTATGTTAGATATAGTCACACCAAGGAGCAGTGTTTGTAGGGTATAACACAGCATATAATGCAGACCCCCATGATTTTTATTTTCAAATGCTATACGAATACCTCTATATGTGCCAATCCAGCAGTATTCCAACATCACCTGGACCCTCACGGTTAGATAGTATACAGTAGAAGTTTGATTTACTCTGTTTTCAAGGAAAGTAACCTTACCCATTGTACATAAATGGTACGCCTTTTTATTGAATTTAATAATGCACCACTGTAGGGGAACAGTGCGGCCCCTTTCACCCACAGATAATCATAGGTCCATATGCCTGTGACATCCCACATGAAAGGCTAGGCACCTTAATTCTGAACAGCTATTACCCTTCAATGGTGACCATAAATAACTGTATAAAAGCCAGGTTGTAGTAATGACAGCGGAATATATAAAGCACAAAGAAAAGGGCTGTACTATGAAGAATACAGAAGTGCTGACGCTCAAGGCCATGATATCTTGACCTTCATAACTTATCTTATGAATGTTTTAGAAGTGGGAACAAGATGACACAGACACTGGAAAGTAGGTTTATTAAAGACACAGATGATGTCAAGACCTGAGCTGTGTATGTGTTCTCTAATGGTCTAAAGCTGGCTGAATATACAAATGTTGCCCATACCTGATGATTTCGAGGAGACTGGCTCAGGAGGTACATGGCAGCTTCCTGAGTCTCCTGAAACGTCAACAAAAAGAGGAATCAGTCACGCTGTATAGTTTTTTGTTCCCCTCCCCCTGTTGAAATAAACATGCAACATCGGTTACGTATTTACTACCAGCACTATTATGTATGGCTCGCTTAAAGGGATAAGTCCATCTCCAAAAGTTATTCACAAGAGGAGTCCAACAATGGAATCACAAATCACCACCAATCAAGTGCTCAAGTGCAGCTAACACTCATTCATTTTCTATGGGGCTTCCAAACATTGCTGAGCTCGAAGCTCTGTAACGCTTGGAAGTCCCATAGGTAATAAATGAGTGCTAGCCACTCATACTTGGCGGAGACTTAGGGAGACATTGGAAGTCCCATAGAGAACAAATAGAGTGCTAGCCACTACTACTTGGTGGAGACTTAGGGAGACATAGGTGTGCCTAATTATTTTGTGTGGCCGCAGAGAACAATGGCCGTAGTATATACAGGGTGTATACACTGCGGCCGTTGTTCCATACACTGTAATGTTATCGATAGCTGTTAATTAACAACGGCTATTGTTTATTGCTAAAATATAGTGTGTGAATGTGACCTTAAAAAAAAAAAAAAAAATCAGGTCTGCTTTAGACTCATCATATCTCAGATGCTTCTATGCTCCTTGTAGAACTTGGCAAATTCCATAAAAATGGGTTGTCATTCCTGACTGCTCTTCCACACCTTCACCAGGCAATTAGGAATGAGCAGACTAGAACTGTCATGGCAGGACAGATGTAGCCTGGAGTTATTGGTTTTCCATTCATGCCTTTCCTTCATTTCTTATCCATAGAGGACAATACGTTATAACTTTCTTCAAACACCAAACTTTTGCCAATAACTTCCTGAGTGATGTGACCTTTATCTTTCCTTGAAGTTCCTGTCCGATATCTTGGCAGATTCTACACTAACGTCAAGAAAACACACCTGCCAAGCATCGAGAAGTACAATATCAAGGCTGCTGCGATGTAGCATGTTGTTCTACAGCAAAAGGGAATGAGGAGAAAAGGAGGAAGAATTTATGACGTGGAGCTCATCTCCCCACGACTTACTAAGAGATAAACAAGACGTCAAGGAAATATACGTAGACCAGTAATTACTGTGTAGAACGGGTAATGTCACTGCTGCTTCACACTGCGCTCATCTGGTTGGTGAAGCAATGGATTTGCTTTGCTACAATAACATCTTTACAAATTTCATTTTATATAGAGACAGTATAGCGCATAAAGCATTGTCTGGGTTCATTGAAAAGGTTGGGATTAGAGATGAGCGAACCTCGAGCATGCTCCAGTCCATCCGAACCCGATCGATCGGCATTTGATTAGCGGTGGCTGCTGAAGTTGGATAAAGCTCTAAGGTTGTCTGGAAAACATGGATACAGCCAATGAATATATCCATGTTTTTCACATAGCCTTAGGGCTTTATCCAACTTCAGCAGCCACCGCTAATCAAATGCCGAACGATCGGGTTCGATGGACTCGAGCATGCTCCAGGTTCGCTCATCTCTAGTTGGGATCATGGGTTCAGTGAAACCTATCCAAAAGACCAGACCAGATTCTGTGACAGATATTCAGTTCTACCATATATTATGTATACTAGCCATCTTCTTTAAAGTAAATGTACCACAATGTACCACTCAATTAGGATTTTCATATCATCTGATCACCACCACCGTGCACATTGTAACATTGCCGCCTGGCTCCTGAGATCTCCTCCGGTTAGTATTTAGGTAAATGTCTGGTTTGTTGCATTAGAGCCGGGCCCAGAGCAATGATATCTCCTCCCCTTAGTAACAAGTCAGTCCGGGGACAGATCAGGTGACATGGAAATCTTAATTGAGTAGTTATAATGATAAATTCAAATTTGTATAACATTCATGGTGGCCAAAGCCGAGCACACACATAAGATTAACATTGGTTCAAATGCAGCCGGTCAGTTTTATGCCGGAACATATGATAAACAATCAATATGACCATCAGTACGCTGGTCAGTAGCAGGCCAAATTAACCCCCACAGATTATACCCAGGTATAGTTTGACCTAGGCCAGAGTATACTCCGGGGTATAAAATAGCCTGGGCCTAACTATACCCCTGTGTGTAGAATAGCTTAGGCCAAACTATACCCATCCAGGCCACAATATATCCATCTAATATCAAACCTAGATATAGTATGACCGAGGTCTCTGTATACCCTGGAGGATAAACTGTATACTTGGGGTGTAAAACAGCCTAGATCATATTCCTTATATCCCTTAATCCCATAATATTATTACTTCACTGTTTTTTTCACCTCTGGCCCAGACCATAGCATACCTTGGGGGATAAACTCTATACCTGGGGGTGTAAAATAACCTAGGCCATACTATATTCCTCTGGGCCATAATGTTATCACCTCACTAGTCCCCCCCCCCCCCGGGCCAGGGTACAGTGTGCCCCCAAGGGATTTATTTTCATACCCAGGGTTTTAAAATAGCCTAGGCCATACTATAAACCTGGGTATAGTCTGGCTCAGGCCACAGTATACCGGGGGATAAACTCTATACTTGAGGGTGTAAAACAGTTTAGGCCAGACCATAATGTTATCATGTCATGCCATGAAGCTGTCACATCACAGGTAAGATAAATCTAATAATAAAAGTAGTTAATAGAATACCCCACCCCCTCCCAGTGCAAACATTGAAAAAAGGTGCAGGCAGTGGAAACTGATAGAAAATAGAGCAAAACCCTTAGGGAATGTACCATCAGGCCCGGGCTAAAGCACTGGAGGTGGGCTGACCCCCCCCCCCAGTGGGGGGGAAACCTCCGCCCCTCTATGACACTGCTCCATTAGAGCTCTATTGGGGGTGGGTCAGCCCACCTCCAGTGCTTCAGCCCGGGCCTGATGGTACATTCCCTTTAATAAATCTTGCACAGATTTTTATGAAGTGCACACAATCTTGAATCTATGAGTTTAGACTTTTAAGATATACGTCAGTCACCTTCTCACTTAAAGGGGTATTCCTCCCAAGAGCTAAAAATATAAAATACTCCCAAACCTAGCTGGTCTTACTCACCAAGTCCCCCCGAGTATTTTGAGCTGTCTCCCATCTTTTTAGCTGCTTCCGTTCCATAGTTACAAGTGCACTGTGCTGAGGTGAGAACAGGGGCGAGAGTTTTTTTTTTTTTTTAACGGATACAAAATTAGTGTCAACACTACAATCCCATGTATGAATACAAAAGACGTGTAAATGCCACAGAGAAGCCATTGAATATATATCTACATTCCAGAGTTCAATAAACATAATTAATTTGTAAGCAAGGGCCCTAAATGAGCAGTCAGAGAGATAACAGGAAAACCAGTAAAGAGCAGAGTCCTTGAGGCTGATAAAGCAAAGTATGGAGAGGAGGAGCTGGTGGTCTAGTGTCAAAAGTTGCAGAAAGATCCAGGAGAATTAGCAGAGTGGCAGTCTATAGATTTGGCAGCGAGGAGATCATTACAGACCTTAGTTAGGGCAGTTCCTGTAGAATGGAGGGAACGGAAACCAGACTGAAGGGGGTTAAGAAGAGAGTTTTCAGAGAGATAGCAAGACAAGACGTTCCCCCCCCCCCAAAACAACCCTTATACAGAATCTAGTGACTATAACCTAGAAGTGTGGTTTATAACTTAATAAAGGCCTGTCACAGGAAATAAGGTACAGTCTGTTTTAGCTATGTCCTAATCCCACAAAGATTCCCTTTTAGGAGAGCGGGCTGGTAACAGATGTTCCTGATACAGAATAGATTTTGTTAACGACTTGACAAATCTCAAGTCTTTTTTCCCTCCAAAAACATTTATATAGAAGATGCAGATGACACCTTTTTTTGCACTCAGAGACCATCTGCAGAGTGATAACTTGTGGGAGGAAGTGGTTGGTGAGGCTGTGGCCTCTTGTCTGACTTGTGATTAATTTGCATCTAATAAGACACTTGAAGATGTCTGGAGAAGCTACTTACAGATCTGCTGCCTGCAGTACTACAGCCACATATTTATTAACCCTCTCATATACACCAGCTCAGCAGATAGACATGATTCCCTGTCCGTTGTCAGACACCAGCGTTATTGGTGTGTTTTAAATCTGCAAGATTTTTATAAACACTATAGATGTTAATGGATACAGTATCTCTGGTTCCAGCCAATAATTTATTATGTAAAGAAAAGCTATGCAATTTTATGATATACTTTGCTTCTTGGTTTTCTAGACAGTTGCTTGCTGTAAATGAATTGGAACTTTCACTAATCACTTGCAGGGAATGAAAATCTGTTCTGGTCATGTGATGATCACAGCAGTGCAGGGTCTTACAGTATAACTGAGTTCTCTAGTATTGAGCTGTGATTGTTGGGTTATATTCATACCTAGCAAAATTGTTCTGGTGCAAGCAAGTGGATTTCTGTAAGCTCCTTTCACATGGAATGGGTCAGTTACTAAACTTTCTGTTATAATTCTGCTGCATACACCTGTAAATAGGTTGTCCGACATGACTCAGTATACTTACCAGTCCAGCTCCACTGCTCTACTCCGGTCTCCGAGCCGCCTGTCCTCCGCTGCTATCAGCCTTTCTACAACACACAGTGTTTCAATAGATTTTATACTATCTATGCCGAGCGACCATTTCTGGTGGAAATGGCTTATCATGAAATGGATGTTGTGAAAAAGCTGGCAAGCGGAGAATGGAGGTGGCCCAGGATCTGGCAGCAGCGGTGGAGCAGGACAGGTAAGTATACCTCACTGTCTTGTCCTCCGCAGCCCTGCCAGCATAACAAATTATTTGTTTATCCCAGACAACTCTTTTGATGTCCTCATACACCTTATACTTTTGTCAGTACTGTACCCGCCGCTTTTGACCGTCAGTTTGGGTATGGGGCTTTTCTGACCGTCCATTGACAGAAGATGTTGGTGGAGATATGGTTCAGGAGTGATGGAAAATCACTGCCTGAACTATTTGTTCTTAGAGAAAGGCCGCAGCCAGAGCGGCCTAACCCTCCCCTCCCCATAGAGGACACTGGACTGCTCGGCTGTGCTGAACATTCCTGTGTATCTGGAGGTTAGGGGCCAGACTGGAGATAACTGACTCTAATGTTCGGACGTCAGTTGAAGGTTTACGGCCAGCTTAATATGACCGGGACAGATTTTTATCCTCTAAAATTAAGAATTAAGAATCCAGATAACTGACATCAGTAACTGGTTGTGTGATAGAAAACAGAGGGTGGTCATTGAAGGAACATATTCAGATTGGGTTTTAGTTACTAGTGGGGTATGACAGAGGTCAGTGTTGGGTCCACTTCTTTTTAATATTTTTATTAATGAGTAGAGTAGAGTAGAATCTCCATTTTTGCAGATGATACTAAACTGGGTAATCACCACAGAGAATGATAATATCATATTACAGAGGGATTTGGAGAAGCTGGAGGCTTGGGCGGTGAAATGGCAAATGAAGTTTATTGTGGATAAATGTAAGGTTATTAATTTGGGCCGTAGAAATAATAAGTAATAGATAACAGTTATGTGCTAAATAATAAAACACTGGGTAAAACCGCTTTCGAAAAGGACCTGGGGGTATTGGTGGAAAGTAAACTGAACTTTAGTGATCAGTGCCAGGCAGCAGCTGCCAAGGCTAATAAAATAATGGGATGCATCAAAAGAGGTATAGATGCGAAGGATGAGAACATAGTTTTGCCTCTTTATAAATCACTGGTCAGACCACACATGGAATACTGTGTACAGTTTTGAGCACCGGTATATAAGAAGGACACAGCTGAACTGGAGCGTGTGCAGAGGAGGGCAACGAAGGTCATTAAGGGAATGGGTGGGTTACAGTACCAGGACAGGTTATCACGCTTGGGGTTATTTACGCTAGAAAAAAGACGTCTTAGGGGCAATCTGATCACAATGTACAAATATATGAATAGACAGTACAGAGATCTTTGTAGTGATCTTTTTACTCCTAGGTCTGTAACCATGACAAGGGGTCATCCTCTACGTCTAGAGGAAAGAAGATTTTATCATCAGCATCGACGCGGGTTCTTTACTGTACGAGTGGTAAGACTGTGGAACTCTCTGCCACATGATGTTGTCATGGCCGATTCATTAAATAAGTTCAAGGGAGGCCTGGAGGCTTTTCTTGAACAATATAATATTACAAGTTATGGGCATTAGATTTCCAGTGATACGTTGATCCAGGGATTGTCTGGTTGCCATTGGAGTCGGGGAGGAATTTTCTCCCTATGATGGGGCAATTGTCATCTGCCTCATGGGGGTTTTTGCCTTCCCCTGGATTAACACAGTGGAGTTTCCCTAGGTTGAACCCGATGGACTCTTGTCTTCTTTCAACCTTGTTAACTATGTTACTATGTATCAGTGAAACAAGCAAGAAAAATAATAAATGTAATTTACCCTTTGATGGCACTACACGGAATACATATAAAAATATGTGAGAAATAACACACAGACACAAGCGTCTTATGTAAAACCATCAGATATTTTTCTTTCTTTTTGACAGATTGGAAATGCCTAAGGGAAAATATACACTAAAATATCTTTTATAAAAATGACCAAGTAAAAACATTCAAGCAGCTAAATTTTCATTGCAACTCCTCCAGTGGCATCAACCAGGGGGCATAGGGGCAAACCCACATTGTAAAATAGTCCTGACCGGTGTAGAGATGGGGCATGGAAGAGTGGAGCTCAGAGTGTGTAGGATGCGTATGCAATTTGTTTGCTGTGGCCGCTGCGTATGCTATAATAATAATAATGCTTTTATTTGTATAGCGCCCACAGATTCCACTGCACTTCACCTATCTGTATCTTTTTGGGTGTGGGAGGAAACCCAGAGAACATACAAACTCTTTGCAGATGTTGCCCTTGGTGGAATTTGAACCCAGGACTCCAACCCTGCAAGGCTACAGTGCTAACCACTGAGCCACCATGTATGTATGCAATACATACTGCATTTGTCTGAAGTGCGCATGTGCACTGTGTGCGTCTAATGTATGAGTGTATTACATGTATTACTTGTCTGAAGTGCGCATGTGCACTGTGTGCGTCTAATGTATGAGTGTATTACATGTATTACTTGTCTGAAGTGCGCATGTGCACTGTGTGCGTCTTTTACGTGTGCTGCGCTAAGGTATGAGTGTATTACATGTATTACTTGTCTGAAGTGCGCATGTGCACTGTGTGCGTCTAATGTATGAGTGTATTACATGTATTACTTGTCTGAAGTGTGCATGTGCACTGTGTGCGTCTAATGTATGAGTGTATTACATGTATTACTTGTCTGAAGTGTGCATGTGCACTGTGTGCGTCTTTTACGTGTGCTGCGCTAATGTATGAGTGTATTACATGTATTACTTGTCTGATTTGTTCAAGTGTCTCATGTGTTTGTCTGATAGCCACCTGCTGCGTACACTGGGCTTGTCTCATGTGTATGTATCATGCTTGTCTGGTGAGTGTGTGCCCTCGCTATAATGTGTATAAAATGTATATCTGTTTGGTGGTGAATGTCACCATGCACACTTTTTGAACAGGGGGCCCTTGCTTGTAGTGTCCACTTTTGGTTTCAAAGCAGATTATCCAACATCACAACCTAGAGGGAAAGAAAAGAAATTTTAGTTCCAGCTCCAGAATATTTCCCTGTAGGGGCAGTAGCTGCAGCTGGCTGTGATGCCTGAGGGGACCCAAAAGCCTTTCTGCCACATACAAGTAGACACCCACTACTGCAGATATTGTACGGGGGCCCAGCAGTTTTACCCCTGATTATTTATAACACTACTACAGTACATTTAGTCTTCAGAAATACAATTCCCATCCTGCCTGGACTGACAAAGCTTTAGTGTTGGCTGTCCAAGCATGATGGGAATTGTAGTTTTGTAATATCTAGAAGGCCTGAGTTTGACACCTGTGATCTACTACCATACAGAGATGGCCAGGGAATATCCTGCTGAAATCGGCCAGACTTCAATTCTCACTGTCATCAATAGCCTTGGGTGCACATGAAGCTTTTACTGGTTCGTTGGTTATCCTTCCCTGGACCACATTTAGGTTATTATAAATGTTCACATTTACTATCTACGCTGTGTAAAGCAATATAAATAGCCGATCTCGGCACATACACAGTAGTGTGAACGTGCCCTAAAGGAGCAGTATCTGGTAACATGCTAGAAGACATGATTGCTAATACCTGAAATGTCATGTGGTTTTAAAACAATCCATTCACTTGTTCTGTTACCGGATCTAGATCAATGTCATAGAAGCAGGGTCTGGTTGGCAGGCCAGGCATTGTGCTCATCTACAGGAAAAAAAAATGCCATATTAGTATAGTCCAATATGCATAAAAAAAAAAAGACAAAAGTCACCCCATTAATGTTTTTTTTCTCTAGAGTTTGCTTTTACCACCTAAAACAGGACCACCCTTGTCCATGTCTGGTACTGCAATTCAGCTCTAGTTAAGTTGATAAAGCTATGCTATAATACCAGACACCGCTCCGTTTTATGGTAGTAAGGATTATGGGCAATTTAAACGTTTGGCCAAAGCCCAAACAAGGGGACATATCTTATGGTGTCTCCTAGGAAGACTGGGAACATAAAGGTAATTCATTGTTGAAGCAAATACTTAATACAGTGATCTCATCCCATTTTATGTGTGAATCACGCTTCATATTGCAGATTTTCCCTATCCGCCCTATTGCCTCAGACTAGATCATTGTGTGAATTGTTATACATAACTAATGATTTGTCCCTTTTTTTTTTTGCAATTTTTTTCTTTATTGTATTGAGAGAGAGAGAAAAAACATGCCTTAAGGGGGTATTCCCATCTGGGGTAGTTATGTCTTATCCAAATTGTACACAGGATAAAGCATAACTAAGAGATTGCATACTGTGGATAGGGCATAACTACCCCAGATGGGAATAAGGGTTAAACGTTTACTGAATAGATATAAATAACGAAAAGGGATAATAATAGTGTACTAGTAAACTATAAGGGATAGACTTAAAGGATTTTGGTAGACATTGTGGTTAGTTTAGTCTTTACATTAAGCACAGTACAGTAATCTTAAAGGACAACTCCGGCCAAAAGAATTTTTTAATATGTTATTACCTATGGAAAGTTAGACAAATTCCTAATGTACATTAATTATGGGAAGTGCACATATAGGGCTATTTCCCTTAATTTAGTAGATCATGGTGTGTTTAAATTCGCTCAAAAAACGTGACGTCACGACTCAGGTGTAATTCTTGTGGAGTGGAAGGGGCGCACTATATGTAGAAGTCTATGGACTGTATTAAAGTATATAGAAGAGTGTGTAATGTTATGCAAAAACTACATTTTATTAATGGACTATGTGTATGGGATAAGTTGGGGAGCAAGGACACTTGCTCCCCTAATGGAGGGCACCGAGCAGGGAGGGAGGGAGGTGCCGGTCATCTAACTACCTTCTCCCTCCCTGCTTGGTGCAGTGGGACAGAAAGACACTACTACTCCTTCCATCATCTGCTAATAGTATGTGCAGATGATTGGAGGAGTAGTACCAGGGAGATTACCAGCACCAAGCCCCCCCCCCAGCCGACATTCTCCCCACCCACCGCCGCCGCACAGCCGGTAACCTACCAGATCTGGCCGCCCATCACCAACCCCTCAGCCTCTCCACCGCTGCACGTCCACTCACTTCCCTGCCGGTCCCGGACTGCCAGCTCACTGCCACCCCCGCGTCCTGCTGACTTGGTCCCAGATGATGAGAGCTGCTGGGGGTGACATCCGGGACCGAGTCGGCAGGCGGCTGTGCGGCGGTAGGGGGTTATGTCGGAAAAGGGGGGTGGCTTGGTGCTGGGGATCTCCCTGTTACTACTCCTCCCATCATCTGTTCATACTATGAGCAGATGATGGGAGTAGTAGTAGTGTCTTTCTGTCCCACTGCACCAAGCAGGGACTGAGGGAGGAGGTAGTTAGATGCACCGGCACCTCTCTCCCACCTGCTTGGTGCCCTCCCCAAATTATTCCATACACATAGTCCATTGATAAAGTGTAGTTTTTACATTACATTACATACTCTTCTATATACTTCAATATGTAGACTTCTGCATATAGTGCGCCCCCTGCTGGACACTCCATAGGAATTACACCTGATTCATGATGTCACGGTTTTTGAGAGAATTTAAACATTCTATGATCTACTAAATTAAGGGAAATAGCCCTATATGTGCATTTCCCATAATTAATGTACATTAGGAATTTGTCTAACTTTCCATAAGTAATAACATATTAAAAATACTTCTGGCCGAACTTCTCCTTTAAAGTCTAAAGTTACACATAGGATAGATAGCAGTAGAATATGGTCATTTTGGTGGCTCCAGCCAAGCATCTAATGGGGGCTTCTCAACTCTCCTCCAAAGGCAGATGATGTGAAAAATAAGGATTTTTTCAATTCTTTTGTTCTTTGGAAGAGAAGCCACAAGCAGTTTCTGGCAGCAGCCTACCCTCCTTCATAAAACACATACATGTTTGGATATGGAGAAATCAGGTGAGACTGAGCATTTGACTGACGGCTAACGTGTATGGCCAACTTTACAGCAACCACAATATAGAGTCACAGTTTTTCTTGCTTCACTAACAAAACATATAAACAACAAAATACACTTAGGGGGACATTTATTAAGTCCAGTGTTTTCTGCGTCGGACTTAAAAATGCCCCCGCATCTCCGGCGCTACGGAGATTTATGTAGAGGCGGACATTGTGAAAGCAACAATGTTGTATACATGTTACTACCAGAAATGGCTTCTTACCGTTCCGACCAATGGATACAAGAATCCAGCCCCGACACTGGCTCTTATGTCACGGATAGGCAGGACAAAGCCTTTCGGTGCACCTTTCAGCTCTGGGTTATGAGACAGGGACAGATGTGTTTTGGCCATGCAGATTGGCAGGTTTGCAAAGCCCTGTATATATAGAGCAAACAAAATAAAACTAAGTAAATCTATTCTCATATAAAAAGAATGGAAATTTTTTTGGTCATGGGATTATAGTTGTCCTGACAACAGCAGATGGATATTACGGAAGGGCTCAGTGATGTGAATGACTCAGTGGTTCGTCCATCGCTAGCATTGCATTCAGTTAATTATTACTAAATGCACTGAGTATTCTATCTACATCATGACAAAAGACTAGCTGGCCACTGGTTCACAAGGATACTTTAGGTCAAGGGGGTTGTTCAACCCCAGAAAAAAAATTAAACCCAAGTCAGAAAGATAATAAAGAGGCCATATTAACCTTCCCTGATCCCTCTCGCCCCCAACTGCGGTTGCGATGTCTCTCAGTTCCTTACGCTAAGTGCTGGTTCTTGTAACATGTCAACCCTGCTCAATCATTGGCTAAGGTGGGAGGAGGAATTATTTTTTTCTTAACCCTTTTAATCACTTCATTGGTTTAACATTACTTAAAGGGGTACTTACTTTAAGAAAAAATTGAATTCCTACTCATTATGTAAGCTTGTTTGTAATAGGTTTCTATTACATGAATTGGGCCGTTTGCCTGCTGTACATCCTGACTTACACCTGAAGCTGCAGAAAATCTTCACTTCCTGGTTCATCTGGTCCACTTCTTCCCCCTCCCTTCTAAGACCAAAGTCACATGATCTGTCTCTTCTGTTGCCAGGAAAACTGTAAACCCTCATCTGGAACCACACCCACCACTGACATCACACCAATCAGTAATCATCTGGCCAAGGAGAGGGGAAACAACAAAACAGTGACAGCCTCCTGTGCAGTATAGGGGAAAGTAAACACAGTTATTTACTCTCTCTCTATTTCTAATCTATGTAGATAGATAGATAGATAGATAGATAGATAGATAGATAGATAGATAGATATTTTCTTTACAATGTAAAGCAGAAGCAGACTGAGTGAGCAATGGGCAGATACTACAAGATGAGTTGGAAACTTGGCAGTTGGCTCTGAGGTCCAATGCATGCCGGGAGATGTTTCCTGGCTAGCACCATCTTGGATATAGACAGGCTTTTAGAAAAACTTGTATATAGCTATGTTCTTCGTATTTTAAAAAAATAATATAATGCACACCTCAGCTGCTGCAGACCTTCTTTGTAAAAAGATTAGGATTATATGGTAAGACTATGTCTTTTTTTCAACCTCATCGACTAGGGGAGCATTTATTCCAATAATGATGGACAGGAAGCAGCACCTTATTCTTCAAAAAGAGTTCTGCAGCAGCTGAGTTGTGTATTACATGAACTAATACACTCTCTTTGATAAAGACTATAAGTCCCTTGACCCATCTAGATGTACTTAGCCTGTTGCCTTTGCTTTTATATGTCTGCATTGAAAATATGGCACACATTACTGCATGTAAAGTAGGGAACCACTTCATATACCTTGTTAAACATATTAGGACCTGTCTTCAGTGACCAAATCAGCCTTCATGTAGGAACAAATTAGACAGCAATAATGGGTTTACAGAGCTGCAGTAACTCACCTGCTTAGTGTACAGCTCAGCCTTTTTCTGGGCCTCGGGGAGCAGTTCTACATCATCAGCACCATATATCTTCTGGGCTATTATTCTGATCTTATCAACAATTGGCAGCTAAGTAGAAAAGGAAACACAATGAGACCCATCCATCTAATCACACCTACTGCAATAAGGAGACTAACATATATATATATATGTATATACATACTGTATATACACACACACACACACACACACACGCACATATACACTATGTGAGATACCTCCACTTCATATAGGAATTTAAATGCGCTGGGAGCCTGAGACACGCTCTGAACGGCCCGGGCCAGATCCACCGCTCCTTTCCCGCCTTCTGCCCAGTGAGTGCATTTCACAGCATCAAACGCTCCTGCTTCTTTAGCAAGACGGCACACAAGTTCCAGCTCAGCTTGTGTGTCTGTTCTAGAGGCAAAAATGCAATATCATTCCCATTATATCCTGATATTGTATTCACTGTATAAAGCAACTATGACTTTACACACACTAAGACACCGGCAGTTCTGTGACTGCAGTACCATCCAGATGAACTGCATTTCTGTTGAATTTGCAACAATGGTCGTGATTAATAGAAAATATACTTTGTTTGCACATAGCCTTAAAGCGCATAGGCATAGTAAAGTAGGTACTAAATATGGGAACTCTCACTCCAGTGGACCAGGTCACTGTATTTTATGGATGGTCATTCATTCCATAATCACATTTCCTGTAATACCTTATTTTTCCTGTAGTGGTCGCTGCAGAGATAACATGCAACGTTTCAAGATGGCTTCCCTACCCATAGGGGTAGAAGATGACAGACATCTGCTGTGTCACCAAGGGAAATCACTTGAAACATTTCTACTCTATAGAAGTGTGTCTTTTTAGGCTAATAAATTATGTGTTATGTTTTCTCGGTTATGAAGACAGAGACTATAATTTTTCACCATCCTTTTTAACCACTGTGTATAACTGAGGTAAATCAATTTATTTAGCTAAACCAACCCAATCTAGATTCCCTGTAGAAGAATCACACTATCGTTCCTTACTTGAAAGCGTTCACAGCGACGACCACAGGTACGCCGAAAATGGTGGCATTCTCGATCTGTTTACGTAGATTACTGCATCCGTTCTCCAGCAATTCCAAGTTCTGAGTGATAGAAAAAAAGTTTTGTGTTTAAATGGCTGATGTGGTTTTAAAAAGGTGGCAGAAACGTGTGCCAAGAGTGTTCTCTGCCATGCTAGGGACAGACTTGGATGCATACACAGTGAGCAGGGAGAGAAGCGCTCAGTGACGCACTTCTCCCCCTACTCCTCCTAATGGTTGGTCAGAGCCTGACAATCAAAGCTTTTGACATCTCTACGACTAAACAAGTATTTTTTAGATGACAGGTACTCTTTACAACAGTAAAATAAGTACATTTCACTTATCATTAATCACAGATCATTCCATCCATAACAAAATCTAGAATCAACTACAGTAAAGCTGGTTTAAAACTTAACAGGCTTGTCCACAGCTCCACTCCTGTCCACAGGCTGTGTCTGGTGTTGCAGCTCAGCCACAGTCATTTATCATTTACAGCACAGTGGTAGGTTATATCCTGGCCCTAGTTCTGGTGGCATCTCTGAAACTACATGACATAGCCTTTGTAATACACGCTGCGGTGTCGCTCTAGCAGAGCCGAGTTTCATCACATTGTTCCACACTTATGTATGCGTGAAGAGTAAGCGCCAAGTATTCCAGGTGCAGCAAAAACCGTATAATCTTCAACAATTATCATTATAATGTGAAGGCAGAATATGGCAGAGTCTCTTCTATATGCAGCAGATTCATTTCTGCTTATTACAAGGTCGCTCTGCTATCACAGGCAGCTGTATGTGAAGGACAATGATGAGAAAATTGTCACGGACACAGCAGAGACACAAACACCTATTTAACGGTTTGTGTGGGAGGGGAAGTGATGATTATATATGTGTCCTAAATGCACTCTGTGCTATTCTACTAAACATTGCCTGGTATTATGCGCTCAGTTTAATGGGCATCTGTCCAATGGTTTCACATAGTGGGACTAATTGCAGCACCAGGTAGGGGTTAAAAGCACCGCCACAGTCATACATTATTAGAATCACAAACTTTTGCTTGTGAGCAGAGTAGTTTTTTTTTTTTATACATGCAAGGTGGCAAGCAAGCAAAAGACTAGGCCACTTGCCTCAAATGGCCGACATACTTGCCTCCTCCTCACGATTGTCCCTGCTCTGTAGGCACTTGAGGTAAAAGTCTCACCTGTGGTCACTTTAGGTGACATTCCCTGCCCCATGGGGCACTTGAGGTGACACTGTCTGTCCCTTGGGCACGTATCACGATGTCCCCTCAAGTGCCTGTGGGGCAGGGCCTATCACCCTAAGTGACCACAGTCACTTAGGGTGATAGGCCCTGCCCCACAGGCACTTGAGGGGACAGGGCCCGTCCCATGGCCACTTGATGTAATAGCCCCACCCTGTAGTCACTTAAGGTGATAGGCACTGCCCAACGGGGCACTTGAGGTGACAGGGTCCACCCCGTGGGCACTTGACGTGATAACCCCACCCTGTGGTCAATTGAAGTGACAGGCCCTACCCTGTGATCTTTTGCTGCTTATTTGCATAAAGTAAAAAACACAAACTATTCAGTTCTTCAGTGAAAGTTCACAAATCTAATGGTATGCTAATGGTACACTCATGATGAGGCCTTTAAAGGAGTTATCTAGGCTCAGGAAAAGCATAGCTGCTTTCTTCTAGAGACAGCGCCACTCTTGTCCTCAGTTTGGGTGTGGGTTTTGCAGCTCAGTTCCACTGAAGTGAATGAAGCGGAATTGTAACACACCATGCCCAACCTGGGGACAGGGGGTGATAAAAGGCAGCTGTATTTTATTTTTCTAATCCTGGATAATAGAAAATAGAGCACAACATGAGTACGCTTGAGTCTGATTGTTTATTTGAATACCATTGGCTGAAGAAGTTAGATGCCTATTGTCTATGGCTTTGTCCACGTTTTCCTGGACTCCCTACGGCTGCATCCAGCTTCCTAAGCCATCGGACTTGAGCACGCTAGAGTTGCGGTCATCTCCAATGAATAACATCTTTAATACCAATGTGGGGCAGTGGCCAGTTTTTGTTTCACACAAAATTGATAAATATGAGCCCTTCATTTTACCACTATGTGGTCCCTTGTGGGAGAAAAATGGCCCTTCCCAGACTCCAGACACTGAACAAGCAGGAAGTATTGGAAAAACTGAGATTAAAATCCTGTAGAACCGTGAACACAGTCCTGGAATATGTTGTCCAATTTAGTATCAGTAGAAGAGCAGTGCTTCGGCTTAGTACCAGAGTAACCATAGACAGAAGGACACCATGGGGTAGATCTGTGCCTCTATTAAGAGCAAAGCAAATGGTTCCTATTAGAAAACAGATGTTAAAGGCCCCAGCAAGGCTGTTATAGTCGGACTCCTGGGCTCTGGGAAGTGGTGCTCAGGAATATTAACAAATATCAGAAGGCGGCGGAGCTCACAGCAGAATGATTCCTACTTCACCCAGGCAAAGAAAGCTAAGGAGAATAAAAGCTCTTGTTTCACAGCAAACAAAACACAGCGGCGGGGAAGCGCTTCAGCGTGGAACACGAGCAAATGACTAAATCCTTTACCGGTCTATTTATAGGGCAGCAATAGAAAAAAAACATCCACTTATAGGCTCACCTCTTCTGTATACTCCTTTGGCAATGGGACTCCAGCAGTAACCTGCAAAGGAGAAAAGAATCCTTAGAATACAGATTATATTTAGTAGCTGCCAGAATATTCATTCCAAAGCTACAAAGATATTTTTGTGGCTAAAATCAAAATTTTTACAGAAAATGCATTGAAATTGTTATGTAGAGAACAATGGTCATGTTTCATGTGTAAGAGATGGGTCTATTAAATAGATATTATTATCATGCTGTGTTATGATATATCCCATAATGGATAAGCCATGACATTATGATAAGTGGGGGGTTGACCTCTAGGACCCTTAATGATCTGAATACAAATGGAATCACAATGTGTAAAGAACTACAGCACGGCTCCAATTTACCTCTAGACAGATTGTGCCACTGGTTATTATACCAACACTTTCTTAAGTCAGGATACCCTTTGAAACAGATATGTCCACATTACCAACCATTTTTTGTCCCATCTAATAGGAAAATGTAAGGTACTATACATCTCCATGGTTACAGACTACAAACCCTGTGTAGTCTGAGCCTCATAGATGGTGTAAATTTTAAACAGCCAGATTTCTAAATAGAAAGAAACCTTTTTAAAAAAAACTTGTGAACGAAACACCAGTTTTTTTTTTTGTACTAAAGATCAGCATGTAAAACACCAGTCCTAGTAAATTACCCCCATGGCGCCTTTGTTTTAGATGAATAGATCTACAGTTGTGCAGCTTGCAGTGCATACCAGCTGCAGCAGTAGCTTTACAAAAGGGAAAATGATGTTTTATTCCGGCGAGAGAAGAGTGGCAACTAGTCATCTAGGTAGGGAGTCACCTGTGACTAGTCATGGCTCTCTGCCTGACAGTACGCAGTGCAGGGATGATTGACAGGCAAAGAGACCCTTTGGTGGCTTCTCTGCCTGTCAACCATCTCTGCACTGCGCACTGACAGGCAGAGAGCAGTGGGTAGTTACGGACAGCTCCTCGCACAGATGACTAGTTGCCGCCCCTCTCCCAGACTAGCCAGATCTATAGTAGATCTATACTGTGCTGCTGGGAACTATATCAGCACAATTGTGCTGATTGGTTCCCTTTAAGGCTGCATTCACACTACTGTCCGAGGCTCCATTGGGATCTTCAATCAATAGTTCTGTCAGATTTATTTGGAGACACAACACAGAATGCAATGTTTGACTTCTTATCAATACACCAGACCCAATGATTTGAGGCCAAAGGACAACATTATATTCACTGGGGTCCATCAGGCACTTCTGACATAATATTTGTTAGGACAGAATGTGAATAGAGCCTAAGCATTGAGAGAACGTTTTACTAGAAACACAGCACTCACGGTAGGGCCTCCCCCATGCATCTTCAGTGCCCGCACCGTAGCTACAAGAACCACAACGTGAGGACGCAAACCGGAATATCTGCATTTGATATCAAAAAACTTTTCCATTCCAATATCAGCTCCAAAGCCGGCCTCGGTCACTGCAAGACAATATGACATAAGCATTAAATGCTAATTAAGCACATTACTAAGTTTCCAGGGATGGCATGCTTACCAACAAATCCTTCTGGCCCAACCAGCTTCAGTGCAATTTTATCCGCCAGAATAGAGGAATTGCCATGTGCAATGTTAGCAAAAGGTCCGGCGTGAACAAACACTGGATTTCCCTGGTAAATGCAATAAACAATAATCCTTTTATAAGGAATGTGACAGGCCCACAGAACAGATATCAGACTGATATGCCTGACAACACTTACCTCCAACGTCTGCATCAGATTAGGTTTTATTGCATCTTTCATCAAGACGGCCAGAGCACCACTTACTCCCTGAGAAAACAGGAACCCAGTGTCACTTGGATCTTCAAAATCCTAAATCCTATATGATTTAGAGCAGAAATTGCTCAAGTGTGATTGTCCTCCCACCCCAGCAAATGTCTTACCAAGTCTTCTGTGGTGACCGGGACTCCTTGTTTGCTAGAAGCCACCACCATTTTACCCAGCCGTAGCCTCATATCATCCAGACTACTGGTGAGAGCCAAGACAGCCATAATTTCACTTGCAACGGAGATGTCAAACTGAGCCTGTGTCACACAAAGAAATTATATTTCAAAACAAGCTTATCAACTAAGGTTGTCCCTTCAATGGTTTGGGAGCTTTCCTGTCTGCTAGAAGGTTTCTTGCCTGCCAGGAGGTTCGGTCCTTGCCCGCTAGGAGAGGTTTCCAGTCTACTAGGAGGTTCCCTACCCACAAGGAGGTTCCCAGCCTACCAGGAGGTTCCCTACCCGAAAAGAGGTTCCCAGTCTACTAGAAGGTTCCCTTGCTGCAAAGAGGTTCCCAGTCTACTAGGAGGTTCCCAGGTCCACATCTAGGACCCCAGTGCTGAAAGGCAACAATAACCAAAAGTCCTCTCTGCCCTATAACAATAGCTCCACAAGCCTCAATGTCCAAACGTAATAACACCCCTCCCATCCCATAGAGTAACAAAGGTTACTCTTCAGTCTTTGTTAATGTTAAAGAAGAAGCCCGTCAATATTAAAAAATTGGGGCATGGGGAGAAGTAAGTAACACTTGTTTATTATGTTCCTCCCTACGCCCACCTGCTGGACTTCTCCTTTAAACCAACCTAAAAAATTAAAAGATATATTACCGTCCTGGTGAAACCCTTTTCTGTTGGAGACTGACCAATAGTCATCTTCCGGAGGAATCGATCATTTGTGTCCATTACTAGAAATAAAATGCATGAAATGTATAGGCATGGCTGTAACAGAACTATGTGCTGCTGCATTGTTATTGTGACCACAGACATGTTGGCAAAATTCAGCACACAATGTTACTAGTCCTTTCCCACCATTCTGCTCCTGGGGCATGACAATGCTTGTCTTGTGTAGAGTCCCAGGCGGCTGATGGGGAGGGCAATGGTGGGCATGCTCCATAAGCAGCCCACGGTATCTAGCAGGTAAATAGCTGGATTCATTTTCAGAAACAGACGAAACCTCAATATTGCTGAGTGTATATGCCTCAGTACTCCCATCTATAAGCCCCATATGGGAGTCTACAATACTACACAGCATGCTGCATCAAAGAAAAGTATGATCTATATCACTGCACATAGAGTGTCCCATATGTGTGTGTGTGTGTGTGTATATATATATATATATATATATATATATATATATATATATATATAATACACATTTATGTCAAAATATCTGAGTCCAGAGGATTTCAGATTACCAGAATTTTATTACTCCTATACTTTCTATATTAACGCACACTTTGTGGAGAAGTATCACGGACGCACTGTAACTATACAGATGGCTGCCATAACTTGTGATCTCCGTCTGACCTTGCAATTGGTTTCCTATTTGACAAACTTTCTGCTCATTGCTCAAAATCTGACGTTTTCCTCTCCTGCTGCTATTTATAATCCCAGATTGCTGGGTAAAATAACAAAGACAAATCAGCAAAGCGGCATCTGTCACCACCCCTGTGAGTTCACGCCGAATCTAATCACCGACTGGCATCGGCCATTCACTCACTGTCTCCAGTAAGCGCTCATTCTGGGCCCCCGTGTATTGCTGACAGGACTTAATAACCAATATGATGTCATTTGTTTCTATAATCATTTTTTACATGAATAACACTGCACCAAAATTAGACAGCAGAGAGTATCCGACGCGCTTGACTGAAGACGCCACTTCACTGCTGCGCTGACAGACCCATTGATCCGAAAGATTTATATGAAATTCACAGAAATGGTGAAATTTTATGCAACTTCCTAATTCTCTTTGTATATTTATCTCTGCTTGTTCTGAAAGAATGGAGGCATTTAAAGGGGTATTCCAGGAAAAACTTTTAAAATTTTTTTTTATTTAAAGGGGTTTTCCGGCCAAAATTTATTGTCGAACAGCTGTTCGGTGCCGTGCTACACAGTTACTGGACTTTGTCTCCATTGATTGTCTAGTGGTGCCGATGTGTTACTGCAGCTCAGCTCCTATTCACTTAAATGGGACCTGAGCTACAGTTACAGGTGTCCCTGCAACACAATGAACAGAGATGAACTCACTGTGTAGTGTAGTGCTAAACAGCTGATCAGTGCGATTACCAGTTGTCAGCTTTCTGTCAATCAGCTATCCTGAAGCTAGCTCATCAGTAAATTTTGCCCGCAAAACCCTTTTAACTATGTGCAAAGCATAGTTAAACAGAAAAAAAACTATACTTACCCCCCTTCGTCCCCTACCCCTATTGTTACTTGTTTCGGTCTCCCACTCCGTTGTGTCTGTGTCACACAAGGAACGTCCCACTAAGCCAATCAGGCAGGAGGCAGGACACCATTGCGGCCATTGATTGGCTGCACGGGAAGGTCCTTGTGTGACACTGACACGAAGAAGTGCAGCACAGTGAGGGACCTTTATAGAAATAGCGGTGATGGCAGGGGAGCAAGAAGGACAAGTACAATTTTTTAAAATCTATTTAAAGGGATATTCTTATCTCAGCTCATATAGTTATACTTGTAGGATGTGTCAAGTTAAATATTTTTGCAAATACATTCGTTTAGCAAATTTGTCTCCTCCTAATATGCTGCTTTTTCCTTCCCATTGTTGACAGCTTGTTGTCAAGGTTACAGACCACCACTCTGGAGCAATAAGGGATTCAAAGAAGTCCACGATTTCTAAAATGTGGCAGCCGGCTGGGGGAAATTGATTACAAGTAGGAACTTATCTCTCCCCATGTCCACGGTGAGCAGCAGGACCGGCCTCAGGACCCCGCTGGGCTCCGGTACCTCTGGCGCTGACACATCACGATGTTGCTGATGGACTGATCGCTCAACCAGACTGTGACTGAGGCAGGACGCCGCTCCATTCACTGATTGGCTGAACGGCCAGTCTGTCAGTCAGTCATCACAACTTGGGAGGAAGTGCCTTCTGACAGGGGTTCTGTCGCTCACCGCGGGCAAGGGGAGAGGGAAGTGCCTACATGTAATCAATTTCCCCCCTTCTGGCTGCCGCATTTTAGAAATCGCCTGATTTTCAATTAAAAAGTGTTGGATGGCACTTCTTGAAATTAGACAGTTTTCTTTCTGAATATGTATGTATATTAAAGATGAGCGAACCTGGAGCATGCTCGAGTCGATCTGAACCCGAACTTTCGGCATTTGATTAGTTGTGGCTGCTTAAATTGGATAAAGCCCTAAGGCTATGTGGAAATCATGGATATAGTCATTGGCTGTATCCACGTTTTCCAGACAACCTTAGAGCTTTATCCAACTTCAGCAGCCCCAGCTAATCAAATACCGAACGTTCGGGTTCGGATCGACTCGAACCCGATTCACTCATCTCTAGTGTATATATATATAATTTTTTTATGAGGTTTGCTTGTAAATTATAAGGTATAAAATTACTTTGAAGCCCCCACTAGTGAAAGGGTTAAGGAAGCCTGTAAATGTCTCCAACTTTGAAGAAAAGTGCACTCCCTTTATAATGACCTCCCCCTTAAGCCTTAGCCACGTACCTCTCTGCCAAGTTATAGTGTCCGTGTCGATATCGAGTCTTACAAACTTGGTGATTTCTTCTTCCGTCAAAGTGCTCGGGTCTGTTTTCTCAATGCCCAGTCTCTGTAGAAATGAAGTTACAGGAGAACACGGATATCATTCGATTTTCCTGATTAGATTAGCCATTACACCACATCAGAACATTCTGTTTCACTGAAAGCGATGCCTGTGCCCTACACAGTAATGGCCATATATATATATTCTAAAAAGGGGCAGTACTGGAATAGGAAACATCTTTTTTTTCTCTTGTAAAAACAGCACCACACCTGTCCACAGGTTGTAGCGAATACCAAAAGCACCGGCACTCCGGTCACATCTGTGGTGCGGTGCACGTAGTAATAATTGTAGCAATAATGAAGAAGTCCCGGCACTCGCAACTGTAATATCATCAGTAGTAAATCTTTATTGCGTGAGAGCTGCACGCGTTCCGACCGCACTGGTCTTTGTCAACAGCATGTTGACAAAGACCAGTGCGGTCGGAACGCGTGCAGCTCTCACGCAAAAAAGATTTACTACTGATGATATTACAGTTGCGAGTGCCGGGACTTCTTCATTATTGTCCACAGGTTGTATGTGGTATTGCAGCTCAGCCCCATTTATTTTAAAAAAAGCTGGGCACCAATACCCCGCACAACCCATGGACAGGTATAGTGCAGTTTCTGGAAAAATCTGAATTTTTTTTTCCCAATCCTGTTCACCCTCCTTAGCTAATGTGTTGCTAATATTATCCGGCATAAACTTAATCTACTGTGAAAATCCTGCAGGAGAGCGACAGATTCTCATTTCTCTTCTGCTGCTAAATCACTGCAGGTTATTTTAAGCCCATAAATGTTCTCTATACCATGAAGGAGGCTGCGATTTAATGAGAGGATGAAATGCATTTAAGACCTTGATAATACAGCAATGGAAATTTTCCCTGTAAACTTTCTCAGCGTGAAGAATTGAAAACCCAAGACATAATTTATGTCTTCTAAATAACACTATTACAGGGGTTGTCTTATACAGATAAACATTTCCATTTTCCATTAGGAAATTAACGCCCTGTATAAGAGGAGGGCAGCTACAAAGGGCGTCTTTTGCTTGGAGGACCTGTCCTGTCCTGTACTACACAGGAAACCCAATGATCTAAATAGGTGCTGTGTAATACTTCATTTCCCCTGCGGTGGTGCTGCGGCAGAACTCAACACTTGCTTCTAGATTTTCTCTCAGAAGACAGCAGTTTGTTGGGAGTCCCAGCCATGGGGTCCCCAGCAGTTAGCTTATTGTTAAAGTGTCCTTGGAACAAGTACGGATTGCCCAAATCCCTATTAAACTAGTGCTATTCAAAGTTCTTGCACAGCCAATCTATGGTGATGCCAGAGCTTCGCTAATGAAAAAATACTACCAAGCAGCACCAGCAGTGCCAACCAAATACCACCATTCTATGTACCACTAGCAGCAACAAATATGACAGTACAGCAAAGAATAAAAGAATCTTCCAAAAGGAGCCATATAACCCAGTGCAACACAGAATACCTCCCAAGAAGGGCTGGGCAATTAGTTTGTCTTTATGGGGCCTCACAAATCCTTTTTTTTTCCTTTCAAAAATTGTAAATTTGATTTTGTCTACTTTTACAATGGTGCCCGCCACACTGCTGTAGGTCCAAGAGCTCCACTGTGCATGACCCCCGCCCCAGCAGCTCCCTACAGCATCCTGATGAGTATAGTCCATTAAGGCTCAGTGCCTAGCTGAATGTTTAGTCAGTTCCCCATGAGAAGTAGAGTATGTACTGTAATGGCTTCACATGAGAAAGGAATGTAGCGCCCCCCCAGCTGTGAACCCTTTCTATGCTGCAGCATGTAAGTGATGCATAGTATTACTCTGCATCACTTACACACTGAAGCAAAGAAAGAGTTAACAGCAGGAGATACTACATCCATATCTTATCTGCGCTTCCAACCTCCGGCCTGACCTCGGCCTGACCTCCGCAGTGCAGGAGCCGATAAAAGTAACGTCTACTGTTAACCCCTTCTTTGCTGCAGTGCTCCTGCACTGTGAAGAGATCGGCAGGGCAGGAGCCGATAAGACATGAGTGTCCCCTGCTGTTAACTCTTTCTGTGCTGCAGCGTTTGAGTGATGCAAAGTAATTATACCCTTCATCCCTTACAAGCTGCAGCACAGGAAGGGTTAACAGCAGGGGACACTACATTCCTATCTTATCAGCTAGATGTTTGACTCCGCACCGCTGAGGTGTAATAACTGCTTATATGGGGGCACAGTTGATGTTTTATCGCCCAGCCCTAGTGCCAAGTATCAAAATACCTCCTCAGTGGAGCCAAACACCTCAGGCAGCAGTACTTGAGCCCTTTCCACCCCTCTCCCCCTGGCAGCAGTACTGTTTACATCCCCAGACCTCCCCCAACAGCAGCACCATTACCCTATTTGGCAACTACATTGTGCCCCTCCTTACCCAGCCCTTCCCACTACCAGCATTTTACTTACCCCTTCATCTGTGACCGTGACATTGTTCCCCAATTGTTGCCCACTGGCAGCAACACTTTCCCTATTCTGACCCCTCCCTGGGTGCAGGACCTGGAGACTAATGTGGCCATCATGTCAATGCAGGGACCTCACCCCCTTCTAACCATGGAAGCAGACTACACAGGGCTGGCGTTATCTGCTCTGGAGTTACCCCGTGGTACCCATGCCTGACACGGGTGGAGACCCTCTTTTTCATATTTGAAGAAGCTAGACAAGTTCCATAGATAACTAGAACTTAAAACACCTAGACTGTTATATTACACCAGTCTTTATTATACACTTATCTACAAACTATTAGTCATTTCATTTACTAATATGTTAAATGAAACAATAGGAAATACCCATATCTGCGGAAAATTAGTTCCCTCGTTCTAATGTTGCTATGGAGACCATAACAATGTAGGAGACCTTTTGTCTACATAGGTTGTCTGAGTATATGGGCAATGAAATGGTTTTCTCTTGTATAGTAACCTGCAGCACGGCGCTCCCCCACAATACCGTCAGGGCCAGCAGGAGGAGCCTTGTCCGTGCCCTTTAAAAACACGATTTTTGCTTAATTTAACCACAGTGCAGACCTGGAAAATATTCTCATTTCAGTACGTCCTCTCCGCTTGACATCTAACGCCCCCTGCTGCTACATTGCTGATCTACCAACCGGTGTGCCAAATTAAACGTCATTTTACTACATACAGGTCTTCTGCCTTCTATACACTTTATATAGGACGGTCACTATATATTGCTCATCCTGAGTTTCCTGCTTCATAAACAATAATGCAAGACTCAATGTGACACACATGCAGGGATAAAGGGAGAAAAGATAAAATTATGGGATTATGTGTGATCAAAGATATAGATGTATACGCCATTCCGAGTCTGTAAATAGTTGGGTTATTGTGGGTTGGCATTATTAGATGGTAGTTAAGAAAAACATGTTTTTTACTAGATGATAACTCATAGCCTAAGGCTAGAGCTCCATGGCAACACGCAGTTGTAATTTACAGTAACACCTTGGCATTACCGTGACTTAGAGGGTGATTTCAATGTTTGAAAAAGTTGAAGCCATGTTTGAATATTTAGCAGTGCAATTTAACCCTTCCATGAGTCACAGAGCCCAGTGATTTTACCATGAATCAGGGGCCATAGAGCCCTCAGACTGTGAATTTTAGGGGGAAATTAGATAGCAGCAGCACAGAGAACTGATAATAAGGTAATGATGTCTTTCTGTAGTACACAGAAATTCAGCTGACAGACCACTTTCTCTGACACATTAAACACTGTGATTTTTTGTGAGCCAGGCTGGTGATCACATGACCCAGTTACAGCAATTAAATACATGGATGCAGCTGTGCTTGAATAAAACAGATGGCACGATATTGGCAATAATAAAAAAAATAATAACAATAATACCTGAATTCAGTAAGTTTTCTATAATGGTTGACCAGAAACATAGCAGATGAAACAACGAGTTTCCCCAGGGCACGCTAAGGAACTGGAAATGTTATTTTATTGGTTGTTATGAGAAACTATCTGTTGACCCTAGGTTGTGTGTTGCATTTAAAGGGGTTATTCTAACTTCAAAAGCTATCTTCTCCTTACAGGACTCCATCACTAGCTGACCGGTGGGGGTCTGACCGCTGGGATCTACACTGGTCTTAAGAACAAAGGTCAAATGTCCCTCGAATGAATGGAGGAGTGGTCGAGGGGATAGCAAACCTCTTTTCTTGGTATCGGTGGGAATCCCAGTGGTTGATTACTATTTTTTACCCATTCCTCATTACTATTTTTACCCATTCCTCATTACTATGCAAAGCTACAAGACACACTGTTACAAATCCAACGCAAGTATAACTAGAAAACAAGAACATATTGAAAAAAATGCAATTATGCCAAAAAAACACATTCCTAGAAAGACAAATGACAACACAAACTGCTCAGAAATAGCAGCAGCATAAATAGTCAGCGAAGAATAGGTGCCAAAGGAAAATATACATTTGGCAGCGTTTCATTCCAGGATTCATACAGTGATCAGTGGTGTCCAGTCAGTCAGGCTGGAGTATACATTAGTCTCAGACATATAATGGGTTCTGATGGGGTTCTATCACAGTGACCTCTGCTTTGGATGACAGGCTAGCTCTGTATGCAGCCTACTACTTCTGTCAAATCTGAAACAAATTGAGACAGCTCCTCCAGTGCAATTGTGAATGGACCACTTCCTGTTGTTAAAGGGATTTTCTATGTATTTAACATTTCAGAGGATAGACCATCAATGTCTGATTGTTAGGGTGCCAGTACCCAGCACCCCTGCCAATTATCCTGTCAAAGCTCCAGCACATATACAATGAACAATTAAGGGAAGTTGGTGCCATTTGTGGTGTAGTGGCTGTGCCGGGTTACTGCAGCACAGCTCCCATTCACTTCAGTGCAGTAACCCAGTGCTGCCACTACACAATTAATGGCGCCAACTGCCCTTAGTCGTTTCTTTGGGTATGAGCTGGAGCCTTAATAAGCTGACTGGCAGAGCCAAGGCTTTTAGACATTCATTGTATATGCTTATGCTTTTGAACAGCTGTGGATGCTATGAGCAGGACATCAATTTTAAAGTGGTAATCCAGGATTAGAAAAAACAGAGCTACTTTCTAGCAAAAACAGCACAGGTTGTGCGTGGTATTACAATTCATTTCATTCACTTCAATGGATCTGAGCTGATAAACCACTCCTAAACTGAGGACAGGAGAGGTGTTATTTTTAGAAGAAAGCCTTGATAACCCCTTTAATTGGACAGAAAACCCCTTTAAGGAAGTGCATCCATACACAGGTCAACAGTGTCAGTACCTCCTTGACAGTCAGTTGTCAATTGTTTTAATACATTTTCAGGTGGAATAACAGGAACAGTGAAGTACATGCTAAGAAAAGATACCCCAGACTTGTCAGGAAAGGGGCAGCTCCTCATTAAGCTGTAGCATATTTTACTAGATGAGCATTAGAAAGAAATTGTATGGCTTCAAACACAGAAAAAGTCATCTAAAGAAAGTCTTCCATTATGTTTCTTTAGAAAAGGCCCACTCACCTTAAGCCTTCTGATCTGAATATCGGAGAATTTGCGCACTCCATTACTGGAAGGGACAAGACGGTTGTATAAAGCCTGGAGAGTAAGTAAGTAGAATAAATGGGGAGTAATTACAGTCTCTAAAGTACAAAGGACAAATCTAGATGTTCAGTTGTAGAACCGGGCTTATTCTTAGAGTTGAATGTTGAATTAGTGGAAGTCCATCTCCTGACATCCCCGGCTGATGAGTCTTTAGAAGGTGCCATGGTGTCTTGAATGTTTATCAGCACTCGTCCTACAATAGTAGCAACAGGACAAGATACTGCTGCAAGAAGCTGTAGTGCTCGCCCCCAACATCTAACATAGATGATCTATGTTAGATGTTGATGATCTATCTAAGTATTATTGGAGCTGATTTACATGATATGCATAGGGGAACATTCTTCAGTTTTTCTTCTCTTTATAACATGTTCACATCCACAGATATATTATTTACAAGCTACAACATGTTCTATAGTCCAGTTTAGTGTCTGTCACACAACCCTAACAACTTTTATATTACAAAAGGCGAAAAGTTAAAGAGGATGTACCATCAGGTACACCCTCTTTAATATGACCCACGGATAGAACGGCACTGTCACGGTGAAGCCGGAGCCGCAGTCCGTTTTTTGAACCGTTTTTTTCCTTGGTCCTATGTTCTGTCCGCAATTGCGTGCAAAAGTATGACTAATACATATGTGTATAAGGCCTTAGCCCAAGAGAGGCCACTGTTAGTATAGGGACCATCTCTCTGAGGTCACCTTAATGTGGGAGATGGTACGCTCTGTTTGATAAAATGGTTTGCTAAGAATCTCATTTTTTTTCCCAACAAAATAGTTTTACAGCAGTTTTCCCATTTCAAATATTTATATTGAATACGACAGGGGGGATTGTATACAGTAAATGCTTGCACTTGCAGGTTGCTGTTGCACTTTTCTGTTTATGTTGTCAGAGAGACATGTCAAACATTCTGAGAACAAGCCGTGGTCCTCTCCCGGCTCTGTGTTACTTAGCTCATAATGAAAGTCTATAAACACTCTATGCACTGTAACAGAGCTGGGAGGGGACTGTTTAGCAGCATAGTCCTTTCCCCACTCATTCTCACAAAAGGTCACAGTCTGAACACTCCCAGACTGATCAAACTTTTTGACCTCTCTCTCTGACAAGTCAAAAGTTTTATATACTGACAGTGACACTCAAGCTGGCTGTCAATATTATAGAGCATCAGGCGACGGCTAGCTTTCCGGATCCCACCTATACACGTGCAAGTTCATCAGAGCAGGCGTTTGTTCTCAATGGGCAGAGGGGGACAGCTGCTGTCAGGCCAGACTAGTCCTGATAAATTCACATGAACGTCCTCAGACACGTGTACCCTACAGGAGGTAATTGCTTGAACCATTGTTTAGCACTTAACACACCGATAACTGGATGATAGACGGATGTGTCTCATTATCCTCACTGACGCTGACACTGACTGCTCCATACTTGTCTCCTATAACGTGTATGTGTAGCAGAACAGTGCCCTACATATCAGAGATTATAGTAGCGGTATGGGTGCTTCACTTGTGGGTCACTGTAATTGGTGTCAGAACAACCTCTCACCTTGTCAGACTGTGTCAGCTCATGGAAGATCCGTGCGTCAATGGCGGCTGCCACTAGGTTGTTAGCAGCTGTGATGGCGTGAATGTCCCCAGTGAGATGTAGGTTAAACTGGAATTAAACAGAGTGACTAGAAGTAATATCTGCTCTAAGATAGAAAAAAAGGATATATCAAAGAAAATATTTTATAATCTCAATGCAACGAAAGCAACTTGTATTTATAGTCATGGCTGATAATCGTAGCACTAGAGGGTATCGCCTTACTGGGAAGAAGTCACCTGACTACCATGAATTTTTTTTTCATGAATACCTAAGGCTGAGTTTACACGGTCGGATTAATCTGAAAATAATCAGCAAGGAAATCTGGCAAAAAAGTCAACAATATCTCTTACTAGAGTAGGAAAAACGTCTTCTGTTCTTCTGACTCTATCAGAGTAAAAATATATAGTTAAAATTTTCCAGGATTTTTTTAAAATTAAGTTAGAACCTGCCTAAAAAAATTCTTTACACATGCTTATATTTGCTGTCTCTGGTCAAATGTTCCCTGCCTGGCCTGCTGGCATGATCAAGAAAACCTCCACTCCACCACGAGGTACTGTAGGGCGCAGGTCCGATAAAAACATCAAAGGATATAATATTAAAAGTTTGAGTGTAAAAAAAAACAATTAAAATGCGACACAACGCGTTTCTAAACCGCTCCGTTTTCTTTTTCAAGTGTATTGAAAAAGAAACCGGAGCGGTTTAGAGACGCGTTGTGTCGCATTTTAATTGTTTTTTATAATAAAACTTTTAATATTATATCCTTTGATGTTTTTATCGGACCTGCGCCCTACAGTACCTCGTGGTGGAGTGGAGGTTTTCTTGATCATATCGATCCCTATGTGGATTTACTTGAGCAGTGGCTGCGCTTCACTACACATACTGTTTTGAGTGTTGTGCCTCCACATCGCACAACACAACCAGGTGAGAGCATTTCATCATTTGCTCTCATCTATTGTATTAGTCTGTATTATGCCATGGAGCGCTGTTCTTCTTTCTTTTGTTGGCCTGCTGACAGTCCTGGTCACACAGAAATTGGCACTCATTTAGGGCCCGTTCACACTGCGGAAAACTGGCGGAAATTCCGAACAGAATCCCCACCGCTCGCAATTTCTGCCAGTTTTTTTGCATTCTAAATGGGCCCTTATTGATGTGCTCAGGAAGTCTTATGTGGCTGTAAGCCAATTTCAGCCTGAAAATCTTTGTTTAAATCCCGAAAAAAATCTATAACTAAAAGTGCTCAGTTAGGGGGCATTCACACATCCGCAAATTTGCAGAAGTTACGGACAGGAAAGGAATGTCATGGACTCCCTGCCCGACGCGATGTGTCAGTATCATGCCGGCAGCGGGGGAACTCCTTTAATTGCCACGGCAGGGAACGAATCCATGACATTCCTTTCCCACCCATAACGTCTGCAAATTCGCTGATGTGTGAATGCCTCCTTAGGCTGGATTCACAAGCTGTATTCTGATCAGTACTTTTTATCCAAATACAAGAAGTGGTAATAACACAGAGAAATGCTATAACCGAAACGTTTGCACCTTCTTTTGTGTTTTGGACCCACACCAGGTCTTGGCTAGAAAAAAGAAGATACTATGTGTGAAGTGAATGGGAACAGCGCTACATGAAGCCACCACTACAAGCAATGTACGGAACCAAGACCTATGGCTCCCATTCACTGATTATTTAGGGCACTGCAGCTTGCCCAAAACAGCTGATTGTTGGGCGGTGATGGGCGTTAGCAGCCAGCTTATCTATAGTTTTGGGCTGGAAATCCCCTTTAAGTAAATCAGTCTCCTTAAATAAGTCTATGCTGTTTCTGGCCTTACCTCTTCCATTGGAATGACCTGTGAATATCCTCCTCCTGCAGCGCCACCTACAAACACAGCAAAAAATTATCTCTACCTAGCACGATAATATGGCTTTCTATGAGCATCAAACACTATTACTTGGTGGCCTTCTATGTAATAGGCTGCATGAATAAAAAGTGAAAAGGTTTTATAACACTAATACACTCAGTGTATAATTTTCAAGGTATTGGTTTGCTGTCAGTGAATGGGAAGAATCAAGTTTACATTTAAGACAGGCTCCCAACCCCCAGCTAGATCCCCTTATACTGACCTCATCCCGCCGAGTCCCGCTCCCGGAGCCGTTCCCGGGACGGAGATATCCTGGTCAGAAACGGGCGCGCGCGCTGTGAAGATAGATCCGGCGTCCATAGAGAATGATTGGAGCCGTGCGCGCACTGCAGAGATGAGTCCAGCTTCATTTATTCTCTATGGACGCCGGATCTCCACAGCGCGCCGGCTTCTGACCAGGATATCTCCGTCCCAGGACCGGCTACGGGAGCGGGACTCGGCGGGATGAGGTCAGTATAAGGGGATCTAGCTGGGGTCGGGAGCCTGTAACCCTGGCATGGGGGGGGGGTGACAGGTCCTCTTTAAGCACTGTAAGGCTAGGTTCACACTGCGTTTTTGCAATCCGTTTTTTTCCATCCGTTTTTTTTTTCAAAAAAAGGATGAAAAACGGATGAAAAAAAAAAACCAAATGCATTTGTGTGCATCCGTTTTGATCCGTTTTTCCATTGGACTTCCATTTTAAAAAAAAAAAAACGGATCAAAACGGATCCGTTTTTTTTGACGGACACAAAAACGTAGCTGACACCATTTTTTACAATGTAAGTCAATGGAGAAACGGATCAAAACGGATGCACACAAATGCATCCGTTTTTTTTCTCGCAAAAAACGGATGAAAAAGACGGATTGCAAAAACGCAGTGTGAACCTAGCCTAGCCTCTATGGCTAGTCCTGCCCTAAGCTGAGTGGATACAATTATTGCCAATCTAGATATTATGTGAGCTAAAATAAAAAAATATGGTAGTTTGTTACAATGTAACAGAGTCTGTTAAGCACACAGAGCATTGTCTATGGTGGATAGAAATGTCCTGACAGCGGCATGTGCAGGTTTGCAATTTCTGAATGTAAAGTGTTCTTATTACTGACTGGCATCAGCCATCCTTGCTCAGACAGATATAAAAGTAAAATGCTCTATTCCCTTACCTTTGATTCCAAACGTGGGCCCTTGGGATGGTTGTCTGACACAGGCAAATACATTAACGTTCAAATGAGCCCCTAGAGCCTGAACCAAGCCAATGGTGGTGGTGCTCTTCCCTTCTCCCAGCGGGGTAGGTGTTATGCTGTACACAATCAGTAAGGAGGAATACTTAGAGATTACATACAAGTAGACTACACCTCATGCAATTCATGCAATGCCTTACGTCGTGTCTTTCATCAATACATACTTTATGTAATATACCTACTTTACTTTACTCTTCACGGGACCCCAAACCCTTTCCCTCCATTTCAAGTTTAACTGGATAGAACGTCCAGATTGGCTTTTTAGACCTAATCCTCTCCTGTGCACCTCAGCTTCCCTTCTCAAAGTTAGGGGGCATTTACTTATTCCGAGCAGTCTGTATATACAAAAGATGTGCTACGGACCAAAATCATGAAGCCGTGCGGCTGTGTCAGAACAGTAGTGCGTACATTTAAACTGATTCGGAGCTCCGCATTCTGTTCTGCAGCACACCCTCTGTATATATGGACTATGCACGGAACATGTGAATGCCCCTTTAATCTTAAAGTGACACTATCACCCCCCTTTTTGCATTATGACTTCTCTACACAAGTGTGTAGGCCCCACCCCCTCTAGTTCCGCCAATACCAATGGCCGTTGAGGGGGCAGGGCCTATGTCATGTGATGTGGGCGGGGCTTAGTGGCACTTCACCCATAAAACCCTACCTAGGTAGCAAAATCTGCAGATGATAAAAGATGACTTTTTACTGGAACAAGCACCATGACGTATAATATAAAATAAGGTATGAAAACTGCAAGATTTACCCTTTACACCTGTGTAAAAAAAGGGGGTGACAGTGTCACTTTAAGGGCCCTTGCATACCACGGGAATTGCGCGGATAAATTGCCGCGGATTCTGTGCGTGTTCCTGCTTGAACATTTGGACATCCCATAGGCTTCATCCTAGGCTCAGGCAGACTCCGCCGTCCACCCAAAGAATCGACATGTCAATTCTTTGGGCGGATGGTGGAATCCGTCTGACCATAGAATGGAGTCTATGGGACTGACAGAACTTCAAGTGCGGGTGGGGGGTGAGCAACAGAATCCGCGACAAGTTATCCGTGCGATTTCCATAGTGTGCAAGGGTCCTTAAGTCGTACCAGTGATTTGAGCAGGACCAGCTGACCATTTTATGTGTATCTAGACCATTCCACAATGACTTTGACTAATGGGGCAGCTGGATTTTATCATGTCTGATCTTTTTCTTCATGGGGATGAACAAGCTACAAGCAGTATGGCAGCTACTGACAATACATGTCGGCTCAGCTGAAAGTGCTTGGGTGCAGAAGGATTGTAAGAAATAGATGCCGGCTAAAGGAGCATTAGCTAAAGTGTAGTACTGCCAGCTTTACATAACTTATTATTAGTCTACGTGATGGAAGATGAAAAGACTAAAAGGAACATCTCCATTATCCTTCCCTTGGAAAGACTGATAACAGGGAGCAATAGGCTGCATTTCAATGTACAGCAAATGAAGAAGAGTTTAGTATTGTCCTTCATTTACATCTTAGATAGAGCTGTTTCAGGTCTTCTTGTACATGTACATCTCCAGTTTGATGCTCCTGTCTTCCAATCCAAATGGTGTCCCCAACTACTGTCTATGCTTTCTAGTACCATCATCCTTTATGCTCCATTGTTCAGGTGCTGCTCTATCTCCTGCATCTCCAATAGCTATGGCACCATTGGGCCTTTATTCATATGTAATCTATGTATTATGTGTAGGGATCATCTCTTCTTGCTTGGGATGATCAGCCTATAGGATCAATAAAGAAAGCCCAGTTCCCATTCCACAACAGCTTAAGAGACCCCCAGTCCTAGGTTACAGACATAGAAGGAGAAGTAAATCAAGTACCCAGTGACCACAACATATTTCCCATCCTTCTGCCCCTGAAGACGTCTAAGGGTAGAGAGCAGGACTTTGGCTTTCGTCTGTCCGTATATTTCCACCTCTTCTGACAGCAGGCCAATCTCTTCTGCGAGCCGAGATATAGGCTTGGGGACACAGGAACGCGAGACCTCAATGTCACTAGAGGGAAACAAAAGAGCAGGACTGAGCTCCGGCACCGACACATGGAGGTTGCTTACGATAACAGTAAGAAAATGACATTTATAATGTGTTGTTGGTTCTGTAATACATACAATATGGTCCAGTCCCAGAGACTAAAAAATACAATACCAGGAATAGATCATAAATAGAAAACATGCCTGGCTTTCTATTCAATAATAGCAATTAAAGGGAATATAGAAGCAGGTTACATGACTCTTAACTTCCTGACAGATTCTGATAGGGCAGGTGACATTTAGTATGTTGGTGCCTTGCAGTGTTATCGAGTAACGTCAATTTAACATGTAAATTAGGTTGTTGGGCACACTAGGGACAGTCCCTTACCAGTCCAGCAGAATAAATATTAATGAATAATAAGTCCATGTTCTGCAGTAATGTCCCAAGCTGCAGGAGGAGGCAAGATTGGCGCTTTGGGACAGTTCTTTACCAGTTCACAGACTCACCCTCCCTCATTTCCATATCAATAAAAGTTAAAGAAATTGTCCAGCGAAAAAAAAAATTCTTTCAGATAAACTGGTGTCAGAAAATTATACAGGTTTGTAATTTACTTCTATTTAAAAATCTCATGTCTTCCCATACTTATAAGCTACTATCTATCCTCCAGGAAATGTTTATTTACATTCAGAAACAGTGCTCTCTGCTGACATCTCTGGCCGAGTCAGGAACTGTCCAGGGCAGGAGAGGTTTTGCATGGGGATTTGCTACTGCTCTGAACAGTTTCTGACTTGGCCAGAGATGGCAGCAGAGAGCACTGTGTCTGAATGTAAATAAACAACACTTCCTGCAGGACATACAACAGTTTATAAGTATGGGAAGACTGGAGATTTTTAAATAGAAGTAAATTACAAATCTATATAACTTTGACACCAGTTCATTTGAAAAAAAAAAAATTATATATATATATATATATATATATATATATATATATATATATATATATTTCCGCTGGACAACCCCTTTAAAGTTATTCAATAATTTTGGAGCCCCCATCCTATCAGGACCAGTCAGCAGGCTGACATCGCCAAAACTGCTGCTAGATTCCCTTTAAAAATGTAAATTCCCACTGTGTATTTATGTTAACTGCATTCTATTAGCGCCGATGTTTTCCTAGCCGCTGCCGTTCCAATTGTGTTTAAAAATAACCAGACATTCTTAGCTTCTTTAATGACATGTTCACATTTTTGATGTTCACTCAGTATTACTGGAGTTGAGAATGCATTTTTGACAATGTAGTCTGATTTTCCTATGAAAAAAATTGCATGAAAATACTAAACATTATGTAAAATGTAAATGAAAAATATCTATTGCTTTTTTGTTACAGTTAAAGCCGGAAAGTACAAAGCCTACTGGAGTGAAACTGCTGACAGAGGGATAACTAATCACTTATGGACTATCCTAGGTAAGACTAGGTTCACACTGCATTTTTGCAGCCCTATTTTATTAGAGGGGGGGGGGGATTTATGCAAAAACTGTTGTAATTATGTGCCATCTGTTTGGATCCATTTTTCCACTGAATTTCATTATATAAAAAAGATTATTTTTTTTTTTCTTAGTGTAGACTAAACTGTAGGTTAAAAGTAACAATTTAAAAACAGATCAGTTGTTAAACAGACAGAAAAAACTGTGCAAACCCAGCCTTAGACCAACTAAAAACAAGCTGACACAGACCCCAACCACTGCTTAAAGTGCTTACACACAGTTAAAAACCCTAGTACATGGAGGGATAACTGGCCGAATTTGGTCGATTTAGCTGATTATCGTTCCATCTAATAGAAACAACGACTGATTGCGCCTTTAGGTCCGGACCTTAAATCATTGGCCACTGACAGTGCATCACTACATGTTATAGTGATACACAGCCAATGGTTAATAATTGAATACACTGTTATACATTACCTCTCCATGCTCCCAGTCTTCCACTGGGAGCGTGGAAAGATAGAAGTTTAGGGCAAGGGCTTCACGGACATCACTAATGTCTGTACAGCCCTTGTTTACTGGGCCAATTACATGGCTCGTTTAGCAAGTGCCAATTTAGTAGACTTACACTATTGATTAGTCCGTCATCAGCCTGTCTAATAGGACCCTAAGACTGGTGGTCCTAAGGATAGTGGCTGATGAATTTCCTCTAAATGGTCAATGTTTCAAACAACTACCCTCTCTGTGATAACTTATGTGGCCAACTTTCTGTGCCAAATACGATTTCTTGCCCCAGGAAAAAAAATAGCTTAAGTATCAACTTATCTGCAGTGTGCTGTCCAATGCCTGGCATTAGGTTTAGTCTGTCTCTAGTAACAGAGTGGCCAAGACAGAATACAGGAAGTGACGCTTTGCTATGCATAGGAGATGAGGAGAGTGCCAAGGCTGTGAGCCTATCTCTATCCTTTAAAAGATCCTTACAGTAAAGCAAGAGTTCCCATATAAAGTTCCGGGCAACTTTCTCTTCCAATACCAAATGTTTCTATACACACAGGGCTGCCTCCTGAATATAACCCCTGCCTTAAAGGGCCCTATTCCACCGGACGATTATCGTTCAGATTATCGTTAAATTGTTCGAGTCTTAAACGATAATCGTTCGGGTTAAAATGCAGTTAACGATTAACGACCAAACGAGAAATCGTTGATCGCTTTATAAGACCTGGACCTATTTTTATCGTTGCTCGTTCGCAAAACGTTCGCATTGAATATGACATCGTTCGGTCGTTCGCAATAAATACGAACGCAATAGCGAATAAATAGCGAAGAAAAAAAACTATCGCAATTACGATCATAAGTAACGATTATCGTTCCATGGAAATCAGTGAACGTTTTCAGGTCTTTCGCAATAGCGGTCGTATGAGATCGTTAACGATTATGCAAACGATAATCGTCTGGTGGAATAGGGCCCTTAGACTGTAAGCTTATTAGCAGCAGTTTAATACTTATGTAACCCCTTCCTTGCAGTGTTGCTGTTTTTTTGCAAAGCCAGTGCATAAGTAACCCCTTCTCCCAGCACATGCCATCTATAGAAGGATACTGTGTATATCCCCTAGTCTGGGCTCATCCCCAGAACAGCGATGAGGGCACTGAAATCCCTGCAAGCTTTGAATGTGCAGGTATGCTTCAGGTAGTGGGCACAAAGGACCAAACTAGCAAGAGTATGAATATGTTACAGAATCCTGACGTGAACCAGTTACTCTATAGTAAACTGATGTAGTGTATCATGGTTAATGTAGAGTAAATGGTATCATGGTTAATGTAGAGTAAATGGTATCACCTCTCAGGACCTCTTTATGACATATAACCTCACACCTGTGTGGAGTTTACTAGCTGCACACACTCATGTTAGTGTTATTAATTGTCAGGCTGTCTGCAAAGATTTCTACATAGGAGCCCACCACTCAATAGTAGCAGATTGCCTATAACTAGAGATAAGCGAATTTACAGTAATAACAAAGCAAAGCTCTTTGTTATCTCTGCCATCTGCTCCTCCATGTGCTTGGAAAAGCTGGTTCCAGTCTTGAGAAACTTCTACTAATTTCCCAGGACTGGATCCAGCTTTTCCCAGCATCCAGGGGGGAGCAGCATAGACTTTCAAGTCAGCAGCCAGACATGCTGCCAACCAATCCTAATGAAGTGCTCATCGCTCATCCCTACCTATAACCCAAATCCTGCATGATCAGACTATTTTCTACATCTTTTCTGCAAAGTTAATATGTTAAGTATGCAACCTAAATGACATGATGGACCTCCATACTTAGTGGCTTGTCCATCTTTGTACAGTGCATCGTGCACAGGATTTTGGCCACAGGCCAATTCAGGATAAACCACCCCCTCCTCACCATAAGTTTGGTCACGTTCCTAACATTTATTTGAAAAGCTCAATCAATATCTAGAAAGTATAGCAGCAATCGGAAACCATGGCTTTTACAAGAATACATCATCAGAACTGTGACTCACACCTACAGTAATACAAAGTGAACATGAACAGTGTATGAAGACACAATTGGCAGTAAACAGGAGATCTTGAGGCAGTGGAGAATGCAAAACATCAGTGCTACCTGTAAAACAAAGCAGATCATGAATAAATAACAGCAAAAAGCATAATACTAGCCTTACTAATCCCCTGCTGCTCCAATGACAGCATCGGTCCCCAGATGGTCTCTGTTCTTTCTGTTCCAGAAATGATACTGCAGGGGTAGGGAACCCTGGCTCTCCAGCTGTTGCAAAACTACAACTCCCATCATGCCTGGACAGCCAAAGCTTTGGGATAGCATGATGGGAGTTGTAGTTTTGCAAAAACTGGAGAGCCAAGGTTCCCTACCCATGTGATTCAGCATCATGACCACTACAGCCAATCACACTGCGTGGCTGAGACCTCAGCAATGTCGAAACATCATTGCTGGAGCAGGAAAAACAGATAATGCTAAGTAACAAAGCAAGATCAATGTAATAGAGCTGAAAAAAAAAAAATTATATATATATTATATATATAAAAATTTGTGAATAGAATTAAAAATATAAGAGTATTACAAAACAGATGCTTTTTTTAAAGCATACACAAAAACATGATTGACCACATTCTTAAGTACGTTAAATGTAACCATAAAAAAAAAAAAACACACACACACCATCTCTCTCTCTATATAATATCTATCTATAATTTTTATTTTTTTCATATTCAACTGGTTTCAGAACAGAAAGTCTCCACTGACATCTCTGTCCAAGACAGGAACTGTCCAGAGCAATAGTGGTTTTCTATGGGTATTTGCTGCTGTTCTGGACAGTTTCTGTTTCCGACAGGGATGTCAGCAGAGAGCACTGTGTCAGACTGGAAAGAAAAACACTTCTTGCAGGACATACATCAGCTGATAAGTACTGGAAGGCTGGAGACTTTTAAATAGAAGTAAATTACAAATCTTTACACAAATTACCAAACTTTCTGAACCCAGTCGATTTGAAGGAAGATTTTCGCTGGATAACACCTTTAATCTGTTGAAGGGGCTAATTTTTTACCCAAGATGAGCTATAGATTTTATTGGTACTACTATGGGGTAGAGGACACCTTTTTATTACATTAGGATTTCTGGCAGGGGAGGTCACCAAAAAATAGAAGTTAGGGCATTGGGTGTTTATTCTCTGTGGAAATTATGTGGAATCAATAAGAAAGATTAAAAAAAAAAAAATTATATATTTTCTCTCTACATAATTGGACAAATAAGAATTTCTAATCAAAGCTGATTTTTAACTACCTAGATGCCACAGTCTCTATTGACCAGAACATCTAAGGGGCTAAACATCCAGGATTAGGATTCTTTGTGATGCCAGCCGGCACTCACCATGTAGGAGGCAGGGTCAACTCCATAAAATTATGGTAAATGCTGTTAAGGCAACAAGAATACATGTTTTACAGCAGACAAGCACATCGCTACTACCAATACATTACCTGGGCACAGGAGTTTGCACCTGGAGCTTAGTGTATTCTATATTCCAGGTGTTTGGCTGGAACTTTTCCAGGTAACGCTTTGCACTCTCCACCGTATTCTGCAAGATAAACAGAGAGAAGGCGTCCATTGTATATGTATTCACACCAGAGAAAATTACATCAAGAGCATTCTATACCAACCTCCATGAGCATGGCTACTGTCATGGGGCCAACTCCACCTGGGACTGGAGTTATGTATGAGGCCTTCTCCTTTGCCTCTTCATAAGCTACATCCCCAACGACACGTTTACCAGACTGCTTAGTGGTATCTAAATGGAAGAAGACTGGTTAGTAATATGGCAGAAGAGTTTACAAACTTATTGGGAAAAAAAAAAGCCTATAAAAACATTCTGGCAAAACAAAGCTTTTATTGGCACCTGGTCACCCTCTTACCTGGTATGTAGTTTATACCGCAGTCAATCACAATGGCTCCTGGCTTGATCCAGTCCCCCTTAACCATCTCCGGTTTACCAGCACCCACAACAAGAATGTCTGCTCTGCTCACCTATACAAACAATACAGCATGGAGCAGAACTTCCAGTGCAATAGAGAACCTATAGGTTCATGGCAGAGAACCTATAGGAACCTTCAATGAATTCTGGGTTTCTGTTCAGCAAGAATTCAGCTAACAGCATTGCAGCAAAGGGAACTTGTAAATGGCTTAGGCAGGAGTACACTGGGGGCAAGCTTTAATTCTGGTGCAATGCTTCCAGTGTCAGGTACACTGGCATTAGAACAGTACAATTCTTGCACTTGCATATACTATCAGGACATATACATAAGGCACTTACCTCTTCACCGAGCTGCTCTGTCTTGGAGTGACAGGTGGTGACAGTGGCATGATTCCACAAGAGCAGGTCATGCATAGGAGCTCCAACGATCTTACTGCGCCCGATAACTACCGCTCTCTTCCCTGCAATCTGCACTCCTGGACATTATAAAAACATTAAAGAAAAAAAATATATATAAAATAAAAATTGGAATTTATAGAAAACCGACCCATTCTTCTCACTAGCTTTGGTTTAATTTGAATGTTTTTTGCTACATAGAATTACTATAAAACTCTGTCGCCTGCAGAAAGACAAGGGAGAAGTACTCAGCAGAGCGCTTCTTCTGACTTGTTCTAGAAATTGTGGGGATATGAACACCTAGACCCCAACTGATCAAAACATTAAAACAAGTCTCTATGACAAGTCAAAAGTTATGTTAAAATGACAGTGAGACTTGAAGGCTGTTAGGGGTCCAGCCTCCAAGAAGCAAAGATCAGCAGAAAAATATAACTGCTATTCATCCCAAGGTAAAGGGGTTGTCCAGTGAAAATCTTTCTTTCAAATCTCAAGTTTACCGTAGTTATCAGCTGCTGTATGTCCTGCAGGAAATGTTTTATTTTCAGTCTGACACAGTGCTCTCTGCTGACGCCTCTGGTCGAGACAGGAACTGTCCAGAGCAGGAAAGGTTTTCAATGGGGATTCCCATAGAAAACCTCTCCTACTCTGAAGAATTCCTGTCTCGGCCAGAGGCGTCAGCAGAGAGCACTGTGTCAGACTGAAAATAAACATTTCCTGCAGGACATACAGCAGCTGATAACTACGGTAAACTTGAGATTTTTAATAGAAGTAAATTACAAATCTATATAAAACTTTCTGACACCAGTTGATTTAAATACACTATCACAGGGACACTTACATCTCCCTCTCACCCTCCCTGTGCTGCCGATGACCAGGCTCACACCGGTAAAGAGGGAGATGGATGGCACAGAGCAGGAAGGGAGAGAGGTGCCCATACATTTAACTACCTCCCCCTCTCTCCCTGCTCTGTGTGTGGGACAAATACACGCTGTACTACTCCCACATCATCTGCTCATACTATGAGCGCTCCTGACCCATGCTCAGGAGCGCTCATATTATGAGCAGGTGATTGGGTATTAGTACCAGGGCCGGGGAGCTGCCGGGGGTGACATCAGGGAGATGCAAGTGTCCCTGTGATAGTGAGTTGTTACAGTACACCAACACTACATGACATACAATACACTACATAAACTTCTACATATAGTGCACCCCCTGCTGGACACTCCATGTGAATTACCCCTGATTCGTGATATCATGTTTTTTAGAGAATCTGAAGCCTGCCTGATCTACTAAATTAAGGGAAATGGCACTATATGTGCATTTCCCATAATTAACGTACATCAGGAATTTGTCCAACTTTCCTTATGTAATAGCATATTAAAAAATATGTTTTGGCCGGATTTGTCCTTTAAATGAGCTAAAGGAGTTGGGTTGTCCCAGGACGGGATAACCATCTGATTGTGGAAAGTTCAATTGTGGGACCTCTACCCTACAATCCTGACAATGAAGACTCAAGTCTCCCATTAAAATGGGGGGGTGGGTTGCACACGTACACCATTGCTTTAGGGCCCTATTCCACCGGACGATTATCGTTTGAGATCGTTAACGATTATGCAAACTACCGCTATTGCGAAAGACCCAAAAACTTTCACTCATTTCCATGGAACGATAATCGTTACTTATGATCGTAATTGCGATAGTTTTTCTTCGCTATTTATTCGCTATTGCGTTCGTATCTGTTGCAAAAGACCGAACGATGTCTTATTCAATGCGAACGTTTTGCGAACGAGCAACGATAAAAATAGGTCCAGGTCTTATAAAGCGATCAACGATTTCTCGTTCGGTCGTTAATCGTTAACTACATTTCAACCGAACGATTATCGTTTAGATTCGAACGATTTAACGATAATCGTCTGGTGGAATAGGGCCCTTAGTCATTCTCTTTGAGAGCTGCTATAGATAACTGAGTATAGTCTTCAGCTGTCTCCACAACTTCCAAAGAGAATGAATGGACACATGTATCCTGTTGCTCCATTCCCATGGGAGACTTGGGCCTAGCCTACCATCAGAATGGAGTTAATTTATCTGGTCTTTTTTTATAAAATGAATGAGACATCAATAAAGCAGCGGGGAACCTGACAACACTAAACAGGTGGTTATTGGATGGAGATCATGATATTGCTTCTCCCTAGTTCAGAGAACTGCCTGTGATTTTAACAGCCCCACAATTCTTTCGCACTTAACTTCCAATTTAAAAGCAATATACAGTGGTGCCTTGGATTACGAGCATTATTCGTTCCAGGACTGTGCTTGTAATCCAAATAACTCTTAGACCAAAGCAAATTGGTTCCACATCCCAAAAAAATATATTTTTTTATTCTGAACAGGTTAAACAAATGTTTAGAAACAGCTGGATATGTGATATTATAAGTTACTGTAAAGTAAAGCATGTGGAGTATAATGTATGGTAAGTGCATAAACCTGATAACACAGCAGCAGTTTGTAGATACAGGATGGACCTGCAGATCCCCATAATGCAGTAGTGTAGTACGACAGGCTAGAATAGAGAAGCAGGGCTGCTGTCAGAGGTCTTTGTAGTCACATGATAGCAGTGGGGAAGGGGGCGGGGTTCAGCATGGACCAATCAGGAAGTGAGAATCACAAAGCTGTGCAGGATGACAGTGACAGGAACTTTTTTTATAGAGCAGTGTGAATGGCTGAGTGTAAGTGCAGGCACATTATAGCCGAAATGGTGAGGATGGGAAACACAAGGGCTGACAGACTGCAGAGAGCAGAAAGGAATGAGCAGGACATATGTGGGCAAAGTATAGCAGCACTCTCTGTCCGGGAAGAGAAAGAGAGGTTACAACTATGGAGAGATTACCTTCACAGTCCTGTCCTCTGATGTAAGCCCCAGCCTGAAGTGGATCTGCTATGATTTGGATGGTGAGGGAGACTTCCTGGGTCAGAGTGCAGGGCTGTAGAGCCCGCTATGCAGACCATTTCCCTCCTCCACTCGCCCTCCCACCCAGTACAGGGAGCTCTTAACCCTTTAAGGACATGGCCCATTTTCGTTTTTACGTTTTCGGTTTTTCCTCCTTGTGTTTAAAAGGTCATAGCACTTGCATTTTTCCACCTAGAAACCCACATGACCCCTTATTTTTTGCTTCACTAATTGTACTTTGCAATTACAGGCTGAATTTTTGCATAAAGTACACTGCGAAACCAGAAAAAAATTCAAAGTGTGGTGAAATTGAAAAAAAAAACGCATTTCTTTTATTTGGGGGAAATGTGTTTTTACGCCATTCGCCCTGGGGTAAAACTGACTTGTTATGCATGTTCCTCAAGTCGTTACGATTAAAACGATATATAACATGTATAACTTATATTGTATCTGATGGCCTGTAAAAAATTCAAACCGTTGTTAACCAATATACGTTCCTTAAAATCGCTCCATTCCCAGGCTTATAGCGCTTTTATCCTTTGGTCTATGGGGCTGTGCGAGGTGTCATTTTTTGCGCCATGATGTGATCTTTCTATCGGTACCTTGATTGCCCATATACGTCTTTTTGATCGCTTTTTATTAAATTTTTTCTGGATTTGATGCGACCAAAAATGCGCAATTTTGCACTTTGGGATTTTTTTGCGCTGACGCCGTTTACCGTACGAGATCAGGAATGTGATTAATTAATAGTTCGGGCGATTACGCACGCGGCGATAGCAAACATGTTTATTTATTTATTTATTTGTTTACTTTTATTTAAAACCTGGGAAAAGGGGGGTGATTCAGACTTTTATTAGGGGAGGGGGCTTTTTACTACAAACAACACTTTTTTTTTTTTTTTTTTTTACACATATACTAGAAGCCCCCCTGGGGGACTTCTAGTATATACACTTTGATCTCTCATTGAGATCTCTGCAGCATAGATATGCTGCAGAGATCCATGAGATCGGCACTCGTTTGCTTTCGGCTGCTGCAGCCGAAAACGAACGAGTGCCGAGCCGAGGACGGCGCCATCTTGGACGCGTCCCCGGCCGGCATCAGTAACGGAGATCGCTCCTCCGGGACAAGGTCCCGGAGGAGCGATCTCCCCACTAGACACCAGGGAAACGTTGCCTCCGGTAATCGGAGGCAGCTGTCAACTTTGACAGCTGCCTCCGATTAGCTAATTAGCGGGCACGGCGATCAGACCGTGCCCGCTAATAGCAGCGGTCCCGGGCTACTCGCGGCACCCGGGATCGCGGCACTTCAAAGCGGGGCCGCCGTGCGGCCCCGCTTTGAAGTGCAAGTGAGGACATAGGACGTACCGGTACGTCCTATGTCCTTAAGAGGTTAAACCAAAGCGATGCTCTTAAACCAAATTACAATTTTGAAAAACTGTGAGCTCTTTTTGCAAAACGCTCTCAAACCAAGTTACTCTTAAACCAAGGTACCACTGAATTCTCTTTCTATCTAAGCGATATGCACTTCTGTATACAGATGGAGGAGTTCTCAGTGGTGTCAGACTTTACCACAAGGTCAATAAACTGAAAGTTATGCATTTTCTACTTTATGACAGTAACCTGTAGCGTGACTAAAGGTCAGCTCACGGAGCCCATCTCCTGCAGGCCGACAGAAAAGGCAGCAAGCCAGGGAGTGAAGCACTCAGTCACATGCTTCTTCTCAACCGTAACTAAAAGCATGTTTGTGTCACTAATAACACGTGACAGGGACACTAAGGATTTGGGACAAGGACTATAAAACCCAATACCTGTTTGCCGGATCAGGTCCAAGCATCCTTTTGGTGTACATGGGATGAAGCAATCTCCAAGATCTCCCCTAGCCAGCTTTCCTGCATTAATGCTGGTCAGCCTACAGTGTAAAATCACATAGAATATAAATGCAATGAAGACATGTAATAGGGTACATGCACACTAATGTTACTTTGGAATAGACAAGGCAAATCTGGTGTGGCTATGGGATGCCAGCAATAGCCAAGCTTGATTTCCATCAGTCCCTGAGATGTGGGGAACTTGGGAGGGGTGCTGAGGGGTCCAGATCAAATCCCCGGCAATCATACTATTATCTATCCTGTAAATAGGTGATAAATGCACCGAACCATTTGGATATAACATTGCTATCGCCTTCTAGAAACAGCGGTATTACTATCCCTAATTTCTTACTCACCCATCCACATCCTTGGCAGGCGATACAGCATTAGTGACTTTCTCTGTATCAATTTTGTGCTCCGAATCCAGAGGCAGCTGAACGATCAGTCCATGAAGTGTTGGATCCTCATTGATGGACTTTATCCTGCTCAGCACCTACAATACATCCATCATCAGGCTGTGCACTAGTGGTGGCTATAGTCGTTCTGCTTGTATTCAGGCCTATATAGATGAGCCCACAACTGCTCCCCCATAGATACAGAATACATTGCACCTGTGAGCCCACCCCCCTACATGGGACTTGTCTCATTCATAGCAGGCATAGTAATCTGTGGACCTCAGATATTCTTTAATAGGGATTAGTGCAATTCAAACATGTTGGAGTCCAATAGTTTGGAATTTGAAGTTGGATGTAGCCTTAGGATGTCTTGAAAAACAGATACAGCCTATGGCATCCAACTTCTTCAACCAACGGCATTCAAACGCAGAACGATTGGACTTCAGCATTCTCGAGGTGCGCTCACCTCTATTCTAGAACATACACCTTGCTTTGTAACTATGCTGAATAGCCCATTACATCTCTTATAAAACCCGGCCAGTTCCTATTACCTCTGCCTCTGTGGAAGTCTTTGGCAGCTTGACATGGCTAGCATCAATACCAATCTGTAAGAGAATAGGGAAGATGCATAAGATTATGTAGTCAGCAAAGCTTAGCCCTGCACCTACTTAACCCCTTGCTGACAGTCAGTTTTCTTTTTAGGTTTCATGTAGCCACCACATTTTGTCCCATGTCACATCAGCTCATTCTTACACTTGTCCTGCTTCCAACTTCAAGAACTAACTGATCACTTGCTGTGTAAAATATCCTACCAGAGAAGTCATTGTCACCGAATAACCAATGTTATCCACTTCACCTGTCAGTGGTTGCAGCCTTACGGCTGATCATTGTATATCGGGACTGTGTGTAAAAGGGCGATCGCTTAGTGAGTCTTTGTGTGTCATAAGGAGACAGATATAACAAGCCCATGTCCCACCGCACCTGTCTGAGCATGGTTCTCACCCTCCATCACTGTGTGTACTGGTAATAAATACTTGTTATTGTCACATTTATTGCATCTTGTAAGGAGACAAACATTGTTATTTTGTAGTTTCGTATTGAACCTTGTGCTGCAGACTGGTTAGACTAAGTTTTACTACTAGATCTAGTCCAGGGAACAGTGCTTGGCTGTCCGTGCATGATGGGAGTTGTAGTTTTGCAACAGCTGGAGAGCCAAGCTTCCCTACCCCTGGACTAGTCAGTTTGTGTCTTGCAATAAGTATACTTGTCTATTGAAATTCACAAATACAGCAATGTGTAGAAGAATTAACAGAAAACTAGATGGTGCGGGAACCCCACTATTTTAATGCCCCTGTGGACTGCATATACTTTACCTGAGTCCACCAGCTACAGGTAACAGTTTCCAAAATGCAGTAACCTGCAGCCTGTGGCTTTCCACATGGGGCACATGTCCCAACCCCAGCATTATCTAATAGCCTCTGCCTGGGAGTTGTAGTTCCAGCACACCTGGAGAGCTGCCTATATGCATATAAAACATGTATTCATATAGCTAGATGTCCCTCTATAGTATTACACTTCTATTCCTCATTACCTCCGCAGCAGCTTTCAGCTTCATACTGATGTACAAGTTGGAATCATCTCTGTCTCCCACCTATCAGAGAAAGAACAACTCAGATTTATTCGCAGCATAACGTCAGCAATGGACTATACAGTGTCAGGTAAAGAAATCAGTGCGCTCCCACGGTGGTAGTTACCTGGCGTACCAGACTTCTGAGGGCTAATAACGTGTACTCCCATATGACAGCAACTGGATACCATTAGGATGACCAGTTTCTGATCAGCTGAGATCCACATCAATCAGAAGAATGAAGAGGCTGTATTTAACTTCTTTATTCTTAGGATCCACCAGTTGGACTTATATCAATCAGAAATTGAAGTAATATCTTAGCTAGAAGCAATTTTCTGTGATTTGAACAACCCCTTAAAGGGACTGTCTTTAAAGAAAACTTTTGGATCTAGTTTTCTCATAGGGGTGCTCTGCAGAAAAAAAAATTTCTTTCAAATCAACTGGAGTCAGAAAGTTATGTAGATTTGTAATTTGCTTCTATTCCTGTGTCCTGCAGGAAGTGGTGTATACTTCCCAGACTAACACAGTGCTCTTTGCTGCTGGACAGGAATTGTCCAAAGATGGAGAGGTTTTGCTCTGGATAATTCCTGTCACGGACAGTTGTGGCAGCAGAGAGAACTGTGTCAGTCTGGTAAGTATACACTACTTCCTGCAGGGCATACAGAAGCTAAGAAGTATTGGAAGCAAGTTACAAATTCCTGCCCCTAGTTGATTTAAAAGAAAAAAATCTGCACCGGAGTTCCCCTTTAACCAACATAGATGGCAAATTCAGGAACAGCAGACAACTACCTGACACTCCCTCACAAGACATTTAATTCCCTAATGGAGCTTTTCTCTAGCCGGGATATGTCTGGCTATGAAATATGCATGAAAGCAACCATGACAGACCTGCAAGATGGCCAGACCCGGGCGGAAACCAGCGTTCTTCTCCTGCATGGCTGCGACCTCATTCTTCAGTCGCTCTCGTACAAGTCTGTAATAAAATATGGGACAAGAGGACTGGATAAGTGATGGTGTGACTGAAAACAAAATGGGGACCCACGGGGTACGGTATGGGTCTACACAATATAGACGTGTACCACAGCCATATGTAGGAAGGATGGGTTTGCTGGACATTATCACCACATGTATAAGGCCATCCATGCCTAGGAGTCTGGTATGTGTGGCAACTCACATACAGAGGAAGGGATGCAGCTAAAACCATGCCCCCCACCAGTAGCCGCGCAATACTGGTGGGATTACTGGTGCCTGGGGGTCCCACTCCTAGCAGCAGCTAACTCCTCTCTCCATGAAATCACATGCACGATCAGCCATGCAGATCAATCACTTGAATAGTCACGTCAGGATAAGGCTAGGTTCACACTGCGTTTTCGCAATCCGTTTTTGCAAAAAACATGCATTTGTGTGCATCCGTTTTTTCGTTGACTTCCATTGTAGAAAAAAAAAAAAAAAAAAACAGATCGAAACGAATCCATTATTTTTAACGGACACAAAAGTAGTGTCAGCTACGTTTTTGTGTCCGTAAAAAAAAAAAAAAAAATGGATCCGTTTTTTTTTTACAATGGAAAAACGGATCAAAATGGATGCACACATATGGATCAGTTTTGTTTTTTTCTTCAAAAAACGGATTGCAAAAACGCAGTGTGAACCTAGCCTAATTCAGCTGACGGCTAAGGTGGTTGGACACTTTCACTGCCTAAATTCCCGCTCCCACAATATGGAAGAGTGCCGATCATACGGACTGATAAATTGTTCCCATATTACGTGCATGACAAATTGTCCTTGAGCGCCACTAACAAGAGTCGTGTGATCACTGACCCTCATAGCCGATTATATCAGAGATCACGTGACCCCCAGAAGAAAGTGTTTCTGCTCTGTTAGCCGCAGAGGTCTGTACAGTCCAGACAGCCTGACATAACCCCGGTGACCAGTACACGGACGGCAATGGGATGAAAACTAAGAAAATAACTACAAATATCAAATCTGATAGGCGTCCGGAGCGTGCACTATGTACACAGGCACTGCAAGCATCAGCCGCCAAACAACAAGGGACAAAGTTTAATGTTGTTTTTGCTTCCAGGTCACTTTATGCCCAGATCACCAGACTTGAGCACAATGCAAAGTAACCTGAGAGACTTAACCCTAGGTAGACCGGAGGGCAGTCCATGGGGGATGGGGGACACAGACTGGCTGGCGCATTGTTCTTATTAGCCCAAAGCCTTTATCCACGGAGACCAGTATATACCACCTGATGTGCTGGTATTAGGGCGGCTTAACCTGTTATAGGCTGCGAGGACTGCGTGCCTATAATCCTATCCTACACTGTGATAGCAATATATACAGCAACACAAGACACCTACTATGGCTCATACTGTAGGGGTCAATGGTCTTGTAGGGGTCTTCTAGGGACTTCTTGATGCAACTCACTAAATGTTCAGCCCATTATATGCATATACAACTATATACATCAGTACTGCAGCCCCTCCAACCTCACCATCTACAGGGACGGCCAAGGTCGACACCTCACCGATCAGAACGCGAGACGGACTCCATATACTAACTATAGAAGCAATCTCATGCAGAGAGATGTGGAGGTCTGAACATCTGGATCCCAACCAATCAAAACTTTATGACAATTTTTTTTTTTTTTTTTTTTAATAAAATATTAACACTTTAAGGGTTGGTTCCCTGTACAAGATCTGCAGCAGATTTGTTACAGATTCAAAGCAAATCTGCTGCAGATCCTGTACAGGAGAACCTACCTAAAACATTATTGTCATTTAAAGTGAACCTAATAGTAAACGTAGGAGACAGCACTTCTTGTGAAAAAACGTGATTTTTTATTCACATCAGACGCGACGTTTCGGCTGGTACTTCAGCCTTTCTCAAGCTTGAGAAAGGCTGAAGTACCAGCCGAAACATTGCGTGTGATGTGAATAAAAAAATCACGTTTTTTCACAAGAAGTGCTGTCTCCTACGTTTACTAATTGGATTGAATCTGAACGGAAGGGTCCTGTGTGGTGAGAGGTGCACTCCATCTAAATATTCTTATTTTTTTTCCACTTTTTCCAGTGCTGTCCCAGTTTGATTTTTTTATATGTTTAAAGTGAACCTGTCATCATAAAAACTTTTTGACGTGTCAGAAGTTTTCATTGGTCTGACTGTTCAGCCCCGTGTTGCTCCCCGCTCTGTATCAGTGAAGAGTCGGGCTCCATAAACTCGCTTTAGGAGCCTGACTCATCACATGACTCTCCTCATGATCGGGTCAGGTCTGAACACTCGGGCCCAGATTAATCAAAACTTTTTTTTTAACAATATAATTTTAATGACAGGTACTGTCAGCTATAGTTCACGTTGTAAACTTCTAACACTGTTAGATAGGTGTTGGGACACATGGTACCCTTCGTATATCCATCTGTGCTTCCAGAATGTAGTATCTACCATAACAGTGAATTGCAGCAGAAAGATTTCCTTTAACCACTGTTTGCTGGGCCTTGACCTGTTAACCCCTAGAGGACTATAACCAGTATTTATCAGTTACAGGGGGTTTATGTGCTTAAAAGGGGTAGTTCACCATTTTTTTTTCTTTTAAATCAACTGGTGCCAGAGATTTGTAATTTACTTCTATTAAAAAATCTCAAGTCTTCCAATATTTATCATCTGCTGTATGTCCTGCAGGAAGTTAAGTAATCTTTCCAGTTAGGAGGGCAGGAGAGGCTTTCTATGGGGATTTGCTACTGCTGGGGACAGTTCCTGACATGGACTGGGGTGGCAGCAGAGAGCACTGTGTCAGACTGGAGAGAATACACCACTTCATGCAGGGCATCCAGCAGCTGATATGTACTGGAAGACTGGAGATTTTGTAATAGAAGTAAATTACATATCTCTGGCACTTGCTAGGACAAGTTGATATGAAAGAAGAAAAAAAGATTGGTGAACAATCCCTTTAATATAGTTATGATGTCTTCTTGCTGCCTCTGGGAACTTACCTGCTCCTACTCCCTACAGACTGTCAGGCTGGGCACACAACACCTGCAGCTATGACAGCTGGAGCTCTGCAGCTCCCAGCATGCCCTGACAACCAGGTCGCCCCACAATCACACATTGGAGAACTACAATTCCCAGCATGACAGCTCCAGAGTCACAGATTGCAGAACACTGCTCTCCAACCTGTGGCTGCAGAACTACAAGTCCCAGCAAGACACCAGCTGCAGAGCCACAGGCTGGGGATCAGAGCACAGTCCTTCTGCATGTCCCCCACTATGACAGCTATTAACCCTGTGGTGTCCGGCCACCACCAGCCCACGTGCTGCATTAACCCCTCCAGCGCCCGTCCCTCCCGGACCCCAGGGCAGTAGTCAGGCTGCAGCACTTACCCGGAGACCACCTTCCCGCTGAGGACCTGGGCCGGCATGCTGACAGTACAGTGCGGGGACACTCGGCTCCACAACGCTCCGATGTAGCGGGATAAGGAAGACTGCGGAGAGATGCAGACCCTCGTGGTGGCGCACAACGAGAACTGAGCATGCGCGGAGAGGAGGGAGGGGGCGTGTTTATCCCGGCATATGGGCGGAGACTGACAAGGTTAACCCCGCCCCCTCCGCAGAGAGTCTCAGCTGCTGGTAACATGACAGGATGTGCGCAGAGGCGATGATTTCATGGTGGTCACTGACCTGCTGGGGTCTACAGGAAGCTATGGCGGGGCAGGACTACAAGTAGCAGGTTGTGTGGGAGACTATAAGTCCCACAAAGTGCAGAGCAAGCGGAGGTGCTGAGAGCACCGGCACTAGGACCCTGCGGGACTGTGCTGCTGCCGCCGCCGAACTGGCATGAACTTGCTACAGTGTTTTCCTATAGGGAATAGAGCAGCACTTATATAGCAGGGGTTATCCAGGAGAAGGAGACACACAGCTACTTTATTGTACAATAGCGCCACCCCTGTCCTCAGGTTGTGTGTGGTATTACAGCTGAATGGAACCAAAGCCGCACCCAAACACCAGTGCTACAGGCAACACAGGACCTTACTGATATAATGCAGGAGAGATCAATGTTCCTAGTTTCTTGGACTGTACTGTCACATGTTCTTTTTTTCCCCACACATATTTATAGTTTCAAGTGTACCTCTCCCGTGTAAAAACTTTTGATATGTCATAGAGACGTCAAAAAATTAGATTGGTCCAGTTCTGTGTTCAGACCTGCGCCGCACAATAGATCGAACTGGGAGAAGACTGCGCTTAGCGCGATCCTGTCCTGACGTGTGTCGCAGGATATAGTCATGTATTAACATAGGCAGCTGGAGCTGACTGATCACATGACACAGAGGCGGGAGAGGGCCGCACTTCTCCCAATTGGTACGGGTCGGAACACTTAGGCTACATTCACACGTAGCAAAAGTTTCAAAATTCCGTGGCGGAGAATGCCACCAGCCTCCCTGTCATAATGACGGTCTATGGGAGGCTCACGTGGCTGAGGCTCCTCTCTCCGCGCGGAAGAATGAACATGTCCATTCTTCAGCGCCGAGAGAGGAGGCCCTCGAGCCTCCGGTAGACTGTAATTATGACAGGGAGGCTGGTGGCATTCTCCGCCACGGAATTTCGCCACTTTTGCTACGTTTTGACTTGAAAAAGACCCTACAGGGTCGAAACGTTGCCACAGTGTATGTTGCTTGAATAAATATTCACCACTTTGACAATTGGTGTCGGACAGAGTCCTTCTGTGACGTTCGACGGCCTTCGCTTGGGATTGGAGACCTTTTGACGAGCTTCCCACATCTACTAACATAAGAGGCGTTATCCCTACTGAGCAGGTGCTGTTGGACAATACTATTTTATGGTATGTCTCTGTGACACGTCAAAAGTTTTTACACACAACAGTGACACTTTAGAGTGAACCTGTCACGATGGGAGCTTCTTAATTATCAGTGAGATCATCTGCTTATCCGGATATCCATGGATACAGAGATGCAATCAATCAACAATGAGTGCGACCCCCCCTACAATTGGGTCTTATAGGGGGTCACATACATAATTGTCTTAAATTGTACATGGGCAAAACTTAAAGCAAATGTACATAATGGTACATTCACTTTAATATCCATAGAGACCCGAACCTTTGGATAAGCAGAGGATTTCACCACTAATCCAAAGAAACAGCTGAAAATACAGCCCAAAATAATAAAAACAGTCAAGAAAGACAGGTTTTCTTTATATCTTGGATCATGCTGTATTTTGTGTCTCTGCCACTGGTATCCATCTACATCCATCTACATAATGGAATGCTGCCATATACTGTGGCCGACAGCAGCACATGCCATTCATTTAAGTGGCCAAAGCGGCTGCAGTTCGACCATATATACGTTAATTTTAATGGGACTAGTATCAGAGTCCGCTGCGTTAAATCCTGTTAAATGAGTGTATTCACCAGTAGGTGACTGCTCACCCAATGTAATGAATGCCATCTGCTGCTCTCCACCACAGTATATGCCCGTATTCTGTTAGTGAGATGCTGTCTGATACCTGTGACGGAGACCCCAAATGCAATGTGAACTGAGGGCAAACTACCTCCAGGTGGGCCAAGGTTGGAATACGCTTGCCTATACTATACCCCCTATGCTTCATTAATAGATCATCAATTTTAAAGAGTTGTGCTGTTTCTAGAAGAAAGTGCCATGTTGTTGTAAACCTGAATAACCCCTTTAGGGCTAGGGCTGCATGGTGACCTTGGTCATGTGGCCAAAGTCTGCAGTGTCGCTCTGCCTGCACTAGTGGTGCACGACTAATGGTGACTGTTGAGTTACCGTCTTGGCAGCATTCACTTCCATTGGCTGCAGTACAGGCGGTATGATCAGGCAGTCTGGTAATCTGGCACTTGTGTCTAGTACATACTGTAACCGCGATATAACTTCACACACTGCATATAGTGCACAGTGCAGATCTTTCTCTTAGAATAAGTGTATGAAACCACAGAATACAATATCAGGATAGGATACTGTATATACTGTATACCAGTGTGACTGGGCTATGTATGGCCAGTCCCATAGCAGCCATCTATGATCTTACAGCATTGGCTATGGCTACATAAACAGTAGTAGATGAGTGTACAGTATGTGTGACTGAATATTGACTTAGCAGCATCCTACACTTAGTGACAAGTTACTACAACAATCCGGCCCTAGGACAGGTGTTGTTCAGGTCCCCATAGGAACATGCCACTCCTATGATCCCATACACTTGAACAGCAGCAGCCATTGTCAGCTGCCAGGTAGTGTTACTGCATCTGACTACAGAACCACAACAGAATATCATTGCCAAGCAAAATGTCCTATGTATCCAACCAATACAGCTACGATGATCCCATCGAAAGATTGTTTGACAGCAATTTGTCTCCGAGCAGATCTCATGTCAAGTTTCGGGATTCATTTCCAGAGGTACTTCCAAAAAACAATTGCATTTCCTTCCTTATCCCTTTTATTTGTATGATATTATCATTAGCAATGATGTAGTTGTAGACTTCTTAAGGGTGATGGGTTACAGGGGGGCTATTTGTATTGTGCCTGGGACTTTAAGGGGCTCCCTTGGATGTTATAGAAGTCCGAGCAAATAGATTTTTTTTAAAGTGCTGAGGTAGGGAGGATAAAAGATATAACATGCTCTTACCTCTCCTGCTCCAGCGCTGGTGGCCGCGTACCGCCACTACAGTCTGGCTGCTTTCTGTTCTGAGTGGGAAGCTTGGTCATGACTTGTGATGTCCGCTTAACCAGTCAGTGGCCACAGTGGGGTATCCTCCCCTTCTCCGCCGCAGCCACTGATTGGCTGAGCGGGACGTTCAAACACCGGGAACCCCCGAAGCAAGCTGGAGCGCGGAGCAGGTAAAGTAAAGGCTGCCACTTACATACTCCCACTGTGAGTATGCCATCCCACTGAAAATGATAGGCAAGGTATCCCCAGCAGATTTAACTGTGAAGTCCGCTGCGGATTCGGTGTGTGAATATCTTCAATGTTTTGTTGCCCCCCCCCCCGCCCCCCATCTACCCACCACACGGTCAATGCTTTCTGAACCCAAACACTTGGAATTTGATTCCTTGCGGCTGCAGAAGTTGGATGCAGTCCTAGGGGTGCCAGGAAAACATGGATACAGCCTATGGTTAGGGCGCCATGCAACCTATGCAGCCACGGGGAATCAAATGAGTTTTGGTTTCGGAGAACGTTGCCAAACCCAAAGAGTTTGACAGGTCCCCTCAACACTAGTTCTCAGTTAAAAGTCCAAAAGAGATACAACACAGAGTTATGGTGGGTCGTCTATTTTCAATGTTCCTGGTTTGACGCCAGATAGTCTATAGGGGGACATTTATTAAGTCTGGGCTTCAAAAAAGGCCCGACAGCGCAGATGCTCACTGATGCCTAAACATAAATTCCCAGTGAAAGGAGTGGGAGACTCTGAACCTCCATTTTCGAAATCACAGCTGGCCCGAGCTTTCAGACTCTCTGTGATCATAAACTCATCCCCTGTCCTGTGCATACGTGTTGGTGGTGGGATAACCCCTTTAATGCTGCAGCTATAGTCTGGCTGTAATTTAATGCTGCACGTTATAGTTTAGCTCTTGCCTAAGGCTACGGCTACACAGAGACACGTGGCACGACTGAAATATGTGTGTGACTTTCTGCAAGCAGGTCCCATGGGACTTGCATTAAATGTGGACAAAGTGGAGTGCAACTTGCTGCAACCAAAAATCCTTACCTGTGCTACTTTTATCAATGCTGTTTTTGAACATTCCCTATTGTCAATTGGAGCTGGAAGTCGGGCTCCTTTTGGGGCTTCTTTTGCCGATTTGAATATATCCTTACCTATACCTATATCTTAAAAATTGCATAAAAATCAGTCAATATACTGGGTGTGTCAATCGGGATCAACTACGGTAGCAGAGTGAAGAAGATACAAAATGAGTCTCTTGAGAACCCATCCTTCTTGTTGCATTACACAGAAAAAAATTAATCCAAATAAGAACAATCTCAGTCACTGTAAAAGGCCCTACACAATGCATTTCAGCATAGAACCAATGGCTTTGTTGGATCCCTGTATGTTACAGTTAGAGTCACTAGTGTGAGTAGCGTCGTAAGCAGTTAGATACTGTTCTGTGGGATCAAATGCTCATGTGGGAAAGTGATGAAGCTCCAGCCTTCAGCTTCGAGCAGCAGTGTCCCAGAGTACAGTGATGCCCATGCGGCAGAGAAGGCTTTATGTAGTGTTGTGTCTACATTGCAGTACAACCCCTGTGTATATTTTCTAATATATATATATATATATATATATATATATATATATATATATATATATATATATATATATATATATATTATATATAACAGCTAAGGGAAACTGAACACTTGCTGTCAAATTATTCTATTGATCACAGAGAGTTCCGTAACCAGGAGACCTTTCTACTATTAAAGGATTGTGAAAGCACACAAACTCTTAATATAAATGCAGAATCCCTGTGTTTATAAGTGATTATGATTCAGTAAGAAACTCATAAATTGGAATTGTCCTGCAGATCTGTGAGAAGAATATGGCTGCTGTTTATCAATTACTAGCACCGACTGTTGTATAGAACCCAGGCCCTAACTATAATAAACTTCCTGGCCTCAGAAAACTTTAAGTCACATGGTTTTACTCAGTTTCCAGAATAAGTAATAGCGGGTGGTTTCTTGTGTAGAGTCACATGTTCTCCAGATGTCATCCAGCTGCAAGTGAAGGAAATTAGCATGTTACTTCCAATTATATTTTATGATATTATTAAAGAACTTTACCACGCTATGGACACTTCTGCATGAATAGGCCTGGTCTTTTTTGGATCACAATAGATGATTTTTGGATGCAGACATAGGTCATATACTGTATTTATGTTTATCTAGACTCTGTAGGGCTTCAGCCACCGGTATTCAAATGGCGAACAATTGGACAGTAGCATGCTCAAGTTGCGCTCATCTCTAACTGTAATGTCTTCAGGCCTGGTTCCTTCTCTAGACACCCTAATAAAACTACTTTCCCCAAAGCCTTGGTTAGTATTGTCTGTAAAGGCCTCCCCCCATCTGCATTAGGGAAAAGTCGAATAAACTTGCTAATGTGTGCAGTTTTCTGACTCTTTCCCACTGGCATACTGCTCCCTCTGGCAAAAAAAGTTGACATGTTACCTTTTGCGCATGGGGTCCAGTCTGTGTCTTCTTTCTCCACCATTCACCGAACCCTGATCCTGTGCTGCACATCCTTACCTGTTTGTTTGTCCATTCAATACAAGGATGCCTGTCTTAGACCCAAGGCCAGCTGCCACCTACACCGGAACCAGTCCCAGAGGTAGAGAACTGGTGGTAAAGTTCAGATTCTCCTGAGGTTGAAAACTGGAGAACCACTTAGAGATTGCACTCAGGAGTGAGCCACGTCAAGCCATTTTGGTGGCACGGTGGGTCCACACCCGTAGGTCAATATATGATGTTGGAAAAGAGAAGGAATGGGCAAGTTGAACTTCATGGACTTTGTTTTCCTTGGAGGTAAACCACCAGAGGTGTCTGGCAACAGCTTTCTCCATTGAAAGTACATGCATACTCTAATCAGAGGTTGCACATGTGAATGAAGGAGCCTTCCGCTAACAGCTAGTGGAGGTATATGGCCACCCTAAGGCTTTTGTAAAAAGAAAGGGTGCTTCTATGGGATAGCACCTTAACACATACAGAGTCCATTAGAGCATCTGAGGACACAGTAGGGGTCTTGTAGCCCACTGAGGAAGGCTGGGCCATAAGCCCTTACTGTTGTCATGTAAACAAAGCTAATAGATATTACATAGTCATAGTCTGTGCTGGAATTTCATTGCTTTATTCTATACATGAGGTTAAGAGATTTTGTACTTTTATTCCTTTGTTCTTTTTTCTGTCTTTAGTTCACGGACAAAAAACATGCATACTCCAAAAATAAAGACGTCTCCCAGAAGACAAAAAGGTATTCTGTTTCTCTTCTTGTGTTCTAGTATATAAAGTTTGTACCACATGATGTACTTTGTACTTTCTGGTTGTTTTTACAACTTTTTACAGGTATATTTGTTTTGGAAAGAATAAAGAGTACAGCGTGTAGTATAATATAGAATGTAACTCAGGATAAGTACAAGATAATTGATACAATGTACTTATACAGTGGGCCATGTCATAATAATAATAATAATAATAATAATAATTTTTATTTATATAGCGCCAACAGATTCCGCAGCACTTTACAGTTCTGGGGTACATACATAGACAAAAATCAGACATTACAGAGATCTACATATAGTTATCCACACATGAGGAGTAAGGGCCCTGCTCGCATGCATCAGCTTACAGACTATTAGGAGGGGGTGCGAGACAAAATGGCAGAGGGGCAATGTCGTGTGAATGTGTCAACCAATGGCTACAGCCAATAGTTCTCTATAGGAATGTAACATACCCAAGACTGCCATTGGATAAGGTAGCCATGTAATGTTACATTACTATGGGGTTAGCAGATTTGAAATTAAGAATATAAAATAAAAGAATAAAATAACAACTAAACTTAAGGCCCTATTACACAAAGCAATTATCGGCCGTATTTGTGTAATAGAAGACAACGATCACCTTTCAACAGGCTGAAACGACAATGATCAGCCTGTTAATGCTATGCTGCCGTTGCTCCGTGTAATAGGAGCGGCAGCAGCAGACCGCTGCTGTCTCCTATGGGCTGCCCAGATGATCTAACGATCACCCCTTGGCCCCCTCGGCTCTTACCTGCTCCTCCTCGCTCGCTGCTGACATGTATAATAGCTCTGGCAGCAGGCAAGGCAAGGCAATGACTCTCCGTTCAGCTTTGTGTATGTATTACAAGGTCTGTTTCATGTGCCTGAGATTTCTTGCTGGACTCTACAAAGATAACGCTCCTGGGAAGTATAAACAAAGGTCTTGCTGAGAATGAAGTCGCTGTTTGTTGTTAGGTGCAAAACACAAGGTCAGACAGCACAAATATTATTGAAAAAAAACCAAAACCTGTGGAAATCACTATATTTATTGCCTGTAGTCAAAACGTAGAAAAAAAAGTCAGCAGTATAGTCGAAATTGTTGGCAAGATTCCCCTGCACCATGGTACAACATATGATGGGACATGGGGCGGCATAATTTACATTTGTACTGCAAGTCTCTCTGTATACTTGTTGTAGGCCAGGGGAGTCAAACTCAAATAGACAGTGGGACAAAATTAAAAAAGTCGCAGGCTATCCTTGCTTTTTAGTGAAGCGTGCATGCGTGCAGCTTCCTGGCACTGTTTGAGAAACATCCACTTGGCTGCTACATGTACCGTCCCTGATGCGTGTAGTGTTGTCCTATGGGCAGGCTCGGACTGGCCCACAGGGAAGCAGGGGAATCCCCCGGTGGGCCCTACCCATTGGTGGGCCCCTGAGCAGGAGGTCTGCATGCCTGTTTAGCAGCTTCAGGATGACATATAATCCCCCAGTTAGTTTCATAGGAGTTCACCTTTCAAGAAACTTAAGTGGACGGCTGTGCTGTGTGCATAGAGCAGGGATGGGGAACCTTCAACCCTCCAGCAGTTGCAAAACTACAACTCCCATCATGCCTGGACAGCTCCTATACACTAGAACAGAGATGGGGAACCTTCGGCCTTCCAGCTGTTGCAAAACTACAACTCCCATCTTGCCTGGACAGCCTTTGTGGGAATTGTAGTTTTGCAACAGCTGAAAGGCCGAAGGTTCCCCATCCCTGGCATAGAGTATCTGACCAATTACTAACAGTGAGCAAGCATAGCCGGTCACATACACAGCACTGTGCAAAGTCGCTATTGTAATGTGAAAGGTTCGGCGCTGAATATATCTGTTGTGTGTAGGGTGGGCCCCTAGAATAAAATATTCCCTGGTGGGCCCAAGGTACCCCAGCCTGACACTGCCTATGGGGATGGCTGGGTTGCAGCCTAGTATACAGGTGCCTTTATGGAAGGAAGCATCCAGTGTCATGGGTGGTATGTACAATGCGACATGGATGCCAGTGGCAAATTAACTTCCCTGGGTTGTTCACAGAACTTGCTCCCCGTGTTAAATCTATAATTTACCTTAGGCTGCACTTTTAAAACACCTCCTATATACCAGCTCCCCATTCATAGTGCCCCCTTTCGTAACCCATGCAGTATTATCTACCTTAATAGAACCCAATAATACTGCCTCATAAAGTAGTTGCCCCCACACAGTATGTATCGCATTATTTCCCCCATGCAGTAGGTAATCGCGTATTAGTGTCCGATACAGTAGTCAGCCCCCTAATAGAGCCCCATACAGTAGTCAGCCCCCCAATAGTGCGTGTCACAGCAGAAGCACTATGATGACATTATCACACACGCTGCCACACTTGTGCTGGGTGCATCCTGCCGAAGAATATAAAATGGGCGGTCCAGGCTGCCATCTGGACCGCCCATATTTTAATTAACTGCACTGCTCTATCGACGGGCCAGCTCTAGGAAATCAATTTATTTTTTTCTGCATGCCAAAGTTTGACATGCTTGTTGTAGAGTGTGCATGTACTTTACACTGCCCATAGGCATACACTGGGGAAGCCCTAGTTGGTAGGAGGCCCTTGCTTAAAGGGGTACTCCAGCGTGGGGGCTCTTTTGTGCTGGGACCGGGGACGAGGTGGCTGAGGGAAAAGACGTCCACTCACCACCCTGGTTCCAGCGGGCGCTTCCGGGTGTCTGACGCGGGCTGAGTTTTTTTAATTGGCAGTAATGGACTGGAATACAAAGATATTCCAGAGTTAGAAGTCAAAATGAATAAATCTCCTGGTGGTTAAATTTTTTTTAATAAAATTAAATGATCAGTCAGAAAGTCAGATGGCCCAGGAGAGAAAACTTCCTCTGACATATTAAGCTGAGGTGGAATGAAGCAGATGGCACGGTTGATGGCCTAGTTATGGCGATATGGACAAAAGAACCATGGAGTGCCTCTTTAAGGATTTTTTTTAAACATGAAATAATCCTGTTTAGATCATAACAATATAAGGTTACAAAGCTTTGTATCTATGATACATAGGAGGCCACCTGTCTAACCTGTTTGGTGACTCTTATTTGGCAACAGCTTGTACTGGACACATACTCCTCTAGTCTGTAGCATTGGGGTTTTCTAGACTGTTTAAGCCACAACAAATATATTACTGAAGGTCAGGGACTCTGGAATGAGGTCAGGTGCAATACAGTGGTCTCTCAAGTTACACTATTACAGTGGTTCCAGGACGACCATTGTATGTTAAAAATAATGTATCCTGAGACCAAAACTCTATGAAAAAAACTGTTAGTTGGTTCTGAAGCCCCCAAAATATCACCCCAAGATGAGAAAAAGTTAAGATTTAAAGAAAAATAAGCAGATAACTAATATGGATAAAGCAGGTCTCTACATACAACAGTCAGAAAGAGCTACTGAAGACTGTAAATTACTTTCTATGCAGAGAACCAGAGTGTTTCCAGGGTTCTTTACAGATCACACAGGGTCCCAGAAAAATAATATGACGCTGCCCTCACCTGGTGCCCAAAGGAGCAGCTCATCCTGGCCCAGGTAAAGAGCAGCACAGGACATGTCCTGCAGTCCTAGGGCACAAATGCTCTAGGTCCCGCCTCATTGACACTGTACCTCCGAATTAAAGGATCGTTTTCATAGGAAGGATGGCACTAGGAGATATTTCTTGAAGTTTTGGAGTTTTTCTTGAAAGATTTTTTTTCCCTAGCCGTTTATGAAGCTGGATCTCATCATGGGGAATCACTCATCTTACATTCTGATTAGGGTCTGCAATTATTCTCTTGGTGTGGTCCTGTACGGTGGCCATTGTTGCGGCAGCGTAGTATCTGTGGGGTGGGGTGGCACAGAGAGTTATGTGGCAGCATTCGGGCTGCCAGACTACTGGGTTACTCCCTCCTTGGGCAATGATGCTGAGGTGGTAGTCACGCGGGACCCACACAAATCAGGTATCGTAAAGCGGTGTGTGGGCTTATATACTTTGCTCAAATTGTAACTAACTCCTGATGTATTAATAGTGCTGAGAAGCAAATCAGTGATAGACATATGGATGTGCGACCATGTCTGTTTTTTCTCTCCATAGAATTACTTAATATGACTATGGCCTATGAGTGCAATATGAGTGACATTTATAGAGGTGTAACACAAAGTCCCAATTTAAAATGTTTCCTCAGAGCATCAAGAAGAACATCAGAGTCTGGCGTAGTGATCTTGTTTCAGCATCCTCCTCTTTATTTATTCTTCCCCAGAATACGCTAGAAAATGTTGTTTTAAGACAGTATGTGCATGCACATTGTAATTTACTCACCAGGCATTTTTATGACCTATTCTTCACTCATTCTTCTCACCCAGGCACTTCTATGACCTCTCTGACAGCCGCGGAGACGATAAGGTGAGCTGTTATTCACATACTAGGTGGTTTTCAGATACATTGAGATTTATAATGGTCAATATTTTGGAGTAACAGCAGGTTGTACCTGGGATACATGCTGTAAGTGTGGATTGAGCTAATGGCTTTTATGTGAGCAAGAGGCCCCATGCTGTTATTTCATGACAGTCTTACACTGCTATGAATAGCAGGATCTAAGCCTTGCATTAAATTATTTTATTCTTAAAGACATATACCGGTATGTTTGCTCAGTATAAGCTTCCAGCATTCAACATTCGTTCAAGCAAGCCTTCAAGATCCTTATATTTATAAGGTTCAGGGAAGAAAAACTGCCCATGTACGCCTGCGGGGGTGGTGGTCACTGACCGGCACAGTGTGGACTTAGTGTAGGGACCCATGTGTATCAGATACCTGCACGCAGTGCATGGGGCAGTGTGGCTTGATCAATTCATACACAAAATTCTGATGTTTTTTTATGCAGCCGAGAGGCACTAGTATCAGCCATAGGTGTGAGGTGCAGTGCTCTTTTTCTTCCCTGAACCGTATTTTGTTTCTCTATTTTCTCAGTGTTTTTGCACTCCTCCTGGAAGACCCACATGACCACAATTAGCAGGAGACACCTGAGTGCATGTGCTTTTATCCCTCCTGTTTGTCCCATTCTATCTACAGTAGCAATGGTGAGCGCAATACCTTATCCAGACTTGTGCTGTTTGGGGACAGCTTCCTCTGCCGGCGGCGCTGGCTGGGAGTTTTTTGGGGGGGCATTTTGGGTCTGGTCCTGTGGCATGGGGGTTGCAGGGCCATTCCATGGACCCTCTTCCCTGCCCATGCACGCCTGCGGGGGTGGTGGTCACTGACCGGCACAGTGTGGACTTAGTGTAGGGACCCATGTGTATCAGATACCTGCACGCGGTACATGGGGCAGTGTGGTTTGATCAATTCATACACAAAATTCTGATGTTTTTTATGCAGCCGAGAGGCACTAGTGTCAGCCATAGGTGTGAGGTGCAGTGCTCTTTTTCTTCCCTGAACCTTATATTTATAAGGACACTGCAACAGTGACCTCTGCTGGTTGGAATCATGATTGTGCTTTGAAATAAATAATTAACACCAGTGTTTCTCAACCTGTGGCCCTTAATTTTGTAGTACTACAACTGTCATCATGCCCTAAGAGCTCAACACTACCGATGTATGGTAGGAGTTGTAGTCGTACAACAGGTAGAGAGCCTTGCTATGTAAATATAAGTAATATAAGTAAATAAATATATGTAAATATAGGCAATGTCCATACATTTTGTAAGACATTCTCTCACAATCAAGAATAAAAAAGGCAAAGATATATTTTATTATTATTTTATAATGTATGTTTCCATTGCCAAACATGTTCAGGGATTCGTCACTGGAGGGAGCTCATGTCATACGTAAAAAAGTAAAAATCGAAAGCAATCACAAGTGAAATATGGAGCTTTCAGCAGTTCAAGGTTAAACCACAACCACTATGTCCAATATTTAAGTGTGGTGGATTATTGCAAAATAAAAAAAGAACATTTTCTACCCATTTAATCATGCAAGCACAAATTAAATTTAACATGACCATCATTTTTCTTTTTATATGCTCCAGCTCATCAGGGGAAAACACCACACTGAACTCTTCAGTTATAGTCTATGGCAGCAGCAGCATGTGCCCTGGCATGTGTTTTTATCACTGGGTGATAAATAGCTGCAATTCATGCAGGATACACTTACTTATTAAAGGGGTTATCCAGCGCTGCAAAATCATGGCCACTTTTCCCCCTGCTGTTGTCTCCAGTTCAGGTGCGGTTTGCAATTAATCTCCATTTATTCAAAACCCCACCCAAACTGGAGACAACAGTAGGGGGAAAATGGCCATGTTTTTGTAGCGCTGGATAACCCCTTTAACTATTATTATTTTATTATTATTATTTATTTATAAAGCGCCCTTAATTCCAGAGCGCTATACAAGCAATAGGGGTTAACAAACAGGAACATTACATTATATTATACACTTATTAGACCTCAGTCCATGATGACGACCATCGACCAATGACGATCAGTCCACCTAACCAAACCATAATCAGTTACCATACCCACACTCTACTTTAGAACCAAAATTGTTCTTGTATCCCAATAAATCCTTATAATCTGATCTCAGCGGTTGTAGTGTCACAGGTACATTAATGTCATTCTTTATGCTCTGTTTTCAGGTTTCATATAACTCTGGGATAAAAGACAACTTACTTACTTACAGAATCGCCGCCGAATCCGCACAGAGTGAACACGCCGCATTGTTGGTGAAGAACACCGGTTTACAAGCAGAAGTGAGGTCCATTTCTAATTGTTAAAACTAAAGTGTACCTTAACTTTTGGATAACTTTTCAGGATAAGCTGCCATGTTAGTATGTGATTTTTTAGCACTATTTATGGCCATTATGTAATAATATGTGGATTTTGTGTCTAGTTTTCTCCTCTGTAGACTCCATCTCTAATTTATAGTTGTATCTGAGTTAGTGAGTGTAGACTAGTTGCTATGATGTGTCCTGTAGACTGCCCACATATAAAAGGGGATCTTGCTCCCCTTGATACATATATCTCACACTCTTTAACATGGAGAACATTATAGAGCAGTACTAAGAGGGTACACACTGTAGAGTGTGAGCATGTGGCTGCTGTGGGGCCCTTGCAGAGAGGGGGGCCAGTACTTATCAGCTGTTAGATGTCCTGCAGGACATGGTGTATTCTATCCAGCCTGGCACAGTGCACTCTGCTGCCACCTCTGTCTGTGACAGGTACTGTCCAGAGCAGAAGAGGTTTTCTATGGGATTTTCTACTGCCCTGGACAGTTCCTGTCAGGTACAGAGGTGGCAGCAGAGAGGACTGTGTCAGACTGGAAAGAATACACCACTTCCTGCAGGACATACAACAGCTGATAAGTACTGAAAGGCCTAAATAAAAGTAAATAACAAATTTAAATGACTTTCTGAAACCAGTTGATTTGAAAAGAAAACAATTTCACCGGAGTACCCCTTTAAGCAAATGAATAGGAGTAGTTTTTATGAGACTACAGTATTGATACAGAACTGTAGCATTATCACATTATGCCTATTTTTCACATGGCAGTGGGCAGATTCTATGTGTACAGTGTGTACAGAATATGAACAAGGATTACACCCAAGATGTTAGATGGTGGGAACTACTGCTTATAATAAGGTGCAATTTCCAGCAATAGAAAATCTACCTGACCTTGTCCTAGTCACAGAGCAATGCTCCTTCTACCATGTCAAGTGACTTTGGTGTTTCAGCCATGCTTTCCTGATGAAACGTGCAAGTCCTAGTGTAATGTTCCCTCAAAATATACCCAATGGAAGCAAAAGTTACTTTACAGTAATGTGCCAATAAAGTCCGCAATGTATACAATAAACATAACTATTTCTAGATCAAGGCCAAAACAACATCATTCTGGCTTCTGAGTGTTGTAAGTCAGAGTTTATGGTCATTTTTATATGGAATTGCACAGAAGATGTATACTAGGCATTACACATTGTTTTTATGGGAGTCTAGAGGTATATCTCATTTACATATATGATGTGTATACCTTTATGTATGGATATTACAACAGATACGTATGCATTAAAACTCTCGCAATGTAAGACTAGAGTATTTTAACCTATTAGATGCTGTATCTGTTTGCCATGTGCCATCATTTGACGTGCAGGAGTGTGTATCTGTGACATAGTGGTAGCAGTTGTACATTAGATGGAACCAGTATTATAAGGGACACATAGACGATGGGGGAGCTGCTTCCGATTTTGTATTGGAGCCCAGGAGCTTTAAAGGGAGCCTGTCACCCGAGAAAAGAGGGAAGAGCCCGCCCGACTTCCCGGTGGAGTCCCGGATACTTACCTCATCCTGCAAGTCCCGCTCCAGAAGCCGGCCCCTCTGTACAGAAATTGCCTAATCTCTTCTCATTTACATATCACACACGCAGACCATTGGGCAGCAATTTCTCCGCGGCGTGACCGCCTTCTGAAGCGGGACTTGCAAGTAGAGGTAAGTATCTGGGGCGTCACCGGGGGGGTCAGGTAGGCTCTTCCCTCTCTTCTCGGGTGACAGGTTCCCTTTAAATGGGCACTGTCACTAAGGAGACATAGATACGTGTTAAAAGTTTTGATTGACAGACCAATCCAACTGATCACAAGAGAGAGCTAGGAAAAGTGCCCACCAAGGGGGGATTTATGAAGACTGGCATACTCACCGGCCCTGTCCTCTTTTCCCCAGCTGAATTCACTATATTGCCTCATGTTCTATGTGCAGGTCTCTGAGAGTTCCTACTTTAACAGTGGCGCAGTATATTAAACATGTATGAGATGTGCAGCCTTTTAATTGTTCTCCAGACTTATAAATATAGAGTTAATGCTTACCTTACGTATGCTGTTGGTGTTAATTCTGCAGCTCCAGATGTCTGGTTAGTGTCCCAAGATTCAAGCACTTTCCTCGCTCCCGGAATCATATTGATACATGATGCCGAGCGGGGAAAGAGCCCAATACAGGGCTTCCCTGTCCAAAGGTTCCAAAGTTTACGGAACAAGGGAATAAGCCCCTAGATCAGTTAGTTTACTCAGCTGCAGCAGTGCACAGGGGCGTGTACAGGGGTGTGTACAGGGGCGTGCAAGACCTCTGACCAATAAGCATTCATCTTCACTGGACCAGTTTGTGCAGAGAAGAGGAACAACTGACATCAAGTGGTCTCTTTTTTTGCTTTTACGAAGACCAAATGGCCTTGGTCCTGGAGCCTCGGCTGCAGTTTTCCAGTAAGTGAGACACCTAGTGGCTGATTTTATAGCATTTTATTTCATATAGAAATGACATGAATTGCAAATATGTAGTATATCACCCCCCCCCCCCCCCGCCTCTGATTTACCATTATTTATTGGTAATGGCAATGCCCATGTAAGTTACATCTCTGTTAAAAAGCTTTGGAAAATCCAGACTGTATAAATGTTTACATAGCATTAAAAATCCTCACATGTCCAGCAACCCTACAAATCGATTCCATCTGGCTGCTCTTTCTCTTTATTATTTAATACTCGCCGAAATTTACAAATAATTCACAAATAACCATAGGAAACTCTAGATATCTGAAAAACTCTCTTACATTTGGACTGTAGATGTAATTTAATTGTTTTTGGATCCGGATATAATCCCTGTATCCTCTGTTGTATAAGTTATTAGGTGTCAGACAGGGGAATTAAATCCTCAGCAATCATTCTTGATCGGCAGGTGGAGTATCCCTTCTCTGCTGAGTGTTCTGTTCTCACTGTCTAAGCAAAAAAAAAAAAACTTTCCTGGAAAATTTTTGTAGATGTTGGCAGGTTGTACACAATAGGGAATGGAAAGTAAAATATAAATGATCAATGATATTTTCTTAAATACATGTTTACGTTATATGGGGAAATATTTAGGCCAAAATACGGCAGTTTTTTTTATAAAAACAAGCATTATCACGCTTTTACCGACTGTTAGGAGAAATCTTACCCTAATAGATGGCATTGGGAAAGGAATTCTTTGTGTGATTTACTATTATGTTTGGCACGTGCCGCTCTACTTGTTACCAGTAGTAGCAGCAAATACTTTCCATTACTGTATATGACGTATCGTACATAAAGACATGCTCCATGCTGAACACAATCCATGTTTAATGGTTATGGCCCGAAGAAGGATGGAAAAAGTTGATAAATTTACAGAACAAGATAGAATTACTGTGTCATACAATGGCCTTCTAGGCATAACATTGTATAAACGTCTCACCTGGAATGCCCCTTTAAAATTGTGATTGCCAATCTGTAGTTCACCAGATGCCAGTTCTGGCCATACTACAAAATCCAGCATGTGCGGATAGCCTACAGCTGTATGGGTTTGTTGGGAGTTGTAGTGCAACAGCTGGAGAGCCACTTAAGGTTCCCTGCTAAAAGTAACCTAAGAGGTGAAATCTAAGAGAAACCTGTTGTAAGTAATGCAATGTCTGAATGATGACAAGTAGAGATGTCCTTCACCAAGACGTTTTCTGATTCTGGTCCTGGGTCAGCGTTTTACTAGTGATCAGTTATGTGTTTGCATCATATGTGTGATCAGCCATTGTTATAAGCTTCTTTTACATTTCAGGTTTCCGACCTTAAGAAACGGCTGGCAGCTAAAGATGTCTACCTGCAAGAAAGCAAAGAGGAATTAGAAAAATACAAAGAGAGGTGTGCCCGCCAGCTGTCCCAGATGCAGGCCCTCAAAGAACACATCAAGGAATTGGACCATTCAACTGGTGATAAGGCAGAAATCAACGCCGAGATACACTCTGTCCGTAGAGAGAACAAAGAGTTGAATGACAGGGTTAAAGAACTGGAGAACCGACTAAGGTTAGTGGACGTGAATTGACCTCTACTTTTAGTACTTTAGGAGTAATTTATACATGATTGGGTAAAGAGGTACAAAATATGGGATTTTTATTGCAACATTATGGCTGGTGTATGCCAGGGAGAATACAAGAATCTGTGCTACCTCCCTGACGTACACCAGGGGCGCAACATTGATAAATCTCCTTCATTTATTTCCTGTGTAGACAGTGGAGTATGTGCTTTATGTCAGAGCCACAATGAATGGAAGAAATATGTCCATAGACTAGGGCCCTATTACACCAAGCAATTATTGGCCATATTTGGCCAATTATCGTCCTTTACGTACGATAATCGCTTGGTGTAGTAACTTCTGTTAAAAGGCAACGATCAGCCGACATACACAATGTCAGCTGATCTTTGTCTTTTAACATGTTGAAAAGAACTACAACGATAGCAAAGGTGGCAGCAGACTGTTGCTATCTTTTATGGATCTAAAGATCGTCCGGGGAGCCCCTCCCACCCCGCTCCTACCTGCTTGCTGTCGGCAGGTGTAATAGCGCCGGCAGTGAGCGGGGAACTGTGTATAATGTCACTAAAGTGTGTATATATGTCACTCTCCTGCCTTATCTAAGCCTCCAGCAGTGTATATACTGTACATGTCATCTGTCAGCATATCCAATATTATTGCACTGTGATAATACCAGATGCTGCTGCTGACATGACTCTGCTACAGAAAACAGGAAATAGCAGGCTGTATGCTTTGTCAGCCAATGTGAAAATTGGCAAAGTTAGGATTTTTATTTATGAACAGCAATAAAAATATAAGTACTGTATATTACTGTATATTATATTACTGTATATTAATATGCAGAATACATCTGATCGAAAGAGAAAAAGCTGAGCAGAAAAGCAGCGGCCTGGGGAAAAGACTACATGAGAGTATTGAGAGGTTGTCCTCCTGTCTGAATATAAACGTTGAGGAGCATGAGGATCCCCTAAATGCTCTGGTGTCAAAGGTGAGGTCGACCCCTGTGGCTGAGATAACATTACGCTATTGCATCTTATAGTCCGTGTCGGACTGGCCCACCAGAGAACCCGGAGGATCCTCCGGTGGGCCCCCAGCTTTAGAACCTGCACTAACACTGCCTGACAAGTCATTTCTCACTGGTTCTTAATTGGTGGGCCCCCAGGATCATTTCCTCTGGTTGTCCCCCATATACCCCAGTCCGACTCTGTCACTTTGTTAGGCTGAATAAACTTGGCACTGTTTGTAGAAGCTGACATTTTCTTTGTCCCACACTGGCTAAAAACTATAAATCAAAACAAAAAAGAAGGATCCTCCAAGGGATCACAAAAAATACAGGACAATCAAATATAAATTATAATCTTTATTTGAATAATTCATATATTAAATAAAATTCATTAAAATATAAAGGAAGTGAAACCTTCCTTCCTTTATATTTTAATGAATTTTATTTAATATATGAATTATTCAAATAAAGATTATAATAATATTTATATTTGATTGCCCTGCATTTTTTGTGATCCCTTGGAGGATCCTTCTTTTTTGTTTTGATTTGTATCTTTTGGTGCGTTGAGGACTATATATTTTGGGCATTCTTTTTGATTTCTGGCTAAAAACTATACAAAAACTTAAATACTCATCTGCAAAGTTTTTGCTTTACTAGTGCGGTAGCGATTTTAGGTTATTTGTTCATATGAGTTTTTTTCAGAGTTCTCTTTGTTGCCGTTAGAAGCGGGAAAACACTTCAGCTTCACTTTGCTGTCAGACATATGACCTTACAGATTGTTTTTTGTCTCAGCTCCCATAATAGATTACACATAGTAACAGGCGAGTAGCAGAAGTTAGATTTTAGCCTTAAAGGGGTTATCCAGGCTTAGAAAAACATGGTCTCTTTCTTCCAGAGACAGCACCACTCTTGTCCTCAGTTTGTGTGTAGGTTTTGCATCTCGATTCCCTTAAAGGGGTTATTCAGCGCTACAAAAACATTGCCACTTTTTTCCCACTCTTGTCTCCAGGTCAGGTGTGGTTTACAATTAAGCTCCATTTAAGCCCATATTGCACAGACATTTATCAGCCGTATTCGGCTGATATCGGCTGTTACGGCTGATAATTGTCCTGTTAAATAGAAGGCAAGGATCAGCCGACATCGTTGCGTTGTTTGTCTTTCAAACATCTTGAAAAACAAACGACTGATACAGCAACGATTTGCTGCCGTCGCTCAGTGGAATAGGAGCAGAGGCAGCAGACTGCTGCTGTATGCTATGGGCTGCCCGGACGATCTAGCCATCACCCGGGCAGCCTCCCTGCACCTTCCCGCAGGCCCCCCCCCCAGACTCACCAGCTCGCTGCTGAGTGGACAAGAGTGGTGGAAAAGTGGCCATGTTTTTGTAGCACTGGATAACCCCTTTAAAGTGAATAGAGCTGAATTGTAATATCACGCACAACCTGAGGACAAGGGTGGTGCTATTCCTGCTGGGAAGTAGCTGTTTTTTTTTCTAATGCTGGATTATACCTTTAAAGGGGTATTTCAGCCAGTACCCTTATTACAGGATATAGGTGCAGGATCGCGGGATTCAACTGCTGGGACCTCCCTGTGATTGTAAGAACAGGGTTCAGAGCCTGGCAGAATGATGTTGCTGCTGTGTGTGCACAACCCCTCCATTTATTATAGAAGCTTCTGGAGGACCCCACACGACTGCTACGCCATTCTGCCAGGAGACTTAGGACCCCACTCTTAAGATCGCAGTGGGTCCCAGGATAAGTGTTTTTGGCTATAACACCCCTTTGATATGGCCACATACTTTGGATAGCTGTCAGCCAACTAATTGTTTGCCCCACAACATGCTGAGACCCCCACTGTTTTGGGGATCGAGCTGGGATAGGTGCGCAGTAGCGCATTTCCCTCCACTGCTTGGAACGATGTCCGTCTAGGCAGATCCATTATATTTCTATAACAAATAATTTAATTTTTATATAATTTTCTAAGGCTAGGCCATTAATGTGTATTGTTTGAAAACTCTCTCAATCATCTTCCGTAATTTTTCCCTATTTTGATCTAGGCCGAGAAATTGGTGAGGGAATATAAACTGCACAAGTCCAGAATGACAAGTCTTGAAGATGCCTTGGCAAGCCAACAAGTGGAGTGTAAAGCCAGTCGGGACACCATTGTAAAGCTGGTGGCGGAGGCAGAAAAACATAAAAAAGCAGTGTCTGACTTTCCTGCAGAACTTCAATCTCTGAAGAGGGTGAGATGGGAAGAAGTGTTTGTCCCCCTTAAAGACCCAAGAAAACAATAGTCAAAACAACTTTGGAACACAAAGCGCTTAGAGCTCCGTCTTTGTTTTCCTGTTGAATGACACTGAGGGTCTTTATAACCCGAGGTTGTGCCTTATATTGTCCGCCGTGGTTGTCAGAGATAATTCATCAATTTTACTGTTTTTTTTCCTACATTTTAACAGGTCACTTCATGTCATGTCTATTGCTTTGTAGCTAAAACTACAATTGTGACCTGTATTGTCATGAGATAGGTCACTCTTTCAATCTTGCTTTGTATCTGTTACTTTTTATCTAGTGGGGAAAAAAACAGGAGATGTTATGCACAGTTATTGAAAATCAGAAAGTTTTATTTATCTGTCTATCTATGTATCTATCTATGGTATACTTATCATACAGGAGTGGCACACAACTGCAATGGTGGGAGTGGGGCCTGGCATTGCAGATAAATTAAAGGGGTATTCCACTCAAACATAACTTTTGATATGTTTCTGCTCATGGTGAGACTAACAATTCCTTCCATACTTGTTATTATCTATTCAGTCTTCTTCCCCCATTTCTGAGCTGCTGCTGCTTTCTGCTGAAAACACAAATAACCGTGTATGAGCCTTTCTCTCTGTCTCATCTCCTCCCTTCTGAGACAGCCAATGTAAACAAGTCCCTGGCTGACGTTATCTTCAACGTTGTAGCTTTTTTGTAATGCTGGGAGGGTTACCCAAAGGTCAAGTTGCTGATGAACTCACTGTGATTAACCTTTCCAGCATTACAAAGAAGCTACAATGTTGCAGATACAGTCTGACGGGGATTTGTTTACATCAGCTGTCTCAGAAGGGAGGGGGGAGGAGGGGGAGACAGAGAGAAAAGCTTACATACAGATTTTTGTATCTTCAGCAGAAAGCACCAGAACTGGGGGAAGGAGACTGAATAGATAATAACGAGTATGGAAGCGATTGTTAATCTCACCATCGGCAGCAACATATGAACATGTATGCTTGAGTGGAATATCCCTTTAATGCTATTTAATCAGATAGATATACAGTCAGCTCCCCCTAGTGGTGGCTGTATGCAGCCTCAATTACATGATTTAGTAAATCAAATAACAGCTCTCCCAACACAGATATTTTAGAAAACTAGTCAATGGGTAACCACATCATTTTGTTAGAATTTGATTAACATGATCATACAGCCATTCAATTCCAATTTTTCAGATTTTATGCGAATACCTTCCTAAAGTGGGCATTTGGGGGCCTTTTTGGAAATACTCAGGTGGTGGGTCTAACATTTTGGTGATTGAAATGATGGCAAGTAGCAATATAATTGGTGGAGGTTCAATGTCTGGAATCCTTGCTAATTCTAAAAACAAGTGAATGGGGCTGTGTTAGGGCCTGTTCACATGATGTATTAAATGGTACCTGTCACAATGTTTTAACCCCAGATCTGCGTGCAGTTGCAACTGATGCCAGAAAAACCCAGGGTCCTGGCAATCTGGAGATAGAACAATCATGATAAGAACCTTTTAAATTCCATCACAAAAGCTGAATTTCACATTTGAAATCTGTACAGGTTTATATGGAATTTCATGTGGATTCACATGCAGATTAATTTATAATAGGCTGCAGTGTTTTCATGCCAACCAGACATGGGACCTTATATTGCTGATAAATTCACAATGCATTGATGAACAAAGAAAGCGCACAGATTTCTATGCGCACTCCTACTGATTTAGTTGCAGAAATTGATGCGGATTCCACATACAGATCAGTGTGTATTTTAGTTGTGTGAATGTTCACTAACTTTTTTTCCTTGTTAAAAATCTGTGGCATTGTTTTTAAAAACGGTGTGGGTTTTTCAGTGTTATATAGACATTACCACTGAAGTCAGTAGGAGATGTTCATGTACAAAAGCACTGATTTGACCAGGGAAATCAGTGTGGATTTCCCATCCCAATCAACACAAATTTTAGCCATGTGAACATGCCTTAAAGTTACTAGTAGAGATGAGTTGATTTATAGTAATAATAATATATAATGTAGTGACGCACATTGTTATTTCTGCAAATCGCTCATTCTTCTCTTTCCAAAGTTGACTTAAAACTGAATCTCAGAGCTCAGTGCCCCCATTCAGTAGAAATGGAGAAGCTGATATTGAGGAACATCAGTAAAAGCAAAGTATATCTAGCTCCTCTTCTGTCTGTCTTTAGTAAAGCTTCTGCACAGTCTATCTCATCATACATGGTATAGGATAAAGTTACTCTATTTCTATTGGTATTCCAACTTACTTTATATAATATTTGCTATATAACAGTGCCCCTTTTTCTCCTGTTTGTGAGTAGGAGAGAGATGAGGCTCTTCTAGCCAAGAAGAACGTTGAGAGAGAAAAGGAGATTCTGCAAGAGAAGCTGAAGGACAACCATAAGGAATGGGGCAGTTTGCATCAGGAGCTAATGGAAAAAGAGAAGAAAGCAAATGATCTGGAGAGGACTCTGCGTACCTCAGATTACGAGGCAAAAGCATCTCACAGCCTTCACCAAAGCTTTGTAAGTCAGCTGGCAACGATCCTGAGCAATGGATTTACAACTGTACCTAGAACAGAGGAAGCTGTGAAGGAGAGAATCCAAGAACTCTGCAGCAGTGAACAAACTTGGAAATCTGTAAGTGATAGCCATAAATCTGCACTTTATTTATCTGTCACATGCTAATACATAGTTGCCAACATTTTATTTTTTTTCCAGGGACACTTTGGCTTTGATATCGAGCAAAGTGGCTTCTTGTGTGTGTGGGGTGTCTTATTGCGGGTGTTGTTTGAGGGGTGTGTGTCTGGTCACCAATGTTTTTTTCCAAAATTCTTCCTATATTGTCCTTAGTATCAGATCCTCTCAACATATTACTACCACCACTATCAGACCGCCAGCATATTACAGACCCAAGAACCAGACTCCCAGCATATTACACACCCCAGTGTCAGGTCCTAAGTATATTACACACACTAGTATCAGGCCCCCAACATATTACAGACCCCGATATCAGACCCACATTATTAGGACCCCAACATATTACAGATCTCAATATCAGACCCCCAGTATCAGGCCCCAACATATTACAGTCCCCAGTACCAGAGCCTCAGAATATTACACACCCAGTATCAGGCCCCTAACTTATTGGACACCACAGTATCGGGCCCCCAATATATTACAGACTCTAGTATCAGGCCCCCAAGTATATTATAGGCCCCAGTATCAGGCGTCCAGCATATAACACACCCCAGTATCGGATTCCTTGCATATTATAGACCCTAGTATAAGTAACCTCCCATCTGTACCCTAATATAGTGGATAAGGCCACCATAGAAGATAACACCCGTCTGTGTCCTGTAGTTAACCTCCTTAATAGGTAGTCACCATCCTCTGTAGACTCCTCTGTAGACATCCCTCTGTAAGCCGCCCCCATCATGTTAGGCATCTCCCCTGTCAGTAAACCCTCCTTTCACTGCCTCCTGACCATGTAGGCATCCCCTATTTGTAATTTTAAAAAATAAAGCCATACTTACCTGCTTGTAGTGCTCCTCAGGCCACTCTCTGCTCTGCACGAGTGACGTCACTTATGCACCAGAGAGAGGAAAGAGCACCCTGATGTGGCTGGAGGCTGAATACTGCCTGCAGCCACAAACGGTACCGTCAGAGGGGAGCCAATGCAGGGCTCCAGACTAAAAAATTTACCTAGGAGCCATTGGCTCCTAACCTGAAAAATTTAGGCGCCAAATAGAATATTTGGTAGATGAAGTGTCGGATCCTCGGGGTAGGCGGGGACCACAAGAGCCAGAATGACGGCGCTTCACGGCTTCAGGTTTAATGAAGTAAAACAATGAATTTTAACGGTCTCATAAACAACTCGTTTCGAGGCATAAATTGCCCCTTTGTCAAGTAGGAGAGACATGATGAATTTTAATGGTCTCATAAACAATGCGTTTCGAGGCATAAATTGCCCCTTTGTCAAGTAGGAGAGACCTGAAGCCGTGAAGCGCCGTCATTCTGGCTCCTGTGGTCCCCGCCTACCCCGAGGATCCGACACTTCATCTACCATTCTCCATTCCCTGATCTCCTGGCTTGGGATCTCGGCATCTACCCTTGGAGCCTGGCTGCTACGGCTACTACCTCTCTCTTCACTGATAGTGCATACAGGTGTTGTGTTCTTAGCACAACACCATCAGGTGAGCAGTTTTATTATCAGCTTGTTCGACCTACAATCTGTTGTTTACGTTATCACCCTATGGCGCCCTTTCCACTTTTTTAGCCCTACTCAAATAGAATATTTGGTCGCCAACATTTTAAAACATGTAAAATTAATGTTATGTTAAATGGGACTTACTGTGTGCAGAGGCCACGGCAGCATCCTCCTCCTTTAGATCCTTTCTTTTCTTAGTTTGAAAACGTTCAACATGGAAACTTGCAACTTGACAACCATATACCCCCCTGCTGCCGGTGTGTTCCCCTTAGCCAGCTGCCATCTTACCGGCAATGATCTACTATATATATATATATATAGCCCCCGGCAGCCGATGACATATAGCCCCTGTGGCAATGTATATGGGAAGTGGTACTGTGCAGTGTATACATACACACACACTGAGGGAAGTGGTACTGTGCAGTGTATATACATACAGACACTGAGGGAAGTGGTACTGTGCAGTGTATATACATACAGACACTGAGGGAAGTGGTACTGTGCAGTGTATATACATACAGACACTGAGGGAAGTGGTACTGTGCAGTGTATATACATACAGACACTGAGGGAAGTGGTACTGTGCAGTCTATACATACAGACACTGAGGGAAGTGGTACTGTGCAGTGTATACATACAGACACTGAGGGAAGTGGTACTGTGACTATACATACAGACACTGAGGGAAGTGGTACTTTGCAGTCTATATATACAGACACTGAGGGAAGTGGTACTGTGCAGTCTATACATACAGACACTGAGGGAAGAGGTACTGTGCAGTGTATATACATACAGACACTGAGGGAAGTGGTACTGTGCAGTGTATATACATACAGACACTGAGGGAAGTGGTACTGTGCAGTGTATATACATACAGACACTGAGGGAAGTGGTACTGTGCAGTGTATATACATACAGACACTGAGGGAAGTGGTACTGTGACTATACATACAGACACTGAGGGAAGTGGTACTGTGCAGTGTATATACATACAGACACTGAGAGAAGTGGTACTGTGCAGTCTATATATACAGACACTGAGGGAAGTGGTACTGTGCAGTCTATACATACACACTGAGGGAAGTGGTACTGTGACTATACATACAGACACTGAGGGAAGTGGTACTGTGCAGTGTATATACATACATACACTGAGGGAAGTGGTACTGTGCAGTCTATATATACAGACACTGAGGGAAGTGGTACTGTGCAGTCTATATATACACACTGAGGGAAGTGGTACTGTGCAGTCTATACATACCCCCCCCCTCGCACCCCACACACACTGACTACCGCACCTGGCCGCCATCACAACAGACACACTACCAATCCCCCGCCCAGGCCGCGGTCCCCCCACACACATTACTGGCCGTCCGCCACCCCTGCCGTCCCTCCGGTTGTACTCACCCACTATCTAAGCTTGGTGCCGCTGGGGTGAACTTGAAGAACCGCGGCGCCGGGTGAGGAGAGGCGGGAGAGAGGCGCTGGAGGAGTGTGGCGCCTCTGCTGCCGTCCGTCCAATGAATGACGGACGTGCTGGATGACGTCACTGGAGAAGCGTGTCCCCGCACACGTCATCCAGCACGTCCGTCATTCATTGTACGGACGGCCGCAGAGGCGCCACGTGATTCGGCGCAGCGTGCGGAAGTCCTTAAAGAGACAGCGCGCCCCCGGGGCCAGTCGCAAATGGCACCCAGATTAATAAATCTGGGCGCCATTTGCAAGATGTCAGTCGCATTGGCGACCATTTTGGTCGCCGTCTGGAGCCCTGCAATAGTTCCTCCTTCAGTCAGTTCATTATTTACTTATTAGCACTTACGGTTAAACGTGTGATGGACGGGGCTTACAGGTGCGCCCACCGGGTGGCACTTTCCGACGGCCTGGGGGCATGGGTTCCTGGGACATACTCGAGAAATTATGTTGAAGGGACTGTGCCTTAAGAAATCAGAACAGACCCGGCATAACCGGTACTGTTGTCAACTATGCTAGAAATCTTAAAGGGATGGCCTAGAGCAGTAGCGAAATTTGATGGGGGCAGGGGGGGCGGCCGCCCCCGGGCCCACTCTGGCAGGGGCCCACTGTGATTTTTGACGCCGCTGCCCGCCGCCACCCGCCATCGCCCGCCATTGGATGGGTGAGTGCAGCCACAGCCTCCTCCCTCCCCCCTCCCGCCGCCATCTTAACCTGATCAGGTGCACTGAGGTTGCGTACGGCCTCAGCGCACCGCTGCGGGTACGTGCGCCACCCTGGCCCGCCCACCTATCAATCACCTCTGGTGCCACGCTGTTCCGTCTCCCGCGCTTGCACCAGGTCAGTGCCGGACGGCCGCCTATGACTGCTGCTGCTGCCGCCCCCATTATAATGTGACGCCGATGCCCGCCGCCGCCCGCCATCACCTGCCATCGGGTGGGTGAGTGCAGTGAGTGAACTGAGGTTGTGTACGGCCTCAGCGCACCGCTGCTGGTACGTGCATCGCCCTGGCCCGCCCACCTGCCAATCACCTCTGGCGCCGCGCTGTTCCGTCTCCCGCGCTCGCACCAGGTCAGTGCCGGACGGCCGCCTATGACTGCTGCTGCTGCACACAGGGAAAGACAACCAAGCTGGTAAAGATAAAGACAGGGGTGGTGTTTTTTTCTAGAAGAGAGCAATCATGTTTTTCTTATCCTGAAGAACCTCTTTCATTTTATGTGTCTATATATGTAAATGTAGAAGCCTCTAACCCTGCTCTTAATCTTAATTCACTATGAGTAATGGAGCAGAATATACCCTTTATTATTTAGAAAGCATTGTTGTCAAGTGAGGTTCCCTTTGGGTAACATAATCGGTTGGGGGCCCACTCAGACTTGCTCGCCCCCCCCCTAGGCTGAACCCCTAGCTACGCCCCTGGCCTAGAGCAAAGCAGACTTCAGCATAAAAGGTCTGTCCACATTCGGATACGTTTATCAATCCCTTCTACATTACACCTTGCAGATGTCATCAAACATTTAGTTATTTCTTTCTTACTAACATAATACATGGTGACAGGCACAGAATGTACTAATTCATAAACAAAATCCATTCCATGTTCAGTATCCTCATCTCTTCCTCAGACTGGACAGAGGCTGGAAAAGCATCTCTTTCTTTCAAGGACTTGTCCTTCATTGCATAGACACTAACTAAATTGAATGGGCACAGTGTAATACCTCATTTTGCCTGGGGTGGCACTGTAGTAAAAGTGAACACCTTCAACAAGGTTTCCCTAAAGATCACAATGTTGTTAATATTGTGTTTTATTAATAAAATACTAACATATTATTCAGTGCATTGCATGACTGCAGTGATAGAGTTGATTAAAATACTGCAGTGAGAAAACTTGATTACAATTCATCATACTAAATAATGTATGCACCTCTTATGCAAACCTGTGTGTCTTCCTCATAACTCCAGATATTCCTGTGTGTAGTCTGACCATAATGCGTTGCTATTTATAAAGCGCCCTTAATTCCAGATTGCTATACAAGTGATAGGGGGTGACAAACAGGAACATTACAAGATCAAAAACACATTACATGAAGGTAGATGGCAGACCGGTACATGGGGGAAGAGGACCGTGCCCACAAGGGCTTACAATCTAAGAGGTAGCCTACAGACAGTAGAAGAGGGGTAAGATGAGATAATAGCACCAGGACTCATCATTAAGGGGGCATTCACACGATCTCTGCAATCTGTCCATAGCACGGACGATGTCCTGCTGAGTGAACCTCGGAGCTCCCTGCATCATGATTAATTATGATGGATGTCGTTGAGCTCCGAGGGCCACTCCGCAGGACACCGTCCGTGCTACAGACAGATTGCAGAGATCCCGTGAATGTCCCCTAAAACATGGAGGAGATAACCAATATCTTAGCATCATTTGTGTATCTATAGCAATATCTGAACTGACACTTTTTATACACATAGACCTGTGAAGATCTGAAGCAGAGGATTGCCAAGCTCAGTCAACAAACTGAGAAACAACTGGATCTGTATCATGAGGCAATGGCCAAGTCTTATAAAGCAGAAGAACTACTGCAAGAACAGCAGGATTCCATGAAACATTTGAAGGGCAAGCTTGCCTCAGAGGAGATGATCAAAGATGGCTTCAACATGGAGAAGAAAAGGGTATGTACGGTACACACATAACACATCTACATGCCCTTTGAGATTCTCCTGTTCATTATCAATTGTTTGTGGTACACTACTGCTGTGGCTAAAATACAGACAAAAACAGAAAAATGCAACAGCAGCCTGCTTGGGGGTATGTATGATAAGTCCTAGCACTTGCAGGTTGCTGTTGCATTTTTCTGGTTTTGTCTGTATAATAGTAACAGCACCTTCACCTGAATAGTGTGAATAGTGGGATTTAGGTGCTGACCATTTACATTATTTTGTTTTATGTGGGGGTGTTGGTTAGCACTCCTTCTATCTCCTGTGGGTGTTTAAAGAGACTAGTTGGATCCTGCCTTCCCATTTTTGTAGGCTTTGTATTAGCCCAAGCGAAGCCAGTGTCAGTGGAAAACCATCTCTCTAAAGGTCACCTTAACATGGTGAGATGGTACACCCTATTTCATCAGATGGTTTGCTAAGAACCTCATTTTTTTTCAACAAAAATGTTTTAGAGCAGTTTTTCATTTTCAAATATCTACTGTATATCTTGTATACGATGGGGTGAGTATGTAACGGCAAGTCCTAGCACTTGCAGGTTGCTGTTGCACCAAGCCTAAAACTGAGCTGAGCTTCCTATTCTGGTAAGCTATCTATTATCTCTATTAGGCTATGTTCACACTACGTAAAAGTACGGCTGCTGTTGCCATCGGCAACAACGGCCGTACCTTGTGCGGTGTGCAACACTGCCTTATCTGCTATGGGATCCCAGCCGGAGCGTATATACACATAGTAAACGCTCCGACCGGGATCCCATACGGCGCCGCAAAAAACTGACATGTCAGTTTTCTGCGGGCGCAATTCAGTGAATTGTGTCCGCAGAAAGACCTGTCAGTTCACACAATGAAGCGAGTGGCTCCGGCCACAAGCTTCATTGTGTGCTGTGTGAAGTTCTGATGCAGGCGCGCGCTGATGCGCCCGCATCAGAACATTGCGGCCGGAAGGATCATCCGGTACTTAAGTACCGGCCGGAATAATCTTTGCCGAGACCGGAACGGCCGGTCTCTTACGTAGTGGGAACATAGCCTTAGAGTAGGTAATTTAGGGTATTTGAAGATGGCCATTCTAAACCTTATAACTTTTAATTACTTATAGTTAAAAAAAATGTACATTGAAAAATGGCAACCAATAAAATACAATATAAAGTATTATACATAATATAAAGTAAGGCTCTAACCACCCTTATAGCATGTTTACTACTTGTACTTGGTTTATCTTCATGCCCCCCCCCTTAATCACTTTTCAGAAATGGAACAAACTAATTCCTATATCTTCTGGGTGAAGTTCTTGCCATCTCTTTACAAAATGGTTTAAAAACAATTTTTCAAGTCATAGACGGTATCATTTTTCAGGATTAGTTGCTTGGCTGACACCAGCATCAGGATATCTTCTCAAATGCTGGGGATTTTGAGATGGCATAACACTTAAGAAAATAGGTTTTTAGAAACACCTCTCATGAAAGAGGTTAGATAATAATTATACTAGTTATCTGTGCTTTAAATACATCTGAAATGTGTGGTCTGTACCCTGTAATACACTGCTCTGCCTGCACTCTACTATGTGATACTATGTGATTTATTTTCTGGTAAGTTAACTTTATGTAGTTTATACGTTATACTACTTTTGTAGTAAATTGTTCATTTTTAATGTTAGAAAAAAGTGCTTAAAAGCTTTTAAACTTAAAGGAGAAGTCTGGCAAAAAATTTTTGAAATATTGTATTGCCCCCCAAAAGTTATACAAATCACCAATATACACTTATTATGGGAAATGCTTATAAAGTGCTTTTTTCTCTGCACTTACTACTGCATCAAGGCTTTACTTCCTGGATAACATGGTGATGTCATGACCCGACAGCATGGTGATGTCATCCTCTCCAGCAGCCGCAGCCCGCACAGCTCTGGGAGTCGGGTCGTGACATCACCATGTTATCCAGGAAGTGAAGCCTTGATGCAGTAGTAAGTGCAGAGAAAAAAGCACTTTATAAGCATTTCCCATAATAAGTGTATATTGGTGATTTGTATAACTTTTGGGGGCAATACAATACTTTAATAAGAATTTTCGCCAGACTTCTCCTTTAATACACTGTAGTAACTATAGCCACATAATTCCACCATAAAGTGTATATCAAGGTTTAATCTTACTTATAAAGCTATACAAGTGACAAATAATACCACATCCTGACCGCATACTACTATGCTTAATGAATAAATAAAACTGACATGCTCACGGAGGTGAAAGCTCGTAGAACTCCAGTGTTTGCTATAAAAGTCATGAAAAAGGGCCTGTGAGCCCGAAAGGTGTAGGCTATGAGGAGTTCTTGTTTTATGTTTTTACCCATACTGGAAGTTGCATGAATACGGTTTTTATAATTGTATTGGAAAAGCTGGAGTACTTCCTTCCATTTCTTCTCCATCTGGCTTAGACCATCATGATGGTTTCTTCTAGCCATGACTCATCTTTTGCAGAATCTGTCAGACTGAAGACCAGGGTTCTGTTCTTTTCCAACAGCTTCCTCATCATTTTCTCATCCATAGGGTCCCAAATGGTAATAATGCCCGCTTTGGTAGATAGCTGTTTCCTGAATCAAGTAATAATTGCCCTTCCAGTAGGTAGTTGCCTTCTCAGTAGGTATATGGTTGGCACCAGTAGGGATATTATTGCCCTATGGTAGTTAAATGATTGCCCCCAGTAATTAGAGAGTTGGTTCCCTGTAGTTTCAGAATTGCCCCCTAGTATGGTATATGGCTGCCCCAGTATGTAGATAGTTGTCCCCCAGCAAATAGTAGATGGTTTCTCCCCAATAGGTAGGCAGCTGCCCCTCATAAGTAGAGAGTGTCCTCTACTAAATAGAGAAGTGTCCCTTACCAATAAATACATACATACATACATATACTTGCCTGCTCTCTGCTCCAGCCTGCAGTCCCACAAACCATAGAGTAACTAGGAAGCTCCATATAGTTTTGTGTCTATAGTGTTGCTATATTGCACTTGAACTCCTAAGCTAATGATATTGAGCTGACTCTGCTTACTCTGCCCCATTCTGTGTTGCAAAGCTTAAAACGAATTTACCATCAGGTACATCACTGCGTTTTTTTTTTTACGTTAATTAGAATCAATAGAGCTGTGTCACACTGGCGGCCAATGGGTTCACATTATGTAAGAGTAGTACTTCAGAAGTGTATATATCAGGAGTTTTTCACAACATATGCCTCCAACATATACACTGTAAGGCTGGGTTCACACTACGTCTATTTCAGTCAGTATTGTGGTCCTCATATTGCAACCAAAACCAGGAGTGGATTAAAAACACAGAAAGGCTCTGTCCACACAATGTTGAAATTGAGTGGATGGCCGCCATATAACAGTAAATAACGGCCATTATTTCAATATAACATCCGTTGTTTTAAAATAACAGCAAATATTTGTCATTAAATGGCGGCCATCCACTCAATTTCAACATTGTGTGAACAGAGCCTTTCTGTGTATTCAATCCACTCCTGGTTTTGGTTGCAATATGAGGACCACAATACTGACTGAAATATATGTAGTGTGAACCCAGCCTAAAACAGCATAACTCTACAGAATTGTATACTACACAGTATACTTATTGTGGCGGTCCACTTTGTAGGGAATCAAAGTAAACTGTGCTTCTCTATACAAAGGGGCAGTCTTTGCACTGCAGTCTGGTCAATAGGCACCTAACGCTAAATGTTGGAGTATAGTAGTCTGTATATCATATATAGTGAGGTAAACATCCCCCACAATGCACTACACCTAATGTAAATACAGTGAGGCAGTAGGGGCCTGCAGAGAGATGAGAGCTTAAGGGGCACTGAAAAAAAGCTTTGCACTGTAAAAACAAATTAAACAATGTATTTGCAAATTGTATTGTAATATGATATAAACTATATAATGGCGGCCAAAACCGAGATGAGATTTTCATTTGTCTAACATGCAGGCGCATTTCTCAGAAGTACTATTATGTTAACACTTGTATGTTCTCCTCTGTTTTTTCATAGCTCAAGAAGTTCTTATTGCAGCTGGCCGAGAAGATGAATATAAGCCAAGACATTTCATCTGAGAGCCTTGTATCGCAGTACGACATGTTACTGAACAGAGCTGATGAAATCTGTAAGAGGGATAAAGAATTTCTGAGCGAAAATAAAACTCTTATCTACAATCTCCAGAAGAAGGTAATGAGCAGATCTCTAATGCCGGCCATAGACTCCGAGACGTTTCCCTTTTTCCAAATAATTACCCAATATTCTTTCATGATAACCACACTGTCCGAACTAAACTGGTGTGGAAATCTAGTTACCTAACAGGCAGTAGGAATTATTCTCTGTTATCTGCCCTTACTATGAATATTGTCTCGTGGATACTCCGTATGCTACCATATGATGCCATTACCATTCTAATAGAGAATATCTCCATATTCCGTAATTTTTTTATTATCACATAATATTGGAGTTACAATTTGCATGCATAACAGTCTGTGGCCAGGTTCACACTATGTATGACACAGAACATGACATGTGTGTCACAGAACGGCTGGTGTCAGTGAAGTTCATCCTGGTCAGTACTGCAGTACTGGCTAAATGAACTTCATTTCTTTTTAATTGGGCGTGCCCGCATTCCAGTTCACCATAGCCAACATAGCCGCACTTTACATTGTCTGCTCTGTCAGTCTTGTGCAGCTGCTATTCACTGAATAGTGGCCGCACCAAACCGACATGTACGTTTTCAGTGCGGCCACAAGGAATCCCGGATGTAGTGTATACTATGTGTATACACTCCAGCCGGTATTACATAGCAATTAACCCCTTAACAACATGGGGCATACATTTATCCCCCCGCAGCCTGGGCCTTGGTGCTAACAGGCGCAAATGTACGTCCCGCCGGGGTACCAGGCTCCGTAGCGGGTGAGGACCGGCTGCTATCAGCGTACACAATCGTCCGATCTATTAAAATAAACCAATATTATCCTGCACGGTGAAGGGCGTGAACAATAAGTGGTAAAAAATTGCAGAGATTGCTTTTTTTATATTACATTTTATGTTTTAAAAAAAAAGTTATCAATACGTCTGATCTAGAAAAAATTTATACTAATAAAAACTAGTGATAATGGTGCACAAATGATGACCCATACAACCCCGTAGGTGAAAAAATAAAAGCACTATAAGAGTCACAATAGGGCCATTTAAAATATACCTATTTGCAAAAAAAGTTTTACTGCTAATAAAAATAGTAAAACATTAGAAAACCTAGTAAACATGCATACCACTGTGTTCAGACTGACCTATAGAATAAAGGTCAGTAGAATAAACAACCCCCCCCCCCCAAACTTTGCAGAATCGCATTTTTTGACCCAAATTCACCCAATAGATGATATTTTGGGGGTTCCGTCATTCATTTAATGGCAGATTGTAAGACGCCATTACAAAATACAACTGTTCCTGAGTGACAATTGGCACAGGTCCTTAAGGGGTTAAAGCAATCTACAATTTCATTAAATAACATCCGTGGTTGCAAAACTGCAACTACGGTCGTTGTATAATGAAATTATACGTTGTGTGAACTTAGCCTATGTATAGACCCTCATTCAGAAAAAGTTGTGGGCATGCGCGCCTACACTAACATCTTACTTTTTGTCTTTCATTAATTTTTTGGAAACCATTTTGAAGTTCACTCAAGAATAAATCTACATAATATGTTTTTATGTACTGATCTTAAGTTACAGCTAGTTTAATACCCCAGAGCCACATTCATAATTCTGCTTGTTGTCTTTTGAAACAGATGTCAACTTTGCTGTCAGACTCATCCCTAACAGCTCGTCTGAGCTCCTATAATGCAGCAGGACAGTTCATTTCCCCGATATCAGATTACTACACACAACAATTCCTAGAATGTAAATCACAAGAACAATCTGTGCACAAGGAATCATCAAGATTGTTGTTCTAACACCTGCATTTTGTCTACTCTTAAAGTGTCTGTCACTAAAAAAAAAACTTTTGATTTTTCACAGAGACAGTTTTGATCAGTGTTTGTTCACTGATTCTTAGAACAAGCTGGGAGAAGCACTCAGCTAAGCGCTTCTCTCCCTGTCCCACTGCAGGAGACAGATTCTATTATAAGTCAATGAAGCCTTTCTCCTGCTATATAATGGAGACAGGAAACAAGAAATTATATCTAGGACATAGATCTACATAGATCCATCTGAGGCAGCCCTGCTGAACAGTTGATTGTGGGCTGCCAAGCCCATGATTAGGGATTTGTGGCCTATCCTGGGGAAAGCCCGCAAACCATTTTTCTCCATAAAGCTATTTTAACCTCTGGCACTGCCCTATACATCCTGATAGAAGGGCATTACCCCTTCACTGCCCTAGACCACTAATATATTAACACATTGTCTGACTGGACCACCAGAGGACCGGAGTGTCCTCCGGTGGGCCCCCAGCTTTAGAACCTGCACTAACACTGACTGACATGTTGTTTCTTACTGATTCTTCATTGGTAGGCCCCCAGGATCATTTCCTCTGGTGGGCCCAGATACCCCAGTCCGACACTGTATTGACAGCTACTTCTTTGACTTAAATCAGTAGATGTTCTGATCTTAAAGAGAAACTGACAGCACGGATATACATATATCTGTGTTGCCAGTTTCCAATTGCCTATTATGTGTTCCCGCCTCACTTTCCAGCCGCTGCTGTGTCTCCAGGCCATTGCTCCGCCTTCTTCAGGATAATTGACAGCCGGCTCACATTAAAGTCCTCCACAGCCGAAGATGACCTGGCTGTCAGTCATTCGCAAGGAGATGAGACGGTGGCCTGAAGAAGGTACCTAAAGGTAACAATAGGAAGCTTGTGTGATAGGAGCTACCCTGGGCAAGGTTTGCAGCTATATGATGTGGTGCATCCTACCTCTACTTTAGTTTTCACCAGCTCCATCTACTAGTGTCCTGCATACAGCTATGTACCTGATGAAGGTCCTCAAGCCCTTATTTTTTTCTTCTGCACTGACCCAATGATTGCTTCTACGACTAACCAAAGTTATATACTACATCTTTGTAGGTGAATTCCCTAAGGGAGAAACTAGAGTTAAAAAATTCACAAATTGAACAACTAGAAAAGAAAATAAAACAGCACGAAAGAGAAAAAGAGCATCAAACCTTCCTTAGTGCCGAAAATTCTGCAACTATGACAGCCCAAAAATTGCAGAAGAAGGTCGAAAGACTCCAGGGACAGCTCAGTGACATGAAAATTGCTAATCAAAACCTGACGGCTCAGCTTGTTGATATGAACGATCTAAAGGTGAAGGCGCCACTTTGGAAAGTTTCATGCATTGCTTCTTCCTTCTTCTAACTATCATTTAAAAATGTTAACAAAAAGTCTGAAGATATACATAAATATATATATATATATATATATATATATATAAATAATATGGCTTATAAGTGTATTTAAATGTGACCTCATTTAATACAATAACCCCTATGTATAATTGCTGTACTTCTCATCAGAGACTTAGGGCCCTATTCCACCGGACGATTATCGTTTGCATAATCGTTAACGATTAACAATCTCAAACGACCGCTATTGCGAAAGACCTGAAAACGTTCACTGATTTCCATGGAACGATAATTGTTACTTATGATCGTAATTGGTATCGTTTCTCTTCGCTATTTATTCGCTATTGCGTTCGTATCTATTGCGAACGACCGAACGATGTCTTATTCAATGCGAACGATTTGCGAACGTTTTGCGAACAGGCAACGATAAAAATAGGTCCAGGTCTTTATAAAGCGATCAACGATTTCTCGTTCGGTCGTTAATCGTTAACTGCATTTCAACCGAACGATTATCGTTCAGCTTCGAATGATTTAACGATAATCTGAACGATAATCGTCCGGTGGAATAGGGCCCTTAGGCTTAGTACTCGCCATCTCTCCCCCAAGTATATAGAATACATTATGTTGTTGAAATGAACCCAAAAACAATGTTTAAAGGGATATTGCCATCTCAGCTTCTTAACCCCTATCCATAGGATAGAGGATAACAAGCTCATCAGTGGGGATCCAACCACTGGGACCCCCACTGATCCCAATGCAAACAATCATAACATACTAAACTCAATTGCACTGCAATATCTCTGACTATTTACGACTTACTCTCACACTCGCGTATTGCAATTGGCCACAAAGGAGCACCCCACAAACCAGTCCACACCCTGCAAAGGGTTCTATCTTCACTTACTTGGTCTAAGGTTGCCAAATGAGTATAAATCACACCTCAACACAGTCCACACACCACATATTCACACTGTTGCCACTGATTGAATAAGAGCAATAAGGTAAAAAATAAAAGGAGGGGTTCATGAAGGAATTTACTTGCATCTTAAAGGATGGGGGATGTTCAGCTAGGGTAGGTGGATATTCATATGCCTGTCCTTTAAATGACAAAAGTATCATTTATATAAGAGGCAATTTTGTCCCAGTTCATGGAATTGATGAGGGTCCCAGAGGTGAGACCCCCTCCAATCAGCTTGTTATCCCCTAAGCTTTGTATAGGAGATAGCTTCTTCAGAATTACATATCCACGTTGTTAATGATGTAAAAAAAAATAATTCAAAATAACCTCCTGAGCAGGACATAGTTTTTACCAGCAAGTATTTGATGCCACTTAAACTATTGCCAGGTAAGCTTATGTTGAAAGCATAAAACCTGCAATCCCATATACTTTACTTATTACCACCTGATCTACTGTTAATGATTGGAATTATGTTTAAAAGCACTGGCGTACCTACATTAGTGTAATGCAGGCCATAGCAGACAATAAACTACAAAACTTGTCTTGTCCCCAGAAGATTAGTCTGGTATCAAAAATTGGCACTTAGATGAAAGGAGTTGGACCGGTAGAATGAGCTTCTAGATGATCTTAAGTTAGGCCCAGGATCAGACACAATGACAAGCCTGAGAGGTCCAGCAGAATAAATTTTAATTGACTTTGGAACCAATTGCTTTCCACTAGGGAATAATCCTAAATTGGGTTTACATGCACCCAGCAATCCGGAGCCACCCTAGATGGGAATGCTAGACGCAACAAACTGGATATATCACACCTGGAATCCCTGATGCCCCATAGGCACAGTACGAAACCTAAGGATTATGTGGCATAGTTGCCCTCTGCCGTGGTTGGGATAGGTCATAAAATGATGTATGCATGACTTGTTTGCAATGGATGTTTCCACTCCCTCCTTGGGATCAGAGATATTAGGGCCCTATTACACAAAGCGATAATCGATTCGGCCAATTATCGCTCAGTGTATTAGAGACAATGATCAGCCAATTAAAAGATCAGCTGAATGTTTCTTTAGGCCCTGACCTGAAATCATTGGGCATCAAGCACGCATCGCTATGTGTAATAGCGGCCTGTCAACTCAGAGAAGCTAATGATGTCTGTTCAGCCCTTGCTAAATGATTATTTGGCCGTGTAATAGGCCCAGTAAACAAGTGCCGATTGGTGCTTGTTTACAATATTGATTGGGCCTTCATCTGCCCGTGTAATAGTACTTTTAGATTTTACAGACATCAAGTGCAGCCTTTCTATGGCAATTAGACAAGGATGATCCAGACATGCTTTAGGTGATCCAGATATGGTGGCACAGAAGTCATACCAATCTGGAGCTTTGAACCTTTAAAAAAATGTGTTAAAATGCTTCTGTAGACTTAAACTCTAAATATACTCTAAGAAAAGAAAATTAATGAATTCCTTGCCTAATATACAAGTTCAAAATTATACAAATGTATGCACCAGAGACGGCATCTTACACTAAATAATGTCATTTAAATTATGTTTTATTGCAGATACGTATTTCAGATGCTAACGCTCTCTCTTCTCTTTTAAGGAGAAACTCGACCACCAGAAGAAAACCATAGAACTTCTCAGCAAGTCTTTAGAAAAGCTTGAGAAAATTAAGGATAAAGCTGCTAAAAAGGTAGTGAGCTTGAAAACAGAGCTGGACTACAACGAACACGAGACTGTGGGGGAGAAAGTGAGGTGTCAGCAGATGGTGGAAGCAGTCACTAATGAGCTACACACCGCCAAGAGAGCCCTCGAAGAGGTAGCAAGGAGAGAAAAACAGGTACACTTCGTATATTCAAGGGAATCATTAGTATCTTTTTAGCAACTCTTAAAAAACCCTCATTAAATAGTTTTTTGGGGGAGTTGTAACTTGCAGGCACTCGAGAACTTTAAGAGACTTTATACAATACCTAGGAATAAAGAAGGTTTTTGTCCCGTAGATCTTGTGATATGTCTTTTTGGAGGAAGGGGCTTTGCATTTGCCTGTGTAACAAAAAAAACTTTTCTTAACCAGCCCCCAAATTTCAATTAGGAGGTGTTTTAGGGAGGTGGATCGAGTAACTGTGAAAAGTTTTAGAAAAGGTTTAATTATAAAGGTGGTAAATGTAAGGGAGATGATTTTCCCTCCCTCGAAAATGAGCCATACAAAGGCGCCCCGGCTGGCATATGCCGGGAAAGAACTGCATTAAGATGCATTTATCTCTCTTCTTTTCTGCAGCTTGTCGACTTCAGGGAGACCATCACCAGAATGATGGGATTTAATATTAACACCCTGGCTGTTCCCGATTATGAAATCTTCGACCAACTTAAGCGGGTTTTGAGGAGTCACGGACCTATTGATAACACCAAAACGGATAGATCTAAGCTGCCATATGGGTTTCGGACAGGGATGGGTGAACCAGAATACACAGTGCAGCACATGAACCCTAGACACTGACATGATGGCTCACAACAAGTTTCAGTATTAGGATAAGTACTGTAAGTTTTCAGAAATGGGTCATAAGGGGTTATCCTAGAATTATAACTGATCACTTATTCACAAGTTAGGAGATAAGTATCTGGTTGTGGGGGTTCAACCGCTGGGACCTCCACAATCGCAAGTTCCCAGAATAAATGGAGCGTCAGTATGCATGCTGGAGCTCCATTAACTGTGGCACTGCTGAAGATAGGCAGGCTTTGTATTGAAGGGAAACAAGTGGCCTAATTCTCATGACTGGTGGGGTCCCAGCAATTGGAACCGCAACGATCACATAACGATCACCTATACCAGGAATAGGGGATGAGTTATAATTTGGGGACAACGTCTTAAAGTTCGATGCAGTCCGTTTTGACTTCACTGTATAAACTGTTTGCAGTTCTAGACTCTTCCTTCAGATTCTGCATTCTTTTTAAAAAAAAAAAATCTTTCATACTTTTCTATAAATGTCTAATAATCTAGGGTACAAGCTGGCACCGCTCAGGAACTATTGATGCCAGATAAAAGGAATTTTACTTTGCAGGTTGTATTCAAGTTTCAGCGAGTCTCAGAACCAAAGATTTGTAATTCTCATTTTTGTAAGAGACCTGCTCCTTTAAATAGCAATTTGATCACAATGTATGTCTTAATAATCAGCCTCTAACCTGTCCAAAATGCATTATAACACAGAACAATACATTATTATATTATTGGAATGTTATTATAAAATGACTGGTGCAAAATAATTGTAAAATCTCATGTGTCTGTCACTGTCATTTGAGACATTTCATACATTTTGATAAGTTGAGTCTGGGAGTTCAGATCCCCACTAGAGATGAGCAAACTGGGTTTGGGTTCGAGTCCATCCGAACCCGAACGTTCGGCATTTGATTAGCTGGGGCTGCTGAAGTTGGATAAAGCTCTAAGGTTGTCTGGAAAACATGGATACAGCCAATGACTATATCCATGTTTTCCACATAGCCTTAGGGCTTTATCCAACTTCAGCAGCCACCGCTAATCAAATGCCGAAAGTTCGGGTTCGGATGGACTCGAGCATGCTCCAGGTTCGCTCATCTCTAATCCCCACCAATCATTAGTGGAGAGAAGTCTGTGGCTGATTGCTTCTCTCTACAACTGCTCTCCCTGTCTGGCAGCAGGAGACAAGCTCCATAGACTTGCTAAAGAAGCCAACTCCTTCAGTATGCCTGGCAGAGCAGCAAGACGGAGAGTGAAGCACTCTGCCACATGCTTCTTCTGGCTTTATCTAATGATAAGGGGGGAACCTGCTAACCCCAATCCCATAGACCCATACCCCCAAAAAACACAATAAACACATGTTTGGCGGAAATTGCAGCATACGCTGCACTTTATTTATTTTTTCCAATCAAATTTTTATTGAAGAAGATGAAACATAGAACAACAAAGAGCGGGTTGAAACATAAAGGTCTCGCAGGACCTTGCAAGTGAAAATGGCATAATAACAAGCTCTATGAGTCATATAGATTTTTTAACAAATTTTGTGCAGATAACTGCTAGAGAAGACAGTTGCTCAGTATGAGGTAGGAACTATACATAATAGTAAATTCCTATAACAATAACAATAACCGCTGCACTTTATTTAACATTGTAAACATAAACGGGGAGGCCCGACACAAATCACGCCCTTTCAGCCAGGAAACTAAAAGCGACCATTTATAAAAGCGACCATTTACTGAGGGTAGCCCGGACCAGACCTGCCCTCCCCCATTGGCAGCAGCGCTCCCGTATAGGAGAACTGTCCCTGTCAATGAGGCCCCTAACCTAAAGTGCAAACCTGGGCTGAAAGGATCGTGATTTCCGCCTCACAATAGCACAGTCCATACAACCAAACATTCAGATGAATATAATAAATCCAATATATAAGGGTGGGAGGGTGGGATCTTGAAAACCTCCAAACCTTTTGCAGCCGTGTCCGAAGCTGCCCCAATCTGAAAAGAATGAGACCCGTAACTGTCAGGATTGAGGCCGCCGCACTTAAGCATTTCTTCAATACTGCACAAAACTGGAACTGGGACAGCGCACTCCCATCTTTATGCACTAAAAGGGGCCCCAAATCCCTTTTAACCCCTATCTCCATATATCTGCCCACCGCCCGTAAGGGACATACCTGATCCCCAGTCTTCTGTAGTGACACCCATGCCCCCTTACTCTTCTGATCGGTTTTAGAACGGGCAATGAAACATATCACATTATCAACCAATAAACTTGTCACCAACTCCCCTAGGATGGGATCACCACCTGCCAGAAACAACTAAGGCTATGCTAACCAATCTTTCTTGCATTAGGTACTAATGCAAAAAAGTCCTTCCTCCCGCCCCTGGACAGTGCATCAGCTATCCCATTATTAACCCCTGCCTGGTCTGAAACTGAATATTCAGCTGCAAACACCTCAGAACCAGATGTCTCAATAATCGTATAAGAGGCTCTGAACTACTTGACAGGCTATTGATGCCGTTAACAACACACATATATTCTGACAAAAAGATTGCCCATTTATCTCTCAGCTCCTGCCGCCATAGCTCCACTGCCACGACTATAGGAAACAACTCCAACAACGTCAAATTCTTTAACAATCCCCTGGTTTCCCAACTAACCGGCCATTTACCCGCACACCACTTACCCCCAAAACCATAAGACCCCGCTGCATCAATGAACAATCTCCATTTCTGATTGGATGCTGGTTCCCTAACCCAAACCGCAACTCCATTAAAACCCCATAAAAAGGTGACCCACCCAGCAAAATTCTCTCTCAACTCTGATCTTGTGGTATGATTTTCTGACCCTCACCGTGCTCTTCTCCAGACGTCTACTAAATATCCTTCTGACCCCCACTGTGCTCTTCTCCAGACATCTACTAGAAATCCTCCCCATAGGAACTACTCGGGAAGAATAATTTAGGCAATCAGCCAAAGACTGCGTGTCACTTTTTCACTCCCATGCACCTTCTGTACTAATGCCCTAAGGGTCACCCCCTTTCTCCTCCTCATACTCTCTCTCGACCCCCAGGTACAACAGTCTTGCTGTAGGCTTAACTATTTACTCATGTGCCACTGGAACCCCAAACCCTTCTAGGAACCCAGCATAACCCCTCTACCAATCACATAACCCAGCATAACCCCTCTACCAATCACTGACCCCTGTGGCCCAAAGAAGAGAAAGTCATCTCCACCAAGCACCAATGTCGGAACGAACTGAAAGTCTCAAATAGTGCTCAAGATATGGCACAACCCATTGGTAAACACTTGTCAACATCATACCGCCCCTTGAAACCACAACCAGTGTACTTAAACTACTAAAATGCAGAGGGAGCAATCTCAATGCTGACTCTATGTCCACCTTGGCCATCAGTGCACCCCTCCCCGCACCCCTTACTAACTGGACAGCCCCCTCAAATGACTGATAGTGTACCTCACACAGGTCCTTGTTAATGGCCCCATTAACTGAACCGCCCCCCCCCCCTCTGGGTACGACAGATGCTGGATCATTCTAAATTTCCCTTCCTCCTTCTTGGGGACTACCCCTAATGGAGACAAGACTAAATCCTCAAATGGGGGTTGCACAAAAAGGACCAGCCATCCTGCCCAACCCCACCTCCTTCTCCAATTTCTCAAGCAATATCTAGGGTGCTCACTACCTGATTTCGGGTACCCAATTGTTTTAGATCCCAACACAACCCCAGACACTGGCAACTGAAACCCCTCTAAAAAACCTTCAAGCAACCTCACCCTCCCTCTATCTGGGAGCCCCCCTGGAGCTAGTCCCTTAACATCTCCACCCTCACTGGTGTTGCCCCCTTTTCCTCCAACCCGAAAGGACTGCACCCCATGCCCACTATTGCTAAACACCCTCTTTTTAAAACAGTATACTTTCGGATGGCTCGACCCACAGTTGTTGTGTCCCCCTGGTCTGGTTACCTATCCTTTTATACTCTACAACCCCACCCCCTTTACCACCTTGCTCAGCTCACTACCTCCCCCAGGTATTCCCTCCGTCTTTGTCTTTACACCAAGGCCATACCTGCCCCCCCCTCCCCCACCCTCTATCAGGGGCCATCTTGTAACCAAATTACTGCCACCATTACGCTCGGACTTCAAACTAACAAAACCCCACTAACCCTGTCATGGTCACAGAGACCCCCCTTATGGCTCCTCGCTGGGAGGCCCCTTTTTCTACAACTTGTTACACTTTAGTGGGACTCTGAACTCTCAGATCTCAAATTATCAAAGCTGTTCACGTGGAGGTTTTTTTTTTAAATGACAGAAACAATTTAATTAAATATGAACCCAAACTATCATATATGATTCTTCATGACTTTACATTAACTGTACAATTATCAATGTATCAGATATAAAGTTTTTTTCTTGCTAATGATAATTTATATTATTTTATATATGATCTTACAACTGTTGCTTCTGGATAAATAAACAGTTTAATAAAAAAAACTAACGTACAACAGGGTTTCATAATGAATTGTTATTATATCTGACCTCATTATTACCAAACAAGTGGATACTTGTGTATAAGAGTATAAACATGGCATGCTTTCTTCCATGGATGGCACCACACTTGTCCATGCACTATATCTGGTAATGCAACTCAGACTTAAAGGGAATGTGTCATCAGAAAATACCTATTGTTTAAATCAATTTTTTTATCTTAAACATATGTTTTAAGAATTTTTGAGGATGTATCTTTTAGTTTTCTATGTTAATATGCCTTAAAATAATCCTGAAATCTTGAAATTTTCATTCTAACAGGCTAGAGATGTCTGACTAGAGATATCTGCTCCACACTGACGAGGGGCAAATACCCCGAGACAGCTGTCTGTGAATGGATGCCTGCCTTGGCAAGCCCATGTCACAATACTCGCACCTTGAGTTAGACTTTGACAAAAAGGGGCCACCCTGTTGTTTTCCTATTTATGTTCCAATACTCGCAACTGAGTGGGACTTAAGGGGCTACTTATCAGGGTGGTGTGGTGCTCTCTCCATCATGAAGGCACCCCGTGGCAACAGGCTAGAGATATCTGGCTATCCCGTGTTTTGGGACTCGCAACCGAGACTCCACGGACTCTTGTTTTGCAGTTTTCATTCTAAGCATTATCGAAAGGTGACATCAGTAGATAGAGAAGATAAAAGGTAAACTTCATAGCTCAGCCTTCCCCTCCTTGTGGAATTACCTTTTTAAAGGTCACAGAACTCATCCAGACACCTTTTTTCATTTATGGCAGTTGGACAGCTCCTGTCAATTGTTGCCTATGTCCATGGGGCTTGCTGTAAAGCATATATCTAAATGCTGTTGAAGCGAAGGCTGTCTAGTAGTGATGAGCGAACTTGCTGAACCCGAACACTCTGCATTTGACTCCTGGCAAGTTCATTCATGATTACTGTCTAGTCTTTAGATAGTGATGAGACTATATTTGAGACCAACTATACTGTCCTTTGGATTAAACTGTGCCAGGACTCTGGTGCATTTTTGGCACCCGGGGGAGATTTATGGAGGCTGCATCAGGGGCGTACACCAGGGAGAAGCGCAGATTTAACCCTTCTCCCTGGGGTATGCCAGCTGTATCCCCCTGCTCACGGAATGGGCAGACAGGTGGCTGTGGCAAGGCAGGCATAAATCATGATACCAGTAGGTGTAGATTTGTTGCGCAGAGCCTGCGCTGGACGCAGGGACGGACAGGTTTACTAAGAGGCGTGTGCCTCTTAGTAATTCCAGTAGGGAAAAGGGGGACAGGTCTTTATTTGAGATCGGCATACTCCGTACGCCAGTCTTTATAAATGTCCCCCCCAGTGTTGCATCTTAATCCACACCCCTTTTACTGAAGCCATACCCCTTACTCATTACTCATTATTAATGAGGCGCAAGTAGTTTTTGCCACAAATAATGCTGTAAATGATGCACAATTGCTATAGTAAATCTGCTTTTTCCAGTTCCAAGTTCCAATCACCATGTCTTTGTGAGGTGCAACAGATGAAAAGCTGAACAAATGGCTTCTACTTCTATGGCTTTCATTGAGAAGCATGGAGTAGGAGGTGTGATGGCATGGGATTGCTTTGCTGGTGACACTGTTGGTTATTTATTCAAAATTCAAGGTACATTTAACCAGCATGGCTATTGCAGCATCAACATGGCAGCCAGTCTTCTTGCATAGATGGACCATCATCTACAGTAGTTTTCAACAGAACAGTGACCTCAAACACACCTCCAGGCTATGCAAAGACTATTTGACCCAGAAAGAAAGTGATAGGGTGCTGTCAGTCACCTAAACCTAATTAGGATGGTTTGGGAAAAGTTTGGTCTCGGTGGGCTCACACATAACGGAATCGCAGCATGAACTTCACGCTGCAATTCCGTTATGTGTAAACCCGCCCTGAGACCAAACTTTTCCCAAACCATCCTAATTGCGAATTCTGTTGCGACTCACATACTGTCAGTTTCAATAGGATTATATACGCTTAGAGGAATTTTCATTCTGCTGCGAGTATGTAAATGACAGCCCCGTTAACTCGCCGCAGCCCAGAGCATAATTTAATGGTCTGCGCTCCGGCTTGTTCTGTGGCTCTTGGTTCCACTGATTGGCCTAACAAACGTCAGGATGCCGGAACAAGTAGAAGCACGGACCGGTAAGGTATGCCCCGGGCTGTGGCAGGTTAAGGGGAACAGCGTTTACATACTCGTAGTGGAATGAAAATCTCACTGCGAGTATGTAATCCCATTCAACCTGACAGTACGGGAATTGCAGCGGATTTCGATGCGAACTTGCGCCGTGAAATCTGTTGTGATTCCGTTATGTGTGAATTCCCTTGGAATAAAAGAAAAGCAGCCGACAAGTTCTCAGCATCTCCGAGAAACACTTCAAGACTGTTGGAAAACCAGATCAGGTAATGACCTCATGAACCTGGTTGAGGGAATGCCAAGAGTGTGCAAAACTGCCATAAAAATAAAAAGTGGCTCCTTTAAATAATAATAAATCTGAAAAAGCTTCTAGTTAATTTTTATTTCCTATTTAATCCCATGCAGTATGTGTCTCTTAATAGTTGTCATAAATTCAATTTAAGGGTGCCTTCACACCTACCGTATTGCAGCAGAAAATCCGCTGCGGATCCGCAGCAGATCCGCAGCAGATTTAACTAAATGAATGATCACTGCATTAAATACACACTGTCAAATCCGCTGCGGATCCGCAGCGGATTTGTAAGTGCGGTTTGATGCTGTGTTCATTCATTTAGTTAAATCTGCTGCGGATCCGCTGCGGATTTTCTGCTGCGATACGGTAGGTGTGAAGGCACCCTAAATCTACAATGTATAAAAAAAACAAAAAAACACCCAGAAAAATAAAAACATGGAATGAAACGCTGTGTTCAAACTTTTTAAACTCCTCCCATTCTTTTTTAAACATTCTTTATTTAGGGTTTGAATTTTTCTCAAACATACAAGAGCAATGTATGTATGCACACCAGTCTAACAAAGATAGTATAACAGAAGATGTGTCTCCAACATGCAGAGCATAAAAGTGAGAGATTTAGAAGTTGCAACAGACCAGCGCACCAAAGTGGTGAGCCGCAGGTAAGGTGACAAAGAATAAATTAACCATGGCTCTGATTGGCATTCAGGGGGCACTGGTGGTACGCACTAGTCAACCTTAACTGGTAACATAGGAACAAAAGTTGTCAAAAACATGAATTGATGAACAGACAAACAAATGGTGGACATTGAACATGAGGGGGGGGGGAGCGGTTTGGGTCAGAACTCCACATGATGGGCCGTATTAAATTGTGGCCAAGGTGCCCAGGTTTGTTCAAATTTAGTATGGGATCTCGTCGTCCAGCTCATTAGCTTTTCCATACTGCGGATTTGGTCTACTTTGACATACCAACTTGTCAAAGATGGCAGGGTAGTCTGTCTCCATAGGGTCGGAATAAGGAGTTTGACAGCAGTGAGGAGGTGAACCAGAAGGTTGTGTTTAGATAATGGGGTGCGTGACACAGAAGCCATAATAAAACCAGTTGTGTTGTAATTACAGTGGTCAGACCACACATCACCTGTTCCCAAAACATTTTAAGAGCAGAGCATGTCTAAAAGATGTGTGTAAGTGTTCCTCCTCTGTTGCTGCATCTCCAACAGGTATTGGTGGGGAGAAGAACCTATCTGTGTAGTTGGTGTGGCGTATTATACCAGCGGGTTAAAATTTTATAAGAGTTCTCTTGTGTGGTGATTGAGTTGGAAAATCCATGTGAGTGAGAGAGTATAGATTTGACTTCTTCATGTGATATTGAGCTTGTGAAATATTGAGCTCGTTTTCCCAAGAGAGGAGGAAGCTAGGTTTGGCCGGACACACAGAGTTAAAAGGTGTGAATGTAGTTTGGACAAGCATTTTGAGATAGCGAGAAAGAGTATTTCCTGTTCAGACCCTGCCACATCCAGAGAGTGGCTTTAGTTAGTGGGCTCAGTAAATTCGGGATATGAGTGTTTGGGGGTGACCAGAACAAATGCTGATGACATAAAGGTATCGTTGCCCATTCTGCTCTAACTTGAAGGAGGGCATTAGTCGTATGTAGAAGCACAATACACTCCCCCCTTTCTGTTTCATAAAGGACCAACATGTCCACCCAAATTGTGTTCCCTGGGCCATCACTGCTCACCAGTAGTTAAAAGAGTCTGCACAGTCTGTTCACCCTCCCTGACCAATTAGGTTCTCTAGGGTTCCATATGGAAGGTGTTGTATTGTATTCTGATCCTAACTGCAAAACTGCTTGCTCCTGTGTAATGCATTGCTTCTCCTGTGTATGACCTGTACTGCTAACCTGAGATGGCTACTGCTACTGTCCTGCCTGTTCCTGCTTAGGCTACTATCTACCCTTGACCTCAGCTCATACCAAATTGTGCCTCTGCCTGCCCCTGTTGCTATGCCCTAGTGTGTCCTTGTCTGCCGGGCTGGCCACTACCCACACCGTTACCTGGCAGCCATTTGCAGCTAAGTACAGCTTCCTCATTTCACATTTTTAAGCCTGACTAAAAATGACGGACCTAATAAATGCCTCTCCATGTGTTTCTCTTAGTAACAAATAGCAAAATTCCTGCACTCTTACACTTTCATAATTTCTCCCATTGCCCCCCCAACTCATTTCATTGGGTACATAGAGGGAGAGGACAAATAGAAGGGAATATAACTGAAGGAGCAGACTACGCAAGAGTTGTCTGTTACCATGGAGATGAATAGTTGCCAAAGAAGCTGTAGAACAAAATAGAAAATTAACACATGTTGCAAAATTGATTCAATTTATATTTTATATCGATTGAGAGAATAAAAAATGCGCCTGTAAAGGTGGACAAAGTCCAGATCTGCATATGATAAATAGTAAAAATGAGTTTTTTTCATCATTATTCATTAAATATTCCTCCAGACTCCAACAAATGGGTTATATAGCCTCCATTAATAAAGCAGCACCTGAATATGCCAAGTTGTTGCTTAGAAACAGGCGCAACAGGAATTGGTTAACAATACCAAATCACTTCCATCCCAGTGTTGCCTCCTGCCATTCCTCAGAAGTGCTGCTGGTACATAGTTATACTGTATAATGTTCTGTCAGCATGTCTCTATGGTATTACTAAGAAAAATGGCTTCCAGCGCCAAGAGTCAAAGCAAAGATTTAAATCAAGAATTTTATTTTTATTTTTTTGCATTTTTAGCACCAAATTATTTTAATAAAACCATTCTGGAGTGTCTGTAAACCACTGGATGAGGTAAGAAAATACAGGAAGTCTTCCATTATATATTGAATTTTTTTTTAATTCTTTTTTGTCTCCTATTTTTAAGCCAACCCTCTTAAGATTTCCGTGATGCTAAACATGTAACTGATTACACAGGTCAACAGCATTTTTGGGGCCAAAGATATTTCAACGAATTTAGGGTAACTTTGGGGTGCTGATTCTGAATATGTCATCAGTTTTGCCAGATTGACTCAAGTTTTTGAGAATTTTCGTGAAATGTGTAAAAAAAAAAAGACGTAATTTGCTACACGCGCATTAACTTTATTGCTATTGTCATGAATACAATAAATTTTACAAAGTAAATGTTGATTTTAGTTTATTTTAACTAGTTTTAGAAAGTAATCTTCAAAAATGAACAAGACATGAAAAAAAACTTGAGCCAATCTGGCAAAACTGATAGCATATTCAGAATCATCACCCCAAAAATACCCCAAAATCATTAAAATATTTTGGACACCAGTAAATTTTTTTTTTTTTGTTGACCTGTGTTATAATTTAAAATGTGGACATTTCTAATAACCTATTAGAACTATACTGACATAACCTAGCCGGTATAACATAACATAACCGATATACAGCCATGGCAGACCTGAGGGCCTTTGTGAGAGTTGACAGGGTTGTTCCCTTGATCTAACCACTTGGTACCATAGTTGCTATTGACCATGACATCCTAAGGGTATGTTCACACAATGTTTTTTTAAGGTGAAACTATGGCCGTATTTTCATCTAATAAAAAAACCTAAGGCTATGTTCACACAAGGTAAGACAGCAGCCGTATCAAACAGCGGCCGTTGTCTTACACGTGTCATATGGCCAATACTGCAGTATCGGCTGGATGAAGATCACTTTCTTTTAATTGAAATGCGGGCACATTCGGGCACATACAGTGTGTATACACTACGGCCATGATTCCATACACTGTAATGTAATTGGTCAACGGCCATTGTTTAATGAGAAAACACAGTGTGTGAACATGGCCCAAAGGTCAAATGACCATTTCCATCATTGATAGCGGTATGCCGTATGGTATAATGTGCGGATAGTTTAATGAAATTAACAGGTATCTAAACACATTATGTAAGAACAAAAAATTCTGACTTATAAAATAACTGTTCAGTATATGAAAAATATATTTTCAAAATTAAAACACTGAAATTGGGGGTCTTCATGAGCACTGTGCCTATATTGGTGCAGACTGCTATTTTAATTGTTTCTGATGTGTTTCCAGTTGTTTGCCAATACTGATTTTTTTTGTAAAATTTTAAATAAAAAAAAAAAACTGAAAAAAGAAACATTAAAATGGGATGATAGCTTTGGCAGCAGTGCAAATAAACTTTTTTCACGGTGCAAGGACAGAAATTGTAATCAAACGTTAAAACTTTGACAATTTAGTTCCCCGCATTATACTGGCTTGGTCGTAGCAAAGTTCTGAGTAAAAAAAGAAAAACTTTTTTTTTTTTCTAAAAAGTGGTTAGCAATGATTTGCCGGTGCTGTAATTTATCTAATTTGCTAAATTGATCGCATCTGACAAGAAAATGTTCTCAGTGTAATGGTGATATTTTATCCTGACCAAAAAAAAAAATTATTAGGCAAAGATATCGAACGAAATGGCATCGGCTACACAAAAATATGAAAAAAAGATGGCAGCGCACAAAAGATCCTCAATTACTCGGGATGATATTCAATTTTACAGGAAATGTGTGATCCTGTAAGTTGGAGGGTTCATTTCTCCCCTGCATAAGTAACCACTGAAGGTCATTTTCTTGTAAAATGAGCAAATTCATATGAGCACACTGACAATGGTGTTCTGCGTTTGGCCTCTTGAATTCTCATTGTAAAACCCATTTGCGGATCTTTCATTGATTTGCAAAAGGACAACCTTGTCTTGGGCCTTCATGCTTAGTTTACAAACTGCTGTATGTGTATCTAACGTTGGTTCCTTACATGTTGAGCTGTACCTTATTGTGCCTCATATACATACTGACAAAACAAAGAAATTAGGAATATACATTTCTATAAGGACATACAGAAAAATCTTAAACTGTAAAGGCTATGTCCACATTTGCCACCAAAATGTTTTTTCCTAATAAATCAAAACATATTAAAGGGAAACTAACAGCAAGTTAGAAGAACTTAACCTGCTTCTATGTTCCAATGGCACTGGGAATGCTGAGAATAGAGCAATTTTTTTTACCTTAATCATCAGCAGTATTGTTCTTAAAGGGGTAGTGCGGCATTTAATATTTATTCACTAAATAACACGCATTACAAAGTTATACAAGTTGGCCCCCTTCCCCTTGTTCCCCCGGAAGTGGGGTGCACTATACTCAATTGCTGTCAACTCCGGCCACCATCTTGGGTCGACGACGTAATCTTTGGAAGGCCGGCCGGACCGCTCCAGCCGTCCCTCATGCCGACCCCCTCTGCTGCATCATTAGCTGCTCAGCCGCGATTGGACATTGAACCAGGGCCCTGTTCCCGTGCATGGTGTAATTCTACTCCCAGGCACTGGCCCGGCTGAAGCACCGCCCCCAGTGGGAGGAGCCCCACGCCCCTCTATGACGCGGCTCCATTGTTTCTATTGGAGCTGCGTCATAGAGGGGCGGAGTTTCCTTACACTGGGAGTGCGACAGCCTGGGAATAGAATGGCGCTGCACGCAGGAACCAGGCTGCGGTTCAAAAAAAGGACCTCAGCATTGGCTTCCTCGTGCCGGCGCCATTTTATCCATGTGCAACCCTTAAAGCGAATGTACTGATGGTTCATTCACTTTAATCCCTTAGTGCTGCAGCTATTTTGGGCTTTAATTACCAAGGTGATTTTTTAAATCTGACCTGTCTCACTTTATGCAGTTATAGTGCCGGAATACATTATGCTAGCGATTCCTGCATATTGTACGATATATGTGGCAAAATTTTGTCACAATCTTGCTTGTTTTTTTTGTAAAAAACATCAAAATATCATAATAAAATTATCATTTATCTTTCCTGCTTTTTAATATTAAACATACAATATTCAGCTTGCGGTAAAAATGTTGATACCAAATTTGCATAGTTTTTTTTTTTTTAAATATTATCACTTTGGCAGTTTTTATTAGTATCAAGCTTTACATATATGACTTTTTGATCTCTTTAATGACGTATTTTCTGAAGCGGATTGATAAAATAAAGCAATGCTGGTGCTGTTTTTAATTTTTTTTTTTACAGTGTGTGTTTTGCGATATAATTAATGATATAGTTATATAGATAGGGTTGCTACGGATGTGGTGATACCAAACATGTATAGGTTTTGTGTTTTGTAGGTGTTTTTATGTAATGGTTTATTATTAAGGGAATATAATGCATTTTCATTATTGGGGAGGGCTGGGGGGATTTTTTGTGTGTGTTTTCGTGCAAACTTTTTTTTTTACTTTTACACTAGTGTACACCAGTGTATACTAAGAAGTGATCTTTTGTTCACTGATACAATACAATGCACTACTACTGTAGTACAGTGTATTGTCTATGTCAGCACTGAGCTGACAGGCAATATACTGTACACTGCCATGGCTATGGCAACCCCGGGGGCCTTCAGGAGGCCTCTGGGATTGCAACAAAGCTGATCGGAAACCCGGACCTCGCCACAGAACTTCCAATCAGGTGAGTATCTGCACGCCACCGGAACCTGTTTTACCATTACATGCCGATGTCATGACTTGACAGCGGCACATAACAGCTTAAAACTACCCAGAGTGGTAACTTTCTAAGAGCTGATCACATGCGGTACCGACGCTCCTGCGTCAGAAGCATTTATTCTGGCCTTGTCGTAAAAATCCAATAGGGGCAGAAAAAAGCCCATTAGTGACTGCTGTAGAAAGCCTTATTAGTGGTCCCTAAGGGGTTAAATCCTTCATTTTATTATGTAAATTAGGCAGTGCAGTTCAGTGAAGACGGTACTACATCATTTAGTGCCATCATCCACCACACTTGCTTGTCCCTTTTCATGAATATTCATTTGGCACCTATGGCTGTATCCATGTTTTTCAGGAATGCATCCAACTTTGCCAGCCACTGGTAATAAAATGCCAAGTAATCTGACGCCGCATGCTCGATTCACGTTCATCACCAATAAGAAGGCAGCAGACAGGTAAGTGGGTCAGTGCACTGAAGTCTGTAGTCCCTCCTCCAATGCTCCAAACCACATCATTTACATATTAAGGCTATGTGCACACATCGTAAGAGAACGGCCGGTCTGCAGTACTGACTGGCGATCCTTTCAGCCGCAATGTTCTGATGCGGGCGCATCTGTGCACACCTGCATCGGAACTCTCCACTGCACGGTATGGAGCGAGTGCCTGGAGCCGCTCCCTCCACAGTGCGCACTGACAGAGTTTTTTACGGCCGCTATTCACTCCCTAGTGGGAGGAGAACCCGCCCCTCTATGATGCGGCTCCATTCTAATGGAGCCGCGTCATAGAGGGGCGGGGCTTCCTCCCACTGGGGGTGCGCCAGCCTACATCCAGTGCTTCAGCACAGGGAACAGCCTGGGAATAGAATGGCGCTGTACACGGGAATCAGGCTGCGGTTCAAAAAAAGGACCTCGGCATTGGCTTCCTCGTGCCGGTGCCATTTTATTCATGTGCAACCCTTAAAGCGAATGTACTGATGGTACTGATGGACAATAAATACTACAACTAAATTGGGGGGGGCACCACACCACACCACCAACTTTAAGAATCTACTCCCCCCACACACCAAAACAGGCCTTGACCCCTTCAAGCATACAAGTTACCCTGCAAGCCCAGCACCATCCCAAGTAACCCCTTAATGAACCACAGATAAATCCTCACAGCATGTAAGTCCACCCCGTCATTTAGCTAGAAATTCTCCTGCTCCTCACTATAAAGACCAAAATCGCCTGGTTGAAGGGGTTATCCAGCCAAAAATCTTTTTCTTTCAAATCAACTGGTTTCAGAATGATATATAGATTTGTAATTTTCTTCTATTTAAAAATCTCCAGTCTTCCCATACTTATCAGCTGCTGTATGTCCTTTAGGAAATGGTGCTTTTCTTTTCAGTCTGACACAATGCTCTCTGCTGACATCTCTGTCGGAGACAGGAACTGTCCAGGACCCAGGACCCATGTGTATCAGATACCTGCACGATGGTACATGGGGCAGTATGGCTTGATCAATTCATACACAAAATTCTGATGTGTTTTTTATTCAGCCTAGGGGCACTAGTATCAGCCATAGGTGTGAGGTGCAGTGCTCCTTTTCTTCCCTGAACCGCATTTTGTTTCTCTCTTTTCTCCGTGTTTTGCACTCCTCCTGGTGAGACCCACATGACCGCAATTAGCAGGAGACACCTGAGTGCACATGGTTTTAATCCCTCCTGTCTTTTCCCATTCTGTCTGCAGCAGCTATGGTGAGCGCAATACCTCATCCAGACTTGTGCTGTTTGGGGGTGACCTTCTCCGCCGGCGGTGCTGGCCGGGTTCTGGTGTGGTGTTTTTGGGTCTGGTCCTGTGGCATGGGGGTCGCAGGGCCGTCCCATGGCCCCCGTTCCCTGGCTGTGCACGCCTGCGGGGTTGGTGGTCACTGACTGGCACGGTGTGGACTTAGTGTAGGGACCCATGTGTATCAGATACCTGCACGATGGTACATGGGGCAGTATGGCTTGATCAATTCATACACAAAATTCTGATGTGTTTTTTATTCAGCCTAGGGGCACTAGTATCAGCCATAGGTGTGAGGTGCAGTGCTCCTTTTCTTCCCTGAACCGCATTTTGTTTCTCTCTTTTCTCCGTGTTTTGCACTCCTCCTGGTGAGACCCACATGACCGCAATTAGCAGGAGACACCTGAGTGCACATGGTTTTAATCCCTCCTGTCTTTTCCCATTCTGTCTGCAGCAGCTATGGTGAGCGCAATACCTCATCCAGACTTGTGCTGTTTGGGGGTGACATTCTCCGCCGGCGGTGCTGGCCGGGTTCTGGTGTGGTGTTTTTGGGTCTGGTCCTGTGGCATGGGGGTTGCAGGGCCGTCCCATGGCCCCCGTTCCCTGACTGTGCGCGCCTGCAGGGTTGGTGGCCACTGACTGGCACGGTGTGGACTTAGTGTAGGGACCCATGTGTGTCAGATACCTGCACGATGGTACATGGGGCAGTATGGCTTGATCAATTCATACACAAAATTCTGATGTGTTTTTTAGTTAGCCTAGGGGCACTAGTATCAGCCATAGGTGTGAGGTGCAGCGCTCCTTTTCTTCCCTGAACCGCATACTGTCCAGAGTAGTAGCAAATCCCCATAGAAAACCTCTCTGGACAGTTCCTGTCTCTGGCAGAGGTGGCAGCAGAGAGCACATAAGAGGTACATAGTGATACAGCTTATAAAAGGCTAGGGCTTCCAACATAAACAAGTTCACCCAGGAGAGATCAATTTACCAAGCACTTTGCTTCCTCCCACACGCTTCATTCTGAATTTAGCAAAGTATATAATAACAGTCCAACTCAGCAGAGTAGTTATAATGTACCATGGAGAAGTTATATAGACATGTATCATGAAGGGTCATGAAGGTTGTTTAGTAGAGATGAGCGAACTTGCCAAAACTTCCGGTTTACAAGAACACGAACGATTGTCATTTGAATCCCGCTGCCTGGAAAAGGTGGGTGCGACGTGAGGACTGCCTGGAAAACATGGATACAGGCTGGGAAACTGAGAAAGTGTTAAATCCACAGCGATATGGTTAATGGACCCTAAAGCAGTTATCTATAACTTTACTATTGATGGTCTAGCTTAGCTTCCATTAAAGTCAAAGGTCTGGCAACCAGCTAATGCCAGGTGTCAGACCTCCACTATTTATTCAAGACGGCCTTTCCTAGGCATGGACCATCAATAAAAAGTCTCAGAAATCCCCTTCGGAGACTGAATACATTGCTTTAGACCCTTAGTGACCGCTAATACGCGGTCCTCCCCCCCAGGTTGTTTAACCCGATATATGCTGCTGTCAACCCCCGCCCCCATAGTAAAATTACATTTTATTCCCCATACAAAATAAATTGTTACGTAAAACTAAAAAAAAAAAAACTATACATGTTTGATATTGCCACGTCTTTAACAACCCTATCTATATAATTTTACTATAATTTATACCGCACTGTTCACCCTGTAAAAAGAATTGCTGTATTTTGTCAATCTGCCTCACAAAAACATAAAAGACATCTAAAAATCATATATGTAAAAATTTGTATCAATAAAAACTATACATTTTTCCTGCAAAAAATTAACCCACAAACAGCGAACACTATGGATCTCAAACTTGCAAACTTGTATCGCTATAATTGTAATGACCCATAGAATATGTTTATCATGTCATTTTTATTGCAGGATGTCTAGTGTAGGTGTAATATTTAAAAAAAAAAAAGAAATTATATTTTTTCCATTATCCACCCAAAAAGGGGTTAATACACGATAATCAATAAATTAGATGATTACCAAAATGGCACCTATAAAAAAATTTTTCCCACAAAAAACAAGCCTCCATATGGCTATGTTGACAAAAATAAAACAAAAGTATGATTTTAGGAAAGCAGCAATGAAAAAAATAAGAAAATTGCTTGGTCATTAAAGTGTCACTGTCGTCATGTCGCTATAATAAAATCTAAATCAGGAAGGAATGTGATATACATCAAGTTTATAATTTTTTTTTTAAAGGAAAACATGGCACTTCCTGTGTTGTGACTGTGTTGAGACATTTACTTAGGATTCTAATGTGTGTGACTCTTCTAATGAGCGGATTGGTGTATATTTTGTTCCGTTGTCCTTTGACTGATTTATTGAAATGTAGCACTGCCATAGTGGATGTATCTAAGTAAAAAGTCATGAAAAAGTCACAGAAAAAGTTGCAAAAATTGGGCAAGCATAATTTCCCGATACTGATCAGAAGTAGGCCTGCACAAGTTTGTGAAACTCTTTAAAAAGTCACAAATTATTGGGCTCCAATCCCGGATTATGTGGACTGTTTGGTAATTACTCAAAACAGGCAGATAAAAAAAAAACGCATCTAAAAAATAATCACCCATCGAATACTGGTTCATACAATACACAAAGTGCAGGGGCTGCCTGACACTAGAGATAATCGAACAGCGCTGATGTTCAGGTTCGTACGAACTCGAACCATCGGTATTTGACTCCTGCAGTTTTTCCCCTCGCGGGGAAGGTGGAGACAGCACGAGTCCCGCCCGGAAAACAGGAATACAACCTATGGCTGTATTTCTGTTTTCCAGGCGGGACTTGGGCTATCTCCACCTTCCCAACGGAACCGGAAGACTGTGGGAGTCAAATGGTTCGAGATCGTACAAACCTGAACGTCAGCACTGTTTGATCATTTCTACCTGACACGACCCTAGGGTCCAACAGTCAATGCCAGATTAAATGTACCCTGAGCCCTGTCCATCCAACCTGGGCCCCCCAGTGCATCCCCTATATAATGGATGGTCCCATGTGTAGTCCCCCTTTAGTAGATAGCCCCCTATGTAATCCCCATTTAGTAGATAGCCCCCTATGTAGTCCCCATTTAGTAGATGGCCCCCTGTGTAGTCCCCCTTTAGTAGATGTCCCCCTGTGTAGTCCCCTTTAGTAGATGTCCCCCTGTGTAATCCCCCTTTAGTAGATGGCCCCCTGTGTAATCCCCCTTTAGTGAATGGCCCCCTGTGTAGTCCTCCTATAGTAGATGACCCCCTGTGTTGTCTCCCTATTGTAGATAGCGCCCCTGTGTAAGTCCCCCAGTAGTAGATGGCCCCCTGTGTAGGTCCCCCTATTGTATATGGCCCCATGTGTAGTCCTCCTATAGTAGATGACCCCCTGTGTTGTCTCCCTATTGTAGATAGCGCCCCTGTGTAAGTCCCCCAGTAGTAGATGGCCCCCTGTGTAGGTCCCCCTATTGTATATGGCCCCCTGTGTAGTTTCCCTATTGTAGATGGCCGCCTGTGTAGTTTCCCCTATTGTAGGGGACCCTCTCCTGTGTAGACCCCCTTTACTACATGGCTGAATTCCTCTAAAGGAAGTGTCTGCCCATCGCAATTACTGTCCACCTGCATGCGTGCATTAAGGCCATGTTCACATGGTGTATGAGACCGGCCGTTCCGTGACCCAGCCAGGTCACGGAGCGGCCGGTCTTTGGAAAGATCATCCCGGCCAGTACTGCAGTGTTCTGATGCGGGCGCATCAGCGCGCGCCCGCATCAGAACTCCTCATAGCACACAATGAAGCGGCTGGAGCCGGTCGCTTCATTATGTGAACTAACAGAGCTTTCTGCGGCCACAATTCACTGAATTGCGGCCGCAGAAAACTGACATGTCAGTTTCTTGCGGCGCCGTATGGGATCCCGGCCAGGGAGTATACTATGTGTATACGCTTGGGCCGAGATCCTATAGAAGAGCATGCGGCATTCCTAGGCGTACAAAGTATGGCCGTTGTTGCAATCGACTTTTACGCTGTGTGAACATAGCCTAAAGGTGCACACAAAATTGAAAAGATTCCTTACCTGGGCATCCGGTTTGGCCCTGCAGTTACATATAATTTGGGGGCCCACCAGAGGATGCTCAGCTGTTGGAGAGGATTGCTCAACTGCAATAGTTAGAGGGCCGCAAGTTTGCTACTTGTTATCTATAGCACTTCGGAGTGTGCTATACAATTAGCGTGAGGGCCCTCAAATTCTTTTTGTTGTCGAACACTTTTATTTTAGTTAATTTTAGTATATAAGCTACTGTATGTATTCCATTTCTCTCCCAGAATGGATAGCTGCTTAGATTTGGAGGCTCAAGCATTGTGTTAGTGAGGAGTACATATTATGCAGCCGTCATTAATTTGATCTTTTTGCACACATACATAGAAGAATGATATGAGGAAAGGGCTGGGGGTCTAGTATGCCTGTTTCTTCTACATCACCAATCTTTCTATGAGTCTTGAAAACTTTAAACTCCATATTGTTCGAAACCTGCTTTAAATAGACCATATCAGAAGTGACAGTGACTAAATTGGTCCATATCCGCAGGCTGCAAATAGTAGTGAAGGGTTCTGGAATAAGATAATAAAAAACACATATGGGTTTGGCGTATTCTACCGCACATCACAGCAGATTTTCATTAGTCACTGGGTTTTCCTGATTCTAAAATGATTAATATTCTTCAAATAGAACACTGTGTGAAGATCCCTGTCATGTGTGAGCATCTGATCCCCAATCACTAGGTTGAGTATTACATGATCGTGCAGTAGGATTACTCAACAGATCAAAAAAAGTTTTTTTTGTTTTTTTTTAAAGGGAATGAAGTAAAATAAGCGCAGATATCATTTTCAGACTTCTAGCCTGACTATTCAGCCAATGTAAAATAATAAATCACACACCAGACAACACATTTATATCTTTTTTCCAAGGAATATTCCATAGCACTGTGCCTCCAAGAAGTAATTCTGAAATGTGCCAAGTATTCTGGTGTCAGTTACTCCAAATGAACACTAGATGGTGCTCTGGTCACTTGCTGTAAATAGCAATAGCCATATCAGTGACCACCCACAGAAGATGCAGTCCTCAGCTCTGGTGGTATACAGGTGATTGTAAAATTCAGCACAGAGTGATGGAAAGGAAAATGACAAATATTTAAACATTGCATAGCATGTCGTACTCCCAGGACGGCTCGCTGAAGTCGAACAGCTACTTCTAGCTTTGTGCCAGGAATAAGGTTGGTATGCTTTTTCCTCCTATTGAGTACTTGTTATTGTCACGTTGCAAAAAGTGTTTTTTTGTCAATGTGATTTTAGGTTTACTTCGATTTGTCATTTGAGACTTTTTCTTATGAAGTAATTTTTTTTTTTTAAATGCAAATCATGAAATCATAGCAGAGTTGAGTTTGTCATTTCACTATTTTTGGTTTGCGATGATGAGTTGCTAAGTTACTCATATTTATTAGGGCTGTGCAGCGTCTCGGAGAACTAAAGGTAACAAGTTGTTACAACAAACTTGGTTCTGCAATATCTGGATGAGAAAGATCTCTGTTCTCATAATGGTAGTTTTTCATTATGTTTATTTGGCATTGAGAAGTTGCCAGCTGGTGGTGATACTTTACACAGTGTTCCCCGAACTGTAGCTATCCAACACTACTACAACTCCCAGTATGTTTGTCAAGACATGTTGGGGCTTGTAGTTTTGCCATTGGTCGGGAAACAGTGGTACATATATGTGTGTGTGTGTATATATATATATATATATATATATATATATATATGTGTGTGTGTGTGTGTGTGTTAACCAACCACTTGGGGTCTTAAAGTTACAAGCCTATGCATAAGCAGAAGTGTATTCATTATATTTCTTCCCTGGTCTATCATCTAACCCAGTCACTGGATTACTGTCTTTTACAAATGTCATTTTCACATTAAATTATATACTATCCTGTATTAACATACGGTAGTAGTTATAAAGGTATAAGCCCAAGCATAAGCAGCCAGCATGCTGAGACTTGTAGTGATATACTAGCAAGACAACATATTAATTTCTGGTCAAATATTGGTTGGTTGGCATGAGCTCTGGGGGGGAGACTGCGTTCTGCTTTCCAAGAAAACTTACGTCCGCTGGTTTGTGTTGTATGCCTTTTTTCTGAATATCCACTTAGACCTCATACACACAGTGTTAATGGTTCAGTGTTATGACTATGAAACTGTCCTTATGTCACTATGGGCCAGGAATAATGGGTTGCAGGGTTACTTACAAATAACTTTCCATGTGAAACTAAAATTTAGCTATATGAAATGGCTTTGTTATTGCACTACAACACTACAACCGCTACACTTCAGCAAAGTGAATTTTCTACCTGTCAGAGCACTATATAGTTGCACTGGATTATTACAGCATCCTTCCTATAGATCTGTCATTCTACCAGCAACTCTTTGTATTGTTAATGGTTTCTTTAACACTTCATGTATGATTCTGGGAGCTCAGTACATGATGTATTATTATAGGACATGCTTATATACTCCCCACTAGTATAGCACTAACATGCTGCACTGTCCAGATAACATAGTCACTTCCAATATACCTAAATCCCCTATCCACATGTATTAGCACACATTTCATATTATGGCAGGTGACATCCTAGAACGTTTTTTGGGGGGTTGAACCCAGACAAGTAGAATTTGTAAAATCAACAATCTGATTTCTGCGGTTTTTGCCATGACTCAGTATTGAATAAGGGAGGCCAGAAAATGGTAATGGATACCAGGCACTTATTCCATATCCAAAATAATCCAACTGTAGAGTCGTGCTGAAAACCAAGGACCAATAATCTGGGGATAAATCTGTCAAACTTGGAATGGCCCCTAGAAATGAGACCCTAGCTGAAACAGAACATTCCCATTGAGGGGATAAAGAGGACATTTCCTCTCTCCTCCTTGAGATCCTCTAAATCAGTGGTAGGGAATAGAGATGAGCGAACCTGGAGCATGCTCGAGTCGATCTAAACCCGAACTTTCGGCATTTGATTAGCGGCGGCTGCTGAACTTGGATAAAGCCCTAAGGCTATGTGGAAAACATGGATATAGTCATTGGCTGTATCCATGTTATCCATGTTTTCCAGACAACCTTAGAGCTTTATCCAAGTTCAGCAGCCCCCGCTAATCAAATGCCGATCGTTCGGGTTCGGATGGACTCGAACCCGAACCCAGTTCGCTCATCTCTAGTAGGGAACCTTCAGCCCTCCAGCTGTTGCTAAACTACAATTCCCCCGGCTGTCCAGGTATGATGGGAATTGTAGTTTAGCAACAGCTGGAGAGCTGAAGGTTTTCCATCCCTGCACTAGATTATCCCAGATACAGCAAAAATCTATAACCCATCAATCTGCCGACTGTATTTTTAGATAGTATAGTTTAAACTAAGTTTAACTTTAATTCACCAGCAAAAAAAATTGTTAAGATAATGAAAACCAATCGACAGGTCAAGATGTGCCAAGTGATAAACTCATTTTTTCTTCTGTGCATATAATATATATTTTTTTAACATTCATCTCATAAGATTCACCTTTACACGTCTGCAAATGTATGTGGTTTGGTAGGGGTCTGTGCCCAGTGACCCTTGCAGATCACTGCGGCACTCCTTTGAGCCCTGTACCTGTTCATCTTCAACCATACTAACCTGTTGGGTGAAGTCCCATTGAAGTGAATGTCAGTCAATGCAGGGAGGAAGGAAGAATGACACGGCTCCTGCTTTGCAAAGATTGGTGTAGGTCATCCTTTATCGATGACCTCTTTTGACATGTCTTACTGACATACAGCATGATGAATAATGGTGGACTTTCCCTTTAAGAATTTCCTCGAAAATTCACACTTAGAAAACACCTAACCACATCTCCTTGTGGATATCCAGCTAAGTCTTTAGCGCAATGCTTTCTGGGAAAGAAAGATATGCAAAATATCTCTCCTCCCCCTTGTGTTAGCAACAATGATCTAAGGCAATGATCTAAGGCTTGAGATCAATTAGCAGAAAAGCATTATACATTACAGTCTGATATAACCGTATTATTTTGCATTGGACTGCAGGTAACCCTTCTTTTCTTATTAAATTGCAATGTTTTCTGTATTGTCATTAGATTTCAGGTATACATCAGGTATACAGGTATTTTCCTATAATACTATATTTCTATGCACGGAGGTAAAATGTGACCAAAAACATCTGTTGTTATGGCCGGTTATATCTGCCAGGGATCAACATCATACGCTGAGATATCTGCTGGAGCCAAGCAAGTACTGACATCTCCACTGATTCAGATACTGAAGTAAGATGGGGGCGATGAAGGTTCCTTGGAGTCGGATGGTCCTCGTGTGCTTGTAAATGACATACATGCCTCAAAATTCTGAAAACTAGGAGCACATTATATCTTCCTTCTGCGCACATCTCACGTACACAACATATTGTGTACTACAACTGAACCCATTCCACCATCTGTACGGACATGTCCTGATATGTGACACGCAGGACATTCCCTGCGGAGCACAGGGGCGGCTTTATGGGGTGAATTCATTGTGACAGATTCTGTGTAAAAGCCAGGATTCTGCGTACTGATGCTAGACGCTGGTGCCAGAAGAAGATTGCATAAGAAGTGGGAATGAGATGAACTAAAGAGGAAAATCTGTCTTGGAGAAAAGTAATTGTGGTAAATTATATTCATTTAGGCTTTTAAGGGGGTAAACATTGTTCCTTCTTTATACTTTTCACTGCAGACGCAGAAACTGTGCATTTCTTTGAATAGACACATTAAGGGAGATTTATAAAGGCTGCGGCCGGGGTGTACACCAGGGAGGGTGCAGATTTGTCTCATCTCCCTTGCGTACATGTGCCATATCCCCCGCATGCCTGATGGGCAGGCACGGGGTGGGGGCACAGCAACGTGGGGAGGAGGCATTGTCTCCTCCTGCGCTTGATTTACCATGATTTTGGCCTGCTCACAAATGTAAATCATGGTAGAAATCTACAGCTGCTACGGAGCAGGTGTAGATTTCTGCACCAGTTGTAGGGCAGACGTAGGTCAGGTCAGTTGTGCCTCTTAGTGAATCCAGCAGGGCAGTTGGGGGAGGGAATGCGCCGTTCATCATAAATATCCCCCATTGTTATCTGAGAGACTGCTGTTTTTCCCTTAAGTTAGTATATGTATATATCTACTTTGCATTGCCCTGTATACATTCTGTTACAGAATCCTTGTGGGGCTCATGGTCTGTGATACTCCAACGGTGTCATCAGACTCCACCACATTAACTAAGGGTCGTATTCCACGGGCCGATGGGGGCCCGATTAATAATGAAAACGAGCACCGATCTTCTAGATCGGCGCTCGTTTACTGGGCCTATTACACGGCCCGCTAAGCTGCTGCTGCGCGTGGGACCGGGAGGAAGAAGGAGAGCAGGAGAAGCCCTGCAACATGCTTAGGTAAAGTATGGTGCTTGTGGAATCATCGGTTGCCGCCGCGCATCGCTATTCCATGGAGCAATGCGCAGGCGGTGCCCGATGATTTTAGGTTTGAACCTATGACACGATCATGGGCTGATTGTTGTCTCTATTCCATGGAACGTGAATCGGCCGAATTAGGCCGATTTGGTCGAATATCGCTCCATGGAATAGGTCCCTAACAGTGAGGTGTTAGCTGGTTGGAGGACCTGGCTAGAAGCCAAGGGAACCTGGAAGGTGCCAGACACTGGTAGGGAGGTGCTTTTTCTGTTTTAATAGTTTTTATTAAAATTTTTTCCAAAGTTTTAGTTTAACAAACAATAGTTTCCAATGAATAAACAAGGAACATTGACATAGAGAGTGTCCAGTGGCGTAGCTACCAGGGTCGCAGCGCCGCTGCGACCCGGCCCGCTACGAGGGGGGCCTGCGAGGGCCCCCCGTTGCCACTGCACTGCTCCCCCCTTAAATTACTCTTGTGACCGCAAGCATTGATTTGCTTGCGGTCACAAGAGCGTGCTCGTCCGGGCCCCTGGCTGATGCGCGGCTGCCGGGGGTGTCCCATCCTATCCCCGGCAGCGCGGCGCATCAGTGAGCTGCCTGGGGCCCTGACTTCCGGCACAGGAAGCGCACGTCAGAGACGCTTCCTGTGTCAGAAGTCACAGCCCCGGCGTACAGGAAGCTCACTGATGCGCCGCGCTGCCGGGGATAGGATGGGACACCCCCGGCAGCCGCGCATCAGCCGGTGACAGCGCCTGAAGAAGAAGAGGATCGCCGGGGGAGCGGGTTGTCAGGTGAGTTTGTGTGTTTGTTTTTTTTAAATACTGCTTAGCATAGAGGAGGAGGGGGGGGGGCATCTATAATGGGGGGAAGAGAAGGGGGGGCATCTATAATGGGGGAAAGAGAACAGGGGGGCATCTATAATGGGGGGAGAGGGGGGCATCTATAAGGGGGGAAAGAGAACAGGGGGGCATCTATAATGGGGGGAGAGGGGGGCATCTATAAGGGGGGAAGAGAACAGGGGGCATCTATAAGGGGGGAAGAGAACAGGGGGGCATCTATAATGGGGGGAGAGGGGGGGCATCTATAAGGGGGGAAGAGAAGAGGGGGCATCTATAATGGGGGGAGAGGGGGGCATCTATAAGGGGGGGGAGAAGAGGGGCCATCTTCAAGGGGGGGAGAGGGGGCCATCTATAAGGGGAGGGGGTATCTATAAGGGGGGGAGAAGAGGGGGCCATCTTCAAGGGAGGGGAGTGGGGGCCATCTATAAGGGGTGGGGGGCATCTATAATGTGGGGGAGAGAGGGGGCATCTATAATGGGGGTAGAGGGGGTCATCTATAAGGGGAGGGGGGCATCTATAATGGGGGGGGAGGGGGCATCTATAATGGGGGGGGGGAGGGGGCATCTATAATGGGGGGGGAGAGGGGGCATCTATAATGGGGGTAGAGGGGGTCATCTATAAGGGGAGGGGGTCATCTATAAGGGGAGGGGGCCATCTATAAGGAAAGGGGGGTGCAACATGCAGTGGGGGCCATCTATATATACTAGAGTCACATAGAGTCAGGGCTACCCACTAAATGAGGGTGTAAAGGGGCCAATACAGATGTGCAGTTTGTAGAGAGATTAGGATGGTGTCAGTGTGAGGAGCCTAATATGTCTGTCTGGCAGATTCTGTGGATTCGTGGCTCGGAGAAGTTCTCATAATGGCCCAGGACGGATGGAGAAGATGAAAAGGAAAGAACTCCGATCAGAAAAGACGTCCCCTGTGAGTCACCTGATATATCTGCGCTGTAATTTATATGGTGTATACAACCTGTGTGGAGCTGCTTCCACCTCTATATGAGTGTATGAGGTGATAGTGATCTGTGTACAGTGGATCTTATTCAGTAGAAGAGGTGGTGTTAGTCGGTATGTGGCGGTGTTAGTCGGTATGTGGCGGTGTTAGTCGGTATGTGGCAGTGTTAGTCAGTATGTGGTGGTAATATTTGTTACTTGTTATCTGGTACTGTGTTTTATTGGTCTCAGTATACTGGTTTTGGTCAGTAACAATATGGTGGTAATGGTTGTGGTGTGGCGTTAATATTTGCCCCTTGTATACTTGTATTATTGGCAATATTGGTCTCAGTATACAGTAACAGTATGGCGGTAATATATATGGTGATAATATTTTCACTTCCTATATGCTGGTGTTATTGGTAATATCTGTCTTGGAGTGTGTATATATATATATATATATATATATACACATACACACACATACACCTACCAGTAGCATCACTTGGTCGTGAAAGGGGGGGGGGCCCAAGTTGACCTCTCGCACCAGGGCCCAGGAGACATTAGCTACGCCCCTGAGAGTGTCAAAGTTGAGTTCACATGACCAACATTGTGGTAAACAAAGGTGACAACCAATAAAGATCACACAATCAAACTAAAAACATTTAAAGTAAAATAAAGAAAAATATTCAGGCATCATCCAGTGACATGCTTTTTCAGACAGCATTTTGCTTAACTGTGGTGCTCTGAGGGTGGATATAGGGCTGTGTTCAGTAGCAGATTATAAAAGGTCCTGTACGCTTAGCACCTTGCTATTGTTACCATAGTTACAGTGGGGTGGGGGGGTCCAGGCTTGGTGAACAGCCCGAGGCCTATGGTAAAGTCTGTGATTGGTCTGCACCTATGAGTAGGCCGAAGCCTTTCTGGGTAACAATAAGCAGCAAGGTGCTAAGAGTGACATTAGGCCTATGAAGACAATGCAATGTGGGTAATTTGTTTTGATATTAGAAACTTTTGTCATGGAGCCTTGCCTAATAAAACCTGGAGAGTGTCATGGAAGAGAATGGTGACCTAACCAGTTGTGAATGCCACTTTTGGCCTAGAACTGCAGAGTTTTAACAGTGGAATTGAAAAGCTTGCAGGTGGATGAGGCTGATCGTATCGTCAGGAGGCCAGTTTGGAGGTGTCAGGTGCCAAAGATGAGCGGTTTGGAACTAGGCCCAAACCTGGCAGTTACCAATAGTAACAGCAGTTAGGATTAAGATGGTGATTTGTGGGTTGTCCTGAGACCTAAATGTTTCTGCAAAACAGAAGAAATACCCCTGGCACTGCACAAAAAGGTCAGGATGCAGCAGTTTACAGTCTAGGAGTATGCAGTCACAATAAGATGTTGGTGGTAGGTTGTGCTCAGAGATATGGGTGCAGCCACCAAGTAATATCAAGTATAAAAGAAAAAAACAGCTTTTGGCAATAGATTTTTATTTTTCAGTCCATCTTTATTGTAGAACCAACATAATAGTTGAGCAGAGAAGGAAGTTACGGATGTTATTGTGGTGCTCTAGCAGTGGCGGCTGTTTCGTACATATCAGTCAATAGGGTCCATTTACACAGAAAGATTATCTGCCAGATTATCTGCCAAAGATTTGAACCCAAAGCCAGGAATGGATTTGAAAAGAGGAGAAATCTAAGGGTTTCCTTTATGACCTGATCTCTGTTTATAGTCTGTTCCTGGCTTTGGCTTCAAATCTTTGGCAGATAATCTGTCAGATAATCTTTCTGTGTAAATGGACCCTTATGCTGGGTTTACACGGAACAATTATCGTGCGAATTTGAACGATAATCGTACGTGTAAACGCAGCGAACGATCGAACGACGAGCGAGAAATCGTTAATTTTGATCTTTTATCTTGTTCTTAAATCGTCGTTCGCAAAAAATTTGCCGATCGTTCCGTGTAAACAGTTGTTCACTGATTTTACCTATGTGCGAGATAGGCTTAAGCAATCGCAAAACGATCGGAAAACGAATTTTCTGTACAAAATATCTTTCCATCTAAACGCTGATCGTTATAAAAGAAAAATCGTTACTTAGAAATCCTTAATCTTACGATTGGGCGAATTATCGCTCTGTGTTAACCCAGCATTAGAGACCTTAATTTACATGGAGAGTTGACCAGTGTAAGCGTGAGTCAAGTGGAGTTGGTGCAGGAGACATTGTCGGAGGGTAGGCTCATGTTGGGTCATCAGCCTTAGGCTGGGTTCACACCGCGTTTTCAGCATCCGTTTAACGGTTTTTAACGGTCAAAAAAGTTGTGTCAACAGTACTCTATTGTGCGTCAAAAAAAACGCATCCGTTTTGATCCGTTTTTTTTTTTTTATAATGGAAGTCAATGGGAAAAACGGATCAAAAACGGATGCACACAAATGCATCCGTTTTTTTTGCAAAAAACGGATCCGTTAAACAGATGCTGAAAACGTGTGAACCTAGCCTTATTCTGTTGGGCTAGTCTGTATTTGGGGGCCAGTTATTCTTTCGTCTGGTTGCCAGCTATTCTTTCGCACAAAATATTAAGGAGGACCTGTCACCAATCCTGACTTGTCTGTTTTGCCAAATACAAGTAATGCCTATAAAATAATTCTGGATCACTGATTTTTTATAGCTCTGTGATGTGCTGTTCCTCTGTTTGGTCTTACTAGAAATATATTACCCAATACCAATGTGGGTGTTACCAGTTTGGGGCGTGTCTCTTCACTGGCATTTTCCAATCAAAGCAGGCAGTGCCAGACTGTGTAGGGACACGTCCTGTGTAGGGACAGCGGGGTGGGTGCCAGCGTTAGGGCTTCACTTGTGTTTCTTTATATGTTGGGTAAGAAATATCAGAGAACAAATGCTCAGCTGGACCATTCCTAAAAGTCCAGTCTGGGGAAAGTTTTTGTCGCATACTCATCCATGTGGAAGGTGCTCTCCACTGATTTGGGTATGAATCCAACCTTGCAGATCACAATCACCCATGCATTCTGATCGTCTCCTGGGCTGGATGGGATCTTCCCATACAACATGTCACACGGCAAGAAATGTCTGACATTGATAGAAAGAGCACGATCAAGACCCTCAGGTACTACCCTGCCCCCTAATTCCCCAGACTTGAGTTCATACAATTCAGCATCAGTGAGACTTCCTCTATTATGTTCACTTTATGGATGCTCACCCACACCCCCTCCAGCAGCTGCAGTCATCATGGCTCCAGATATCTGCGACAACCTACCAGGACCTTAATGAGTCACTCCCAGCCCTTCTAGCTGCTGCGTGTGCTGCACATGGTGGTTACTCTCGATTATATCACTGTTCTCGTAGGTGATGTCTCCAGAAGAGGACTTAGTAGTACAGATTCACTAAATAGAAAGTCAACACTCGCATTTTCTTCTCTTCTCCTTTTTAGCCTTTTCTCAATTTTCCCCACAGATTTATCTTATGTTTACAAAGATAAGAAAAGCAGATAAGAAAACCTCACAGTAATCCTCAAATATGTCCATCCACATTCCTGTAAAGCCCCTATTAGACGGGGCAACTGAAAGGAGCAAATGAGCGCTGTGAGCGCTCGTTTGCTCCTCGTTCCCTGATGGTTGCCAACGATATTACACGCGTCGGCAGCGAGCAGGTGAGTACGTGGGGGGTGCAGGGAGCTGCTGGGGGGGGGTCTGCCTGGGTGATCGTTAGATCATCCAAACAGCCAATAGCAGGTAATAGCGGTCTGCTGCCGCCGCTCTTATTCCATGGTGCGACAGCAGCAGATCGTTGCTATATTAGTCATTTGTCTTTCAACTTGTTGAAAGACATACAACTGCAACCACATTGTGCATGTCGGCTGATCGTTGCCTTCTATTACACAAGACGATTATCGGCCGGATACGGCCGATAATCGTTTTGTGTAATAGGGCCTTTAGTCAACATATACCACAATAGTGGGGCTAAGGCCTTATGCACACGTTCAGTATTTTTTTCTGGTCCTGAAACAACCCGTGAGAAATTGCGGATTGGACATCCGTATTCCATCCGTATTCCATCCGTATTCCATCCGTATTTCCGTAATTCCATTTTTTTACTACTCATTGCTTTTCAATGCACTTCATCCGGATTTTTTTGCGGAAATACGGATGCCAACATGTTACAATCCGTAAACAATCCGTAACCAATTGATTTCAATGAGAGGATCCGCAAAAAAAAATGGGTCCGCACCCGGTCCGCACTAGGACATGTCCTTTTTTTTTTACGGATTGATTTTCATCCATTTCTGCTACTGATCGTGTGAATAGCCCAATAGACTTCAATGTGCACTAACTCGGATCCGGAAATACGGATCCGTAAATTACGGAACGTGTGAATAAGGCCTAAGTTCAGATGTGAACCCAATCTAACCCCTTTTAAAAGCTTATTAAAGCTGAAAGTCTCCACTTCAGTCACATATTGATGTCTTTGTGGTACGTACAGAGGCCAAATGATGACATTGTCAGTTCTGCTGCCTGGGCCCAACATGGTTATGAGACTTGAACTGAGTCTCTTTCCCCTGTATTCTGGTGCCGCAACATACATCTTCAGAAAGGGAGGGGGAGCTCATGTAGAAGTCACATATTTAGGCAGAGAATAGGAAGAAGATTGGTTTTTGAGATGAGTCCAGATGTAGTGAATAAGTTCTCGAATGTTGTAAAGCCATGGATCTTGAATCACCAGGAGAGAACCACTTGAATCTTGTAAATAATTGAATTTTTAATGTTTAAAGAGAAGGACAAGTATCTTCGGTATTTGTCAAGTAATACTCTGTGCTGTGCATTATACTTGTGTCTTATGATGATATGGCTGAAGGGACCCCATCAGGCACCAGGGCTCAAGTACAAGCACTGCCCCTGCACCCTCTATGGTCTATGGTATACTTGAGAATCTGCCTCTGCAGTTAGACGAGGAACAATAAAAACCCTGGAGCCCCATGCTGACCACTCTATCTCCAGCTATAAATTGTGTAATCTCCATGGTGCTATTGGTCAAATTCTACAAGAGAAAAAGATGCATTACCATACTATCAAACCCAGCTTTGCTGATTTGTAAGTATTGATAACATTGCTGCCTCCATCTTTCAGATGTAATTATACACAAGATGCTTGGCTCATATATAAATCTGTCCTGTGGATTATTGCATCTGAAGATGAATTTGTTTAATATATACTTAGGTCTCGCAGATGGAAAGTTTGTTGTAGCTAGCTTACAGTATACATGGAATAACTGAAAGCATAACTGAAAACATGGATTGCTAAAGTTTATATTGTCCACTGATTTGAGCTTCCGCTATTACGAGACCATTCTGCTTATTATTACCAATGAATTTGGAGTTCGGTCAATTTGCAGTGCCTGATACATTTGTATTGGGAACTTTTTTGTATCCTGGAACATATTTGGTTTGGACAAGTAAAACAAGAGATGAGCACAACCCGAGCATGCTTGAGTACAATCTTTCAGCATTTGATTACCGGTGGCTGAAGAAGTTGCGATGGAGCTCTATTGAGTCTGGGAAAACCTTGATACAGCCTATGGCCTATAGTTGTATCTATGTTTTCCCAGACACTCTAGGGCAGCATCCAACTTTCTTAGCCACTCGTATTCAAAAGCCAAATGATTGAACTTGAGCATGCTAGAGTTGTGTTCATCTTTACTGTAGATGTCTCACTTAGCTCCATTGTTGACCATTGTCTTAAATTGGTCATAGTCTTCCTATCAGGTAGGGGGTCTGGGATGAAAACAGACAGGTGCAGCTCTAGAATTGACAGCCGCCCCAGTTGTCCCTGCCTACTTGCCTTGACAGCCCTAAATGGCTGTGGACAACTGGGCGGCATTCCCTAACCTGATCTGATCTGAAGTGGAAACACAAAACAGAGACAAGACTTACACACAACAAAGGGAATAGTCAGAGATCCTAGTCAGTAACAGCCGGTCAATAAAAGTACAAAGTCAATATCCAAAGAATAGTCAAGGTACAAGCCAAAAGTTGGGTAATCAGGAGTACAAGTCATAGTAAATCGCTAGGTCCAGAAACACTAGATAACTAGGCTCTTTCACAGGCAAGGATCATGAGACATTTTATGGTACTTATGGAGCCTGTAGTCCCAGCCCCATGCTTGATTGGGACTGAGGCTCCAGGTCCAGGCCAGACACCAACAGTTGACTGGTGAGCCAGCTGTCAATTAACAATCAGCAAACACACAACACCTATGCTGATCGGCCAGGGAGTGAAACCCTTACCACTGCTAAAAGGAACAGCAGAGCAGAGTTACAAAAAAAGACATGAGAAGCAGTCTGGCTATTATGGACGCCAAGCCGAACGCATGGCCTGAGTCCTAACACTTCCTTAGAGTACTCTACCAGGTGATCTCATTATTTCACAGGATCAAGAGGTTCAAATCTGTTTAGTAGCTCTAGATGGTCTATATGCACAATTGTAACTAGAATTTCCACCCCTGATACAAATATCTAGGTTGTTAATACAGACCTGGTCGTACAAATAAGTGTTGCCCAAATACAACCATTGGTGGAACTTGATGACCTTCTAATGTGTATGGTGGACTCCAATGAGCCCCTGACGGCAGATGTCATGGGAGAGAAGTGTGGTGTCCCACCACGAGTGTTCTTTTTCATGTGCACCTAGCGCAAAAGCTCTTCACTCCAGTTTAAGTGGTGATGAAGCTATTCTAGAGTTTCACCACTAGATGTCAATTTTTTATATATATGCTCTTATATATTGCACAGCTAAAGCTAACAAAGGGTTATTGTTTTATGTGTACCATGTGCTTTTGTTACCCTATAGAAGATGCTCTTTTCTTCTCAACCTTTCACTCTACTTGGTGGGAGGAGGTGTTGCATCAGTTCTACTCCGATTCTTGTGGAAGAAGGACACACAGAACAAACGTCCCTGCTGTAACCAAGCTAGGACCTGGCTCTGCCAGGACCCTTGTCTGGGACAGTCCAGTGGAGTGTGTTCAGTGGGTTAGTGAGAGACACACAGAGGGGGACATTTATGCGCACCTATACATACCAGTTACATTCCTTGAGTTATTTTTCCCCTTTCTGTCAGGGTCAATTGCGACTCAGGACTACTGTGACAAGAACCCAAGTGATCCATCACAACCCGGCAGGTCACTGACCATTTTGGGAAGTACAGCCAGCCACCAATACAAAGCAGGTACTAACATCACACCTGTGTGCTGGACTAGCACTGGCGTCACAAGAATACCACCCTTGGCTGAGCTGTACAACAGAACCGACCAAACACCATAGAAGTAGCGTCCCCGGTCGAGTACCACAGAAGGATCAGGCATGTTAGATTTCTACTGCCCTATTGTCTTGTTACCAAGGAGATTAGCCATTGCCAGAGCTGTCTGACAGCAGCCGTCTCCACTTTTCCGATTAAAAACGCATTAATGCTCGGCCAATGCATGTATATGCTGGGTTCGATAGAGCGATACCTGCCACACTGACAGCTGTCTTATGTGTATAGACAAATTAAATGGGCATTGTTGCCTTAAAGTAAACATTTTACATGTTGTACAGACCCTGACTGATTGCTAAAAAAGGCAGGAGAATTGTGCACTAAGTGCGCTCTTTTCAGACTTTTATGCCACGTGACCGAGACAAAATCCTACTGTTAGTCAATGGGACCATCCCAGATGCAGTCACAAACATTGCCGTATGCCGTATACTTCCCTACCCCTAACCTAGAACCTGGAGACATGCCCAGCCTGCGCTTCCTCTTCCATAGGGTAAATATAGGAAATATCCCTGGGTCTGGGGCTAGGTGAATGGAGGAACAATCCAAAAACCTTTTGTGCTTTGTGGATATATTATAAGGCTACATATTCTGCAGTGCTGGATCCATCACATTGGTCCTCTATGCTCACAGTAGGGTTCCCAGTCTAATGTACCTATCACAAGCCTAACATAGCCCCAGTGATAGCAGCTACTGAGTCTGCAAGTCACCGCTGAGTAAATGAGGTCACTGCTTTCCTAGTCTTACTTGAATCAATCGGCGACTTTTGCTGCACGTAATTCCATTTTTAGATGAGAGGGTTCAGGCTTCTAAATACACAAATGTTCTTGAGTTCTTTGCCGAGTTCTCATAATGAAGCAAACGTTATTCACATCATTGAGCATCCATATTCAGGCTTCCCAGGCGCAGACTTGGGTGGCAATACAAAAAGGTCACACTTCATTTAGAGACAAAATACTTGTGTAGGAAGAGTCTTTTCTTAAGACCTCTAAGTGTACAGTGTGTTTTAAGGACATGGTGGAGATTCTTCACATTACAGAGGGGGGGGGGGGGGGGCGAAGGCAGAATAAGGGCCCAATTGAAATTCTGATGGGTCTTGTTCATGGTATCTGAGGCGTTATCTCAGACCATGGGCATTTGTCTCTAATTCTTGCCGTTGCAGCAAAAATGTTCATAGAAACATGACGTCTGTGGGACGTTGTGCTGCACCACATGTGATAGAAGTTGGTCAATGGGCACTTCAGATAAAGAACGCCCTATTTATTAATTTTTTTTGGTACTTTAATCTTTATTTGTTTTAGAACTTAAAAGTGCTGTGTTTTGAGACCCGTACAGAAACAGTGTAGGTTTGAGTAATGGACTGAAGCTAAATAGCTGCAGCTTCTTCTCCGTATGGATTAGGACTCCTGCACCCCTACTGGATATTCAGTAACGTAAGAGAAAATTTAGGATTGCAGACAAGAAATGTACACTCATGGCCACAAAAAATGAACTCATCCAAGTAGAAATGTTGGATTATGGCTAAACTTGGTATATAGTTATGTCTCTTGCAGATATGTCATGATTGCAGGTGAGGTCTGATTTGGCACTAGGTCTTGGCACAAGAGGGTGTAAAAGACCAATAAAAAGGACTCTCAGACTACTTTTGCGTTCAGTACCTCTTGTTGAAAGATCACTGACTGCTACACAAGTGCACTATTTCACAATGCAAAAGTGATTAACAAAAACACAGAAATTTTGATAATCTCCAAGCACTTATAAGGCAAGAATGAGTTGCCATCAGTCAGGATTTGGCCCAGAAGCTGATATCTAGCATGCCAGGGTGAATGCAGAAGTTTTGAAAAGTCAGGGTCAGCACTTTAAAACTTGATCTGTTTGTTAAAAGCTTAAAAACTTACGAAAAGTTTTGTACTTCAATTGTACTTCAATACAATCGTAGAAGATTGTCGGCAGAAAAAGACCAGCTGGTCCATCCAGTATACCCTCTAGAATACTATAGAAACATCTAACCAAAAGATCTAAAAACAATGAATTATCAAACTTTGCAAAAACCAATTTTGTGCAAATCTCACAACTTTCTGCCACGACTAGAGATAGATCTTGTGATTGATATCGGGCCCTAGGTGAGCGAGGGGTCCCAGCTCAGTTGTGATGCTTTTAGTAATACAAACTTGTACAGAACTCCCGTCTTCAAGAGAATGATGGTGTAAATAAATGATATTGGCCCTAGGAGATCAAAAACACCAAACTCTTCAAACTGTTCTGGGTGGCAAAACCATGTACCATATTGTGGGGTCCATTGTGAGTTTTTCTATGTAGTTCCCTTTACCACTGACTTGGGATATATTAATTTGCTTTTGTTTTGTGTGGGTGTGTTTTTTTTAATGAAAGTCACTGTTCTTCATGTTCTATTCCATTACAATAGACTATTATATTGCATTAAATTTGCCATTAATGAGGGCATGAGGGCACTTTGGTATTGGCACTTGGCCTAAATGCATTGTCAGGGCTATATGAGTACAAATATCTCTTTTTATGGGCACAAAAAAACGATCTATTTTTCTTGCTACTAACATTTTGATCAAGTTTGCAAATTTTGGTACTTTTATAAATTGCATGGCGCAACAACACTGTATATACAGTATTGTCTCTGTATAGTTAGTAAATACTGTTAAAATATAAAGGGAAGGTGAAGACCTATGTCCATATATGATAGTAATTTATATGATAGTAATTGTGGTAGAAATTCTCATATCGAAAAATTTATATATGGGCACTTACTATATAGCACCCAGTAGGCAAGGGGACTCCCTGATATTAGATTGCATGGAATGTAATAGCTTAATGGTTCATCATCCGTGACTTTCAATTACAAGTGGATAGGTAAACAATTTTCTGAGGATCCAAGGACGAAGTTCCCTTTAAGTATCACTTTTATTTTACCAGTTGGAAAGATAAGGGCCCATGTTCTAGGGTGCGTGTGTGTCTACCATGGTATGGGTTAACCACTCACTGGAGATCTTTGTCTAGACAAGGTAAGGGGAACCTTTGTCCCTCCAGCTGTTGCAAAACTACAATTCCCATCATGCCTGGACAGCTAAAGCTTTGGCTGTCCAGGCTTGATGGGTATTGTAGTTTTGCAACAGCTAGAGGGCCAAAGGTTCCCCATCCCTGGTCTAGACAATTCCTGTGTTTGGTTTCTGTCCAGGTAAATTATGGTTATAAATCCACAGGGACAAGATTGACTGAGACATATGTCAAGTTTGTTCAGTCTACAAATTAGAAACAATAAAATAAAAGACATAAAAAAGCGTTGATTACTAGAGATGAGCGAGTAGTGAAATATTCGACTTTCGAGAATTTGAATCGAGTACTCACCGAGATTCGACTATTCAAACGAATATTCGATCCCATTATAGTCTATGGGTAAAAATTTACGGCACTTGGAAATCCAAATCACCAAGTCCCCCAGGAAACCTCCCTAAACGATGCAAACACCTCCGGAATAACACTAGGACATTAGGGGGAGCATTCCTGGGTGCACCCAACCCCCCCGAAATCGCAGTGTATTTGCCACTCTCTGCAGTTGCGAAGGCTTTGCGAACGTTTACGACAATGTTCACACATTTCCTTCCTATTTATTGCGCAACGTTACATACATGATTCCAATGTGTGTCTATAGAGCGTCATGCTGTACAAACATTACTGGAACAGTATCTATGACGTGCCTTTTTCTGGGCTACTGGAACAGTATATATCAGGTGCCCTTAGTGGGCTACTGGAGCAATATGTATCACATGCCTTTTACTGGGCTACTGGAACAGTATATATCAGGTGCCCTTAGTGGGCTACTGGAACAGTATGTATCTCTCCCTGCTGCAAGATCTTTCCCTGGCTAGGTGGAAAGCGCATCTGCAGTCGAGAGGCGGGAGCAAAGTATTTAAGATTCGAGGTCATGTGGTTCAGCCATCCAATGAGGGTAGAGGCCGTTCTCGCGCTGTGTGCGTACTCCCAGGGTCCCTCACATTCTCCCTGCATGGTCATTGGATTAAAAAAAAGCACCAACTGCGATGGGAGGGCTTTCAAATGTTTCCCGCGTATTTGCCACACTACTCAATTGAATTTGAATCTTTCGAATAACGCAATATTCGATGGAATACCATCTCGATCTAATCATATTCGCTCATCTCTATTAATTACTGCAAAACCAGGAGATTCTTAGAACGGTGGTAGAGGTCCATAGTTGCAAATCCAAAGTGTATTTTTGCACGTGTCTAAGGCAGGTGTCTAGTTTGCCTGGTGATAGGAGAAAACCACCAGGGGACCGGTGAAGAATCACTGTTGATGTTGACGGCAGCTAATGATTTATTTCATGGTATGTTCCTTGTTTTTTCTAGGAAACAATGTTTTATTGAGTAACACATTAAACCAACATCAATCAACATGTCGGCCTACATGCACAAGGAGTTCTCTCAGTTGCAGCCAATGCAGCATATTGGACACTCAAAAGCAGATATCAAAAGTTCTCCCTCTGGTCTACCATCTGCTCTTGAGTACAATGGCAATCAGAACCTCATGCCCGTTGACCAGAGTCCAGTGTACATTCCTTCTTCATACATGGATAACCGGCATGAATACTCCTCTCTGGCGTTCTGCAGCCCGTCAGTCATAAACTACAATGTTCCTGGAAATTCTAGTGATTCAGAGGGTCCTGTGATGAGACAGACTATAAGTCCTAGTGTACTATGGACCACTCCTGACCATATGTCTCCTGTGACTTTACATTGCCAATCTTCACTGCTGTATGCAGAGCCACCAAGGAGCCCATGGTTCGAATCCAAACCAGAAGAACACATACTACCAATTAACAGGTAAGAAAAAGAATTGACCCCTATATATTGATATCATAATGAGATATTTGGTGGCAATTATTACTATCTATCTTACAGCCCAAGGGTCGGTGTCCAAGGTATGCCTCTCTTCACTTTTCAGTCGCGCTTATCAGTCTTTCCTTGCACTTTTCAGCCTGTTGCAGTTACTGGCTGTAGTAGACACTGGAGACTACAATCCTAAATCTAGACTTCTAGCCCCCTGACAGACTCCATTGCTGAAGGGGGTCCTCATTGCACCCACTGGCCCACAAAAGAATTAATATATTCCCAGGTGGGACACTGAACCAATATGTGCATTTTTTTGGATTTCCTGTGATTGTTGAAAAAGCGATGCAATTTAGAAAGAACCACCTCGTTTCTGACATGTTTTTATGTAAATTATTGCAAAATCATGGCAAAAACCACAGGTAACAGACTATAAAGCTCAGTTGCAGGACCTTTGATGACATCATAATCACATGCCTTAGGTCCTGAAGTGCAGTGGAGGAGTAGAGCTGTCTTGGAAGGTAATGGCATAGTCCAGTCTTTGGGGGAGAGTTGGGGTACAATGAATAGCAGTCATTGACTTGGGGATGGGGGCGAGGAGACAAGCGAGTGTGTGTGTCTATAAGAAGCAATCTTTGGGAGGGGCTGGAGACCAGTCTGTTGGGGACAGAGGGGTAGCCTTTTCACAAGGGAGAGGGAGAGCCTATTCCCAGTCCAGCCTTGCATATCTTTCCTTGATTTTTAGTGGTGTCCAGAAAAGAAATATGGGTGGAAACCATGGTGAGAACTTCTTGTTATCAGCATTGACGTCCATTTATGACTAGACTGAGTGATTATTGTTCTTTACTACTGGAGACAAGATAGGCAGGAATACAATGCTGTGAATAGTATTGATGTTCCTAGAGACCCTATTCATTGATGCTGGTGTAAAAGGTTAAAAGTGAATGTAGGCTAGTTTACCATTATGTCAATGGATACCATGTACGACTGCCAAGGTTTTCAGAAAGACATTGGCACAGGGCACTTTCCTTGGCCACACCTAAATTGGCAAGGCATCATCTGAACTTTGGACTATAGAGAACCTTGTTTTGCTATAAGCTGTGACTGTGCTGGATGACGAAAAGTTACTTAGCAAACACGAAAAGGACACGCCAGAAGACAAGGGGTGTAAGTGACTAACAAGGTGTACAGGGTGATATTTCTGATATCTTTAATCTTCTTCTATATCAAGCTCTCCGGGCAGCAATGTTCCCACTAATTTTATTTTTCTTGCAGAGAGACCATGAAGAGAAAATCTATAGGAACAGAATGCACCAACCATGCTGGAAGTAACCCCGGGTCCAAAAGAGACACCCACTTCTGTGCAGTGTGCAGTGACTATGCCTCTGGTTACCATTATGGCGTCTGGTCTTGTGAGGGCTGCAAGGCTTTTTTCAAGAGAAGCATTCAAGGTTTGTTACTGCTCTGCATTCATATAAATATTCAGCGCTGAGGTTGTTTCGGGACACTCCATTCTGGAGTCAAGTATTCTGCTGTGATTAATGTATTGAGATTATTAGCCACGTCTAATAATGGTTTGTGCTTGGTAAACGTCTCTCGTGCAAATCGGTCAAAGTTATTCTGCCATTGATGTTTAAGTATATTGGTCACAGTGCTCACATTATATTTCTAATTCATTAGATTCCTATGTGTCAGTAAATTTACTGACAGTGGTTCAACTGTGTTTTTCAATGAGTTATAGGAATGCCATGAGAAAATGATGGGCACAAAGGTCGGCCACAACAGGCAACTGTCTAGGACACAATAAGGTGGAGGTGGGGGTGTGTGGGTGGAGGGGGTCAAATATAGGCCATAGAGGTGGCAAAGTCCATTCCATGATGGACATATTGTGTATTCTACTAGCTGATCTACAGTATATGGCATTTCTCAGTCAATGATATATTTGAGGGTATGTTCCCACTAAGGAATAGGCAAGGAATTGAAGAGGAAAGTTTTCTGCTTGAAATTTCCTCTTCTTCAGCTCTAGCGGAATTGGCGCCGAATTCGAGCAGAAAACGGAAATTCAAAGCACAATGACTTCTATGAGAATTCTCTACCGGAGTCCGCCAAAAGAATTGAGATATACAGAAAGCGGATCCACGGCGGAACATTCCATGCGCAAATTCCGGTTTATCCTTAGGATATGATGGTTTATCCTTAGGATAGGTCATCAATATCTGATTGGTGGGGGTCTTAAATCAAGAATTCCGAATAACCAGCTGTATGCCAGAGTCATGGCTCGAGCATACAAAGGAAAATGGAGGTGGAAGCAGACGGCTCCATAAATCAGGTAGTGGCCATGTTAGGTTACTGCAGTTCAACTGAAGCCATTACACAGAGAAATATGTGTTTTTGTGCAAATGCCTCAGCTCTGGCAAACTGCTGATCAGTGGGGTTCTGGGGGGTAATACCCCCCACCTCCAAGGTAGATGACCTATCCCTGAGGAAAACCTCTTTAAGATCTCAGGATCCAAGCTGTAACAGATGCAGAGTTAGTAGTTGCATGCAGGCTCTGGTGCCGGAGGGGGCCCAAAGGTTGCTAGTATATTTATGGCCCCTACCTGAAAGTCACACCAGAAAAAATAACATTATCTGCCTACAATTTGTAATTTTTTTTACTTTGCTGTAGTTGGAATTATCCCACCATCCTCTGGATTCAGAGATTTTTTGGTGGGCCTGTAATGAATGAACACGCGTCCTACAGCTATTGAAGTTGAATGTGCACCTTAAAGCATGGGTTGAGACAGAGCAGCACCCTGAGACTGTTCTGTTGGGGGTTGGATTTTAGTTGAAGGGGTTATCCAGCACTTGTTGCTGCCCTTATATAAAACATAGCAAACCTCTTATCCTTACTACAGATGAGCAAACTTCAAGCACGGAGATGCATGAGATGTTAATGCCGCATGCAGCACTTGATTAGCATTGGCTGAAGAAGTTCAATGGAGCCCTAGGAAGTCCTGAAAAACAAGGATTCACTGTATGCCCGTTTTAAACTTCTTCAGCCACCGATAATCAAATGCCACACGACTGGGTTTGAATGAACCCGAGCGTGCTCAAGGTTTGGTCATCTTTAATCCTTACCTGTCCATGCTCCCCCAAAGTCCTCCTGCAGTCTCTCAGAGACCCCTGCTGACCCAGCCACTGCCTCTTCCACAGACAAACTCATCTTAGCAGTGACAGCCCGCTCAGTCAATGGCTTGCCACAGCGCAGTCCTGTCTGAGAAATTGTCTAAGTTGGCTGTCACTGCTGAGACGAGTTCGTCAGTTGAAGTAGCATCAGCTGTAGCCAGCGGGGGACCCAGAGACACTGCAGGAGGACACTGGGGGAGCACTGGGGCTTTATACAAAGGTAGCAACAAATTTTATGTGCCAGATAACCCCTTTTAACCTGAAATTCCCATAAGGAAATGCAATTTATAATCTAGATTACGTCATTGACTGTTATGTGAGGATATAACTTGTACCTGGGACTGCTGTGTATAATATATGGGTTAATGATTATAAACATCTATTAATTGAAGATATGATTTGATACTTGGTTGTTTGCAATGCCCTATTTCCATGTAACGCAATTCTACACCAGAAAAAGCATCTTGCACTTTCAAGCTCTGGCAATGAAACCTTTCGGAAAGGTCAGGAGAGATGACATTACCTATAGTTAGTGTCTCTGAAGAGCGGCTGCAGCAGTCACAAATACCTGTGGATCTCTCTGAACTTCCAAGAATCGTAATTAACGGTCGCCGCCTGCATAAGACAATGTCTGCCCGGACACTGCTCTGTGCCATATAACCCACATAAAGACACTCGCCACATTTACCGTACTTAGACATTGCCGACAGCTGGATGTAGGTCATATTTTTCAGCAATAGCTTTTTTTTTATATTCTGCCTCTTGTCTAGAACATTGCTTGTGATAAGCAGTACACTCCAATTGTTCTATTGTAAAATGAAATCTTAAAGGGATAATGAGTAGCAGAAAGTTTCCTATTCAGAACCGATGAGCTATAATAAACAACCCTCCTTTGGGATAACTATTGGAGGGGTGGGCTTTTGAAAGGGGTTATCCTAAGATTAAAAGTTGTTTGCAGTAACAAACTGAGAAATAGGGGTCTGACTACTTGGAACCCCACTGATCACAAGAACGCAGATCAATTTGATTGTGGGGGTCCCAGAGATCAGACCATTACCGATCAGCCACTTACTTAAAACATCCTTTTTTCAAATGTTTTTATTAATTTTCACAGAATTTTAAGGAAGACAAGCCCGGAAATTGGGCAAGGGTACAGGAAGGGAGGGAGGGGGAAAGAAGGGGGACAGGAGCAGAGGTATGCAACAGGGAGTCAGTGACTGAGGAAAAGTTCAGGACAAGGAGAAGAGTTGGTTCTTTCGGTAAGTTAAGTAGTAATCATTACTGGGTAGAATTATTTGTAGGAGTCTTTGAGGAAAGATGTAAAGGCAGTCAATATTGCTAATATTGCTAAATGAGAATGCCAGTATCAATGGTTGGGAACTTGGAAGATAAGCACAGTATGCACAGAGGGTCATCGGGGAGGCATTGTTTTGCCCCAATATGGATCCGAAGATCATCTAGTTCATTAGAAATATGGGGGAAATATCTCCCAGGAGGTGGACATTGAGTCTGCCAAAGTATATTTTTGCAGACGGCAAGCAGGATGTAGATTAAGTCCATGACTTTAGTCTGTATGACAGTTCGTGATAGCAGGATAAGTTGGAGTGGGGGTGGGGTGGGGGGTTTCGACAATGGAAGAAAAAACAGAAGGAGGAAGGGTGGATGCATGAAGTGGGGGAAGCCAGACTAAATTAACACTCCAGAGTATATAGATAAGCTGGGTTAAGCCCCGATTACATGGGTGGACCGTGAGGAGCAAACGAGCGCTGTCAGCGCTCGCTTGCTCCTCGTTTCCTGCTCGCTGACGCTGAAATTACACGCAGCAGCAGCAAGCGGGTGAGAGCAGGGGGGCTGCCCGGGTGATTGCTTGATCGTCCAGGCAGCCCATAGGGGATAGCAGATCGTTGCTATATTAGTCGTTTGTTTTTCAAAATGTTGAAAGACAAACGACTGCAATGATCGGCCAACATCGTCCATGTCGGCTGATCGTTGCCTTCTATTACACGGAACGATTATCAGCCGGAATGGCTGATATCGGCCGAATACGGCTGATAATCATTCCGTGTAATAGGGCCTCTAGTAAGTGGTTGTATAAGTGCTTCTTGATCGGCAGTGCTCTCTAGGTACCGGTTTGTTTTTTTGAAGCACTTACAGTTTACATCTTTAAAGTGGTTTGGGAGTATTAGTATTATAGGTTTCCAGGATCCAAAGAAGTGTTGCACTTTGATCTCTTTTTGCAGGGAGGCTTTTTAATGCCATTTTCCAGTAGGATATGGCTGGGGTATTTGTACCCTTTTTTTAAGGTGTGTTGGTATCATGTCTGTAGTGAGATTTATGTCATTTATGTCCTGTAGGGATTTTATTACAATGAAGCTGCGTGTGGAAAAACATACGGAACTGAAAGTGTCTGGAACCGCCATCAGTCTAAGGGCCCTATTACACGGTCCAATATTAAGAAGCAAGCAAGCGCCGACCTGTCAGGTCAGCTCTCACTTGCTCCTTGTTCCCAGCTCGCTGTTGTTGCTATTACACACACCGACAGCGAGTGGGGCAGGCCGCAGGACACCACAGGAGGGCTGCTGCCGCTGTTATTATTACAAGGAGTGATGGCCAGCAGACCGTCACTATCGCTGTCGTTCTTTTTGAACATGTTCAAAAACAAAGATAGCCCATATTCTGCACGTTGGCTGATTGTTCCTGGGAAAGGTCGGTAATTGGCCAAGTACGGCCAATATTGTGTAATAGGGCCTTAAGACAGAGAGGATCTTCCCAGTCTTTTTCAATTAAGGCTTAATTTTTTGTGTGTGTAGCTTTGTAATTGTAGGAAACGGAAGAAATGAATTCATAGGTGTGGCAGGCCTCTGTAAACATGAGAGCCTTACATGTTGGTCATGTAGACCAAATCTCTGATTTTAGTTATACCTTTTGTTACCTAGGTTTTAAAGAGGGCATATGATTGTCCCTGTTAGAATTATGGCTTGTGAAGAAAAGTGAGATGTAGCGTTACGTGATTGAAAATGTGCATGTGATTTGCATACAAAAAAGGTTCCCCTTACAGGCAGTGGGATGTTGGGCTTTAATGGGGTATTCTGTTCAAAAATATGTTTAATATGTTGCTGCCCATGAAGATAACATAACAAACAGTTTATTCTCACCTTCTCATGCTCCCCCGACGTTGTCCTTCTGTCTTAGGGTGCGTGCACACTACAAAATTCCTGCATATGACCCGTAGCGTATACCGTTGCTCATACCCGCACGCCGCGGCACGCATCTCCGCCCGTGCCATAGACACTATTCTATGCACGGGCGGATTCCACATTCGGCGAAAGAAGTGATATGTCAATTCTTTTGGCTGAAAGCGGAATCCGCCCGTGCATAGAATAGTGTCTATGGCACGGACGGAGATGTGCGCTGCCGCGTGCGGGTACGAGCGATGGAATACGCCGCGGGTTATATGCAGGAATTCCGTAGTGTGCACGCAACCCTACTGTCTTTCGGTCCAGGTCCCGGAATCTTTAAAACAACATTGGTTAAAAGTGAATGAATGGCTGATTTTTGGCTGATACAGTATTTCGGGTGATCATTTTACCACTTTGTACAAGCCCCCCACTTGCACTGTAGTGGCAATTTCCAACTGCAGGGTCCAGGTTTCTCAAACTCTGTAGCTTGGCAGCCAGTTGGTCCTAGGCCTGAAATGAAGCCCAGTATGGTCCAAGGATGATGATATGGGGCTCTTGCACAATTTCTCTCCATGGGAAATGTATTTTTCTTCCATCTTTCTTTCCGTCCTGCTCTTAGGAAAACCCTAGTGGGCAAGATAATCATCAGGTTAGGGTTCTCCATACCGTTAAAAGATAAAACATCACAATGCAGCATAAAGCAGTCTCTTTATCTGTACAGTCTGCCCGTGTGTTCCTGCCATAAGGAGGGGTTAAAATGTTTCTGTGATCACAGTATATCTTAACCAAGAACCCAGAGAAAAACCGATGAAAACGTGTAATTTGTAGACTGTCTGTGATCAAGCACCATTCTGAAAACAAAAGGGATTGACTACATGAACCTTCCAATTTGGCAAGACTTATAAACTATTCAGCTTTGTGTTTTCAATTAATAGGTTACTGGCGATAACTTTTTGCGCTGTTTTCTTCTTTTCTTCGTAGGACACAATGATTACATCTGCCCTGCCACAAACCAGTGCACAATAGACAAAAACAGGCGCAAGAGCTGCCAAGCATGTCGCCTGCGCAAGTGCTTTGAAGTGGGAATGATGAAATGTGGTGAGGCTTTTCTTTTGTATTGTATAGTCACTATATCTAGGTGAAGATATCCTAGTATATAGTAGGAAACTGGTAGCACACGCTATAGGTTCCTATTCTTGATTGACTTGCCCTCCTCTAGCTATTTTAGCCTTTTTGTAACTAATATTTTTGCACTTTGCTTTTTAACTTTTTTTAAATTTAAATATCTTTTCGCTAGGAACAAGGCGAGAACGTTGTGGATACCGTATCATACGTCATCGCCGCCACTCTGAGGATCAGGTGCATTGTTTTGGAAAAAACAAAAAAGTTATCGAAACCATAGGCCGTGTAAAAGACGTTCTTCCCTGCTCCATGGGCCCGGAACAGTTTGTCTTATCTCTTATTGAAGCTGAACCACCCAATGTTCTGCTGATGAACCGTCCCTGTAAGCCCTTTACCGAGGCTTCCATGATGATGTCATTAACAAAGCTCGCTGACAAGGAGCTGGTTCACATGATCGCGTGGGCCAAGAAAATCCCAGGTATAAACTTTAGACTTTTATGACATTGACGATCTCATAATATTAATGAAACTTTGCACAAGGGTCAAAATTCTGTAACTGGCAGGTACTTACAACTAATGTCCTATAATGTAATCTAGCTGACATGTGTTTTATTAGTGGCTGCTGAGCTAGAAAGGCACAAAAAAAGACTAGAGTTGAGCTAATTTTGAGCACACTCGGGTTTGTCTGAACCTGAGCGTGCAGCATTTGATTATCCATAGGCTATATCCATGCTTTCCAGGACTCTCTAGGGCTGCATCCAACTTCAGCTGCCACCACTAATCAAATGCTGCACGCTCGGGTTCGGACCTGAGCGTGCTCAAAGTTTTGTCAACTCTTAAAAAGATATGTCTTCATAAATCTGGTGGTCTCTTTCTATACTTTCCCATAACTGGTGTCTTTTTAGAATGTCTTGTAGTGGAGAAGATGTGTATAGCTGCAGTTATTTTCCACCACAGCTAGTTTGTCCTTTGTAGCATGAAACTTAGGCCAAACTTACCTTGGGTAGTTAGGGAAAATGAACCATTGGAAAATGACAATAAATTTTATGAAATAGTAAAAAAGTGTAATGGTAGTCCGCTCACCTCCCATGGATGTGGGAAGATCTCAGTTCATAGAGAGAGCGTGCATGGGTCCGGCTTTGGCCAATTGCCTGTTCGATAGTGGAAATGACGAGGTGATGGTCCCCATTCGGAGTGCTGGGACCATCACCTTGTTATTTCCATTAATGAAATAGTACATTAATTCAATTTTAGAGTGATAAAGATTTGTTGCTATTGCAGGTTTTGTAGAGTTGAGTCTCTATGATCAAGTTCGATTACTGGAAAGCTGTTGGCTAGAGGTGTTGATGATGGGACTGATGTGGAGGTCAATCGATCAACCTGGAAAGCTTATTTTTGCTCCTGATCTAACCCTTGATAGGTAAGTCTTAATATATTTACCATTAGGGTCTATATTGTTCTTCATCTTATCAACTAATTAGGCCTAAATCATTTTATGTTTCCAAAATAAATTTAACGACTCTTTGAATTTCATGGAAAATTAGTCAGCCTTTCTTATCTTAGTGTTTCAATTAGGAAAGGTGTGAAGCCTCAATAGCTCCTTGTTCGCGTCAAGAACCTTACAAGATGTTTCTCTAGCAGAGCTTAATGCTTTTCAAGAGCGCTAAATATCGGGCTAAATATCACAACTTCTTGAGTGGTGCTAATGATGGAGTCTCCATAAGTCTACTTAAGAAAGTCATTCTTTTGATGATGGGTCTAAATGAACAAATCTGGGTCTTATTGCTTATTGTCTTGCTATGTTTCTTAGATAACCACAAAAAAAAAGGAAAATAATTAAAAGTATGTAGATAGGACAAAGATCGAAGGAGGTACAATGTTTTTTAATGTCTTGATTCTTCATTTCATGGCCTCATTATCGCAGACAATTCCAGAACCATAGTCAGTCAAGAGAAGTTGACAGAGGACAAAGGATGAATTTTGTAAGGCTATACAAAAAGGTGTTTTTTGTTGTTTTTTTAGGCAAGCTGCGTACGCTCAGAGCTGGTTAAAATTTCTGATTATGGTGCTTTCTACTTCAGCAGCTTTTCAATTATGACTAAGTTTGAGACCCCAACCTCAAATAATACCTGTCATTTAAAATAATTTCTGACATATCATCAGTTGTGAGACCCACTGTGTTTCAGAGACACTGTATAGCTGGGGAGAGAGCATGGAGGCTGTGCCGTCCATGTCCCCGCCGTATTTCCTAATCGCCGTGCGATTCAGAGATGAGTCTGATGTCCATAGAGAATGATGTCTCCATTCATTCTCTATGGGCATCGGACTCATCTCAGGTAATTTGCATACATCGCGCTCACGGCTTCGGGCGCTGATATCTTCGTCCTGGGACCGGCTCCAGGAGCAGGACTTGCCGGAAAGGGTAAGTATCGGGGGGCTGCACCGGGGGGTTGGGTGGGCTCTGTGCCTGCATCACCGGTGACAGGTTCCCTTTAAATATGAAAGATAGAGGAGCTCACCATAATAGTTTTCAATACAATGACAAATACAGAAGTTGTAGAGAAGCGCTGGGGTCCTGGGTTCAAATCCCACCAAGGGCAACATCTTCAAAGAGTTTGTATGTTCTCTTCGTGTTTGCATTGGTTTCCTCCGGGTATTCCGGTTTCCTCCCACACCCAAAACATACAGATAAGTGAATTTAGATTGTGAGCCCTAGTGGGGACAGGGAGCAATAATTGGCAAAACTATGTAAAGTGTTGCGGAATCTGTGTGCACTATACAACTAAAAGCATTATTATTATTATTTACTAAGAGGCGCAGAAACAGCACCAGCTATCAGCAAGACATGTGGCACATTGCTTCATTGCTCTACTTAAGTGGTCAGGAATAAGCTGCAATACCAGACACAGCCTACAAACAAGAGTGGTGCTGTTTCTAGATCCAATAAGCATTTTTTTCATAATCTTATACAATGACTTTAAATAACATGAAGATAATGATGCAAGGAGAGTATGTTTCCCTTTAAGATGTCTTGCTGTTCTCATTTTTCTTAATAGCTGATACTTGTTTACCAGAAAACATTCTATTAAATGATTTTACATTCAAAATAACACTTGTTAAAAATCCTCACCCCCCGCCCCGCGCCAAAACAATCCTCTTAAAAGTAGATAATTCTGTGATCTGCGCAGCAAAACCCTGAGCTCCATGTCAATTTAACAGAATCTTCAAACACTGCGGAGCCACAGAGCCAGCATGCACTAGCCGACTCATTATTTCTTCATTTGCTCCTCAATGTTCTGCAGCTTCTTCTGCATTTTGGAATATATTCCAATTTCCTTTGAATGACTTGCAAATTATAGATTTATTTTTTTTTTGTCTTTTTAAGTTGAACCGCTGTCTCCTCCCGTGAACCCTCCTGTGATTGGGAATTATGTAAAATATTCTTCAGCATTGTGTTAACAAGCGGGTCAATTCTGACTCAGCAGCTGTTGTTTCAGTAAATATTTATTAAGGAACATCCATTAAAAGGGACATTTGGGAAATCAAGGTTTGAGTTCTCATGATGAAGACGGTTACTTTTCTCAAGTTCTTCGAATTTTTGGTTTGAACTTTTTTTTTCTTAAAGACCTAGGACCTTCTGAATTGCACTGAATTGCCTTCTCTTAAAATGGGACAATCGAAACATATGTCGTAATTCGAGGCTTCTGTGTATCAATAATGTGGATTTGATGAGATAACTTGCATTGGCTTCATGGGAGAGTGACCACTTGCAAGGGTCCTTATCCTTATAGTTGGTGGGCATTGATACCAGTTGTCGTTGGTGTGAATGCAACCACTAGGGCCACAACAGATCAGACCGTATGAAATTTTTCGAGCTATTCTGGTGATATATCAGTAGTGAGTCTTATCATTGTCAGGACCTTTATGTATAATGTGGATGCAAAGGCTATGATGTATAATATTTAAATGCAATCCAGGGGAGATAGAAGGGCTTAGAGACCCAGTTATCAGACAGCTCCTCTAAGGGATTTCACTCTGAAATTGCCTGCACTTTATATAGCATGTACAACTATCTGCACCATATCTGAGGACATGGAGGATACAGAAAAGAAACTTAGGAAACATTTTAATAAATACTTACAATAAAATGTATTATTTTATATACTATAATAGGTACAAAGAAATAATAAAAAATGCATTGCAAGATGTCCATAATTTAGCTCCACCACAATAGTTCTTGTCCATAACACAGGGTTCATACAGATACAGTCCCTGGATTACATCATCACCTTGCTGTTGCTTTAACAGATATCAATTTGGTATCTTCCTGATTAATCTCCTTATGTTTTTTGAGCTCAAAGTCTTCTTTGCATTGGACATTGGATTTCTGGTTTTGCTCAATGATGTGATAAGAAACCTGTGCTGATATATAAATCTTTGTCAACATTGTTAATCCTCCCAACCTGAACCTTAAAGGGGTTATCCGGGTAGCAAAAACAATATTCTAAACGACCCCCCTTTCCCAATACCACCTTATGTCTAATATACATGTACAACCTATCTTGAACCCTTTCCCTGTTTGTTTTTCTCATACTTACCCGCTCTGGATGTCTAAAACTATCTTCTCTGTGTCCTCTCTAACACACTGATCCCTCTTCCCCCCCACGGGACATGTGATCTCCCCCCGTAGACATCATCTGCACCTGTTCACTACTAGTAAAAGTCAAAGTGCTGCTTCCATAGACTTACATGTGTCTTTGAGCCTAGGTTTCTGTCATGTAAAAAGGTATAGTTCTATCTCTGCTTGCTGTCAGTGAATGCAGGCATATGTACCTGTCTTTGTGTCACAGCTCTGTATATGCTAAGTGTTATAAATGTTCTTAGAGGCTGGATGGAACTAGAATGTTCTCATTCACAGTCAGCAAGCAGAGATTTAAACCTACACTACACCCCTCACCCCTTGGTAAACAGATGCCTACTATGCAGCACATAGCTATACCATGCGCGTGTCAGCTCTGCTACACCATGCGCGTGTCAGCTCTGCTACATCATCAGCTAATATGGAATACATATTGGGTGATTCAAAATCAGTGAAAAAAACAGTCCTGTGTTTACTGTGAAATAGTAGTGACAGCAGTGGGCAGGAAGGAAAGCTGAGGGGGTGAGTATGCAAATGGTCCAATCAGGGAGATGCTATCCCCAATACCGGTAAAGTGCTCTGTTTCCTAATAGTACCTGATCTGAGCTGGTGAGGCCATCCTGCAGGGTGATTTTAAACTAGCCTCTGGTCCTGTTGGCTATCTAGGAGGCTGTCATACTATTGCCATTCCTTCCCCCTAACATACTTACCTCTACTCATTCCTGCTGTTCTCATTACCCTTGTGCTGCGATATATAACATCTGGTCTTGGATCTTTATTTAAGGAGTTACTTCTTTCTAGGTTACACCTTACACCAATGGTGACCATTAGTCTTGTTCTGTCTATACGATTGCCATGAATCTCTTTGCATATATGCGCTAATCTGTTCCTTACCTGTGTATCCATATGTGTTGCTATCCCTGTATACTGTGAATGTGGCTGAGATGTACACTGTGTATATTTACAGGGATGAAGGCAAATGTGTGGAGGGAATATTGGAAATCTTTGATATGCTGCTGGCCACAACTACAAGATTCAGAGATCTAAAGCTTCAACATCGAGAATATCTCTGCCTGAAGGTCCTCATCCTGCTGAACTCCAGTAAGTATTTGTAGACTGTTATCACATATGTTATAGAAGAAAATTCTGTATAAAATAGTCACATCTATACAATGTGACTATTTGGTCAAATATTTTTCTACTTTTATTGGTTAGGATGGAAAATGATATAAAGGCATTTTCAAGACCATTGGGGGATTCCAGGTATTAAAGACATCTAAAGCTAGCCTAGCACTTAAAGGGCTATTCTGCTCAAACATAACCTTTGTTTCAGCCCATGGTGAGACTAACAATTCATTTCATACTCATTATTATCTTTTCAGTCTCCTTCCCCCAGTTCTGAGCTGCTAATTTCTGTGGAAGACACAAAAAACTGTGTGACTTGTTCTCTCTGTTTCCCCCTCCTCAGCCCCCTCCCATCTGTCAGCTGATGTAAACAAGTCCCTATCTGCAACTTTGTAGCAACTCTGTAATGCCAGGGGGATTAATCATAGTTAGTTCATTAGCAACTTGACCTCAGATTAGTCCTCCCAGCATTACAAAGAAGCTACGAATTTGCAGATACAGCTGGCCAGGGAATTGTTTACATCAGACATCTTGAAAGGAAGGGGGGAGTAGGAAGAGACAGAGAAAAAAAGCTTATACATAGTTTTTTGTGTGCACCAGAAAGCAGCAGCTCAGAACTGGGGGAAGGAGACTGAATGGATGATAGCATAAGTATGGAATGAATTGTTAGTCTCACCCTGCGCAGCAACTTATGACAAGTTATGTTTGAGTGGAATACCACTTTAAAAGGTTTGTCCAGGTTTAGTGAAAATATGGCTACTTTCTTCTCAAAACAGTGCTGATCAAGAAAACATTGGTATTAAATTTAAAGGCCCAATAGACTTTGGAGGCTCCATAGACTTGTATGGGTGTTATATTACTGCTATGTGTAACTGTGCAACTGTAATACAATTGTGAGTCCATAAGTATTATCACAATGCACAAACAATAACTTAGTCCATAGTGTTAAAGGAGAAGTCCGGCAAAAAATTTTTTGTTAAAGAATTGTATTGCCCCCCAAAAGTTATACAAATCACCAATATACACTCATTACGGGAAATGCACATAAACTGCTTTTTTCCCTGCACTTACTACTGCATCAAGGCTTCACTTCCTGGATAAAATGGTGATGTCACGACCCGACTCCCAGAGCTGTGCGGGCTGTGGCTACTGGAGAGGATGATGGCAGGGGGATGCTCAGTGTCCCTCCAGTTCCCTGTGTCCCTCAGTGTCCCCCTACCATCATCCTCTCCAGCAGCCACAGCCCGCACAGTGCTGGGAGTCGGGTCGTGAGATCACCATTTTATCCAAGAAGTGAAGCCTTGATGCAGTAGTAAGTGCAGGGAGAAAAGCACTTTATAAGCATTTCCTATAATAAGTGTATATTGGGGATTTGTATAACTTTTGGGGGGCAATACAATACTTTAATAAAAATTTTCTCTGGACTTCTTTATGTAAACTCTGCTATGTATATTGTAGGTGAGCAGTGACAAACAACTGGAATGGTCAAACGTCCGCTGCTTCATTACAGTGCCGTGAAGATCCAAACAGTTTCCCTGCTCATGGCATCATATTGATACATGATGCCAGGTAGGGAAAGAGTCCAGTACAGGGCTTCCCTGTGTTTCACGGAATGTGGGAATAAGCCCGAAATGTACCCCAGGGCTCCAGACTAAAAAATTTACCTAGGAGCCATTGGCTCCTAACCTGAAAAATTTAGGCGCCAAATAGAATATTTGGTCGCCAACATTTTAAACCATGTAAAATTAATGTTATGTTAAATGGGACTTACTGTGTGCAGAGGCCACGGCAGCATCCTCCTCCTTTAGATCCTTTCTTTTCTTAGTTTGTATATGGTTGTCAAGTTGCAAGTTTCCATGTTGAACGTTTTCAGTCTGACTCAGTACTTCAGCTTCACTTTTCTAGCCTTCTAATGAGGCTTACTCTTCTGAACTTGAACTTAAAGGGAACCTGTCGACCCCCGTGCCGGGGTGACAGGCTCCCAACCCCCCGTTAGAACCCCCTATACTCACCTCATCGCGCCGGGTCCCGCTTCTGAAGATGGTCGGGTCACGGAGATCTCAGCCACTGCAGCCCGGCGTGCGCTGAGAGATGAGTCCAACGCTCATAGAGAATGACGGGAGAGTCCAGCGCTCTGTCATTCTCTATGAGCATTGGACTCATCTCTCAGTGTGCGCGTCAGGCTGCAGCGGCTGAGATATCCGTGACCCGACCATCTTCAGAAGCGGGACCCGGCGGGATGAGGTGAGTATAGGGGGTTCTAACGGGGATTGGGAGCCTGTCACCCCGGCATCGGGGGTGACAGGTTCCCTTTAAAAGCTTGCAACAGTCTATACATACTGAGCTAGACTTCTGACTGCAGCCATAGTGACCCCCCACAAGATGTGTATATAGATAGATATATCTCTCACCTAGTGACTAATGCAAGTGACCCCCTACAATACAGACACCTGAGGGGCCCTGATAATAATAATTGTGCATATATGTATCTCCCAGTGTCTGCAGCCAGTTTGCCCTACACTTATAGATGGCCCCCTCCCCTTATAGATGCCCCCTCTCTACCCCCATTATAGATGCCCCCTCTCCCCCCCCCTTATAGATGCCCCCTCTCCCCCCCATTATAGATGCCCCCTCTCCCCCCCCCCCTTATAGATGCCCCCTCTCCCCTTATAGATGCCCCCTCTCCCCCCCCCATTATAGATGCCCCCTCTCTACCCCCATTATAGATGCCCCCTCTCCCCCCCCCCTTATAGATGCCCCCTCTCCCCTTATAGATGCCCCCTCTCCCCCCCCCCATTATAGATGCCCCCTCTCCCCTTATAGATGCCCCCTCTCCCCCCCCCCTTATAGATGCCCCCTCTCCCCTTATAGATGCCCCCTCTCCCCCCCCCTTATAGATGCCCCCTCTCCCCTTATAGATGCCCCCTCTCCCCCCCCATTATAGATGCCCCCTCTTCTCCCCCCCTTATAGATACCCCCTCCCCTTATAGATACCCCCTCCCCTTATAGATGGCCCCTCTCCCCCCCCATTATAGATGCCCCCTCTTCTCCCCCCCTTATAGATACCCCCTCCCCTTATAGATACCCCCTCCCCTTATAGATGGCCCCCTCTCCCCCCCTTGAAGATGGCCCCCCCTTCTCTTCCCCCCATTATAGATGCCCCCCTTCTCTTCCCCCCATTATAAAGCCCCCCCCCTTTCCTCTAAGCTAAGCAATATTTAAAAAAAACAAACAAACAAACTCACCTGACAACCCGCTCCCCCGGCGATCCTCTTCTTCTTTAGGCGCTGTCCCCGGCTGATGCGCGGCTGCCGGGGGTGTTCCGTCCTATCCCCGGCAGCGCGGCGCGTCAGTGTACGCCGGGGCTGTGACTTCTGACACAGGAAGCGTCTCTGACGTGCGCTTCCTGTGCCGGAAGTCAGGGCCCCAGGCAGCTCACTGATGCGCCGCGCTGCCGGGGATAGGATGGGACACCCCCGGCAGCCGCGCATCAGCCGCGCATCTTAAAGAGACAGCGCGCCGCCGCCGGGGCCAGTCGCAAATGGCGCCCAGATTAATAAATCTGGGCGCCATTTGCAAAATGGCAGTCGCATTGGCGACCATTTTGGTCGCCATCTGGAGCCCTGTACCCTAAGATGGTCCAGTCTCATTCCAGGCTAGTCTGGAGAATGAGAACACTTGGGAAACAGAACAACTTTTACAAGACTAAATTGATTAACAACCGATTTACTAGATTCCGATTCAGCGAATCTTATTGTAGATGCACTCAACTATTATCTTGTGTCAGTGAAGCTGTGCATTTCAGATCAATTCCTTGTGTTTTTAACCTGAGAGAGTTTTAGTGGCACAAATACAATATAGTTTCTTCTTCGTGAAGTCGCTATGTTCTTTTGGATTGTTGAACAGGTTTTAAAGGGATTGGGCTCACCTAGATGTATCAGAAAGCTGGTTGTACAGGACTGGCAGGTGGAGCTGGTCTGTAGACTGTTGGCCAACGGTTATAGACTAAGCATTAGGGCTCCTGGCAGATCTGCCAATGGGAGACCTGAAAGCTAAGTTATGTAAAATGGTTAAAGCACTTAAATAGTACGTTTGGAACATTTCAATTATTAGACAATATGATAACACTTATCAAATAACATGTTGCATCAATTGAAACCACACTCATGGCTCTGCTAATCCATGTAACACTGGTTATGAGCCTATACTGGCTATATGTCATTCTTGTACTGTTTGTTATATATAGATCATAAGGGGGTTAGGTTCAACTAGATGTTTAAGGGAGTAATTTCTACAGGACTGGCAGGTGGAGCTGGTCTGTAGACTGCAGGCCAATGGAGAAATGCTAAGCATCTGGACTCCCAGCAGCTCTCTCAATGGGAGACTTCAATGCTGAGTTTTGCAAGAGTCTGTAAAGGTTAAAGCAGAGCAAAGACACCTAAATGGTATGTTTGGTGCATTTAAACAATGGCCATGAACTGTAACTTCTATTTAGCTCCATAGCAGGTCTCCCATTTAGATCCCAACCAGTACTCCAGATTCTTAGCTTTCCTCAGTAAGCCAGCAGTATATAGACCAGCTCCACTAGGCTGCCTTACTAACTGAGGCTCTTCTACTATTCATTAGGATATATGGACCATAAGGGGATTAGGTTCAACTAGATGTTTGCGGAGATCGGTTTTACAGTGCTGACAGGTTGAGATGCTCTGTAGACTGCAGGCCAATGGGGAAAAGTTAAGCATCAGGACTCCTGGCAGCTCTCTCAATGGGAGACCTGAAAGCGAAGTTATGTAAGAATCCCAAATGTTAGAGCTGATTAAGAATACTCTAAACTAGTATGTTTAGAACATTTATTAGACAATACCCTTTATGCTTAATCTGCTTTCACCTTTGGGATTCTTACATAACTTAGCTTTCAGGTCTCCCATTGAGAGAGCTGCTGGGAATCCTGATGCTTAGCTTGTCTCCATTGGCCAAAAGTCTACAGACCATCTCCACCTGCCAGTCCTATATTGCAGTCTTCCTCACACATGTAGTTAAACCTAATCCCCTTATGGTCCATATATAATGAACAGTAAAAGAATGACATCTAGTCAACTTTTTGCTCCATACAAGTGCATTGTAGACCAGAACTTAGGGAATACAGGAACAGGAATACAGGGAAGTATCACTGGCCGCAGCCTTACGGTGCAGAATACATTATGAGTTTTATACCTCACTGTACAAGTCATCCACATGAGTGCATGAGCTCAGATCTGTATATTCCATACCCTGCCTATGAAGCACACTTTTCTTTCATATCAAAATTATGTTATAGATTGTAAGCCCTCGCGAGCAGGGACCTCTTTCTCCATGTATGAGTCTGCTACTTGCCTTCATGTAATGTGTGTTTTGATCTTGTATTATTTCTGTTTGTTAGCCCCTATCTCTTGCATAGCGCTTTGAAATTAAGGGCGCTCTATAAATAAATAATAATAATATACCTGTGTCTCCTACAGACATGTTTCCATTATCAACCTCTGAGGAGTCAGAAAGCAGTCGCAAGTTGCACCAGTTATTAAATACAGTCACTGATGGACTAGTCTGGGTCATTGCCAAGAGTGGAATCCCTTTCCGTCAACAGTCCACCCGGCTGGCCAACTTACTGATGCTTCTATCACATGTAAGACATGCCAGGTATGTATACAGTGGAAGGTGCCCCAGAGACCTGTACTGCAATGCAGCACAATATTACACTTGATGATGTAACATTGATGTCCAATGTGGTAATGACTGTCAATTGTTTGGTATGTAGCATCATAGCAATGCCAGTTGCAGAAGATGTAACTGGACCTAAGGCCTTATACATTTTATACTAAAGTCTCCCGAACCCACCATTAGCAGTGGGGTCAGTTGTCAGTATAAAGTGTATGGGGGGGGCAGATATCCAACAAGTAAAAAAAAACAAAAAAAACTGGTAGGTAGCTTGACACTACACACAAAATACATATAGATATTAACCATACATAAATTTGTAAGTAGTCAAACATCTACACTTTTTGTGTCTACAGTTCCTATGCAGATCTATATGTTGCCATTGTAACAGACTACAAAACAAAGGCGGTGTAGTCAGATGACAGAATACTTTTTGGTTATCTATCTAATGTATATTAGTTAGTGGGCCTTTTACATGGGTCCAATATCGGCATGGATCGTTTCTAGAAAAGATCCTTTGGCCAATAATTGACGTGTGCAAAAGTGCCAGCGATCAGCTAAGGAGCCTGATCCTTGGCTGATCACATCTTTTGTGCCATGCTAAAATATGTAATGTTATTGGCTGCACATATCCCTGTGTAAACGGAGGATGTGTGGCTGACAACAATATATTTAAATGGCTGCATGAACAATGCCGTGGTCATTCTTGCAGCCCAGCAGAGCAATTGATGGCGCCTTCTTAATGCACATTACAATAAGCCCCATATCAATCTTGTTGATCGGCACTCATTTGCTTCTATAGACGGCCCCATATCGGGTGGTCTAAAAGGACCTTATAAAGCAGAATATAGATGTAAATGGAGTCTTACTGCTGGAACAGACTGCCCAGTTTTTGCTCTGTAGCCATAGAGACACAAAGGCCTGTATAGAAGCTATAGTAAAACCAGTTGAAAAGCTGCTTTTATACTGAAAATGATACCAAGAATGACCATAGTGAATAATCCTTGACTGTACCAAGGTAGCAATGGCCTCGGATTTATCCATTACGTGTTCAATATTTTACCTTTCTACTTTAGCAACAAAGGAATGGAGCATCTGCTTAGCATGAAGTGTAAGAATGTGGTGCCCGTATATGATCTCCTGCTGGAAATGCTAAACGCGCACACTCTTCGGGACCACAGGAAGCAGGTACCACCTGCAAGTTACAGTGCTAAAACACAAAGTGACGGTAGGGACGCTGTGGTACAACCGCCTCAATAATCCAGCAAGGATTGATGTAATGTGAAATACTGTGATAGAACAAAGCCTGTACCTGTTTACAAGCTGCTCCTCACAGGAGATGATAAAGACTTTTGTACAGAACACAATGTCTGTTCTGGGAAATGCAAACAGAATGAATGAAATTTCCAATTACACTAGGAATACACTTTGTATATTTGCTTAAAAAAAGAGAATGATTTTTTTTCTTTTTAGGGATTCTCAGGTTATTTGCTCAATTTGCATTTTTTTGTATATATTTGATTGGCAGCACCAAGCCTTATACGTATGTCTGCACGGTGTAGTGTGATGTGATACTACAAGAATGAAGAAGGGTTATATGCCCAGTAGTGGGTACTTGCTGCAGTGACCATTATGAAGGGGCCCAGGCACCCTACATCCCCTTCTTGACTTCATGCTCTGACTTATAATAGGGGGCGGCGGACATTCACATCTTGCTATGGCGCTCCCCTACTTGGTGTATGGCCCTCATCATGCCAATGTTCAACCCATGAAGCTCCTGGGCCCCAAAACACAACATGTAAAAGGGCTCAAAAGCTACCATGTGCCATTTATAATACCGGTGTCGTCTTTTTTTTTTTTTTATTAGCTGTTCTTGCATTGCACCCTATGGCGTCACCCCTGGCTTGACCTGTAATGCTTCGCTTTAGTGATTGTTTTCTTGTTCTGCAGAAATCTGTTGCACGCTAACTAAAAGTGTTGTTTGCTAGAATCCCCATCAAACCTTAGCGCCATCTCTATCAGAAGCCTCCACAGAGATATAGATGTGCCCTATAGATGAATTCTGTCATTTTTTTTTTAATCGACTTACTAGAAAAATCTTTGCAAATAGTTTTAATTTTTAATGCAATGAAGGAAAAAATAGTTGCAAAGGTGGATCTAGCCTTTAGCTAAAATTCTATGTAATGAGGTTTCTCTTTTTGGTGCACCATTTCCCGCAGTGATTTATGGATTGGATGATCCAACAGTAATAATCTCCTATGGAGAGGCTGATTAAAAAATAAAAACTACAAGAAGCCCTCTGCCTGCCGGTACAACAGATGTATTAGTGAAGTGAGAGCAGAACTCGGAACATTACGCCTTCTATCGGAACATTGATTTTAGGCTTACTAAACCATAGCTTGGGTGGGAAACTATTTTTGAGAAGTCAATGCATCGTGAGCAATGGAAAATCACCTCCTTTTGTGGCCAGGAATGCAGTGTACTAGGTATTGCTCATTCCTATGTATTACGTGTACTTCCTACTGATGTCATTGAGAGATGATCTTCTTTACCCCTTATGGCAGCAATGGGGAACCTTCGGCCCTACAGCTGTTGTAAAACTACAATTCCTATCATGCCTGGACAGCCAAAGCTTTCCTTCGGCTGTGCAGGTATGATAGGAATTGTAGTCTCACAACAGCTAGATGGCTGAAGGTTCCCCATTGCTGCCCTATGACTAAGATCACACATAGTAGTGCATGGGACTTAACTTGTATGAACTTGTATGAAATATCGCTGTTTTTCAAAAAATAAAATTGTGCTGATTTTTCTGCATAGTTTTCGTGCACGTAAATGACCCTAGGATGTCCATATAGATTTTTAGCTTTACTGTTACTAACCAGAAAAAGCCAAGTGGGTGTTACTCATACATTTCTAACAAGAATAAAAGGTGGGTTCACACTACAGAATCCGTGCGGAGAAGTCACGGCAGATTCCATCGCTTGTACACGCTTGCGGCGGCGAGCATATCCACTTGTCTAATAGACACCATTCTATGGCCAGACCGATTCAGCCTTCTGCTGAAAGAACATATCAATTCTTTCATCAGACAGCGAAATAGCGCCCATAGAAATGAGTCTATGGAACAAGTGGAGATGCGTGCTGCTGCGAGGGGGTACAAGCGATGGAATCCGCCACAACTTCTCCGTGCGGATTCTGTAGTGTAGACCCAGCATAAGGATGGGTTCATACTGAGAAATTCTCGCGGATAATGTCAGCGGATAGTGGAATACGCCGGCCCATAGAATGGTGTCTATGGAGCCTGTGGAAAGGCGCGCAGGCATACTGCGAAATTCCGCATACATTATCCGTGAGAATTCCTCAGTATAAACCCACCCTAATAGAGGAAAGGCACAACACAAAGCCATAGGAAACGGTGTTTCAGAATTATTTTTTCATGGGGAATAAAAGTATTAAAACAGGCAGGAGAATTTATATAGTCCTTTTAACCCTTTCCTTTCACTTACTTAAAAAAAAATAACAACACAGTAAACTTGTAAGTACACCTTTTACATAGGAATTCATAATGTTCACTCTTTTCCCTCCAGCAGGCGCACTTCTCTCGGGCCCACCTATAGACAATAGGCCTACTGTTTTTCAACAGTAGAGTTTTCAACAAGATTTTTACCCCAATTTGGGAAAACTTTTTTTTTTTTTATGAACAAAGACATTATGTTCCTTTCTATCTCTCCCCACCCGTCCGCTTGGAAATCCATTGCATAGCGAGTCAGCATGCTCAGACGATGTACCGTATGCATGTTCTTGGCAGAAAGCCTTAACTTACCCAAAGACAACCACCTGAAAGAAAATGCTTTTACTACCGCCACCGGTTCTAAAAGATATTTATCTTGCCAGCAGGCGCTACTTTGCCTAAACAATCAGGGTGCATTATGCTCGGCTTTTTGGAGATTCTAGCAGACTGTACACGGGATCGTGAATGACATTTAGAAACAATGCGCTTTATTTTAGACTGGTTTTTAATTGAATGTCTAAAACAGCTGTGACAAATCTACCTCTATTGTACAGAACAAATGTGCCATTCAGCTGCTTTTTTTTGTGTGTGTGGGGGGGGGGGAAGCAAAAATATCACTTATGTACATTTTTGTATTGCTTTTTTTGTCATTTTTGGTAAATGTTAAGAATTAAATTCAAGCTATAAAATGCAGCTGTAATGTATATTCAATATTATGCTTAATGGAATTGTGCCTTTTTTGATTCTTAAAGAGAATGTCCTCCCTTAAACACCAATTGTAATGTGATGGCATGTTTAAAGATTTAACTAAATTGTTCCATGAAAGAAACATAGACCCTCACCAAAAACACACAGATAGGTGATGACTGTTGGAGGGTTGTGCTCCTGACTGAATAGAGCTGCAGTCCCATATAGTTCAATGGAATTGCAGTGGTTATGTCTGACCACTCCATCCCCTGTTTAGTCAGGGTCCCAGGAAATACAGGGTAAGCAAAATCATTGTAACCTTTGCCAAAACCAAATGTAACAGACGGTCTGTCGACTCTGGCGACCCAGAAAAGTTACTGCTTACCCAGAAAAGACGGATATCCTCCTAAAACACTCCAAGTGAAATTACTGTAGTTTCGCTCACCTCAATCATGAGTAACCTTCATATTAAAACTGCTTTAAATGAGAGTGCCATGTCTGGTTCCTAACTGCAGCCACCCCTGGAGATGAGGCAACTTGAGTTTGCGCTAACCTGATCATTCAGACATTAAATCTTGCTGCCTGAAAAAAAGATGGATGCAGCCCTAGGGCTGGCTGGAAAACAAGGTGACCTATGGCTGCATCCATCTTCTCCTGGCAGCGGATTTCAACGGCAGAGCGATCAGGTTCACGCAAATCCTATTGAACTCTAGTTCTCTAGTAATAACTATGAGGTATTTATGGTATAGTTGTAGTTTCTATAAACAGTGTACAGTAAGCTCCCTCTAGTGGTGGCTGCAGAGAGATCACCATTTGACCCTTTCTGATACAGAATTCTACTTTCCCTGCATATATAAATTTATTAGAGCTTGAAAAGAATACTGTCACAATGTTAAACCCTTAAAACTGGGGAAAGTTGGTGATTGGGGATGAGCGAATTTACAGTAGTAGTGAAGAGCTTCGCTAGGCTCGGCAGTCGGCTCATCTCGAATCTCCAAATTTCAGCAGTTTTAATGGTTTAACATGGTGACAGACTCTTTTTCAACTTCAAATAAATCTCAAAAACTTTGTTTTAAAGGCGTATTCCTACCTCCTAAAAGTTGGCTTCCTGGCCCTCTCTGTTCTGTTTGCAGGCACCGGAGGTGGTTGGGAAGCCAAAAACAGCCAAAAGGCAGAAGTTATGCAATTTGTATAACTCCCATTGACTATATTGGGATTTGTGCAATTTGTGTAGCCCTATGAGTTACACTGTGTAGCCTTGGGAGTTAAGCAAATAAAATTTTTGCTTTTTGGGGGTTAGGGAATACACATTTTATTGTTGCTAACACTACAATCACAAGTGCCCATAGCTCTTTGCCCAGGCCCTTCTCTTAGCTGTGACTGACTGCTCTAAAGGGCTGTATTAACAGCTGCTGCTGCCCTAGGTACTAAGCCTGAAGACGCCCCATCTTCACGCACCTATTGGCGATACCAGACCTGACCAATATCACCATACCCCCCACCCCCCTGGAAAAGACACCAGATTTACTGGCAAGTCTGAACGGGAGGAGGGAAACTAAAAAAATAAAAACAAAAAAAATAGTTTTTTCTGTCCCCCTGCTCCCTGGTGCTGCCCTAGGCACCGGACCACAGGTGCCTAATGGTAAATACGGCCCTGCTGCTCTAGTGTCCAATCAGGAGATGGCTTCAGCTGTCACTTAGAGCAGGGAGAGCGCTCAATGCAGAGAGTTTTGGCATGAAACAAGAAGGGCACCAGGGACATTGCTACTTGCATATTACTTGTGCATATTAAATACCCAATAATGGTGTTCAAGAGCAGACATTCACATTTGGAGCCACCTTTTCATTGCACTTGGAGTATTATGAGTGATCCCACAAAATGATCATCACAATTGCTCCTATTCAAGTATTAGAGACTAAGATTGAAAATTTTCAGCCACATCCTTGCAGGCGCCATCTACTACAGTCTGAATGACATGATGTCTGCCGCTAATATTCTGTACCATGTAATGGGAACAATTCTGATAAAGACAATTGTCTACTAGTATAGTGAAGGGACTGCAAGGCTGGAGTTCATCTTACATTATGACTTGCAAGTGCTTTTTTTATTCTATAAATTGGTGCCGAGGATTTGGATTACGGTGGATGTGCGTTATGTAAAGACATTAAAAGCTTTTTGTCTCAATTTGTCATTGACTATTTATGTAAAAGACTCTGGAAGAAAAGCTAAAAAGGTATCTGGTACCAGTTCTATGACATTAAATGGGCACTGTCCATGTCCTAGAGAAAATGTCCACGGACATGGACCGTATATTATGGACGTGGGAATGCAGCCTAAGAATACAGTGCATGACAGTTGGAAAGGTATGTTCACACAGACAGTGCCCAATGGCACCCTGCCAGCTTTGTAATGCAATGTAACACAATGTAAGGGTACAAACACACACAGCAGATACGCAGCAGATACGCAGCAGATAATACGCAGCGTATAAGCCGAGTGTGTTTGTACCCTTAGGCAATGTTTCCACTCAGTATTAGTCAATATTTTGCAACCAAAACCAGAGTGGATTGAAAACACAGAAAGGCTATGTTTACACATTGTAAAAAAATTTAGTGGATGGTTGCCATTTAATGGCAAACAACAGCAATTATTTCAAAACGGCAATTATTTACCATTAAATGGCGACTATCCGTTCAATTTCAACAGTGTGTGAACACAGCCTCTCTGTGTCCTCAATCTACGCCTGGTTTTGGTTGCAAAATAATGAGCAAATAAATATACTATGTGGGAACATAGCCTTACAGTGCAGCATTACAAAATGCTTTATACTAGTAAAAAAAATAAAATAAAAAAAGGTTTTGCAAGCCTAAAAATATATAGATTTGGAATTCTCAAACAGCACTGTATAAAGTTACACCACATACTATGAAACAACATGGGAGTTTTGCAGTACTTTTTTCACATCTAAAGATTGTGGGGGAGATTTATCAAACATGGTGTAAAGTGAAACTGGCTCAGTTGCCCCTAGCAACCAATCAGATTCCACCTTTTATTTTCTAAAGAGTCTGTGAAGAATGAAAGGTGGAATCTGATTGGTTGCTAGGGGCAACTGAGCCAGTTTCACTTTACACCATGTTTGATAAATCTCCCCCAGTATTTTTACACCACTATTTTAGGTACATAAACTGCACTTGAAGGAAGGCAGTCCCTGTAAGTCTAGTACTAAGCCATTTTACTAATCACTATAACACAACATTTTATTTCACAGATTTACAAGGAAGGTAGGAAGGACCATTACTTAATGCAGAAGGCAGGGGCAATGCATGCTGTGGGTACTGACCTCCTTCCATGCCCCACACAATGCATGTAAACACTATATCCATTGTTGAAAGGCTGGTCATATTAAAACCCCTGTCTATATGGCCTATGGACAAGCTCTGTACTCGCAAATCTCGTTCTGATGGAAAATTTTTGCTTTAACATGAATGATCATATCTAGTAATCAATTTATTATCAATCTAGTAATGTTATGGTGCGTTTACACAGATAGATTATTTGACAGATTTTGAAGCCAAAGCCAAGAATGGATTTGAAAAGGGGAGAAAACTCTGTCCCTGGCTTTAGCTTGAAAAAAAATCTGTCAGATAATCTGTTTGTGTAAACGCACCTTTACAAAAAGTCAATGTAGCCCTGACATTACTGTTATTTCTGAGATTACTCCACTATGCCTGGATTAAACTACTCTGCAGAATGTACTTCACTTCGGATTTTAGACCTGCAGAAGTAAGAATGCAGCTCTGGTCTGTGTAATAATGTATAAGGTTTACAATTCAAAGTTATTTCTACATGTGCTTAAAGGGGTCCATTTAAAACAATAGATGAATATATATAGGTTAATAGTTATTTTACCTTTGTGGTCTTGTGCTTTCCTTCTGATCTGTTATCTAAATCAGTAGAAAAGTATAAAAGGCCACAGAAAACTATTTTTCTCAAGATGGGTCTATGAAATACCAGATCAATTCCCCTTGAAAATGTTTTGAATGACAAAAAAAAACAAGTCACTAATTACAAAGGTCATATGAAGTTTATTGAATCAGTATCCGTCAACACTTTTACCATCTCCAGCTGGTGGGACATGTAACACTATCTTACAGAATATATTAGAATCCCTTTAAGATACATCTTGAACAATAAATGACCTTCAGTTCAATACTTCAATGTTTCATGATGTCAAAAACGGCTTAAAAAAGGAAACAAAAAAAAAGCCTGATACACCTGACTGTACAACAAAGAAATTATCCTGGAAATCTGTAGAAAACCAAATTGTTCTGTACAACATTATGCCTTATTCTGAATAGAGATGGGCCCTTAATTCTTAAGAAATGTGCTAATTTACATAGTAATTAACATTAAAATTTCACATAAATAAAAAATAATAAAAGCCACATCCACACAATAGAATTTCTCCAGTCTCAAGTAAAAATAGGAAAGGAAACACATTATTGCTTAAATCTAAAAATATTTAAAATGGCTATATCTTTATAAACTGTCACCAAGAACATAGATATAAAGTTACTATGTGCATGCGAATGAGTGAACTTCCTGCAACTTGTTTCCTGAAGCACCAACCTGCAGCTTTGACGCTAATAAGGGAGGGGATTCAAACAGTCAAAGTGAAATGAAGGATTATGGAAGCCAAGGGTTGTGCACCCCTACACTATATCTATACCATGACTTGCTGGTGTGTTACTCTGGACATAGTATTGGAATGTTATTTGGTTGGGAAGGAAATGCACAGGGACTGTAACTATGTAGGGGGTGGACCATTGGTATATCTAAGCATTGGATAGAAAGACCTGGCAAAATTGTTAGCTTGGGCACAGCTGAAGTCATCCTCGGAGACGGGTATCATGCAGGCAAAGAAGAGTAAGAGAAGCAGGAGAAGCTGTAGGGGGAAAGCAGCTCGTAACACTCGGTAGAAGAGAGACCTCTTCTTAGGTGCTTCTTGGACATCGTCTTGGGGTCTTCCCGACCTGAGAGAAGAGGTAAGAGTATTTACCATATCTATTGGTCCAGTGTTATTGCTAGAGAGTAGGTGGGTTAGATGCGCTACCATCAAAATTAAAAAGATTGAAGCACATGGGTTGTTTAAAAAGACCAAATGTAAGGATCTAGAATGTGCATTGAATTTACGTACCTGGTGGAGTCTTTGGACGCTGCTCTAACTGTAGTCTGTAAAAAGAGAAAAAAAAAAAAAAAAATTGGTTTTGTAGTTACCATGTAATCAATATATCTACGTATGTTATTGGTATAAGTGATGACTGCCATGGTCAAATAGGGAATATGGGTTTCTTACCTGCTTGTGTGTGGTTGGGGAAACCAGAGAATCCACCTCATCACTCGCCGTGTCCTGAAAGTAAAGAAAAAAAAATGATTTTCTTGTTAAATAGGTTAGAGGGAAATAATCGCACAATTGTTTGTGCGACTGATAAGTGATGTCTAGGACTGTCGGGACTGTGCAGGGTCTATAAGGACACTATATCAAGGAGTTTGTTCCTCAACGAACTGTATTCCAACATACCAAGAGAAGCTTAGTTCTGGTAAAACTTTTATTACAACAAGGTGTATGGCTTTCACATGACAAACTTTAGGCATAGGCTTTTCAGGCAAACTTAAAAAATTTGCTGATCGGCAGGGTGCCTACTCACAGGGTACCAAACAGCTAAATGACTGCTTTTGTTGTATGTAGAAAGGAAATAAAAAACTTGACATGTCATAGACACGTGCCAAAAGTTTGGGTTGGTCAGGGTCTGTGTGTTCACACCCCCACAATCTCTAAAACAAGCCAGGAGAAGTGCACTGTAGTGTCTTACGTAGTGAGATTGTACGGCTACTGCTTAGTGCATCTCCTGACTCTGGGGATCTGTGATAGCCTGACTACCCAGACACATCAAAAAACTTTTAAATGGCCCTTTTAAAGGAAATCAATCACCTTATGTTTGGTACTATATTACAGCTCTAACATACCTAGTCATATCTTTATTTATATGTAGTGTGCTTTTAATCTGTTAAACAATGAATATTAAAGTGGTCCGGGGATCCACTGCACCCATGGACAACAATGCCTTCTACCCTGAAGCCCCATTCACCTCTTTGATAGACACAGTGGGCTCTGCTTGCATCACTGCTGTGCAATATTACTTGTATGTCAGATCTGTAATATAGTGTAGATTTTTTAGTGGGTGCTCCCAATGGTGCTATATTGGTAGGCTGTGCCATCACTATGGTCATTTGGGATCTGAGTAACCCTTGTCTGGCATCCCTATTCTGTTAATAAATTTATATCACTGTACCCATAAGACCAATGGCATTTCCAGTGTATGAAGTCTACAGTTCTAGGACCTGTGTGTGCCCTCTTTAGCAATGGAATAGGACATCTAGGAGTAAATGTGTACCCACCAACGCTTTCTGAACTGCGGCCAAGTCTTGTGAGACATCTAGAAGGAGCTGTCTCAGCTTGGTTCCAATGACATGCATCCTCTCCTCAGCCTCAATGTAACCAGCTCCAGCCGTACTACTCAACAAGTTACTAGACACATCTTGAAGGGAGTCTACTTCACTCTGTCTTTCCAGAAGCTGCTCCTCGAGCCGCTGAAGAAAGGAATAAGAATAAAACCAGTTAGATATGAAATTGTCAAATGTTACAAATTATTCTTAGACTAATAGAGTATATATATATATTATATCTATCTATATCTATCTATCTATACAGCTGGAGAATCACAGGTTCGGGAACAGTCCCACAAGTTACATGTATTCCCAGATCACTACTTACTTTTTAGTACACTGTCCAGTTTATATCAGTTGTACATGGCCCACCCCCGTCATACAAATACACAATGAGGGTTGTCACTAGAAATATTGGTATCAGTCCACTGCACCAAGTGTCTTTCAAAGCTTGCAATAGGTTTTGATTTCACCCTTGACTTCTGCTACCCCTCTGCAATATCCATGTATGTATATCCAGGGACATGCGGCCATTCGAAATGCATCTATAGGAACCATCTAGCCTCATTTCGAATGGCCGCATGTCCCTGCTCACCACAGGTCTAGAGAACCATACTGATAGCAGTCATCAAACTCACAGTTGGCCATCCATATTAGTCAAGTGTAAACCCAGCCTTATAGTAAAAAGTTTTCAGTAAACAATGCAGCCATGTTGGCCATGAAGGTAAACCAGAGCCAGTAAGTCAACTAAAGCTAAAAACACCACAGTCAGAAAAAGAGAAGAAGAGTGTAACTTCGGAATCCGACTACGCATCTTAAAACCAACATTATACATTTACACTGAATAAGATCCTGCTGGATCAGATATGCATTCACTTCTACTCATAAGCTCTAGAATGCCATGTACCCAGTATAAGCAGTAAAGACTACAGCTGAAGACATGTCTACAGAAGCCCTGGTACTGAGCAGTCTGCAGGACTTACAGTGTACGTAAGAGATTACATCTATTCCAGCATGACCTGACACTTATTACTCTTATACGATTACAAAGCTTATTAGAGACTTAATCCTCTCATGTGTCATCTAGTAATGGGGTTGGCACGTTCAGCTCGCCAGCTCTGGCCGCACTCTGAGAATCACACACAGTACAAAATAGCTTAAAAGGGAGAAATGTTAGGTGGTTGGGTTTATCCTTGCCCTGCAAGAAATCTCACCATTAGATTCCTCTGACTCTCCAGCAAGGCATGTGGGTCTTCTCCGCTATCTGTCACACGGTATTTGAGTCTACGTTCTTCGGCTTCAGTCAACCACAACAGCAACTGATGGCTCCTTTCTTGGAATTCCTAAACAATGACATGTAATATATATTTAGAAATAGGTCAGACATGAAAACCTATCGATATGGAAAAGCCGACTGTTATTTGGAATAACTTAAGATACTTCAATGCAATGCCATGTGCACAGACTAGTACAAGTTTATGGATCCACATCCCAGCCTCATATCCTCTCCTAGCAGTTTATAGAATACCTGTGTTATTAGGACTACAATAGAACATGCCATTTTTTCTCTTCTGGATACTCTTGAGAAAATTGAAGAGACACAATTCTAAGGGTGCAAAATTCAGTCTATCCAACACACATGCTGGGCAGAGTTGAGCGAGTATATGGTAAGATCAGTCTTTTAAAATGAGTCATGCAAAATCCCGAGAAGTCTGGGATTGTCTCATTGGGAACACTTCGAAAATGGAATGACTTTTACAAGACCAAATGAATAGGTTCTGAGAATCTTATTGTAAACTTGCTCATCTATAGTCCTGGATGTGCCTAAATAAAAGTTACCATGACGCAAGTAAGAAATTCTAATGTTAAGAGCTTTACTACATTTGCAGGTCCAGTTTCTGGACAGCTTCATGCAGTGATTTATTATTTCACTCAGCTTGATAGTTTGCACACAGACCGCAACATTTGCCTTACAAGCCAGCAATCTTGTGAAAAAGGTTTTCAAAAGCTATTAGGACATGACTAGAGATGAGCGAACCCCGAGCATGCTCGAGTCCATCTGAACTCGATCATTTGGCATTTGATTAGCGGTGGCTGCTGAACTTGGATAAAGCCCTAAGGCTATGTGGAAAACATGGATATCGTCATTGGCTGTATCCATGTTTTCCAGACAACCTTAGAGCTTTATCCAACTTCAGTAGCCACCGCTAATCAAATGCTGAAAGATTGGGTTCGGATGGACTCGAGCATGCTCAAGGTTCGCTCATCTCTAGACATCTCTAGACCCATCTGTCGGACCTGCTTTATATGGGCACCTATAGCTTCACAGGATGTGACCCCAGCAATAGTAATTGATCAAATGATGGTCAAGATTTCCTAGTGAAGAATTATGCTCACCTCGCACTGTAGCAGGTCATTTTGTAAGCTTTCCCTCCAACCATCCTGATCACGAGAAGCTCGCTCCCAGCGTACATTCACCATGTGGAGTCTATTAAGGACATCCCTCGATCGAGTCTCATCATCCTCGGACTGGAACTCTTTACTGTTTAGGTTTACAGATATCACCCGGGCTTTATAATCATCAAAGGCTTTCAGCATGTCCTAGAAGAATAATACAGAACTGTAAGTGTGAAATATATTGGAATCATAAATGGCAGCTTCACAGCTAGACTATAGTGGCAGAAAGGGTACATATTTTTCCACTTGCTTTTTAAAGGAATTCTCAACATGGTTTTGCAGTAAATTACATTGTTACAGGATCAGTTTAAAGTAACAATAAAGGGAGCAGCAATTACCAGTACACTGCCGCTATGTATTGTCTATGGGGCTGCTGTGCTCAGTTATGTTCTTCATTTATCACTGATTGGAGTAGCAGTGCGCACATGTACTGCCCCCTTACCCCCCAGCATTCCAATGGGAGACCTAGGACCCCCCATTCTCAGAAGTGGCAAGACACCCGCAAACATACACATCCCCTATCCGATGTATAATGTATATGTTAATGTATATATCCTATGTATATGTTAATGGTGGGACAACTCCTTCAATGCAGAGTCCACTGTTAAGAGTTCAGTTTTTTCCAGAACCAGTGCTTCCCTTGTTCAATGGCTTGTAGTATGGAAAGACCCTTTTGTATAATCCAGGACAATCCCTTTATAAACACACGGACTAAACTACACACCTTAAGCATTTTCACTTTTTGCTCCAGCTCTTGGATGGTAGTCGATTGTTTCAGCCTTTTGGCTTGGTCAAGCTCTACTTCAGTTTTATCCAACCATAGCGTGAGATTATCTAAGTCATCATTGAGTCGTTGCCACCGCTGGAGACGTTGCTTCTTAGTGTGTTCATTGCTCATGGTTTGCGCATTAATAATCTCCCAACGCTCAATGACACCTAATCCAAAAACAAAGACAACACATAAGATATTGTTTACCGGGTTTTAAGTCAGGTTGCCCTGAGGCATACCCAGGGAGAAGATAGCAAGCTACATAGGTTTTGTTGACCTGTTGAGCGTCTCACAATTGTTAAAAAGTTTCAACAACTTCTCTTAAAAAGTAACTGATTACACTGGAGTAATCTGGGGATATAGATTTAGGAAAGCTGAATTTAAATGTATGTTAGGCTTTCATTTAAATTTTGAATAAAACTCACGAATGCTGAATTTTAATACATTTTGAGACTTCCAAAGCCATAAGATACAACTTGAGTTAATATAATCTCATTTTTATCTGAAATGTCTGCAGAACAATCCAGAAGGAAATACTGAAAAGACTAAACCTAATAATAAATGGTAAAAAAACAAACAAAAAAAACAAAACGGAGATAATGTTCCTTGCATGTTCCTGAATTTTGTAGAGAATTAGGAGGCAAAATTATCCAATAACCACAAAATATAGGATAACTATCTGTATGTCAGTGGGTCTGCTGGCCCTTTTTATTTATTTTTTTTTCCTCTTTTTACTTTACTAAAGTCCCAACACTATATATTTTTGACCCACAATGTAATACCCTTTTAACCTTCTCAGACCAAGCTGTGGATTCAGAGTAAAGGCCCTATTAACCAAGCAATTATGGTATGTTACGGACAATAATCACTTGGTATAATACCTACTGATAAAAGGCAACAGTCGACATGCGCAATCTCGGCTGATCCTTGTCTTTCAACATGTTGAAAAATTTTTGGAAGAGGAGTGGCGGCAGCAAACCTCATATCTCCTATATGCTCCTCGGACGATCTTAAGCCCCTCCTGCACCTCCCCGCGAAACCCCCACCTCTTACTCGCTCGCTGTTGGTACGTGTAATAGTGCCGGCAGTGAGCTGGGAACAACGAGTGAGCGAGCACGGATCTGACAGGTCAGTGTTCGCTTGCTCCTCACCATCACTCTGGCTAGTAACCATCACTTATTGGATAAGCATCAATTGTCACAATATTAACTCTTGGTGCCTTTAATAAGAAAGGGTCTATCCAGTTGACTACTTTAACTGTAAAGAAGCCTTTCTTTTAAAATAGTTTTTATTCAGTTTTTCATCATAAGCATAAGTTTGAGCTTATCACAGTAAACGCACATTAGTAAGAAGGTGAGAAAAAGGAGAGCAAAATGAGAAGCTCAACAGGAGATACTCTAATGAAAACTTTAAGAAGGCAACTGAATAAACAATAGGTTCCTGTCAGGAAGGATAGCCTGAGGAAGTGACATCGTCCATGCTAGGATCCGTGATCTAGGTCTGATGGAACCAAACCATAGGTATGACTAAAGAAAAGGAAGGGGGAGAAAACAAAGGGAGGAAGACAAGGGAAAAGAACCCTTTCTTTTACTAAGGTTTCAATTGCCTATTCATCAAACATAAGGAACACCCTTTGGTCCCTTGTACAGTTTCAGATGGATAAAAGATACGTATTTTTGTCCGCTCAATTTTCATTCAAGTTTTCCACAAAGTATATCCATCACCTGACCAAGCAGCCCTACTTCTCCTTCTGTTCTGGGCATTGGAAAATAGGACATATCTAGTCTGCTAATGTACCTGAATGTGTTTCAGGCCTCTTCATTCCCTGAAGTCCTTTGTCTTCCAGTTTCTCACTGTCGGAGCTTAGTGTTCTAGAGTTGATGGCTCCAGTTGGGCCTGAAGTTTCTTGGGCGCTCTGATAAAAATAGACAAAATGTTGAATGGAAATGGCCTAATGCACCAGTTCATATCAATATTACCAACAGCTTTGAAATTGAGGACTTACAGAAGATTGATCTAATAAAGAGATATTTCCTGAAATGGCACCCACACGTCTCTTCACCTTTTTATCTTCTTTGAATTCCATTTTTCCATGTTTGTCCGGAGAATGCCAAGATGGAGTCTCCAAGTCTGATTTCCCTGTAAGAGCCAGACAAAACAACTAAGTAGTAGTACAAGAAATGATTTGTGGTGGTGCCATGGTGTCACGTATAATAGGCTTCTTATAGGCACCATGTACAACTCAGACTTACCAGGTTACTGATACAGAATATGGAAAAGTGCTAAAAATCAATGTTATATGATATACAGACAAAGCCAATGTAAATAGGTTAGATCAGAAGTATTGATAATGAACGAGTATGGGGTTTGGCTTAGCAAGAAAAAGTAACACTGAAATGCCCATGCAAACTGCGAACAAAAACCCACAGATATAGTATTATAAAGCCAAGTAGTATCATTTCACACAGAAAGGTATATAATGCAGACCATCTTAATCAATCAATAAGACTATATAAACAAATGGTCCTCCATTGTGTATGATCATTAGTTAAATGGGGGGTGGGGTGGACATAAGAACCTCCTCTTAGTAAGACGTAGCCAGAAAAGAAAAAAAAAATCCGTAATTTCCATATATCCCAAGCATGTGACCACACATCCCAAACCACTGAATAAAATTCCTCTTGATCATCATAGAAGCGTGCAACCACAATGAGATGTCCATGGTTTGGGAAATATGGTGCTCACACAAAGCAATAGAGAAAACGGCGCAAATGAGGGAACATGAGGGGCGGAAGTAAGCGTGCATCACAGCAATGGTGCCAGTATGAGACACATGCATTGGGCAGGGGCCTACCAGAAGATGCTTGGACAGTTTTTGTTGTCATTATAACATAGGCTTCAGGGCTTTCAGCAATTTCTACATCTGAAAGAAAATAATGTCATTTGTTTCCTCACATGATAGTTCAGGTGAAACTGGAGAAGGAAAAAAAAAGTGGAAAAAATTTAGATGTCAAAAGAGCAACGCAAATAAAATGAGGTTTACCTGATAAAGGGGTGTAGTAGGCCCCTTCCTCCTCATTCTCATGCATGGAAGATCCTCCAACATCTACGGTTGGATCCCATTCCAGAGGGATGGAGTCAACACTGACAGGAGTTTCTCGACCAGATCTCTCATGTGGGAGTGTTGGGGGCATTAGATGGCAGAGAGATTGGTGGGATGTCTCCACATCTGGTATTGTGGAGTGCCATGAGGAGTTCTGGATCTCTCTTGAATCTTCCCCATCTGTGTCATTCTCAGAAGTCTCTCGCTCCTCTTCTAAATTCTGCAAATGATAACATAGGATTAGAGTTAAAGTGAATCTATAAATAATTTAGTCATGTAAAATTCAACCCTCTTTCCAAGTGTTCTGATCACTCAAAGTCGTCTGGACTTTGAACTGTCTGATTCAAGCCTTCTCCTGGAAACTTTTACAAGACAAAATGAACTGACTGTTAATTAGATTCGGGTTCAAACGATTTTTTTCTCTAGATGCGTTGAACTCTAGCATGTAATATACAGCATTATGTACTTTACTAAAAAGGAATGTTATGACTTCAAAGAGTGTGGGTATATGTGACCAACACAATATTCTGAATAAGGTTTCTTACCAGATTCCTTGAAGTCAGTCTTTCATGGAATCTATAAACCCTCCCGAAAACTTCTTGACAATATCTATGAATCTCCTCCAGTTCATCCTCAATGACCACAGCATCCATAGCTTCACTTTTCTGTATCAATTGCTCCCCAAAAACGATGAGCTGATCAATTTTATTGGTGTTTAATGTTATTTCTTGCTTGAAACCCTAGGAGATGGGAGACAGGTGCCACAGTGAGACAAGACCAATAGGTAACCCATCCCCCCTTACACACAAATAACTTATCTAGGTGTAATGTCATTTTGCCACATTAGTATAGCTTTCTTATCTGTCTTTCATTGTTAAAAGTTGCATACATTGGGGCTAAACTTAATACTTACTATTAACTGTTGCATTTTCTCCTCAATGTCGCTTTCCGAGAAGTGCTCCACATTTGTAAGCTGCAGGTCCATCTCAGTGAGCCATACGAGGATGCAATCTCTCGAACTCTCAAAGTCTTCTCTTTGGCTGGTAAAGTGCTTAATAAAAATAAACAAAGAATCTCTTTAAACTACTACATCATGCTACACTTCAGACAGAAACAAGAACCAAGAAGTGGTGGATATTTTTGAAAAGACAACTTTACGGGATTAAGATGCAGCAATCTTTACATCGTGGGAGATGACAGACATCCACCTTTACAGGTTACAATACATAATAGCAGCCAACCGCTGCATTCCAACACAACTAAATAGGCAGTATGCCGACTGTGCCATCTTACCTTTAGTCTCCTCAGAATTGCCGTCACTCTTCTTTGAAGTTGATCCCACCTCAGATTTCCTTCGTGCACCATCTGCTTTAGTTTGCTGGCTGCGTCAGTGCGGTTCTCTCGAGCGAGCCTCCTATACTGCTTGTTGATCAGTTCTAGATGAGTAAGACGCTCATGGATCTGCCTCTGGAATGCCTAAAATTATTCAGAACAAAAGAAAAAAAATGGAGTTAAATAATTTAATCTAATGGGTTGTCAGGTCAGAAAAAGGATCGGTTTCCCAAAAACACGCAGTGTAGCTCTTTTGAATGATACAACCTATAGACTGATATGGCACTGTTTTTGGTAACATAAGCAGATCTTTTTTGAGCATGCTTAAAGCAAAGCATTGGCCTTGTTCACATGAGCCTATGCCAGCTTTGTTTTTTCTTGTAAACAAAGAAAAAAGGCAAGACTATCGCCTGCTAACTGCCCCTCTCCTGCCCTTTTTTTTCGTTATGTACCAGCTGACATGTCTTCTAGATCTTGGCTAAGAACATAATTGTCTTCAGCATTTCTCCAGGTTTGTGGAGAACACCACTTATCATGAAGAACTGAGGAGTTATCAAACGATATAGGGGAAAAGTAGCAGATTAGTGGGGGTCCAATCACTGGACCCTCGCCAACCCTGAGAATGAAGGACAAGTGTCCCCTGAATGAATAGAGTGGCAGCACATACGCACAACCAGTTCTTCTTTCATTCTTCATGAGGCTTCTGGCCACTGCCAAGCTTAGCACTCTACAATGTTTGCTTGCTCCATTAGAGACTGAATAGAGCACTACTACTGCATTCATTTACAGGGCAGTCCAGTAGATAGGAAATACCTTGATAATGAGGACAATCCTTTGTGCTGTCCACTCTGCAGGTTTTAACTTTATTGGTTTCAGACAGGTTTAGCTGTAAGGATGTAAACCTATGTGGTATCTTCCTCAGGCATACAAAGCCTTTCCCCCATATGGTGTACAATGGGCATATAATTTTGCCAGTAATACTGACATTGGCCTTTACATGCGGACGTTATCCGATCTCCATGCAACGACCAAAGTAAAATTATACTTCGATCAATACAAACCTCAAACTTCTTCTGTTCTTCTTTGGCTTTCGTGAACAAAACATCTGAAGAATCAGGGGAAGCTGCCATTGCTTCAGCTTCTTTAAGCCATTCATCAAATCGGGAGTAGTCTTCTAGGAATTTCTGCCACAGACGACAGGTCTCCTCGATCCTACCAAAAGGTCACGAGTACAATAAACAAATAGCAAATACCATACCAGCCTGTTAAAAAAAGGTGAACTCTGAATGCTGCATACCTTTCTACACATAGCAGTAAAAAAAAAATAAAAAGTTAAGAGAGAAATCTGGGTTAGTTCTTACCGCATTCGCCTCTCCACTGACATGGTGCAAATGTTTCTCCATCGCTTATCAAGACTTCTTGTGGTCTGCTGTATGGAATCACATTCAGTCTCATTGGCACATGCATCTGTATCATGCAGCAGGCGCTCACAGATATTTAACACGGACGCCACTCCAGGGCTGTGCACCTCAATGTCCTTCTGCAAGTCCTGAGATTACAAGATAGGATTTATCAATAACAGCCCTCCATAGATCACCCCAAAGAACACAGTATACATGTCACGCATGGGACTACATGAGGCCAAATTAAAGCCAAAAGCAGTGGCAGGAGGTGCATAATTATTTTTCTTATGAGAGGGGATATATGAAAGCCATGGCAATCGGCAGTGAAACGCTTCAACTGGTAATGGCCTAGTAGTGCGGATAGGGATAGGAGGGAGGAGGAGGAGGAAAACCCCACCACTATATTTTGTACAACTGAAAATCTCTGGTGGGCCAAGCAAACCTTTGGCAGACCCTGACCCTGCCCATCACAGACTAACAGTATCTTCTGGTGAGCCTAGGCCTTACAACGTAAGCAGAATAAACCCTATCCTTTATAGGCTGCTAGGTTGGTTAACGTATGAAAAGAAAAGTTTATGATGTGAGAAAAAAAAAAGGGGGGAATATTTTTTGTATAGAGAATCTCAGAGTAATTTCCTTTGGTTGGACCAAGAAACCAAAGTTGGTTATGGGTCTGGATTCACCTATAAATTTCTAGACCATTGTAGGGAGTTCCATTATTCCTGTAAAATGCTAAAATGCAAAGCATAGGATTTTTCACGTGTTTAAAAGGAATTATCCAGGATTATAAGAGAAAAGTTTTTAGTTTTTTTGTTTTTTTAAATAAGCACCACCCCTGTTCCCAGGTCGTGTGTGGCATAACAATACAGCTCCGTTGACTTTAATGAACTAAGCTGCAAAATCCACACACAAAACAAGGACGAGAGATAACCCCTTTAATAAAGTGGACAGTCTCTTTACGAACAAACCTTTTCCAGGCAAAGGCCCCACCAGCCAGTAATATACAGAAGACTCTTGTTGGCCCCAGTGGAGCATATACTAGGTCAGTTTCACATAAGCATAATATGGGAAAAAATTTTAAGTCCATATTACAGCCTGAAGACCTGACATGAAAGCTGCCACTTTGGGTCATCAAACTTTTATAGAAACAGAAGATTTTTGGCAGAAAAGGACCACTGGGTCCATCTAGTCTGCCCTTTTAGTATTTTCTTTCTTATTATGTTAGGATAGATATATGTTTATCCCAGGCAGGTTTAAATTCTGTTATTGTAGATTTACCAACCACCTCTGCTGAAAATGTTTGTTACAGGTATCTACTACTTTCAGTAAAATAATATTTTCTCACATTGCTTCTAATCTTTCCCCCAGATAACCTCTCACTGTGTCCTCTTGTTCTTGAGCTCAGTTTTTTTTTTACTAAAAACACTCCCCTCTTGAACCTTATTTAGTCCTTTAACATACTTAAAGGTTTCAATCATGTCCCCCCTTTATCTTCTTTCCTCCAGACTATACAGATTCAAATCCTTAAGTCTTTCCTGATATGGTTTATCCCACAAACCCTCCACCATTTTTGTAGCCCGTCTTTGGACCCGTTCTATTTTATCAATGTCCTTTTTCAGATTAGGTCTCCAGAACTGGACACAGTATTCCAGATGTGGCCTCACCAGAGCTCTATACAGCGGGATCACAATCTCTTTCTTCCTACTGGTTATACCTCTAGCTATACACCCCAGCATACAATTTGCTTTCCCCACCGCCTGGTTGCACTGGTGACTCATTTTAAGGCTGTCAGAAACCACTACCCCTAAATCTTTCTCTTCTGATGTCTTTTCCAACACAGTACTGCCAATGTGATACTCGGATAGAGGATTCCTCCTTCCCAAGTGCATTATTTTACATTTGGAAACGTTGAACTTCAATTTCCACTGTTTGGACCACTTATCTAGCAAAGCTAAATCATTTTCCATATTACTGACACCTCCAGGAATATCAATCCTATTGCACACTTTTGGGATCGTCAGCAAACAGACAAACTTTACCTACCAGAAGGTCCTATGTCACTTAAACATATTAAAAAGAATAGGACCCAGAACAGACCCTTGTGGCACATCACTTGTAACCAGTCTCTGCTCGGAATATACACCATTACCAACAACCCTCATATCTCTCCTTCAGCTAACCACAAAACCACTGTACTATCCAGGGATTAAGTCCAATTTTTTTACAACTTCTCTATCAGCTCTTTATGGGGAACTGTATCAAAAGCTTTGCTCGACTTTTGGTCGAATGGGACTTGTATCTGTATTAGGCTTGTGTGAAACTGGTTTTAAAAAGATGCTCTCAACCAAAATTGTGGGGGTCTGTCTGACACCTCCCTTCTAAAGGGGTTATCCTGTGTTAGAAAAGCATGGCCACTTTCTTCCAGAGACAGCACCACTCTTGTCTCCAGTGTGGATGGTGTTTTGCAACTCATTTCCATTGAAGTGAATGGAGCTTAATTTCAAACCACACCTGAACTGGAGACAAGAGTTGGGTTGTCTTTGGAAGAAAGTGGCCACATTTTTCTAAGGCTGGATAACCGCTTTAAGCCGCATTCTATTGTTAGCAGAAAGTTTTAGAAGACACAGAAACTCAAACAGAACATTGCTTTTCCAATAAGGAATGTGAACTTGCCCTTTGTTCTTCAAGTTTTTTGTTTATCTCTTGGTCGTCGCAGATACTGTAGATGACAGGCTTGGATAACTCAGACTCAATTCGAGCCAGCCAAGTGCGCAGGTTGCTCATGTTTTTGTACAGCTGTTGGATGGTTACAAGGGTCTCCTTCAGTTTCTTTACACTGTGGAAAGAAACCAAAACGTCAAACCACAAAACTATTTCCTCCTTTTTAGTGTTGCACAGTAGCGTCCTATAAGGAATTTTACACCTGTACTACTACTGAGCTCAGCGTGAGTCACAGCCTTGGAGTTAGCCCTGGTTATTATAGCGATCCAGTAAAGAATTTTACAGGACAATGTCATCACATTTCACCACTGGCTGACAACGTGCCACAAAAAGCTTTACATTACAGCATGACAACACAACAAGCAATAAACATAGAATTACACATATAAAACAAAACACTCATAAAAAAAACAGTGCCAAAGGAAAAAGTGGAGCAACTGTTCATACCAACAACAGTATGACCCTCTTTTGAAATTCCGAAAATTAGCAGTTGTCCCAGTACCAAACTTTCCTTAAAGGGGTTATTAGGATGAGGAAAAAAGACAGCTGATTTCTTGCAAAAACAGCACCCCCCCCCCCCCCCTGTCCTCAGGTTGTGTGCAGCATTACAATTCAGCACCATTCACTTCAATGGAACCAAGCTGCAAAAGCACACCAAAACCGAGCACAGGAGCATTGGAGAAAGCAACGATTTTTTTTTCCTAAGCCCAGATAACCCAAGTCTCGCTAGTATCTAGTATTTGTATCACTAGTCTAAACTTAAATGGTAGAGAAGCAAAAGTAGAACAGATGGTCACTGCAAATATTTGTAGCACTGTTTTTAAGTATATCAAGAGCCACTAGGAATACAGGGTTAAATCAAATTGCCCACCATGGTCAACCATCCCCCTGTATCTTTGCACCAGTCACTAGGATAGGTCATAGTGTGTGCTAGTGGATGCCCAATGTCCAAGTCTTGAAGAACCACCAGGTAGGGGAGATTTATCAAGCATGATGTTAAGAGAAACTGTCTCAGTTGCCCCTAGCAACCAATCAGATTCCACCTTTCATTTTCCAAAGAGTCTGTGAGGAATGAAAGGTGGAATCTGATTGGTTGCTAGGGGCAACTGAGCCAGTTTCACTTTACACCATGTTTGATAAATCTCCACCTATATACCTAAATGAGGCTGATCCTCGTTCACAGGGTTTGGGAAGGTCCTGGTCCGAGCTTATACACCTTCACCAGTAATAGTAGGAAGCCAATTTATGAAGCTGGTTAGTTGTAAATGGTTTAACCCCGATTCATTTATACATAGGTCTATGATCCTTAGGAGCTGCCGGAGTGGCTTCTCAGAATACCCTTTTAAGAAATGTTTTTATGGGGACAATCAGTCGTAGGGTGGTGTGAAGTTAAAGATTGGTACTAAGACAGCCAGCCTATTTCTTGTATAAGGAGAGGCCTGTCAATCAGGCTGGGCTAGGCTTGAAGAATCCACAGTAGAGCTGCCCAGTGAGTCTTTGATATCGACAATTATGAAAACTACAGTTCACATTTTTTATTCAGTTCATGGTAGTTTTTGGTGCAAAGCATGCATTGAAAAAAAGTCAACGTCAAAGCTTGACACTAAGCGCCCTCCTCAAACACATTAAAAAGGTTCCGAACCCACCGATTTCAGTTCAGCGTAGTCCGAACACCTGACCAAGGTTAGTGCCCCAATCGGATCCGCTGGCTTGGTCTGGTATTGCAGTTCAGCCTCATTCCCTTGGATTGGAATAAGGTGTGATGCATTACTTAGCCCACTGACCAGCATAAAAACAAAGAAGATCCTTTTTTGTAATTCTATACACACTATAGTGTGCCCTTATATCACAGAACAAGAGTCATGTGTTACACGAGTCACCCTGCCCAGCAGTTCTCTCCAAGGTAGAGCCACCTGATGAACTTTCCATCCAGGTACATAGTCCCATGATCAGGATCAGCGACCTGCCCTCATTCAGCAATGGAATAAACCAATCCTGTAGATAATAACCGTTATGTTACATATTAACATGGGATGATGCTAGATAACAATATTAACCCATTAGAGTCCTGTAGTAGGATAATACACTAATAATAAAATATCCATTGCTAGCACATTGGAAACCCTGCACGAAGAGAAGCATGTATCCAGACATGTGGCCGTATACAAGGGCCTGCAATGCGGTCATACAACAAGGGAGCCAACCATTACATTACAGCTGTACAAGTGTAAACCAAAAATATGACTATAAAGGAATAGGCCCATTTTAATAGAACAAAGGGAGCGTGCGTTGTGCTGCAGCACTTCGCCTGCGTTTGCCGGAGACCTGTATACAGGGCTAATGATAAACACATGGAGATGCCTTACCATAAAAGCAGAAAGGAATTATATCTTGGAATACACAAGACTATAATGGATCCTGTTTGCGTCTTCAGTGCTCATTCCCCCAGGTATGATGTGAGCAGCCCCTATATCAGACATGACCATGACATTGGGAGGAATAAGCTGCAGCACCTCTGCATCTCCTCTGACAGCCATTCATTCATTCATAGGTCTGCATACAGCACATACAAGCATTGACGACAACCCATCCCCCCCCCCAAAGAGGGCTGATCACAGAGTATGTGCTGACGGGGAGGGACCTTCCATCAGGAAACATAACACTGCACTTACTGTCAGAATTCCTTACTATGAATCCTCAGGAGTAAGAGCAGCATCACTACAGGAGCAGCGTCAAGCCCAGGAAAGAAGAGACCCCTCCCCATCCCATGGCCTAGTTATTCATTGGTTCATATGGAGGAATCAAAGCCTCTGTATGCCACACAGCATCCGTAGTGGCAGCTACTGCCATCTTTTATAGCATACAAGGTTACAATTATTTTACCTGGCTGTAAATCACAGAGATGGCTACACAGGGACAATTGCCATGAATAGGTCACTGTAAAATTGCAGAATGACTGAACGCAATGTTTCTTTATAGATAGGGCAGCCTTGTAATAGTTGCAACAAAAGGTGCCCATAGACATTGGATTCATTTTGACTAATATGGTAGTTTGTAGGTGAAACTGGACTACAAACTCACAACCCTAATAGACTCGTCATCTGTAAGGAAGGTTTACATTTTAAATTTGAGTTTTAAATTCTCAGCCAATAGCCGGATGGAAAATCCTGGACAATTGTTCTGAGGATCTAAAGAGAACGCTTGTCTATGGCTCAGGGTCACTGATCATGTATGGCCAATATGGACTAAAATCTGTGGAAAACCAATTACTTCACTTTTCTTCAACCATTAACTTCTAATGTGTTTGGCTAGCTTTAGTTCCCTTCCCCGCTTTGGTTCAAGATGGGGACACTATAAGAATGGTTGCGGAGTCACTTGAAACCTCCTTTTCCACAGTAAACATGGATGACTGGCAATTTTACTGTATCCAAATGTCATTGACTAACATTTATTGATTGGAAAGTCTTTACACTCTTGTTAACCCTGGGGGGGGTAAATGCTCATCTAAAAAAAAAAACCTGATAAGCAAGGTGATCAGTGTCTGGTTGGGACCCCATAATATGCATAGGAATAGAGGTTCTTTGTCCCTCAAATGAATGGTGAGAGTCCAACCACTTAGAGCTTCAGTGGTCATGAAAACAGAGGTGCTTTGCCCCTCATTAAGTATTAAAGGGGTTATCCAGCTCTACAAAACATGCCACTTTTCCCCCTACTGTTGTCTCCAGTTCAGGTGTGGTTTGCAATTAAGCTCCATTTACTTCAATGGAATGTAGTTTGAAACCCCACCCAATCTGGAGACAAGAGAGGGGAAGAAGTGGCCATGTTTTTGTAGAGCTGGATAACCCTTTTAGCAGCATTGATGCATGGCCCAGACTCCATTCTCTCTCTTTAGGACTGCTATATTGGGAAGGGCCGCAACAAATTAAATGGGGCAGTGGCTACAGTGAGACCTTCAACAATCAGTCGCTTGCAAAGAGCAGCACACCAATAGAGTGATACCTGATAAAAACAGAATGCACATCACATACTCAGAAAATCACATAAACAGGCCCAACACCGTGAAGTGCATAAAACTGTAAAGAATGCAGTCAAAATAAGAGAAGACCACTGTATATGGAAGCGCCACACAACAAGGTATTCCGGTAACAAGGAAAATGGGGTATATAAATCCCTTTAGTCTATCACCTGATTTAAAAATTAATATGGCCCCAAATGCAAGCTACCAATGTCTTGAAAAATACCTTGGGGTTTGGCGCTTCCATAATATTCTCCTATCTCACAATCTGAGCAAACGTTTTTTTAATTCCACCATGATCGTCATATGATGGGTCCCACAAACGTTATCCTATCCATAGTGCCATGAACTGATGGACCCCTGGTGGCAGACACCTGCTGGGTGTTTTCTGAAGAAATGCCGCTTGGCTCTTATCCTAATAAAGCTTTGCCGTCTTTTAATCCCTGCTGGAGCAAATCCATGGGAGAGGGTCACGTTATCACTACAGTGATGAAAGAATGAATGCTTAGTACTTCAATGGAGCAGAATGCCAGCAGAGGTTATCTCATCGCCAACATACATCACAACCTGTCTGCCAAGGAGAAGGCAAGAGCAAGACAAGATGCCATACATCTAGGGAAGACAGAGCAAGGTACACTATATGGATAAGTGTATAAACCAAGGCAAATTACTCATCCCCCTGCATTCTCCATACACTTTTATTTAAGAATGACCACATAAAAAATTGGGCAAAAAAACCCATCACATGATCATTTACTTGTTTTACTGGTTTTGAAAAATGTTGATCACCGATCAGTTTGATGACAGGTGAATCCACATATCTGCAAAACCCTAACCTAAAGCCCCCCATAGACAGAGAAAGTGGTCTCAAGCCGCTGACTGTGGTGGAACAAGCCAAGGGTCTAACGTGTATGGTGTCCTCCACCATGGTGTTGTGTATGGTGTCCTCCCAACTCAGCTGCCCAACCCTTTTGTTTTTGGAAAGATAAGCCGCTGCCAGGGAAGTCTGGCAGTGGCTTACCCTGCCTAATCTATCAAGAAAATATTACAGCTGGCTAAGCACAGTGTGTTCATGGGGGAATGGGAGACATAGATGTTGGCTAACAGCTATTAATGGTGTATGGCCTGGTTTAAAAAAATGCTCTTTGAAATATTACATAAGGAAATGGTACTGCCGATTTTGTTTTAAATACTTTTTTTTTATGAAACAAAAAAGGGGGTTACAGGGGCAAGGATAGGCCATTTTTTTGGTGGGGATCCAACACCTGGTACTCCCCACTGACCAGCTGTATACCACAACCATTCTTGCTATAACAGAGCCGGAAGCAGACAGCTCTATACATTGTGTAGTGAACCAAAAAGAAAAAAGCTGAGGCTACATGGAGACTGTGCATGACAATGTTTTCAATTTTCTTAACTATTAAGCTACGAATGCAATCCACAGGTGAGAACAGAGCTGCATACAGCAAAAAACATCCTCTGTACTGCACCTATACTTCCTAAGGATAGGAAAACTGCATTACAAAAATTCTCAATAATGCCACCATTCAGAACCCCCACCACCTTGACTATTACACAAAACAAAATCATTTGTCTAATAGGACACTAAAGACGTGTATTCTGGAGGACTCTACACATCATATCAGACTGAGGCCAAGGGGTGCAGTGTAATGTCTTATTTATCCTGTGGGGGTGCTGTATACTGTTGGGTTCCCTAGAAGTGTCAGCTAATCCTTGGGGGTCCTAGCTGTAAATTTGTAAGTTTAACCTAAGATTAAAAAAAAAAAAAATCCTAATACGAAAATTTTATAAAGAATAAGCTGAAGTTAATGAATTGCCATTATAACAGATAAAAGGAGTTTAACAAAAACTGCACAGATGTTTGACCTGGGCACTGTGCATGGACGGATATTGCGGATCCCTGCCCCCACCCTTCCTCTTTGTGTCACATCAAGCTCCCGCCAGTAATCAGACTTGACAATTCTTTTCTGAATGGCACAAGCTCTTACACATGCGAGGAGGGTGCTGCTTGTAACGCTGCCATATGGCCAAGCCGAGCCTGATGTCACACACTGAATCACATCACTGTCTAAGCCCACAGCCAGGCTAATGTGCTCGCCAGCTTGACCCCATCCCTACCAGCCATTACCATTTAGTGTTTACCCATGAATATAACACAGCCCTACAAGCAGTCACAGTACATGGCAGCACAAGACCGAAGATACTCCTGTAAATCAATGGTCGCTGCACAGATTCTGACAACTCTACATGTAGATAAAAAAACAACCAGGATTAGTTCTGGATTAGACAACTCCATTATTTGTGCAAACCATTGATAATCTTGTAATATGCCAGACTCGGCTCTGCTACATCTGCACGGACCATCACCGGAGACGCCCACAATTACAGTGACCGCTGTATGGCACACACAGCAGTTGGAGCAGCTGCAGCAAAGAAAAGTTTTTTCTTGTCTGGACACAAACTTCAGCTTAATTTCCATAAGTGGCAGCAGGTGCTCTATTACCATGACAATAACCGGGGGACATGTTCAGCATCCAGTGAATAAGTGGTACAAAAAGAAGAAATACGTGGGGTATTAGAGGGAAAAAAAATCTATATAAGGTTCCATGCCTTATAGAACTTTGTGCACTTAATCCGTACAGTAGTATATAGAATATACCAATGTAGAATACATCCACAGCAATAGGATGTCAAAATATTTTACCCAATAGGAAAGCCTTTTTTTCATGTGTCCTATACCATAAGGAGGGAGGAAGCCTTATAAATGTATACGAGTCCTACAGTAGTGAGCATTAGTACTTAAAGGGGTTATCTAGTGCTACAAAAACATCTTACTCATTGGAAAAGGAGTATGTGCCAGCGAGTTTTCTCTTACCGTGAGCCGATGACGTCAAACAGATGCTTCCACCGGTCGTTCACTTTATTCAGCTTGTTCTCTATTTCTTTGGAGCGGGCCTGGTTGCTGGCGTGGATGAGCTGGTCTCCGATTTGCTTCAAGTGAAGTTTATTTTCACTAAAGAGATTGATTTCTTCCATGCAATCCTGCAGTGTAACCAAATAAATGGCTATAACAGTGCGGCAATAATAATATACACGACATGAACTCCAACTACATCTAGTTCTCAGCCTATTGAATATCTCAATGACACGGGGCTTGGAGCCAGTTCATGTTATCCATGTTTTAATACTATGAAAACAAATTTCATCTGTATATTATGGCTGCTATGATCTCTTACTGTATGTACAAACGGGTGGGTCTTATGCCCTCTTAAAGGGACACTACAGGTAAAATTCTACATTGTTGAAAGGTTCTACGATGGGAGGTACATGACATATGGAGTCAAAGAGCACCAAAGAGGATCCATTTGTTGTGAGGCGTCCTCAAGTCAAAGGGGTTAGCCCCTATTCACATGTCTCTGGTGGTCTCAGGGGTCAGGAACAGGTGGCCTATTTCCACCCGATAGATTAGAGCAGCAGCAGCACCTATTCTCAGCATCAACTCCATTCATTCTCTATGGTAATTTTACATTGCCAAACACCAAGCTACCTTATGCACTGAGAATAAATGGAGCATTGGGCAAGCATTCAGTGGTCAGACCCCCACCCCAAGCTAGTTATTCCCAATCTTGGGGATAGCTTAACATCACTGGTCCTTCAGAAGACGATTCATACTCATAAATTTACTGACACTTTAGAAAATCTGCAGTAAAAACTCTTTCAAATCAACTGGTTTCAGAAAGTTATATAGATTTTTAATTTAGGTATATTGAAAAATCTCAAGTCTTCCCATACTTATAAGCTGCTGTATGTCCTGCAGAAAATGCTGTTTTCTTTTCAGTCTGCCACAGTGCTCTCTTCTTCTGTCCGGGACAGGAAATGTCCAGAGCAGTAAAAAAAAAAAAAATCCCCATAGAAATCCTCTACAGCTCTGGACAGTTCCTGTCCCCACCAGAGATGTCAGCAGAGAGCACTGTGTCAGACTGAGAGGAAAACAGCATTTCCTGCAGGACATATGGGATGGGATGACTTGAGATTTTTTGAATAGAAGTAAATTACAAATCTATATAACTTTTTGAAACCAGTTTTAAAGAAAAAGATTTTCACTGGACAACCCCTTAAAGTAAAGTGCAAACCCCCAGTAAGCCCAGCTGCTTAGTTTATGCCAACATACCACACACACAGAGAATTCACCGACATGTAAGTCAGCATAAAGGGAAATCCAGCACGGGTTCTTTTTTCAACATCCATTCAGATTTTCCAAGTAGAACAGCAGCAAATGCAATAAATCCATAATCAAATAAGAGGAGAGAAAACTTATCCGACGCATTTCACGATTCTAAACTCAATGAGGAGCTATGCCCGGCGTTACTTGGCCGCGCCCCTCAGCTGTGAGTTAATGTGACATCTCCATTGTCATTAAATATAATGTATAGTTAAGAAACTAAACAAGTGGAAAACATCCACAGGAAATAACACATTAGTATAGTCAGTAGCGTAGAAGTAAATCAGACGTATAGTTCAGTAAGCTGGAATGTGAAGTGTTCAACATCAGGATTCAGCACACTTCACACCTCCTGTCTCACTTAATGCTTGTAAAACAAACAAACAAAGACAAAACACCAAAAAACAGAAAAAAAAAAAAAAATTGCCACAGGGTTAATAGATAACCAGACAAGTTTGACTATGACCACCACTCTTAATGACAGCTTGTTGTATAGCTTGCCGACCACCGCCCTGCTTTCAAAGCAGTGGTCTGGCTGGTAAGTGTGTAAATATTATATAGTGTGTGTATATATCTATATCCACACAAACGCTGTATAATAATATATACACACACATACCAACCAGACCACTGCTTTTAGAGCAGAGCGGTGGTCTGTAACCTAGACAACAAGCTGTCAACAATGGGAAGGAAAGAGCAACATCAGGAGAAGGAGCTAAATAAATGTATTTGCAAAAAATATACCTAATGAGCCCTACAAGTAAAAGGCTAGGCTCACACTGCGTTTTCGAAATCTGTTTTTTTTCATCTGTTTTTTGCAAAAAAAAATGGATGAAAAAAAAATGGATGCATTTGTTTGCATCCGTTTTGATCCGTTTTTCCATTTACTTTCATTGTAAAAAACAGACACAAAAGTAGTATCAGCTACGTTATTGTGTCCATAAAAAAAAAAAAAAAGGATCCGTTTTGATCCGGTTCTTTTTTTTTTTTAAATGGAAGTCAATGGAAAAACGGATGCCCACAAATGCATCCATTTTTTTCAAAACGCAGTGTGAACCTAGCCTTACTATGTTAATTGAGATGGGAATACTCCTTAAGGTCAGGTTCACATTATGTAAAAACAAATGGCTGTAGTGCAAACAACGTCCGTTATTTCACAAATAAGGGCTGTTGTTTGCAGAACTACGGCCATTGTTTTTCCATTGTGTGAACCTGGCCTAAGGGTGCGTTCACGTGTACAGGATCCACGGCAGATCCGCAGCTGATTTGATGTTGCAGATTCAAAGCAAACCTACAGTTTTAAATCTGGCCCATCAAATATGCTGCGTATCCTGTACATGTGAACGCACCCTAAGGGTGGGTGCACACTTAGCAGATTGCAGCAGATTTTAATTTTGTAAACCTATACAAAATTTACACTACTGGGAATCACAGCAGAACTCGCATCCTGAAATCTACTGCCATCTGGTGAACCCTTAAGGATTCTATAAACCCCTGTGGTGAAAACCCCATCACATGTTCCCAAACATTTCATATACCGTGCAGTTTGACAGGCTTTTACAGGTCAGCTCCAGTATATTATTGTGTTATTTCCTGAGGTTGGTTTATAACTGGTGTTGGAGTCTTAATCATGCATTATTTCTGCTGATGACATCACTACTCACGGCTGAGTGAACGTACAATCATAGGCTAAAACTATTATGGTTTAAAATGCGTCAAGGCTGTTCACTTATGGATCCATGGCTGCTGAAAGTGTGAATGGATGCTGAAAGGAAGATATTTATTCTGCCTTTAACCCCTGGTGGCTTGGAATCCCATGCACGTGGGGAGGTCAGCTGTTTTATTATATGACTCAGTGACATTGGTCACCTTCCTCGGAACAGTCATTTCAGCCCAATAACTAAGACGTCAAAAGGAAGACAAGACACAAGGCGAATTCACCAGTTCATGCCAAGGCCAGTTCTCCCAGTTGGGGAAGCACATTTTATGTTTAGGTGTATGCAGGTTTTAAAGCCATAAAAAAATAGATGAGTAATGTAGAAGACGTCCCTTGGAGTCGTGTAATGTAACCCTCAACCTTCATACCAGATGGAGGAACACACCTCAGAGGTGCAGATACCGTGTACACTCTATGTCCATCTATCTCTTATGTACCTTCTGGAGCTTCTCGATCATTTCCTCAATGTTGACATCACCCGTCTGCAATACTTTGCTTTCCATCTGTGTCAGCCAGTCACACAGCTCCTTGTTCTTTTCATTGAACACGTTCCAGGCATTGAGACGGTCCTCAATCTCCTGTTTCCGCATAGACACCTATATTGGAGGAGAAGCCATCAGCATTAGTGGATTTACACAAGAAGTCATTAAGGGTCAAACCATCTAGAAAATCGGCCTTGTTAGCAGCGGGAGACTTGTAACCTGACATGAGATAATAGGGTAATGAATCCATTTAGCCTGTCTGTGACATTTATCAGTCCATTGAAAAGATGGGGGCCTACTTGGTCTGGGCTTCACAACAACATGGTCGGTCATGAGCGGTCAATACATTTGCGACCACATCACCTGTGTAAACAGCGCACATGTGCTATAGCGAAACAGGTACACTGTTTAGACTAGCAATGAATAGAAATCCTGCCTGGGGGTGTTCCTAATGATGAGGAGGGTAGGAAGGAAGAAAGGAGAGGCATCACAGACCTGGGGCACAGACACAGTGCCGCAAGTTTAAAAGATCATTTTTTTACTGTAATCAAGAAAATGGTCTAAATCATCCTAAACATGAGCCATGTGGTCAAAGTGCCTAGAGATGCCAAAACTATCTATAGAAAAAAACAACCAGCTTGGCCTCTGAAGTGGCTAGACTGGAGTCTAAACCAAGTATATCACCCCCAATATAAGGATGAGAAAGATGAGAAAACTTGCCAAAGCTTTGGGTTAGTCTAAACCTGAATGATCGGCATTTGGATCCTACTGCCTGGAGAAGGTGGACACAGCCTAAGGACTGCCTGGAAAGCATGGATTCAGCCTGTGGCTGTATTTGATTTGATGTTTTCCAGGCAGTCCTGAGGCTGCATCCACCTTCTCCAGGCAGCGGGATCCAAATGCTGATTGTTTGGGTTGGAGCGAATCAAAACTTTTGGCAAATTTGCTCATCTGTAGCTGGCAGATATTGCTTACAGTTACCACTTATGTTGCCAATCTAGATGCAGCCTAGCGAATCAGAAGCAGTACCCATGGTTGCTTACATCAACTTCATTATGATGCTGGGAGCTCCAAAACAGTTCAAATCTTCATGTTACAGCTCCCAGCATCATAATAAATGAAGATTCCAGGAGTTGTGAGGTCTGATCCTCAGTATACAGCCCACGCACGGACCGTATATTGTGGACATGTGTCTGGGCTCTTAGCCATCGATTATACTTCCAAAAGAACTTGGAATCATAGAAACCATCAACGTATCCAATAAAGCAATGACTTCACTTGTATCCCACCTCTACTTCAATATTCCTTAACAACGGCCTGAGTCCAGATGCCCGCTCTATATTACACAAGACTGACAGGACATTTCAGCACATACAAGTTAATCCAGTTATCCAGCTTGTCTACATTTAGACATCCTTTAGATGCTATAAAAACAGCATATACGCAATAGGGATCATGGATCACAAACAGTCTTCTATATGGCTCATCTATGCTGCATGCACACACGTATTAAGGCCTAGCCATACATATATTTCTATGGCCCCATGATATATATTCCCCTATGTGAATCACCTATAGTAAATGAAGGTCAGTGCGTAGAGGTTGCAAACTACTGCACATACACAGTCTTGTCTGCAGCTACTGGCAGGACTACATATGTGTGAATAGGGCCAAAAACCAACACTAGCAATTGCAGAGGTAGTCTTGGATTTCTGACATGTTTTACTAGTGCTAGGGCTACATAGCAACATTGGTTGCACAATGATGTGCTTAATATCAGTGAATGATGTTGCATTGCTACTACGAAATGTAGAAAATCCATCCCTGGAGTTTTGGCCGCAAATTGCACGCAATGTTCCTTCCATAGTCGTCCTCAATGCAAGCCGCATGCAGCTGCAACTTGCTTAGGACTTCTCTGTGACTTTTTTGCAAACAGACAAGTTGCAACTCTATACGTAAATAAGATTGTGCAAGAGCAAATTGCACAAAATGCATAGGATTTATTTTACACACTTCATATTACAGTACAATGCCGATGGATGTATCTAACCACATGACATACCTATTTGATTATGGATTTGCTGCAGGATTGTGCCACATAGAGGGAAACTATTATCAGGTTAGAAGCATCTAACATGCTGATAGCTCACTAGAGGGTACCATTTCAGACATATTCAGAGTTGAATCCTTATGCAAATAGGTTGTTTTGGCGCACTTAGGGCAGGACTACCCCTAGTACACCAATGCACCCTCTGCTTCATCCTCAGTGCCCTGTACCCTATAGGGAGCCATCAGCAGGTTAGATACTTCATATCAGTAACTAACACCTGTATATTTCAGAGTCATATAGGAAGGACTGTCAAGCACTGAGTAGGGCCGCCCACTGGACTCCTAATGAATAAAATAGAAAATTACACTGAATCCTATCCCACAATCTGCTCAGCTCCTGCCCTATACCATGCCACCTACAGATCAGACTGCATCATTAACATGACAGGTTCCCCCTTATGCTTTGCAAGGCAAAAAGTGAAAGCCACAGCAAACCCTGTATGATGTCCAGACAAAATTACATGCCTGGGGCCAAAACAAGAAGATATACGGCGTATACCTGATACATTCTAAGAACATGTCATATCATTACACTATGGGCATCCCAATCTACATACACAAAAACAAGAACTAAAAATGCTATAATGAATAGAACCTATATATTGAAAAATCTATTTATTTCAGCCAGTTCAAGGCCACATTTTATGCAGGTTTGCTTAAAAAAACAACAACTTTTGTGCCTGAAAAAAAAAAAAAAAAGAGTCCCATACATCTGAATGGGGTGACCCAGTATCAAGCACATGGCTCTCCCCATGCTCCTCCCCCCATAAGAATTACAGGATTTATTATTTTTTTTAACACATCTGCCCCATATGAATATATGTGAATACAGACAGTTAACCATAACCCTTTATGACTGACTAGATGCCATGTTTAGACGAGCCTAGCATGGATGTATATGTCCATATTATGGACGACCATAGATCTAATGATCCAAACTGATGGTATAATAAGAATCTAGGACGCTGTCAGTTCAGTTCATTAGACCTGTGGTCGGGCCAGGACTTGTGTCTATAATATATGGACCCGAGACTGGCCTAGGTGTGTAGGCATACAGTAAAGCCAGGGTTTTAGTAGCACTTGTCGTGGAGCAGTATCAGTCCACAGAATTGTGTTATATGATTTTTTTTCAAACTTTCATTACATTTTTTTTAGTTTTTTTGGCTTATATAACAATATGACGGGTCTAAAAGTAAAAAAATTAAAATAAATGTCCAAGTTGCATAAACAGCTGTAGCACTAATAACAGTCTGTTACAAGGATGATGTGTTATAGCAGCAAACACAACACATACAGAGCCAAATCAGTTATGTTTATCTAACTCCCAGCACTATCATTATCTAAAAGTTTTATATAGGACTGCAGGTAAGCTTATCAAGCTGTATATCAGAACACCTACTATTCCGAATCAATACAACCTCAAAGAAATCAAGTCCAGTTCTGCTACATTTGTATATAAGCAAATGGCAACAGTGTAACCAGTGCACAAGCCTGGGCTCCAGTACACACAGACAGATGGTAACACACATTGTTGCAGCACATGGACACTCCAAGCCAGTGACTTACCCTCAGACACAGCTCTTCCCATTGCCGGTGTAATGCTTCCACTTGATTCCCGAGCACAATTCCATCCTCCGCTATGATATACTGGGATAACTCCGACTTCATGTCATCCAGATCTTTTAAACTATCTCCCCACTCATCCAGGGCTTCCTCTAGCTCCTGCATTGAAACACAAGGGACAAGGCACACAGCTCAGCTCTGGCTTTTTGCAAACCTGTTTAATCTTGTGATTGGTCAGTGGGGGGAGGGGTGGATGGGAAGGGGGCTGGGTGTTTAGACATGCACAATAACTGTGGGACAATGCTAAGCCTCCCCTGTTGCTTGTACTTCTAGCCAAGGCCAACTGCAACAGGCTGCTGGGCTGACCTCCCTCTGGCACTGAAGGTGTTAAGAAAGAGAAGCCTTGGGAACTATACAAGGAACAGGCTGGGAAGGAAGAGCAGCAGGGATATTACTTCCTGATACACTGCCACAAATAGTCATGTTAGGCCCTGGGCACACTTGTTCTTTAAATGTTGTGAATATTGTACTTTATATGCTTATGGTTACAAACACACACCGTATATGCAGCAGATACGCAGCAGATTTGATGCTGTGTTCAGTTATATAGATCTAATCTGCTGCGTATCTGCAGCAGTAAATACGCAGCGTATACGGTGTGTGTGTTTGTACCCTACCAAGTGTATCATTTGAAGGTGGAATAATGCCGTATTCTTTTAAAGTTACGGTTATTTTTAGTGCCTGAGGTTTTCCTCAGACATAACTTTTGCGCAGCATTTCTTTGCATGTTTCTCATTTAAGTGTAAATTATTATAGGTGTTTTTACTCTGATTCTTAATAATGTGATTCCAGGATATGTATTGAAGTCATTATGTCTTTATCCATGTTGCTGAAAAATTCCAAACTGCTTGGAAACCGAAAACTCCCAAAAAAATGTCCTGTGGGTATTGCATTTAAAGGGGTTATCCAGCACTACAAAAACATGGCCACTTTCCCTCTACTGTTGTCTCCAGTTTGGGTGGGGATTGAAACTCAGTTCCATTGAAGTAAATGGAGCTTATTTGCAAACCGCACCTGAACTGGAGACAAGAGTAGGGGGAAAAGTGGCCATGTTTTTGTAGCGCTGGATAACCCCTTAAATTTTTCCCCATTAAATCTGCATTCACACGTCCCGTGTTCTGTCCGTGAAACATAGACGACACAGAGATTAAATGTAAACCCTGGTCCGTTTCTCTGGACGACATGATGTCAATACATCAGCGGGGAAACTCTTAGAATTTTTGCAGCATTGTAATGTATCAACATCATGCCAGCCAGGGAAACAGTTCGTAATAGGGCTTCCTCTGTAGGGCCTGAAAATATGGGATGTGTGAATGCTGCCTTAGGCCACATTCACACATCAGTATATTTTCCTGTATGAAAATCTGGATCCTCTATTTTTCATCCGCAATCCGCAAAAAATCATCCGTTTTGCATTCCGTTTTTTTTTGTTTTTTTTTTTGCGGATCCGCAAAAAAGGTGTAGTGAAGAAAAAATGTGCTGTCCCAACCCCCCCAAAATGGTCACATAGTCTGGGGGCATTTCTATCAGGCAGGATATTTCTGGCTGGAGGAGTTTGGTGATGTCACAAAAAAACGGATCCGTGATACGGATGTTTTGTGGATTGCAACATACTCTCCGCAAATTTTGTGCTCTCCATATACTTCTATTGGGGTGTCCGTTCTGTAACGGACCGTATTACAACATGTCCGTTTTTTGTGTCATGGATTTCGGATCTGCAAAAAAACTGGATGTATGAATAGCACCATTGAAAATAATAGGTTGTAATGGATTTTATATTTCATGGTCCGGGAAAACGGATGAAAAATACTGACGTGTGAATTAGGCCTTAGGCTGGGTCCACACTACATTTTTGCAATCTGTTTTTGCAAAAAAAGTGATGAAAAAAACGGATGCAGTTGTGTGCATCCGTTTTTCCATTGACTTCCATTATAAAAAAAAAAAAGAACGGATCAAAACGCATTGTTTTTTTTTTTACCTTACTTTTGTGTACGTTAACAAAAACGGATGCCTCTTGATGAGAGATGAGTGAACCAGGTTCGGGTTCGAGTCCATCCGAACCCGGGCGTTTGGTATTTGATTAGCTGGGGCTGCTAAACTTGGATAAAGCTGTAAGGTTGTCTGGAAAACATGGATACAACCAATGACTATATCCATGATTTCCACATAGCCTTAGGGCTTTATCCAACTTCAGCAGCCACCGCTAATCAAATGCTGAAAGATCGGGTTTGGATGGACTCGAGCATGCTCCAGGTTTGCTCATCTCTACTCTTGATCTGTTTCTTTCTTTTATAATGGAAGTAAATGGAAAAAAACGGATCAAAACGGATGCACACAACTGCATCCGTTTTTCCATCAGTTTTTCATCCATTTGGCGTTTGTCTAGTATCTCTGGTATTAGGAATGGAGTTGAACACCCCCCCCCCCCCCAATGTGCTAAAACAGCTTTTTAGACATTTGCAAACATTAGCATATCTGAACCACAGTCCATAACTCTATTGTATTGATCCTGGAAAATAAACCAGTATGACAAGGTTGCTGATTGTCCCCTGAGGTGATCACACCTGGTCCTGATGTCTAAGGGGGCCCAATATCCCCTTTGCACATAAGAAGACACCAGTTTTACAGTACTACACAAAGCGATTATCAGCCGTAATCGGACAATATAGGTCGATAATCGCTCGACTCTGAAACTGAATAAATTCTTGTAGGTGTACACTGAAAGTCAACTCATGATATTATATATGGGAAATACCTTCAGTGGTCTCTTGGCTATCTGCAGCTCCTCGTGAAGCGTCGGCAGGGGTTCATTTACTTTTGCTTTCAGGTCATGAAACATTTTTCTTTTGTCCTCAATCTTCACTTCAAAATGATGTCTCTTCTACAGAAAACAATGAGTAGTAAGTGTTTAATGTGCCTAAACTGGAGTTCAGTGAAAATAAAGATCAAAGATTCTGCACAAAACAGATCTTCTCCACAGGTTGCTGGTGGTATTGCCCTTAGTTTGGTGGAGCTCAGCTGCAATACCAGACCCAACCCACAGACAAATGTGGCGTTATGTTTTGGAAGAGAACAACTTGGTTTTTATAATGTCGGACAATCGTTTTAACATTTGAGTCACGTACCTGAGCAATTCCACTGAAGTATGTGAGGATATCCTGTAGCTGCTGGGCTGTGCTCTGCCAAAGTTCCTGAAGTTGGTTCCGATCTCGTTCAAGGACCTCCTTAGATTTTGGCTCAGAAAATGACAATATATTCTTACAATTGCTGAGTGTGGTAAAGTAGCTTGGTTGCAATCTCATAAGACGTCTCTCCTTGTCCTGTTCAGGAAGTTGTAGTATATTAAAGGGGAAATCCAATCAACATTTGTGGCATCATGTCATCTAGATATAGTCCCACCTCTGGGACCGGCACCTATTTCTAGGACCGACTATTGCGGTGATATACAAAGGTGGCTGGGATTCTAAAAACAGCCAAGTGGGTTGATTTACAATATTTCGAAAATTCCCATAGAAGTAAATGGGAGTTACAGGAAACAGCATAGAACCAAGTTACAGAAACAATGTAGAATAGCTTCCAGTGCAGCTCTTTTGGACCAATTGTTTGGCCGTCCAGGCATGATGGGAGTTGTAGTTTTGTGATAGCTGGAGGAACATAGGTTTAAAATCCTATCTTTATCCTATCCTAGTCTTATTTTAATGAAATTGAGCACCAGAACAGAAATCCTATTTTTATACTTTTTAAACCAATCATGCAGTTTTCCTATCCCAGGTGGTTATAGCAAATGTATCATCAGGTAGTTCACTTTAAGTTTTTTTTACATGAATGGATCGTTGCCGGTGCCGGTCTATTCTTGGGCACCAGCCCGGCCTTAAAGGGGAACTCCAGGTAGAGGTTAAAAAACTTCTGCATAACGCATTACTTACCGGTCTATCCCAGTTTTGAAACTACCAAAAATCCATTTGTTTGGAGGGGTTTTGCTCTGTTTTGTGTTTCTGTTCTTCCTGGTTTGGCATTTCCCAGAATGCAATGCTTTCCCTCATGTGATCATCACAGACCCCACCCATTACAATCAGTAAATTTAGTGCAGCACCTGCTTCTGGTCGGTCAGAGATGGTGAATCCATGACATCACACCATGCCCCCTGTCTGCATCATCAGCAAACACACACAATGGGAGACAGAGGCATGGAAGATTTGTCTCCTTAGGGGGGTATATCAGAAGGAGCAGGAGACAATGTGAATTGGCACAGAGGCCATTTTTCTTTACTTCCTGGATTTCAGCTACCAGTCTGGCAGAACTGTACAGATACAGTAATACATTGTATAGACACATTTATATAACTTTTAATGTACTTTTAAAACAAGTTTTTCTTATCCGGAGTTCCCCTTTAAGCACTGGGGACAGGTCCGCCGGCCCCAAGTGTGGGGAAACCACCTCCCCCAAGACAGGGCCACATTGATTCTAATGGAGCTGCGTCACAGTGGGGAGGCTTCATGCCAGAGGCTACATCCTGTTTAAGCTGAACCCACGGATCGAACGGCGCCGTCATGGGGAAGCCGGTGCTACGGTCCGTTTTTTGTTTTTTCGGACAGCAGCCCGGTTCCCGTGCACGCCGCCGTTCTATGCACCGGAACCGGCTGGTGCTCAAGCACTGGAGGTAGGCCGGGCCACCCCCAGTGGGAGGGAATTCCCTCCCCTGTATGACGCAGCTTCGTTAGAATGAATGGACCTGCGTCATACAGGGGAGGGAATTCCTTCCCACTCCCACTGGGGGCGGCCCGGCCTACCACCAGTGCTTGAGCACCAGCTGGTTCCGGTGCATAGAACGGCGCAGCGCACGGGAACCGGGCCTCGGTCCAAAAATGGACCACGGCACCGGCTTCCCCGTCACTGCGCCGTTCGATCTGTGGGTTCAGCTTAAAGAGGATGTACCTGGTGGTACATCCTCTTTAAGCAATGTACCTGATGGTACATTTGCTGGCTGTTGTAACTAGCACCACTTTACATGAAACCTTCATTTTTCTGTTGTTGTATTCTATGTAAAAGCCTTGAAACATGGCAGTGGATTATAAGCTAAATCGAACCAGCACCACTTTATTCATCACTGTGGGGTATATTACATTTCTTGCAGGCACCTACCTTAAAATCATACATGAGTTTTTCAGTGTTGATTAAGCTGAGACACCTGTGATGGCTGACGCTAGATACAGATTCTTGTATGTCACGTAGCTGCTGTTCCAGGCTTTGCTTGGAGACTCTGAATTGCCACCACTGCTTCAGGAGGGCACTTATCTCCTTCTTCCTCTGCTGCACCAACCTAATCACGCTCTGCCACTTCTCTTTTAGGGATGTAAGCTTAAGAATAAGCTCATTTCTAAGGGACGGCAAAGATTTTATTACTTTACTGTTCCGTGTCTGACCCCCACCTTCACTCTTTTATAAGTACAAGTAATACCTATTGAAATTAGGGACCAGACCGGACTTAGGCTGGGTTCACACTACGTTTTTGCAATCCGCATTTTTCATCAGTCTTTTTGCAAAAAACGGATGAAAATAAAAAACGGATGCATTTGTGTGCATCCGCTTTGATCCGTTTTTCCATTGACTTGCATTGTAAAAAAAGGATCAGTTTTTTTTAACGAACACAAAAGTAGGGTCGGCTACGTTTTTGTGTACGTTAAAAAAACTGATCCATTTTTTTTTTTTTTTACAATGGAAGCCAATGGTAAAATAGATCAAAACGGATGCACACAAATGCATCCCTTTTCATCCATTTTTTGCAAAAAACTGATAAAAAAAACATAGTGTGAACCCAGCCTTACAAGGCCACTGCCACCTTAATAGTAGTATTATATTGTATATTAGATCGATGTAAGGGACTGAGTAAAGACGAATTGGTCTCGAATGCTCTGCTCCCACTTCAAGGCCCTGTCTCAACACAAAGAAATGCTTTCTGGGCCATTCACGTACAGGTTTTTGATGTGGCACTGACTGTGTGTTGGAATTGGGACCAGCAAGAAGAGACTGGTAGGTATCATCAGAACGGCAGCAGTGAGGGATAGATCAGTATACCTTTCTTTGAAGCCATTTTTCCTCTTTTTACCTCATTGGACAACTCCTTTAAATAGCAGTATTTTACGTTTGATAGATGCCTATAAGTATATTTTAGGATATGTATGTATTATGTATGCTACTGAAGAAAAAAAAAGTACAGACCCATAATCCCATTCTTTCCACTAAAAATAACTCTACTATCTTACACATGCGATCCTATGGCAATATACTAGATACCTGTTTTGTTCATCCTCCAACTCCAAGACACTCAATGCTTTGTTCACAAAAGAAGGTAAGATGTGTTCATTGATGGTGATTTCAGCTTGAAGCCTCTGAAAAAAGAATGCATATGTTTATATGACAAACATCCTTTATATTAGGATGTATATATGGTACAGTCCAAGTGTGAAATGCAGATATTGTATGTAAATCCTCCAGGTATTCCAGGTGCGGACCCTGTCTGTTTGTCGTCATCATCTGAATATCAATACCAGGCTAGAGAACAAGGTCAGGTCAGTGTGGCCCACCAAAGTAGCTGGGGATCATCTCATGAGACTGCAGAAGAAAACCCTATTCTAAACCCATCACTTGAGCCCATTACTGGTTTCTGTTTTTTATGGGATTATCTGCATGTTCAATGATCACAACAAATATTACAAAGAGAATAAAAATTGGCATGCGCATGTTCATATTGGAAAGCCCACAAAGGATATTACTGTCATTTTATAAAGCTGAACTCTTATTCAACAAATACTTTGGAATTTTTCCCAGTAGCCCAGTGGCATCTTTCTATAATACGTCTAGCACAATACTGTTTGTTTCCAGACCTCACGTACCTCATAGATTTCTTGTTGCTTTGTCAGGGCTTCAAAGGTTCCTGCGATCCCCTCCGTCAGATTCTCCTCCATCTTCTCCAGACACAGCATCCAGGTCTCATAGTTCTGGATGAAGTTATTTTTTTCCAGCTCAATCATCCGATGTTGCCTGTTATTAAATAGGTATTAGTAGCAATCATAGCCCTTACCATTTGGATTATCCTTCCCTTTTTATTTTTTATTTTTTTGTTGTCACTCTTGCCCTACGGCCAATTCACCAGAATGGGAATGAGTTGGAATACCAGGCATGACAGCGAGTTCCCCCTGTTCCCCTGTTTCTTACATTATCCAGATCTTAATCCTATGAAGCATCTATACGACAAGGTAAAACTGGCCATTCAGAGCATGTCAGTGCCTCCATCTATTCTGCGGCAACTGTGAATAGTGACTCGTCAAAGGAGGCCCAACACGCTACAAGATGGAGTCTATAAAATGGCCAGTCAGTGGTTGATTTTCGGACTTATAAGTGGTGCCTCCTTTTATCTAAAAATCACACTCACTTTTAGCCAAGCTCCACCCACTTGACGGACCGAGTGCAAAACTCTATCGGGGAGATTTATCAAACTGATGTAAAGTAGAATTGTCTTAGTTGCCCCTAGCAACCAATCAGATTCCACTTTGCATTCTTCACAGATTCTTTGAAAAATCTCCCCCTATTTGTTTTGTCTGTCTTGTTTTGGGAATATTTTGCACCAAAGGTCTGTCGCATTTATCTATTCCCCCCCCCCCCCAATGTATTTTTTTATCCAGTCACTTGCGCTTCACTTTTCATTAAACTCCATTTTCCTTATTGCAGGCCGTCTCTGACGCAGAGTTCAGGGATCTGTCGGTTTGCAGCAATAGCAAAGAACCCAAACAGGGTCATTCCTAAAAGCTATGGATGCTGGTAATAGAATCCACAGATGGAGTGGACACTGAAGTGCTTTGGACAATTACAGTGACTCAGAGAGTTGTTTGCTGGGCTGAGACATACAGCAATTGCAGGCCTAGATATATCCTCACTGGGGAATGGCAAATTCACATTTAGGGATTCAGACATGACTTGATAGTAAGGCGGTATATATATATATATATATATATATATATATATATATATGTGTGTGTGTTTTTGCAACTACTCTTTTGTAATGGAAATTTCATATTGGAGGAAGAATACAAACTCTCTACTGTGGGCAGGATGGGATCCCTGTACAGCTATTTGGCTGTATACCATGAGGGAGCTGGTCTACATTGTATGCCTTTATAAAGATCTGCATTTCATTCAGGAGCTGTGATTTACAACAATCTGCATTCTGTCAATGGAAGATAGGTGGCATCTCACCCAACCCCGAGGGAGCACCTCGCTACAACTAGGGGGCATCTCACCTCAACAAGTAGGAAATGCCTCAACACAGCAACTGAGAGGTTTGTAAAGCCCTAACCGCATGATAGTTGAGCTTGTACTTGACTCTTGACATTTTTAATCCTCTCTGTTGGGCTCTTCTTGGATGTAATGTATAAGCTCGAGAAAGTCCGTACTCTTGGAGAACTTAGCAGAGGTCATCAGAAATGAGGAGGCCGAGACTGAGCGGAGTGCTCCTTGTTTAAGTAATTAGTAGGAGTCTTAGGGTGCCTTTACACAGAGACATTTATCTGACAGATATTTGAAGCCAAAGCCAGGAATGGATTTCAAAAAAGGAAAAATCTCAGCCTTTCCTTTATGACCTATTCTCTGTTTATAGTCTGCTCCTGGCTTTAGCTTCCGAAATCTGTCAGATAAATCTCTCTGTGTAATTCACCCTTAGGACGCAGAGCTTCAACACTTCTGGTATGTTAATTGTTTTTCTTTTGTTTAAAATGATAGCTGCCCTTTTAATATCTTTATGCCTACACAGGCTGATTTAGCACAACCTGTATAAATTAGCAGATTATCTACTGTACGTTTTCCATGTTATTAATAATGGGGACTTCTTTACTTCGAGGCATTGTGTTTTCTTACTTTCAGGTTCGGCTGCTAGTATAAGGTATATAGGCTTCCTGAGTCTCCGCTAACATATGATGTCGGTGGAGATAGAGCTCAAGCGTAAAGAAATGTCAATGCCTGACCCCTTTGTTCTTAGATAAGCTGCTGCCAGAGCTGTCTGGCTGTGGTTTGCCCTTTCCCTTGCTATAAAAAAACGAAGAAAAGTTTGGCCGTGTCAAATGTTCGTGTGTATGGTGAGGATAGGCGAGAACTGTCGGCTGAATGATCATTCGGCTCACAGTTACTGAAGGTATTTAGGCACCTTTAAGACAGTATATCTCGCTATAGACACACAGTGACAGGTCTAAGGAGTTCACAGGATAGACTGCTGACTGTTAGTACACTTTACACATACTGACCACTTTCCAGCACTGACCTGCAGTCTTCGAGGGCTGTTGCCATAGTCTTAGCCCACATATGGTTCAGACTGTGCAGTAACATCTGAGTGCGATCATGGAGGGGAAGAGTGAACATCTCCTCATTCAGACGCTCTACATCATAGGTCAATTCACTGAGCTCCAAGAGATGCGTCTATATAGGGAACACAAAGGAAAACTTAGTTAACTTATTTAAAGGGTTTCTCTGAGATATTAATGGCTAGGCCATCCATGTTTAGTGGGGGTTTGACTTCCACAATCCCACTGATCAGCACACTGATGGGCCATGGCACTTGCTGCCTTCAGGTACAGCAGTCTGTCCACAGGGGTGGTTGTGTCTGGTACTACAGCTCTTCTTATTCACTCGAATGGGATAAGCAACAGTAGTAGACACAGGGTTTTTGCTTGAGCTTCTATCACTTCCTTGTGCTGGTTGGCAGTGGTCCTGGAGGACAGACCACCACTGGCAAAACGTTCAAGTAAGAAATATATTAAATCTATTATATTTCTAAACCAGCCATTTCTGTAGTTGTGGCCGCCCTTTGTAATCTTTCCATGTTACCTTGATTACTTCCGATCTCTCTTCCTTCTCTTTCTGAGTATGATATACATGGCTGACAACGTCGGCTGATGACTTGATGCGTGACTGGAGTTTATCTAGGTCACCCTTGAAGGATTCAACTTCATTCTGAATGAACTAGAAATACAAATAAAGTAAGGAACCATTCCAAGTACCATGGTAAATGCATGTGCTTAATGCATCTAATCTAATGCTTAGCTTTAAATGTATATGTCCCTTTCAGGAAGACCTCTAAGTAGATAAGTATCTGTTTTTCATTACTGTACTGTACTGTACTTTGCTCTGTTTAATCAACTTTTTTGTATACTTTGTGAATTATGTGCTGGTGTAAAGCTAGCCATACATATGAGATAGCTGAACACTCATTCGGCTGAGAGTTATCTTTCCCTGTCCCACCATATATACATACATTTGGCTTAGCAGATTGTGCAAATGTTATCAATAGAGGGGGAAAGCCGATGCCAGGTACCAGAAAGTTATATAGATTTGTATCCACCACAAATAGGCCACCACCACCCACCACCAGTACTCTGCAATATATGTCGGCAAATATTTTTGACAGGTCACCCATGTCTACCCTTGAAATGTGGTAAGAAGCCAGACTTAAAGCGACTCTGTATTCAGAATCTCCCGCCCCAAACCAGTAGTACCGTCGGATAGCTGCTTTTAATCTAAGATCTGTCCTGGGGTCCGTCGGCAGGTGATGCAGTTGCCCCTATAGTGATGCCCCTCCATCCCTCCACTCCTCCCTCTTCATCATTAGGAAGGCCCATGGGTAGAATTTTGCCTATTCATCACTTGTCTGAACACTGCACAGGTGCCTTAACTATCCAGCACATGTGCAGTGTTCAGAGAAGTGATGAATAGGAGAAATCCTATATGAAGAGGGCCAGGAGGAAGCACAGAGGGCATTGCAGGCCTAGGGCACAGACACTCTAGGCCACATCAATTTGACACAGGGCTGCAAGTTTAAAAGTTGTTTTTTAGGACAATAACTGCATCACCTGCTGAACAGACGCCAGAATAGATCTTGGGTTAAAAGCAGCTATCTGAAAGTACAAGCGTTTGAAAAGGGGGGGGGGGGGGCCGATTGTGGGTACAGAGTCACTTTAAATATGAGAAGCCTCCTTGTAAAAGTCCAGATCTACTGCCTCTTTATACAATACTGCTTTCTTACGTAGCTGAATAGACTGTAGGATTCCAAGGTGTTGGGGGGCTCTGTTATAATTGCTGTACTAACCCTGTCATCTTATTAGTGGCTATGGGCAACGTCACATTTACTATACCATGTTGTATATTATATTCATCCCTAAACTACATAATCCAGCCACCAACGTCTGCTCAGTTTCAAAACAGAACGGAAAATCTTTGCAGTAAGTTATTTGCAAATTTCCACCATGAACTGACTGGTATAAGACGTCTGAACTTTTCCTTTAATATCTGTCACAGTGAGATATGTTCTGTGCTTTTAGGTGAATAACAAGTAGATTTTTTTTTTTAATACCGTCAGCTCAGCGGCCTTTGAAGACACTCTTCTCTCCAAGTAAGCTATTCTGTGTGAAGTGTTCTGTCTTTCCGACTGAATGACATTGCTGGCCGCAGGATTTTGCCGCAACACCTTATCCGACAGCTCGGAAACCTGCAGATTGTGTGCCCTGAGTCCCTGCAGATTGTGTTCCAGCGCCTGCACCAAACAAACACAACAAAAAACATGTTTTTATATCAAAGAAATGGAAAAAATAATCTCATGTAAGGTCTGGACTGAATGCATTTCCCAGCAATGAGATACGATAAAGAGGAAAAACAGGGCCAGACTAGGAGGAGGGCAAGAGGGGCACACACCCTTGGGACTGTATAACCATACCTAAGTCATAATGTTCTTAGTTTGTCAAGATGAGAGGTGGGGTACACAAGGGGCTTACTGTGATTGTATTGCCCAAGGGCCCACATATACCTGGAGCGGGATCTGCAAGGAACACCATGTTTATTGATGCCAAAAGTCCTCAGCATTCTGAAGTATATAACAATGTAAAAGGTGCATTGCCATCTAGCAATATCCTGTGCCATCACCTAATAAATAAACCCTTTTTTTTAATTAATGCGGTTAGCAATTATGAATGGATCCTGAACGTCAGCGACCGTGCAGAAGAATAAGGAGTCTGCCCTTTCAAGTCAGATTAATTTTCATTATGGATATGTAAAGTTGGGCGACATCTGGGTATTACAGCTGTGAGTTAATTTCACCACCCAGAGACGATGGAGACACATTAAAAAAAAAAAAAAGCCAATGACACAGATTACAGATGATGATTGAAGCTTTCAGGGAAACGAATGTCTGAGACTGAGCTGACCTGGTCTAGATCTGCCAGCTGCCGAGGCTTAGAGGAGATGTAAACAAGAGGCTATGCAGCAGGCATGGCAGTGGGAATGGATGTCAGAAATTATTCTGCTACGGCAGCAGATATTTACAGTAATGTGAAAACAGTCTTGCAGAATAATGCAATAGAAAAATGTAGAACGATTGTGCCTTAAAGTGATTTTCTGCATATACAGTAATATGCAGTAAGAAAACCAACACAGCAGGACTCCAGATGGCAACTATTATGGTTGCAGGGGAGGTCAATGAATACTATTGTTTTCCATATGACTTCATCCTGGTCACCATCATACTGTGAATAAAGTATCTCTTGTGTGTTCCAAATAATAAAATATTAGGCAGATTGAGCAGATTGAATCCATACTACATAGACATATCCTGATATATAGTATGTGTATATCTCCCTGTATAGGACGTGAAGCTAATTCCTTCTAGGCATCGGAGCTTGTATACCGCCTGTGACGTGCTGTCTGCAGCTGCACTCAGAAAGGTGGCCGCAGCCTCTCCTGTGCAGTATCTGTGAGGTCCACCATCCTGATAACTATTTGCCCTGATTTATATAACTGGAGCCTCTACTAGGTGTGAACATGAATCTTAGTAATGCCTAGGCATCATCAGACATGCAGTTACCAGATGGCAGACTGAGGCTGTATTCTCTTAGTCAGTCTTATTCACTTAAATGGATCTGCAATACCAGCCACAACCCATGGACAGGTGTGGTGCTGTTTCTTCGGGAAAGCAGCCATGTTTAAGCTATTTAAATAAAAGCAAAACCACAACCCATCAGACCATATTATGATTTTCCTTTGATCTCGAGTTCAGTAATATAAGTGCTTAGCGCACTGTAGCCAAGTTTCTTTTGTAAGCAGGTCTCCAAGGGTCCTTCGGGGCCAACTCTTTCCAGGGAAGGTAGTTGCCTGTACAGAGGAAGCTCAATAGCTGTAATTCCTATTTTGTCTGGACCTGGTTTCCCAACCGCTAGGCATGAATTATGTTCCTTGAGAAACTACTTGGAATTTTTTCTGCATTATATGGGACTGGCTAGTAGCCATTACGTGTTAAATCTTGGGGCAGTGGATTCCATGTATTGTTACCGATACAAACTTCTGTGGGTTTGGCTGTTACCCCACCCACTGTACCATTGTAATCCAATAGCAAATTTGGTCACTACCTTCTGCCCAGAGCATAGGCTTATTACATGCCATGGAGAGGCCAAAATACAGTGTAGGTCCATCCCGAGCATGAGGCCACCTTATTGTTGGTGGGATGCTTTACACTATTTGCAAATGGTAATCAAGAGCCTCATTATTTTTATGGTGATTTTTTCAGCAGTTGGGGGGCTGTTTTTAGCGTGTTTTTATCTGTGTTGCAGATTCTGCCATAGCAACATGCTCTTGCCTAGTGTGAATGATGTAGGAGAGCTGACCAAATTTGTCTTTTTTGCCTGTGTACCTTCTACTATAGTTTATAGTATATGTGTGGATCTTTAAAGCGCTTGTATGAATGAACATTTTTTTAAAAGTTTATAAGATGCTATTAACTGACATGAAAAGACATGGGTTTAAGCTATTGGACCCAACTCTCTGGGTACACCTGCACCCTGGGTTAAACATGAAATGGTCGGCTATTCTAACTACTTATGGCTACAGCCCCTATTACACGGGGCGATTGTGAGGAGCGCTGTCAGCGCTTGTTTGCTCCTCGTTCCCCGCTCGCTGGCGCTGCCATTACACGCGGCAGCAGCGAGCAAGTGAGAGCCGGGGGGCAGTGGGGAGGTGCGGGAGGGCTGCCCGGGTGACCTCTAGATCGCCTGGGCAGCCCATAGCAGATAGCAGCGGTCTGCTGAGTGACAGCAGCAGATCGCTGCTATTTGAGTCGTTTGTCTTTCAACATGTTGAAAGACAAACGACTTCAACGATCAGTTGACATAGTTCATGTCGGCTGATCATTGTGTTCTATTAAACAGGGCGATTATTTGCCCTAACACCTGATACGGCCGATAATCGTTCTGTGTAATAGGGCCTTACTAGATATGAGCTAAACTAGAGTATGCTTGAGTCCAATCATTCCACATCTGGATACCAATGGCTAAAAAAAGTTGTATGCAGCCATAAGGAGTTTGGAAAAACATACGGTACAGCCATAGGCTTGGACCCTCTAGGGCTGAATCCAACTTCTTCAGAAACAAGTATACAAATGATGAACGATCTTCTTTTTTTGGACCAGGAAAATAGTAATAGTAATAGTACTGTAACATTCAGTCCCTTACCTTTAGGTCTTGGATCCTTTGTTCTAAGCTGTCGCTTTCTCTGTCCTCAGAAAGTTTTGCACATAGGAGCTGTTCACACTTCGCTTCCACTTGCTCTATATGTGGTGCCAGCTCTAAGCATGACCCCGTGTAATCCTTCCACACTTGTATTAAAGACCTAGCTGCTCGCAGATATTCAGAGAGTTTATTCCCTGCAGAAGTCCACCTGTTATTGCAGTGAGGCGAATTTGAAGATCATTATAAGGTGAGGTACAGTCTGAGCTTTTAGGGTATATAATGTGCTATACACAAATATATCATGACATACAAGCAATATATCACAGCATTTGAGGATAGAATTCACTGACCTCTGGTGAACCTCTCGGCACTCCTGTTCCAGGTTGTCTATAGCCGACTGACTACACAAAGATTTCAAGCTACCCAAAGAAGCTCGGAGTCTACTCCATTTTTCTTCATGTTGCTCAACTTCTTCTTGAACAGCCTATAAAAATGGTAATAACAATACAAGATATAGCCAAGTAAATCACACAACTGAATAGGTCGTCCAGAGATCTGATGACTTAGAAGTAGGTATTACACCATAAAGACTACATTGCTGATGCAAAATTCTCCTAAAAGCCCATCTGCCATAAAACCAGTACTATTATATTCTAAATCAGTGATTCCAACTTGGCTGCCTTTCAAGATCCCATTAATCAGTCAGACCTCCATTAATCAGCTAGTTATTCCAGATCCTGTCCATTGCACTGGCGGTCCCGGCCAAGGATTGGCTGGTTAGGCTGCTAGTTCAGAGACTGCTCTGAAGCTGTAGCAGCGGCTCTGCAAGCCAGCAGAAGGCAGAAGACCAGGGGCCGTGGAGAGGTATGTATACAGTTTAAGGGCAAGGGCTGCACAGACTTTGCTAATGATGTCCATGCAACCCTTGCTAAACAATTATTGATATGTTTAATAGCAGACCGGCGCTCGCTTACAGGAGGCATGGGGCCATGTGATAGGTCCCCAACTTTCAGTCTAGCACAACTTCGTGAGCTCACGTATACAAACCTGTGACTTCTTAAGCTGTAGATTCAGAGAGTTCATTGATGAAGAGGGAGAAGTACATTGGTCAAGAGCATATTGCAGTTTGACAGTCATTCTCTCTATATGTCCGTAGTTTTCATTATAGTCTTTCCAATGGTTCAGCATGGAGAGGGTGGATGTCTTTAGTATTGCAACCTGCAAGTTACACCAGAGGTGAATATAAGCAAGTACTTTGCATGTTATACTGTAGTCTACATAAATGAAAATAAATCTAGAGAACACCTCCCTCCGTCTTACTGCATTTTTTTCAAACTTTTCCAGAATTTCCTCCAATCTTCTTCTTTTGATCTTGTAATATCCTGCTTTTTGGAAACTACAAGCTAGATACAAGATTTTTCTGAAATACTGACCTGCTTAGTAACCTGGTCCCTCTTGTTAACCAAGGTTTCTGTAGTCAGTGCATCTTCATTGGAAACATTTTGGCCTCCTGTTGCCATACTGTTTGCGTCCAGTCCCTCAATACCATCGGATTTAGCTTTCAGCTGTTCCTCCAGCACCTGTAATAAAATTAAAAACTGTATTCCCACAATTTTAGACACTTTAAAATGATATTAAATAATAGAAGGGATTGTCCAGTTTAGAAAACCTTACTAGGGTAGTTTGAGTTGTGGGAAGGGGTAGTCTTTACTTCAGAATTCAGGGTAGGCAGAGTAAAGATGTGTTACAAAGAGTGTCTCTGTCTCTGGAGGACCTACGTTACACAAACAACCTATTGACTAGATAATATACTGTGTAATGCACAATTTATCCTATGGTGGTGCTGTAGAGAAACTAAACACTTACTGACAGGTTTCCCTACAAATTGCATCCAATCATTTGCTGGGAGTCTCTTTGACCAAAGAAAACAAAAGCATATGTACAAGGAGGTAGCACATCACAAAAAATCTTAATTATAATATTACCACAAATACACAAAAATGAACACTAAATCAATTATGCAGGAGTATAGCAATAAGGGAGACAAACCCCAAATACCACTCTACATTAAAAACAATTAAAATGTCCACATAAGTCCTGCCGGTGTGCCAGCAAGGACTATTCAACCACACCGCACCCACACCACATCCCTGAGGAAGCCGCTGGGCGGCGGAACGCGTGGGTTAACTCCTCCCCACCTGACCCATTTTCCATACCTTTTAGGACTGATATGGTTATCATCTTTATCCTTTCATTTTTTCTATATACCATTGCGTTGTTGTTATAGGTTACAGATATTCTGCCTAGGCAGCTTGGTTGTACTCTAATATAGTGTATACAGTCCAGGGTCGGTGTGGTTGAATAGTCCTTGCTGGCACACCGGCAGGACTTATGTGGACATTTTAATTGTTTTTAATGTAGAGTGGTATTTGGGGTTTGTTTCCCTTATTGCTATACTCCTGCATAATTGATTTAGTGTTAATTTTTGTGTATTTGTGGTAATATTATAATTAAGATTTTTTGTGATGTGCTACCTCTTTGTGCATATGCTTTTGTTTTCTTTGGTTATGGGTTATTTATATGCATTGGTTTAGCACTCCATTGACCATAGTGGTGCCCACTGGTTTTATACATATACGGGAGTCTCTTTGACTGACACTTTGTAATCAACTTACAGTCAAGGGACCTTTCTAAAGGCCCTATGACACCAAGTGTTTATCGGCTGTATTCGGCCGATCACCAGCCATTGCGGCTGATAATCACTTGGTGTAATAGCTCCTGTTAAAAGGCAACGATCAGCCAACATGCACAATGTCGGCTAATCCTTGTCTTTCAACAGGTTGAAAGATTTTTGAATGATAACGATGGTCTGCTGGCCATTTCACTGAGTAATAGGGGCGGCGGCAGCAGTCTGCTGCTAACTCTTTTGGGATGCCCTAGCAGCCTCCCCCCCGCTCTTACCCATTCACTGTTGGCATGTGTAAAAGCTCAGACAGCGCCGGCAGTCTTATGTGGTGCTGCTGCCACCTCTGTCCGTGACAGGAACAGTCCAAAGCAGGAGAGGTTTTGTATGAGGATTTGGAACTGCTCTGGACAGTTCCCGACACAGACAGAGGTGGCAGCAGGGAACACCATGTTAGACTGGAAAGATTACACCACTTCCAGCAGAACATACAGCAGCTGATAAGTACTAGACGATATTAGGTTTTTTTTTCTAAATAAAAGTAATTTACAAATCTGAATAACTTTTTGACACCAGTTAATATAATTTGTTTCTGGAGTACTCCTTTTAAGCCCAAACAATGCAATAGGCACAGACTTTGTTTGCCAGCACCAGGATCAAAAGAATCAAAATATATTTTTACAGCAAATGTTTTTTAAAAACCTTGTGTGGACACTAACATTTCACTGACATTTACTTCCTAAACAACCAGTGTTTTGCTGAAGGAACAAAATATCCATCCTTGGCCACTTTACTCAATTGCTGCCTTGTTTGCTCTGTACTCAAAGCAAAATAATCCTCAGGATCAACCTCCAGTCTGAGAATCCCAGGTTTGGAGAGGACATACTCTGTTTATAAGACATCTCACAACCTGCAGAGTATACAGACCCCTGTATATGGAACCAGAGAGAAGAGGGAGGAAATAATAGCGGAGGGTCTATCCTATAATGTACATGGACTATTTTGCATGGTAACCTGTGCAGTCATTTTACACACGGACCATACATATAAAATAAATGTAGACCGAATCCAATGATTTCAGCAAGGATCAGCTGATCATTTGATGCCTATAGGATGTCCTGACTTTCCCTCACCTTCCCAGGTACTATGAACAGTTTTAATGCATCCGATGTACCAAGGCAGGGTCATTCTTGAGAGTCATTTCCTGCAATATACCACTAAATTCATATAGTATCTTAATGGGATCGGGTTTGTTAAGTGCACATCTTTGTACAGAGCAGCATAGCTGGGCTTATTCAGGTACTAGTTTAGCATCAAGAATTTTGTGATTCATTTAGACATATAACCAGCTTTACAAAAGCCTTCTCTGAAGAGAAATTTCATGAAAACTATATTACAACTTAAACTATAAGGTCATCTAAGGTTAACGTATATATATATATATATATATATATATATGAGAGAGAAGCATAACTAACAATTCCCCTTATTTATTTAGTGTCTCATTTGGGACCCTGCAAGGATTTACCTTAATATGAGGTGGTCCTCATATTGCAACCAAAACCAGGAGTGGATTAAAAACACAGAAAGGATCTGTTCACACAATGTTGAAATTGAGTGGATGGCCGCCATTTAATGGCAAATATTTGCTGTTATTTTAGAACAACGGCTGTTATATTGAAATAATGGCCGTTATTTACTGTTATATGGCGGCCATCCACTCAATTTCAACATTGTGTGGACAGAGCCTTTCTGTGTTTTTAATCCACTCCTGGTTTTGGCTGCAATATGAGGACCACAATACTGACTGAAATATACTGACTGAACTATACGTAGTGTGAACGCAGCCTTATATGGTATTTTTATATGTGCAAGTCTGTTACTATATGTAAACCACTTTTTGATTGTGAGTAAGGGGTTAGCACATACATTTTACATGAGACATACACGTAGTATTGGGAACATTTTTGCTGAGAGTGGAGTGGAGTTAGCTCTAACGGTACCCATGCATTTAAAACTCAAGTCGGCAGAATTGTCCATCAGCATCCACAGTATAGGGTGTATTGTGCCTCCATTGTACAGAGAAGTAAAGACAGTTACCTTGCTCTAGAACCTCCAGGCTAATAACTTGTTCCTGCACCTCACCATCAAGGCCACTGCAAACCTTCAGGCCAGTAACTCAATTGTGTGTACTAAGGGAACTATTACCACCTATATCAGCATTGTGAAGCTCTCCCTTACTGCACCAGTCTATGGAACAAGGGACCACCGTGCAGAATCCCTAATTTCGGAACAATATCATCCACAGAACCACAGGTCCCAGCCACCCCACAGGCACACTCTCTCCAGAAACAGCTGCACAGTCTCTTGGATGCTGCATATGTACTCAGTACTAAGAAAAACTCCATTGACATGCGGGAAGTAAAGAAATAGAGATGGAAGAAAGAGTAAAGAGAGAAAAAGGAGGGGGGAGTAAGAGAAAGCGGGCATAATATAAGTGCATGGTATACATCAAATCCGACTTACAAATGGGATAGTTCACTTAATGCAACACGTAAATGCAATAAAAATAGATAAAAAACACAGGAAAGTTTTAGGTAAGAGCCGTATCAAGCACTTGTGATTTTTTTAGAAAAACTCTTGATGGGTTTGAGCTGTAGTCAGCACTTACCATGCACTCTGCCAACACACTCTCAGCAGCTGTTATACTTGATGGCCTATGCAATTTTTTTAGTCTTTGGTGTTGGGCATCAAACCAATTGCTTACTGTCTGCCTCCTACTTTCTTGGTCTGATATGCTCTCAAGAGCCTGCTCCAAGAGCTGTATCTGAAAAGAGAAAAGTGCTATAGTCCTCACTAGGTCTTCAATACAGAAACATAAATCCTAGTAACCTAGAACAGCTATTACAGCTAAGTGACACTAAGGACCTGTCCGTTGTATCCTACCATGATTTGTAATAGAGACAAAGTGTAAAAAAACACGATCTGCAGAAGTGGAGTATCCAAAAAGAGACATATTCTGGAAGAACAAATTCAGTGCAGCTGATTCAATAACTATAGGTATCATTCTGTAATTCTATCATTATATCGGTCTGTCTGGTGCAGAAAACTATTTTCTTATAACCTTTAGGGAACCATAAATTCAGGACCCTTGGCTATTAACCAGGGCAGTGACAAAGAGCTTCTCACAATGCAGGTACCAACATGTCTGGGTGTTACACATTGTAATTGTCTGGATGTTACACATTGGAACTGTGTAATTCTTCATTTCTCCAGCGGAGGCACTGCTTGTAAATTAAACTCCCAACAGGCTACAGCTGTTTGTTGGTGCTCCCTACAAAAAAACATTTTCTGGGGACCTTTGCAAAACCAAGGTTGGGTTCTTTGGGATAAGATACTTGACTATATCCATGTTGTACCAATCTTGAAATTTATTGTTAGTTCTGGGTACAAGACATGTGATATGGCCTATGTGGCTGCACAGGTTACATAACCCTAAAGCCAGGTCTGTCTATATTATCTAAATATAAAGTATAAAATGGTGTTCATAGGTGAAACTACACCTAAAGGGGTTATCCAGTGTTAGAATAACATGGACTCTCGTCCAGAGACAACATTACCCTTGTCTCCAGTTCAGCAAAAACTGCACCAAACTGGAGACAAGAGCTGTGCTGTCTCTGGAAGAAAGTGGCCATGTTTTTCTAACGCTGGCAGACAATACACATACCTTGGCACTGATATTTCCCTGCATTTGGTTCCATTGCAGATTCAAGGTGCCCAAGAGCTCTGCAAGCTCTGTGCGCTCATACCGCTTGCTTTCAACATCACCCACACTAAGCTGGAGTAAGGACTGGTTGACATAATCGACAATCCATTGCTTATGGCTCATTTCTCTTTTCAAACCCTGCCAAAGGAACAAGCATGGAGAGACTTCATTAAAGTTCAATATAAATGATTGCTTCTATAGTATATATAAAATATCCACCATAATCACACAGCCAAGTGATAAAACAGTGGCTACCTAAAGCCACCAGTAGATCCAGTAGATGGAGCTCACTTCATATGGATATATACATCTATTATTTAACTGATATATGTGAGCAGTGCGTTCCCTCCCTATTAACCCCATAGCAATGTTTGCACATCACTGCATCATTATCACTTTGCACCTATCTTACTTTATATCTCTGAAGAATGACTCTTATGTCAGCTGTGGTAGTTGGAATATTCTGTACAGAATGAAGTTCTCTTATTTCGTTGTCTTCTTTCATCCAGTCCATTAAGTCTCTGATTGCTTCGAGGGAGGGAAGTTTCTCCACAAGTTGCTGCAAAATGGATAAAAACAACTTACAGTAGGTCAGAACAACACACGGCCAATGTTTTGTAATGAGAACTAAGACAGTAAAGCTGGCCATACATTCCATACACAGACTGCTGGACACTATTTGTCCTGATCCCCACATGTACACTCGGCTAAAGGTTCTAAACGACCTTAAAATTACATGTGTTTTGAATTGGGACAGCAGGAAAGCAACTCATTTAGAGGCAACTTATCTCCCCGACAGCAAAAAGATCATACATGTTGAAATCCAACTGCCTGATTCTTCTCTCTCCTGACCTTTGTTATTGGAAACAGTGAAAAGAGAAAGAGTCAGAAGACCACCATACATTTTATGCAGGGCCATCTTAACAGCATTATGGGCCCCTGGGCAGAAGTGCGAATTGGGCCCGCATTAGAGCTTCCCATAGCCCACAGTGAAGTAAGCGGCCGGAGCTGGAACTGACAGGTCTTTCTGCGGCCGGAATTCACCTAACTGATGTCAGTTTTTTCCGGCGCCGCATGGGATCCCAGCCGGAGCGCATACGCCCATTACAAATTAGGCTATGTTCAACTCCTCAAAACTACGGACGTAGTTTCACGTAGTGTGAACATAGCCTTATACAGTATACAGGGAAACAACACGGCTTATATATAGAGAAGGGCAAAACAACATGTCTCACATATATAGAGGGGCAACAACATGATTATTATATATGAGAACCATGTTGTTTCCCTGTATGCAGGGCCGCCATCAGGAATATCGGGGCCCCATACAACCAAAGTGTCTGGGCCCCCCACATTAATAAAAAAAAAATAGTGTGTTCGCCCCACGCCTTGCTGGGAGGTATAATTTGGTTCCGATCAATTCTAGAGAACTGGCTCATATACCCCATTTTCCCCAGTGGCTTAAAATGTAACCTCTGTTATACAGTTATAAAATTGTAGAAACTAAATGTGAACAAGGTGCAATTTAAATGTCACCATACAGACACTTACTTGTATAGCTGCCTCTTGTGCTCTGTATGCAGTGCATTATATTCACCCCTGCAACTAACAATTTATAGCGTGTCTACAAGCCCAGCGGGGCTCATTATGATGGAGACTAAAACTTATACAAGAGTGGGGTAGGGGTTCCCCTGTATTCAGAATGCTGTTGAGTACTAGGCAATGCCCCGTCTGGGATTATTGAATTTCGAGGGTCTGGGGGGCTGTTTGATTTGTATATGTTCACCAATAATAATGCCCCCAGAGGTGCCCCCATACACTAATAATGCCCCCAGAGGTGCCCGCATATACTAATAATGCCCCCAGAGGTGCCCCCATACACTAATAATGCCCCCAGAGGTGCCCCCATACACTAATAATGCCCCCAGAGGTGCCCCCAATGAGATAATAATGCCCCCAGAGGTGCCCCCATGAGCTAATAATGCCCCCAGAGGTGCCCCCATATACTAATAATCCCCCCAGAGGTGCCCCCATATACTAATAATGCCCCCAGAGGTGCCCCCATATACTAATAATGCCCCCAGAGGTGCCCCCATATACTAATAATGCCCCCAGAGGTGCCCCCCAAGAACTAATAATGCCCCCAGAGGTGCCCCCATATACTAATAATGCCCCCGGAGGTGCCCCCATATACTAATAATGCCCCTGGAGGTGCCCCCATGAACTAAAAATGCCCCCAGAGGTGCCCCCATACACTAATAATGCCCCCAGAGGTGCCCCCATACACTAATAATGCCCCCAGAGGTGCCCCCATATACTAATAATGCCCCCAGAGGTGCCCCCCATGAACTAATAATGCCCCCAGAGGTGCCCCCATATACTAATAATGCCCCCAGAGGTGCCCCCCATGAACTAATAATGCCCCCAGAGGTGCCCCTAAAAAAACAAACATCCTACTCACCTAATCCGCGCTGTGCAGGCAGCAGCTCTTCCTCCTCTTCGGGCTCCATCTTACGAGCCGCAGGGACGGGACTTCCGGCAGGCGTGATGACGTCACATGATCACGCCTGCCGGAGAGGTCACGGCCCGGCCTCCCATAGGCTGCTGGTATGAAGTGCCGGCAGCCAGGCCTGTATTTAGAGTTTATGCTGCCCTAGGCACTTTGCACGCTGAGGCGCCCCCCCCCCCCATTACTGTACATGCATGGTATATACCCTGGCACTTGGGTGTCGCTCTGCTTGATGCCTGCTGTTCTCATCAAACAAATGTGATGGAGGAAGGAAGGAGGCCGGGGACGTCTTAGTTTGGGGTCCGCTTCTGTCCAGTGTCGGACTGGGGGACCTGGGGCCCACCAATATAGAACCAGTGAGACACGACATGCTGACCCGCTCCTTTCCTGAATTCATCTGTATTTGTGACAAATCCCTACATTTATACAGCTCTCAGGGTATGCTGGGAGTTGTAGTCTCTGAGAGGACAACCCTGTAATAAATCACTGTGTGCAGAGGCTCCTGGTGGCTGCAATCTGTGGGTGACAACCATTAGCCCTGAAGGTCCAGCAATACATCTGTCTACACTGTACTACAACTCCCAGCATACTCTGAGGGCTGCAGACTGTCAGTACATGCTGGGAGTTGTAGTGCCTGCAGCTGTTGTAGTTGGGTCCTATACACTGGATGCTTTGTGGCATATAAGAATACAAAGATCTGTGGGGGATCAGTGTAGGGAAGTGACCCCAGAACATCACTAATAGGGGATAGAACAAAACATCTACCACTATCCCCTATTAGTGATGTTCTGGGGTCACGTCCCTGCACTGAGCCCCCACAGATCTATGTATTCTTATATGCTACAAACAGGGCCGATTCTGGGGTTTCTGCCGCCTGAGGCAAACCTCAGGCGGCCGCCCCGAGTGATGGCTGGCACTCCCCCCCCCCCCCCCCCGTCGCCACAGCCATCCACTCACCTGTCCCACGCTGCAGCCGGCCCTCGCTCTCTGCTGTCTCCACATCCCGTCAGGTCCCGCAATGTCACGGACCTCCAGGCTGTGGTGAGTGAGTGGGGTGATCGGGTCGCGCGGGGCAGTCCCGCAGCCTGGAGGTCCGTGACAGCTGCAGGGTGACATCGCGGGACCTGACGGGATGTGGAGAGCGCGGGTGACGGGACAGGTTAGCGGCCGCTGTCATTTTTGTTAAGTGATACTTAACAAAAATGACAGCAGGGGGGACATAATGCCGCCCCCTGCCGGACCGCAAAATCTGCCGCCTGAGGCGGAAGGCTCATTCCGCCTCATGGCAGAAGCGGGCCTGGCTACAAAGCATCCAGTGTATAATGCACCTAGGACCCAACTACAACAGCTGCAGGCACTACAACTCCCAGCATTTACTGACAGTCTGCAGCCCTCAGCATATGCTGGGAGTTGTAGTGCCTGCGGCTGTTGTAGTTGGGTCCTAGTTTAAAAGTTTGCGCCAGTGTACTGAAGTGACCGCAAGGCTGTGTCAGTACACTACCGCAAACAATACACTGACCCATTTAGACCCCAATGGTACACAGGCTCTGCACACTATAGAAGTGATTACAGTGCAGTTACTAATGACTCACAGGTGACGTCTTCTACGATTGCCGTCGCTCACTTTTTGCTTTCTTCTCCATCTGGCGCAGCAATCAAGAAGACTTCTCCGACCACAACTAGTCTGCAAGCAGGCAGCTGGGGGTGACTGGGGAAGGGAGGCAGCTGGGGGTGGCAGGGGAAGCCGCTGGGGTGAAGGGGAGAAGCTGGGGTGACAGGGGGAAGGAGAGCAGCTGGGGTGACGGGGAGGGGGAGCAGCTAGGGGTGGCAGGGGGAGAATCTGGGGAGGCAGAGGGAGCAGCTGGGGGCAGGGGGAGTAGATGGGGGCAGGAGGAGGAGCAGATGGGGGCAGGGGGAGCAGCTGGGGTGAGAGGGGCAGGGGTAGTAGATGGGGGCAGGGGGAGCAGCTGGGGTGAGAGGGGCAGGGGGAGCAGCTGGGGGGGGCAGAGGGAGCAATGTGGGGCAGAGGGATCAGCTCGGGGGCAGCAGCTGGGGTGGCAGGGGGAGTAGATGGGGGGCAGGAGGATCAGCTGGGGTGGCAGGCAGGGGGAGCAGATAGGGGGCAGCTAGGGTGGCAGGGAGAAGATTGGGCAGCTGGGGTGGCAGGGGGAGAAGATGGGGGACAGGCGGAGGAGCAGATGGGGCAGGGGGAGAAGATAGGGTGCTGGTGGAGAGGCTAGGGGGTGCTGACAGAGAGGCTGGGGGTGCTGGTGGAGAGGCTATGGGGTGCTGACAGAGAGGCTGGGGGTGCTGACAGAGAGGCTGGGGGGTGCTGACGGAAAGGCTGGGGGAGAGGCTGGGGGTGCAGGAGGGTAGGCTAGGGGGAGAGGTTGTGGGGTGCAGGAGGAGAGGCGGGGGGGTGCAGGAGGAGAGGCGGGGGGGTACAAGAGGAGAGGCTGGAGGGGGTACAGGAGGAGAGGCTGGAGGGGGTACAGGAGGGGGGGTACAGGAGGAGAGGCTGGAAGGGGGTACAGGAGGAGAGGCTGGAAGGGGGGTGCAGGAGGAGAGGCTGGAGGGGGGGTAGAGGAGGAGAGGCTGGGGGAGAGGCTGGGGGGTGCAGGGGGTGAGGCTGAGGGGTACAGGAGGAGAGGCTGAGGGGTACAGGATGAGAGGCTGTGGTGTGCAGGAGGAGAGGCTGTGGGGTGCAGGAGGAGAGGCTAGAGGAGGTACAGGAGGAGAGGCTGGGGGTGCAGGAGGAGAGGCAGGGGGGTACAAGAGGAGAGGCTGGAGGGGGTACAGGAGGGGGGTACAGGAGGAGAGGCTGGAGGGGGGGTACAGGAGGAGAGGCTGGAGGGGGGGGTACAGGAGGAGAGGCTGGAGGGGGGGGTACAGAAGGAGAGGCTGGAGGGGGGGGGGGTACAGGAGGAGAGGCTGGAGGGGGGGTACAGGAGGAGAGGCTGGAGGGGGGTACAGGAGGAGAGGCTGGAGGGGGGGGTACAGGAGGAGAGGCTGGAGGGGGGGTACAGGAGGAGAGGCTGGAGGGGGGGGTACAGGAGGAGAGGCTGGAGGAGGGGTACAGGAGGAGAGGCTGGAGGGGGGTACAGGAGGAGAGGCTGGAAGGGGGTACAGGAGGAGAGGCTGGAAGGGGGGGTACAGGAGGAGAGGCAGGAGGGGGGGTACAGGAGGAGAGGCTGGAGGGGGGGGTACAGGAGGAGAGGCTGGAGGGGGGGTACAGGAGGAGAGGCTGGAGGGGGGGTACAGGAGGAGAGGCTGGAAGGGGGTACAGGAGGAGAGGCTGGGGGAAGAGGGAGCGGCCGGGGGAGCAGAGGCAGGTGAGGCAGGTGAGGCAGGTCCCCCCTTCCCATGCAGCTTTGGTCCGGTGAGCTTCCGGCACACGCTGCCTCTATCACTGGCCGGAAGCTCACAGCTGCAGCCCCGCGGTCCAGGAACTTCTCTCCTGCTCGGCGCGATGACGTCACGTGCGCCGCTGCCGAGCAGGAGAGAAGGACCGCAGGGCTGCAGCTGTGAGCTTCCGGCCAGTGATAGAGGCAGCGTGTGCCGGAAGCTCACCGGACCGAAGCGGCACAACCCCCCCCCCAGGTGGCAAGGGGGGCCGTGCGGGCCCCCCTAGCGTAGCGGTCGGGCCCCCCCCATGTCTCTTAGGGTCCGGGCCCCATACGGCAGTACCGGTTGTACTGCCCTATCGGCGGCCCTGCCTGTATGTATACTGTATAATACAATATACAGGGAAACAACATGGCATATATATAGAGAAGGGCAAAACAACATGTCTTATATATATGAGAACCATGTTGTTTCCCTGTATACTGGGAAACAACATGGTTCATATATAATATAATAGTCATGTTGTTGCCCCTCTGTATATATGAGACATGTTGTTTTGCCCTTCTCTATATATAAGCCATGTTGTTTCCCTGTATATTGTATTATACAGTATACAGGGAGACAACAGGGCTTATATGCAGAGGGACAGCAAGCAACATGTCTAATATATTGAACCTGAGGCATGTAATATATTCACCACGTTTCCCTGTTCACTGCACAGTACTCCGGCAGCCATCCTCATGGGCTGAGTCCTGACGTCGTCCTCAGTTAATACATGAAGGGGGAGGAGTCTCAGCTGCCGCATACAGCGTTCACAGACTCCTCTCCCTTCTGCTGGCCTGAGTCTGAGGACCGTGCCCGGGGGGGGGGGGGGGGGGAGGGGGGGTGTAGTGCAGCTGACATCAGGACTCAGAGCACAGGCACTGCACAGCATCTACAAGGGGGAGCTTGCGCCGTGCAGACCAGGGACAAGGAAGATGTCACGTCAGCCGGGGGGGAGGGGGGAGCAGCTGACGGCAGCACAGGCACAATACCTACAAGGGAGCTTGCTTGGGGACCAGGGACAGGGAATATGTCACAGCGGGCAGGGGCCCCCTAGGGCGCAAGGGCCCCCGGACAGCCGCCTATCATGTTCAATGGGTAAGACGGCCCTGATTTTATGTTTAAACAATCCTGCCAAAGTTGGTGGGTTTGTCTAACTTTAAACTCATGTGAACAGCCAGCCTACCTGTTGGCTATAAACTTCATATACAACACAAGATTTTCATGTTTTGGATACACATTAGGAAAAGTATGGGATTAAAAAAAGTCATGTGACAATTACCAATGAAGTGGTCTAGTGTAGAGAAAAAGTGACTCAATAATGATATTTGAGAGCGTTCTTTACTTTAAGAATAGTAACTGATTTGCCAAACTTTAATGGGTTAATGGGTTTCTCCGAACCAAAGCTTAAATGAACTGCACCAAAACAGCTAACAAACACAGGCTTCTACATGTTTAAGTGCTGTTAAAAAAAAAAAATTGCTCTGGAGGGATCTGTAATTGATCTCTTACATACTATTACTGGTATCAAGCTGCAAAACGACCCAGCAGTTTTCCTACTGTTAATGCTCCCTGGTGAAGTAAAACATAAAAAAATATATACTGAGCTTTCTTTTAGTGACGGCCCATACTGTCAGACTAAGAAAGTGGAAGTAAACATGTCCAACCACAGTCTAAGATTAGTTTAAGGAGATTCTCCACATGCACAGAATGGAAGAACTTAAAGCAGAGTTACAGGGCAAACAGGCAAACATTATTATGAAGGTCATGGGACGATTTTGTCTCTACTTCCATTGGAGCACCCAAGTACAATAAATAAAACAGTCCATCTGGATGGATGGATCTTAACATAGGAATGGCTCCTTACTTGTTGCAGCTTGTCTTGAGTAGCAGGCAATGCTCCTATAAGTTCCGTCCAACCTTCCTCAAACTTTGTCAAGTTGAGTTTTAGGACTGAAGTATCCGACTCCCTCAATCGGAGAAGCTGGTTACCAGCATTCACTACTGAGGTCTTTAAGGAAGATTTCTGGTCCACATCATTTGTAAATTCCTGTAAATGCAAGAAAATAACATGTGTTTAATACAATCCATAAAAAAACAGGTATAACAAAAAGAGAACCCAGCTTAATCCATTTTCTAAAACAGTAGACCTTTCTGTCAATCATAAAACCCTACCATAAGTGCCTAAATACTACAGATGAGTGCAACTTGAGCATGCTTGAGTCCGATCATTCCTGACTGAAGAAGCTGGATGCAGCTCTAGGGAGTCCAGGAAGCCTATGGCTATATCTCTGTTTTCCAGGACTCCCTAGGGCTGTATCCAACGTCTTTAGCCACTGGTATTTAAATGCCAAACCATCAAACTTGAGCATTCTCAAGCTTAATCATCTCTACTAAATACCTATATTTCGAGGGTGGGCAGTGACCTGTCCACTCAATTTGGTGAGAACCGGTGATAGCAGAAAGACTATCCTTATTAGAGAGATAAAGTCCATCTTCAGTTAGATTATTAGATAAAATGACCCTTCATAAGTATTAGGATTCATACATGTATAATATTTTATATATTTTTATTTTCCAGTACAATAACCAAAAGAGTAGTTCCTCACTCTTTCCAGGACTTCCCATAATAACCGCTTCTCTATGACGTCCAAGCCTCTTAAAATGTCTTATGGTGAGGCCGTTAGTTATCCCATTAACATGTGGTAATGGCTGGGTTTATTCTTGGAAGTCTGTCCTTTATCTCCTGCAGGAGACTGAATTATTCAGCTATTCTAGAATTATTTCTCAGGTTTCTGTAGCATCAAGTGTTTTTGGCACAGGAACATTTAGAAGGCAAGAGTTTGGTATAGGATATGAAGACATTTAATAAATTATGTCAAAAAAAGACCCAACAGAAATATCAGTTTGTTGATCTCTGGCGTGCAATGCCGCTGTGATATTTGTACTGGATGTTCTAAATGCTGAGTGAGAATAAAGTGTAAACCATTTACTGGCAATGTCCAATGGAGAGTTAACCAATGCACTGCTCGGGTTCAGATAGTCTGTGAAGGCTTCCTAGTCTACTAAGTGGGCCTCAAAGTCTAAATAGAAGGGTGGCTACACATAAATAAGGCCAATGATACTATGACAGGGTTGTAGAAAGTGGGGATAAACCACCCTTCCAGGGATCATCTCTCCAGCAGAGTAGTGGTGGATGTATGTTAGGTTTTGGACTGGTTCTAATTGGCCAACAAGTAAAAGAAAGACTGGCTACAATTCAAGGTAAAAGGTCAAACATTCTCTCCACACAATGTAGTGGGAAGAGGATTCTCCTTCTATTAACAATTTAGTTCTCCCTTGTTTTCAAATGGTTTCCTAATTTTAATCCTGCCTGTAAGGATAGTGCTAAAAATTTTTATTCTACAGGGCAGGTAGTGTCATCATATTATTAGGCTTAGTGGCCAGAAGAAAATCTAAACTATTTCAGTATTATTTAAAAGGTATATGGTAAAACTTGATTGAAAATTTAAAGCAACACAATCTGACCTCCCCCCCCAAACCACTTGTACCTTCGGATAGCTGCTTTTAATCCAAGATCTGCCCTGGGGTCCGTTCGGCAGATGATGCAGTAATTGTCATTAAATTTACTTTTAAAATTGCAGCCCTGTGCCCTATGGGCGTATCTGTGCTCTAACTTTGCACCACCCCCTCCGTCCCTCCTCCCCACCCTCTTCATCATTAGGAATGCAACTGGAACATTTACTGCTGTTTGAACATTGCACAGGTGTATTAATGATCCAGCCCATGTGCTGTGGTAACACAGGTGGTGAATAGGAGGCAATCTGCCTGGAGCATTCCTAATGATGAGGAGGGTGGGGAGGAGGGACGGAGGGGGTGGTGCAAAGTTAGGGCACAGATACGCTTATAGGGCACGGAGCTGCAATTTTAAAAGTACATTTTTATGACAATAACTGCATCACCTGCCGAACGGACCACAGGACAGATCTTGGATTAAAAGCAGCTATCCGAAGGTAAAAGTGGTTTGGGGGGGTCAGATTGTGGGTACAGAGTCACTTTAAGGCTCCGCTACCTTCATATCATGGGGCACATGACACAAGTTTTTATCACCTTGATTTATAACCTATAGTACTGTATTTTCCTTGCATATAAGGCTACTTTTTAACCCGGGAAAACCTTCTCAAAAGTCAGGGGTCGTCTTTTATGGCAGGTGTCGTCTTATAGGGCGGGTGCTGAAAAATGTCCGAATCAGACTGGAAAATCTGCAGTTGCCACATACGGTGGGGGGAGCTAAAAACAGCCGCAACTCCAATGTATGCAGCGACCGTATGAAGGGCAATGCAAGCTGCAGGTGTCCGGGGTGTGGGAAAAAAAGAGATAAGGTAGAGGAGCACTGTGTCCACAAAACACACCTCTTTCACCTGCCTGGCTGCCCTTGTATCCTGCTATATTACTATTTCTCCTTCTCTGCCTTTCAGATCTTGCTGCTGTTTTTTTTTATTCATTTTTATTTGGTGTGTGTTAGAAGAGGGGTAGTCTTATACGACAAGAATATCCCAAACTCTATATTTTAACTGGAAAGTTGGGGGTCGTCTTATATGCCCTTATATGATGGAAAATACAGTAATTCCTATACTTTATATAATTTCTCATAATATCCAGTATACTCCTCCCATTGGTGGTCTTTGCCGAATACTTGTAGTAGTAATCCATGGATAGACTGCAAGTGGATGCAAACATAATTAGTGGAAATAAAGAGTATGATTAAACTCCGACCAGGAGTCTGATTGGCCGGGGCTGAGGCCACATCAATTGCTAGAAGTTGCTAAATCTCTTTCTATTTGGCCTTTAGCATTTATTACCTATACGTGGAACAGGTGATAAATGTTAGTGGTGGAGGCCCAAAATCAGCCCCCCCCATTCCTAAAATGAGGGATCCCTATACTGGATGCGGTAAAGCAGGGGTTGTATAGCATGATGGCCAAAAATGCTTGCAGTCTGCTCCATACATGTCTACAGCTTATCAGTTGACTTCGTCCGAGCCTACCAATATAACATGTATCAAGCATTGATAGAGTCACCCCCGCTCCAAAATAAGTATCACAATGAAGTGTTACTCCTTATTGGTTGTCTTACAAAGAAGTTGTTCAAGTTGTTTCTGATGGTGTCCAGTTTCTGAGAAGCATCCAGGGACTGCATTCTGCTAATGCTCAACTTCTGTCGGGCAGATTCCAGCCAAGTCGATAATTCAGATGAGTCTTTGTTATAACTGAGGGAGGAAATCGAAAAAAAAAATAAGCACAATCCCTGTGTTTAAACAAGTACATGAAATAACCCTAACTCCTGAAGTATGCTCTCAAAGCCATTAAGTACTGTAATATAATTACGGTATCTAGAGGAAATCTACGAGAGGATGTGGCTTTGCCCTTTCCAATAACTCTCGCTCACAACGCAGCCGTCTGTTTGGCAGCAGCCTTTGTGTTGCCAATTGTTAGCATTGCTGACAATCACGAAGCCCATACTCCATTCACTGGTCTAAAACCAAGGAAATGTTATGCGGCTCTTAGGATCAGAAATGGAACATAACTTGCGAGGGAACAAAATGGCTACGTCTACGAAGGGTGAAGACATTAACTGAATCAGAGAATGCTATTAACATACATGGAGCCTATAATGAGTGGTTTATATTTGTATAAGGATCTGTTATGTCTTCTTTAATTTGTTTCTTTTTATTCAAAAACCTAAAATTGTTTTCCAAGTATTAAGGGGAAAAAAATTGTATTTTCCAAAGTCTAAAACGGATTCAGATTTTTTGAAGATTCTGAATCCAGAAACTGACATACGGTATAACACATGATACTTAGTGATTCTGACCTTGTTAGATGGCTAATAAGAGACTCCAATCTGTGCAGCTCATGGTTGACTTTCTTGGATAGTTGTGTCCATTGCTGTTCCATCTTGGTAATCTGTCCGTCAAGTTCTGAGCAAGCGACTGTGCTCTGTAACGTTTTACCGGCCACAACTAACTGGCTCAGTCTGGATTCATTCTCATCAATATGCTTCTGAACTTTCTGAAAAGGTAATATGAATTATTGTTAACAGTTTTATTGTACTTTTGGTTAGGTTTTCAACATGACCGATTATCAAGGAGATAAGCTGCAAGAGGTGTCCAGCAATCACTTAAAGCACATGTATCATAAGGTACATTGCTTTGTGTTCTGTTACATGAACATACCGATGCCATGGTTCTTTTTTTGAACCGCTGCCTGAGCGGGGACAGGCATGAAGCACTGGGGGCAGGCCCGACAACCCCCAGTGTGACGATCTCTCCTCCCCTCGCTCCATTGTTTCTAATGGAGCCACGTCACAGAGGGGAGAAGGCCGGCCCACCCCTAGAACAGTGTAGTGGTTCGAAAAAAGAGCCGCAGCACCAACATCCCTATGCTGGCAACAGTCTGTTCATGTAAAAAGCAGAAAGCGATGTACCTAGTGGTGCCTAGTGCTTTAAGGTCCTCATACACCTTTTACTTTTGTCAGACGTCGGTATAAGATGATGTCACTTGAGACAGGATTGGATTTACCTGGTACTGTTTTAGCCGTTCTGTAACCCTTTCTACCGACTCTTCCACCAAACTGCTTGTAGGGATTGTGGCTTCCAAGGCCTCATATTTCTTCATGATATAATCATATTTCGAGTCAAAGTCATTCCAGTTCTGTTAACATACATGATAAACAAAACATTAGATCCTGGGCCACAACTATTTACACACTGGGTTGTGGTCAGTAAAGTTAGATATGGAGTAGATATGATAACAGTAGAAATATATGTGAACACTATAGGGCATGTCAGTGCTGCTAACATTACCTTCATTAAGACCATTATATTAATACAGTGGTCATCTGAGTGTTGTCTTAGGGTCTCAGCCTCTTGTGTCACTGTCTCTATAGGCTTGACAAGGTCTGGATTCCGTGACGAGAAGTCTTGGAGCAGCAGAACCTGACTTTCCAGATGACTGAAAAACTTCTGTTTTAGAAAAGATATAAGGACATTTTACTGGATATCTTACTATATGAAACATCATGTATAATCAGTAACCATATTCCCAATGTCACTGGATGAAAAAAAACAAAACAAATATTGATAACCATAGCCTGCCAAGAAAGGAGATTTAAAGGAGTTCTCCAGCAAAAATCTTTTTCTTTCAAATCAACTGGTTTCAGAAAGATATATAGATTTGTAATTTACTTCTATTTAAAAATCTTAAGTCTTCCAGTACTGATGTATGTCCTGCTGGAAATGTTTTCTTTTCTGTCTGACACAGTGCTCTCTGCTGACATCTCAGCAAGAAAAGTTTTTTATGGGGATTTGCTACTGCTCTGGACAGTTCCTGTCTTTGGCCAGAGATGTCAGCAGAGAGCACTGTGTCAGACTGAAAAGAATACAACATTTCCTGCAGGGCACACAGCAGCTACTTATGGGAGGACTTAAAAATTCTAAATAGAAGTAAATTACAAATCTATATAACTTTCTGAAACCAGTTGATTTGAAAGAAAAAGATTTTCGCTGGATAACCCCTTTAAGGCTCGGCTCACATAGTGCTATTGCTGTACACCTCAGGTATAGGTCTGTATGCTGATGAAAAGGTTATTTGTATACCACCCCACATAGCAGAAGGTCTATTCATTTTATTGGCAATAATATAGCCAGCTGGTGACTTGGTTAAGGCCTGTTCCCACATGTACACATTTTGTTGTAGTCAATATCATGGTCTTCTGTGTTACCGAGAACTGCAAAGTAAATGCATATAAACGGGAAGTAGTCTAGACGCAGTCACCAGCTGATACTTGGGTATACATTTACAACACTATGGGAACTGTCCTAACCAGCAAGCTACACTGAGCCAAGTCTATGGTCCACTTCTTTTATAAATCCAAAAAGGCAAATTCATATCACCCGTCAACTTTTTTGATACCCAAGAGGGATGGAGGAAAAAAATGTATATTGATGAGAATTTATAAACTAAAAGATGAAATGATAAACTATAAAAGTCTATGCTGTGTAACATACGGGTTCATTTACTTTCTGGGGACGTGGATTGCCTAACTTTTTATTACACAATCAATTAAAGTAAGAGTAAAAATAGCTGACTAAGCTGAGGCTCTATATAAGTCCGTCCACACTCTCAGTGAAAATAACCGTAATCCAAGGAAGAGGGACTTGAGAACTTTGAGAGATTAGGAGGGAGATCAAGAGTGGTGAATGAGGACAGTAAACTGGTAAAACAGCATAAGACGATTATCTAATTTATCATCAGACCCTTGTGGTCTATGAGGAAGTAGAGCTTTTACCAGGAATACATTGAACGGAGTCTTGAATCAATCCATGTTGGCCATGCACATAAGACACTTACTGTATGTCCCATCTACATACTATGGATTGCTCTCTTCTGAATATGGTTTAGAGACACACTGTAAAGCTGCAATAAATATGTGCTAAGGATACCCTATATTATAGGGTTAAGAACTAGAAACATGTTAAAAGTTTTGATTGGTTGGGGTCTGGGTGTTCAGAGCTGATTGTTAGAGCTGGGGAAAGTGTCTTTTGGAAGACAATGAGAGAAGTGCATAGTGATTCTAGTGATCATTTTCTGATGGATTACTGCACCTCAGCTTCAATTCACGTCCATGAGGCCTAAACTGCAGTAACCCAGCACAACCACTACATAAAGTATGGAGCTGTCTGCCAACAGCTGATTGGTGGTGGTGCCAGGTGTTGGACCCTACTAATCAGATATTGATGACCAGCTCGCTGATTGATTCTACTAATTGCCGGAGGTGGGGTCCACTGTAAGTCTATAGAGTCTGTCTCTGCAATGAGTCATATAGAGCAGTGAGCTGACGACTATACCCCCTATTACATGGGGTGATGTGGAGAGCAAGGGAGCGCCAACCTGTCAGGTCAGTGCTCACTTGCTCCTTGTTCCCCTGCCCGCTGCCAGTGCTATTATACACACCAACAGCAAGCGGGTAAGAGACGGGGACTGCCTGGGCAATCGTCAGCAAATACGAGACAGCAGCAGTCTGTTCCCGACACTCCTGTTACACGGAGTGTCAGGCTGATTTTTAGCGTTTTATCCTGTTAAGAGATAATGATCAGCCGACATTGTGCACAAAGCGATTATCAGCCGTAACGGCCGAATAGGACGATAATCGTTTCGATTGGTGTAATAGGGCCTTAAGTCAATCAATTGGTGGCGGTCCCACCACTAAGATCCCAAACCAATCCCTACCTTTTAAAACTTTTGACATGTCTATGTAGTATATGTCGAGAGATTTTTTTAAGTGACAGTAACGCTCTTCGAAGGTTGTTTTTTTAAAAGCATAAAGAGTTGGAGGATGCATTCCTAGCAGGGGTCCTCAGTTTGCAAAACCCCTTTAATAATAAAGAGTATGGAGGAAGAGCTAAAAGATATGACTGTGCCAGGAATCAGAGGCAAATCTGTAATTCCACAATGATGTCACACCGCTATTACCAGATGACTGCTTTCATTTACAGACATGGCTATAGGCAGGATACAGGACATAACTACTGTGCCGCACACAGCCTTGTATTCAATTATGTAACTCACTTCTTTTAAGAGACATTTTATGCCCACAGTGAGAGCTGTTTACATACCCTGTGGTTCTCTATATGAGAGTTTAGGCTTTCTTTACTTCGGCTGCAATATTCTCGACTTTTTTCAATCTTTTCTTTTCCCAAAGAAAGCAGCTCATATAATCCGCGCAGCAACGTCTCCACTTGTGCCTTACTAATAATGGCGCTGCTACATGTATCCTGGTGGGAGCGAAGAATGTGCCAGGTATCATCCAGGACATCCTAGAAGAACACACAGTCATCAATAAAGACTGGAAAATATAGAACTCTGTAAGCGTTAGCAGCACATACAACTGATGTCAGCTAGAGGACGACTGCGGAGTAGAACTAATGTCTTCTCAATGTTAACAATTTTACTAAATTTGTTCTTAAGTGTTATGGACATCAATGACATTTTTAGCCTGTGTTCACACACATTGGCCGTTGTTTTAAAATAACAGGAATTATCTGCCATTAAATGACGGTCATCCACTCAATTTCAACAGTGTGTAAATATAGCCTTTCTGTGTTTTCAACCCACTCCTGGTTTTGGTTGCAAATACGAACCAAAAATACTGTGTGGGAATAGCCCTTAGGCTGCAAGCATCACCTCTTCATTCATTTTCAGATCCAGATATGCCATTTGCAACCTGCTCCTAGTATCTGATGTTTCTCAAGTGTCATGTCACTCCCAGTGATATATGGTGGGTGTGAGGTCTGTGTGCCCAGGGTGCTGCTTCCATTACTAGGTCTCATATACTGGCATACTTTATCCTTGTACAGCCAGCTGGGCCTCCCTTTCCTGTACACAGATTCTGCTGCAGCAAACAGGCAAGACATTGTGAATAAAGAAAGCTGCTTCGTCTTCTGTTTAGGTAGCAAGTGAGCAAAAAAAAATTATATAAATAATAATAATAATAATAATAATAATAATAATAATAATAATAATAATAATTCTACAGCCTTTAAAAAAAATATATCTACGGAAACCAAAGTACCAGTTTTCTCCTTAAGGTGGCACTACACACATACATTGTTAAATTCTTTCATTTTTACTATCTACTTATTTACCCCAATGGCATAGGATTTCCTACACTACGTGACATCACAGTGTTTGCTTGGAATAATTTCCATTTCATTATACATTTTCTAGCGTAGAATACCCCTATTCCAATACAGCTGATGCCCTTGTTTCTGTCTACCCATCTAATAGAGCATCACCACCAACACCACCAAACCATTCCACCTGACCATCTTGCATCCTCACCTCCAGTTTGTGAATCTCCTGGTTGGAACATATAGGGATGGAAAGTTTCTCTCCTCTCTCATTCAGGGTTGACACTTGGTTTTCTAAGCTCAGAAGTTCATCCTCATACACAGCTGCCACCTGAGAGGAACCAAACATAGATACATGGTGTAAAATTATATATGTATGTATATACAGTATATATTATATATATATATATATACACACACACACACACAGTGGGGAAAAAAAGTATTTAGTCAGTCACCAATAGTGCAAGTTCTCCCACTTAAAAACATGAGAGGCGTCTGTAATTGACACCATATGTAGACCTCAACTATGAGAGACAAAATGAGAAAACAAATCCCAAAAATCACATTGTCTGATTTTGTAAGAATTTATTTGCAAATTATGGTGGAAAATAAGTATTTGGTCACCTACAAACAATCAAGATTTCTGGCTCTCACACACCTGTAACTTCTTCTTTAAGAGTCTCCTCTTTCCTCCACTCATTACCTGTAGTAATGGCACCTGTTTAAACTTGTTATCAGTATAAAAAGACACCTGTGCACACCCTCAAACAGTCAGACTCCAAACTCCACTATGGTGAAGACCAAAGAGCTGTCAAAGGACACCAGAAACAAAATTGTAGCCCTGAACCAGGCTGGGAAGACTGAATCTGCAATAGGCAACCAGTTTGGAGTAAAGAAATCAACTGAGGGAGCAATAATTAGAAAATGGAAGACATACAAGACCACTGATAATCTCCCTCGATCTTGGGCTCCATGGGGCTCCACACAAAAGATCACAAGTACGGTGAGCAAAAATCCCAGAACCACACGGGGGGACCTAGTGAATGAACTGCAGAGAGCTGGGACAAATGTAACAAAGCCTACCATCAGTAACACACTACGCCGCCATGGACACAGATCCTGCAGTGCCAGACGTGTCCCACTGCTTAAGCCAGTACATGTCTGAGCCCGTCTGAAGTTTGCTAGAGAGCATTTGGATGATCCAGAAGAGTATTGGGAGAATGTCCTATGGTCTGATGAAACCAAAGTGGAACTGTTTGGTAGTAACACAACTTGTCGTGTTTGGAGGAAAAAGAATACTGAGTTGCATCCATCAAACATCATACCTACTGTAAAGCATGGGGGTGGAAACATCATGCTTTGTGGCTGTTTCTCTGCAAAGGGGCCAGGACGACTGATCCGGGTACATGAAAGAATGAATGAGACCATGTATCGTGAGATTTTGAGTGCAAACCTCCTTCCATCAGCAAGGGCATTGAAGATGAAATGTGGCTGGGTCTTTCAACATGACAATGATCCAAATCACACCGCCAGGGCAATGAAGGAGTGGCTTCGTAAGAAGCATTTCAAGGTCCTGGATTGGCCTTGCCAGTCTCCAGATCTCAACCCTATAGAAAACCTTTGGAGGGAGTTGAAAGTCCGTGTTGCCAAGTGACAGCCCCAAAACATCACTGCTCTAGAGGAGATCTGCATGGAGGAATGGGCCAACATACCAACAACAGTGTGTGCCAACCTTGTGAAGACTTACAGAAAATGTTTGACCTCTGTCATTGACAACAAAGGATATATAACAAAGTATTGAGATGAAATTTTGTTACTGACCAAATACATATTTTCCACCATAATTTGCAAATAAATTCTTACAAAATCAGACAATGTGATTTTCTGGATTTGTTTTCTCATCTTGTCTCCCATAGTTGAGGTCTACATATGGTGTCAATTACAGACACCTCTCTCATCTTTTTATGTGGTGGAACTTGCACTATTGGTGGCTGACTAAACACTTTTTTTCCCCACTGTATATATATATAGACATATATGTATATATACACACACATACAGTATATATATATATATATATATATATATATTCCTTTGTTTATTGTCATTTATTATATTATATATAAAGATGATCTTTTGTTTGTGTATTGGTACTTATTCTGGTTACATAGACATACATTTATCAGGAATATCCTAGGCTGCTAGACAGGATCTTGGAACAATTATGGCTACTGATTAAAGGGCTTTACCAGAACTTTTTTTTTTATTGCTGACATGTTCAGGCTAGACCAGTGCTTCTCAATTCCAGTCCTCAGGCCTCACCAACAGGTCATGTTTTGAGGATTTCCTTAGTATTTAACAAGTGATATAATTATAGTCAGTGCATCAGGTATTCTCACAGGTGTCCTTTGTATGGGATATCCTCAAAACATGACCTGTTGGTGAGGCCTGAGGACTGGAATTGAGAAGCACTAGGCTAGACCAATCTTTTTTATTTGAGTTGTGGACACCTTGCACCCTTGATGATCACATGTTCTGTAGAACCACGGTACGGTGTGATGTACCTGGAGCCAGAAGCAGACAACGCTGTGCCATGTATAGTGGCTGTGCTGGGTTACTGCAGCTCAGCTCCCATCACCCAGCACGGCCACTACATGATGCACATAGATGTCTGCTTCCATCTCATTGTACTGTAGGTGTGGGCACTACAGTCCTGGTGAACAGCTGATCTGTGAAACTCCAGATGTCAGATGTCAGAGGGTAAACAATCAATAAAAATGTCCTAAAAACCTCTTTAAGGGCAGTGATATCCAATTGGCAAGGGTGTCATTTTATGTGACTTTAGGATTGTTCCCAGTCCAAGACAGGCAAATTGGTTACAAATAAGCTACTGGTCCGACTCACCTAACGATTAATGATTGGCAGCATTCTGTTGATAATGGCCCTGGAATGAATGCTGCCAATCACTGATGGGTGGGCAGGGAAAAGTGGAAGCTCATAAATATCATGGACTACTGAGGGCATGCTCACACTGTAGACCACAGTGATGATTTTATCAGAAGTACAGCACCTATTACGATAACCAATATGGTGTCTTACACAGGGTACCTGTCACCAGGTTCATGCTGTCCTCGGATAAATCTGGTGACAGATCCCCTTTAATAAGTAGGAAGTTCACTACCTGGATCAGCCCGGCCGGCTCACCAATCCCGCTGTTACTCAGTCGCTGTATAAGATCTGTTTTCTTCTTTACTAGGACATCATATAACAAGCAGATGTCATTCTATGATTAAAATAAAGGGAAAAAATCATAAAAAAAAAACCTGAGAGTGGAATGGAATTTATGCTCAAACACTTTTTTTGTCAAATTTATTCTTATGCATGTGAAAATTTAGGAGTAAATTGACAACTGGGCGCAATCATTACCTTTGGCTATATCACAGGTGCCCAACTATAGCCCTCTAGCTGGTGCAAAACTACAATTACCATAATGCCTGAACAACTAAAACTTTGGTTGCCAAGGCATAATGGGAATTGTAGTTTAGCAACAGCTGGAGGGCTGCGAGTTTGACATCACTGGTCATATGCCCTATGGTTTACTAATGCACACGATGGATACTTATGTGTACAATATTCATGGTTATTTCATCTCATTGGATCACACCTATGTGCAGGCAGCTAGGAATACCATAGTATTGCCAGAGACACATGCTGCCAGAGGGCATCTAAGAATACTATAAAGGTACAAAATGCGTTAGTAGCTGGGGAGGAGTGCAATGAAAAAAAAGATATTGACTTATGTAATCATTTATTTATATTAACAATGATAATTATTATAGTGCAATTTCCTGGGTGCACAACCGCATGAGACAGGCTGCACACACCTATAGGAAATCCATGGCTGTATTGTATGTAGTTGAAGGGTGTGATCGGGAGGTCGCCCACACGCCCTACTCTTCTGCTCCACAATAATTAATGCACCTCAGAGGGTGAAGGTGTAAATGCATTACCTGGTAGTTATTGTGCTTATCCAGTTCTCCTTGCATACACCTGGATCTGGTTTTGGCTGTATTGTGAATCTGAAGGAGCCAGCCCCTTAGGTCACTGTAACACTGGGACAAAATGCTGGTGTGCGCACCCTCATGGGTGATTGGTGATAGCAGCGAGCTAGTGTTAGAGCCCATTTCCTCAGAAAGTGCATGCAAATCCTTTGTAAGTTTCTGGAAAAAAAAATTTTGTTCTTAAAAAAATAAAAAACATTTTGTATTATAAGGTTACATTACAATCAAGCAGATGCCGCTTAGCAAGAAAAGGCAACCAGTAAAGACTTTTGTCTGAAACGCGTTGGCTAAGCTGAAGAAGCTTACTTTCCACGTGTTTTTAATATATGCTAAGGAAAGTAAAGACATTTTCTTTTATCCTGCATACTGGCTCTGTAAATCCTTTGCACAGGAGCTGTATATTTCAGATTTGCACCCTGGTTTACCTCATAGAAGGTCAGTTCTGCAGCAGCTTCCTCCCTGGTCAGGTTATCCAGATCTAACATCTCCTCAATGTTCTGCAGCCACTGGGACACTGAACACATCCAGACAAATAGAGCTCCATGGAGATTTCTGGCACTCTCCTAAATAAAACAGTTAACGTAAGTTAGGTCCTATTCTCCTCATGATTTGGGGGTATAATACTGGTATGTGTCAGGGTATAAGCAATAAGGTATTGTGATGTACAGTGTGGCCTACCCCACTAAGTGTTATAGATAAAATACAGTCTACTAGTGATGGGAGGGGGAGCAAGGAGGCATTAGAGCCCTCAGCGCTTCAGGAGCTTGGGAAAACCCCTGACATTCTTCACTATGAAAGGCACAGTATATGTCTCCTTGACCTTACAGCTATCTAATATTGTCAGCAATTTGGAACATAATTTACAGCTGACAGATACATTTTAAAGGGAATGTGTCAGAGAATTGTTGGAATAATATTTTTATGAATTTTTGGTGGCATTGTTCTAAAACTAAGATGAGACTTCCTGTTCTGTCTGTGGTGATAAGAGGTAGAGATGAGCAAACCGGCCAAGGTTCGGGTTCGTATGAACCTGAACTCTCGGCTTCTGATTCCCGCTGTCTGCCTGCTCCGTGGAGAGGGTGGATACAGCCTGAGGACCGCCTGGAAAACTGGGATACAGCCATAGCCATGGGCTGTATCCCAGTTTTCTAGGCGGTCCTCAGGCTGTATCCACCCTCTCCACGGAGCGGGCAGACAGCGGGAATCAGAAGCCGAGAGTTCAGGTTCATACGAACCCGAACCTCAGCCAGTTTGCTCATCTCTAATAAGAGGAGGCTGCTGTAAAGTGATCTGTACAGCATTACAGCGACATGCGACACCAGTAGATAGATTACAGCAGTAAAAGATAACAGCAGCTCCCCATGGAATGACCTTTTTAAAGGTTACAGTGCACGCTCAATGATACTTCACATTCATTTCAAGGGGAGAGAGTCTGTCTATTGTCATCTATGTCCATAAGTCTTGCTGTAAAGCGTATCACTAAATGTTGTTAAGCAGCACAGGCAGGATTGCAGCCTCCATAATGTACAAAAAAAAAAATTAGTCAGAAAATAGAAACAGATTAGAATAAAAGAACTTTAAGTATCTGATTCTAATCGGCAAAATAAAATTTAGGTGACACATTTCCTTTAAGCCTTGGTCACATAGTAAATTAAAAGGGTAGAGAAGTCCACTTTGAACAATGCCTTTTTTTTAACAGTTCTATGATGAGAAGTATTCTGCTGTGGCATGTGATAAAAATCGACAGTAAGTGTTCATTTCCTTTGTAGCACCACATCAGGGTAAAAGGAGCATTACACATGTCCCATTGCAATCAGTGGGCTGCCCACGTAATACAGGGATATGTTGGGTCCTCCAGTGGGAGAGATGCTCTTTGTAACCACTTACTGCTCTGGCTAATAGAGGACGACCCTGACAGTGCAAAAGTTAATAACTGTAAGTTTCCTGAGAGCGATACATGGTTTACAATATACTATCAGTGTCCCTGATGGTTGCAGATAACACATCCTGCAGCAGTATTCTTACCTGAGTAAGAGGGGATGAAGCCTCTTCATTCAAAGTCTTAAGCCGCCTGAGGAATTGCTTAGATTCTTCTATAAGTGGTGATTTTACAGTGCTTACGGGGATTCTGGATATGAAGCTGATCTTCACTTCTTTTAAAGCCTAATATTGTAAGAAACAGAGTATAAACATGTTCTAAATTAAAGGTTAACATAAATAATCTGATCAGAAAAGCTAGAACAGACACTATTTGGGTGAAAGAATGATTTTTAATATGTGACCTCAATGGCTGTCTAAAAGGGACAATGCTGCTATATATGTTGATGGTAGCTATTTCTGCTCAGTAGTGACTAAATCCTATAGGACCAGCCTTAGACATTACTTAGAATTATTTTACATGGAGAAAGTGTTGATAATAAGAAAGATATATATAATAAAGTGTAAAATGTTATTTTCTTTCGAAGAATGCCATAAGATACAAGCTGTATGTATTATTATACTAGTATGACATCAGAGCACAAGACTTACATCTGGTTCATTAGTATGTCTGGAAGAAGTCGCCTTCATCCTGTATGACAGCTCCCTCTGTAGATACAGCCACTTGCTCCAGGTAATATCTTCAATCACAGACAAAGGAGTTTTACTTCGCGACTTAGTGGGTGTTGAGGGTCCATCCCCAGCTGGGCTCCTGAAACAAATGACAGTACAATTAACATTGGTCCAAGACCACTACAGCAGGGTGGTCCAGTGTCACCAGGGAACAGAATCTATATGGTAAAGTATTTCCAACAACAGAATTCATTTAACATCAAATAGAACAGCATTGATTTCTGGGACCACATTTGGTTAGGTAGGGATGGTTGGGAATAGTTAGGTTACATATTGATTGTTCCATAGATGTGAGATATATCAATAGTTATCTATTATGTATCCTTTTCATATAGGAGACATATAGTTAACATTGCTGAAAACCCAACAGCATCCAAAGATTGAATTTCGGCCAAGAGAGTACATTTGGAAATCTGGTGCTGTATACTGTATGGATATATTTCAAGAGAATCAATTTGGAGAAAAATTTATAACTGGTGGTAGTAAAACAAGAATGCTACCATGATAACCTACCACTGGGTTTCAGGAATAATCTATATTTGCATTCCATCTGTGAATTTCCTTTAAAAAAAAAAAAAAGGCCTGTATGAAGCCATCTTGCAGGTTACCAATTGTTCTCTGTAGTCAGCTGCTTTTAGCGTCTTTTATCTAAAGGCCCCTATACACATTAGATAGGTGTTGGCCAAACCCAACAATTTTGGCAGGATAAGCCATCCACCTAATCTGCATGGTGGCCTCCTGATGGATATTGGAAATGCTGAATTTTAAGGGTCCTATTACATGGGCCGCCTATCTGTGGAATCAGGTGGATATTGGCCTGTGTAGTAAAACCACTACTGCTACTACTACCAAGGAACAATGGGCACTGTCAGTGTGCCACCCTTAAAGTCAGTGTATAATGATTACCTTGGGTAAGATGGTATGTAAGCCTCTTGTGGTAATGTGATCTCAGCAGGATGCTTTTTCTTTGACATTGCTGTGCTTAAAACCTATAGAGGAGGAGGAGAATAAAAGTATAATAACCTGATAACTGATATATACAATAGTGCCTATAGTGCTTACAGCAGCCAGAAGGCCTTATGCATACATCTATATTATAGGTCCATCTTGTATAGATGTGTAATACAGAACCCATAGAAATCCTCAATTCCATTCTGTAGTACATTGGGTAACAGCTTTGTGCCTTCCTCCATGAACCGCTGTTTGTAGCATAGAATATGGCGCCTTATCAGATATACATAAGACTCCATAATATCGGATTGGAGACCCTACATTTACTATAAATGTAATTATGAGATGCAGAATCTTACATGCGTCTTCTCAGCAGGATCAGCTGTTCTAGATGGCAATGGGTGTAGTGACTTCTCCTCCTTTACGCCATTGTGGATCTGTACAAACAAAATATAAGACATTTCATACTCACACATATAGATTTTCTTTTTCTGCTGTGCGGAACCCAATAAATTTCCTATAATTTAAGTGAAGTGTACCATGCTCACTAATACTGGCCATATGTATTAGATTAAAGGGGTTATCCAGGATTACAAACAATGCCTGTCCAGTTCTGCAGCTCAGTTTCATGGTGAATGGAGCTGAATTGTAATACCACACATGACCTGAGGACAGGGGTGGTGCTGTTTTTGCAAGAAAGTAGCTGTGCTTTTTTAATCCTGGATAAACTGTTAGGTGAACATGTCTTTCACTGACAGCTAATATGTATAGCCAACCTAGGAAGATAAATATACAGAAATATGTCCAGGAGAGAAGACCAGATTATTTCATCTGACCGCAAGGTGTACAAAGTCACGCTACGTAGAAGACACTTCTCCTAAGAAATGCTAGTGGCAGAATACCTGTTCACCCATAGACTTGGCCTGCAACATTTCTTGTACATGTTCTAAACTGGCCTTCAGCGCCTTTAACTTCTGAGACAATATTTCTGCTTCTTCCAGTACGGTGACATTTCCTTGTTGTCTGTAGTCGGCATCTTCCAGCAAGAGGTTGATTTTCATTTCGGTTTCTTGTAAGGTTTTCTGGAAATAAAAGTAGCATATGTTATAAATACCGGAGCCAAAACTTTGGCTGTCCGGGCATGATGGGAATTGTAGTTTCACAAAGAGGGGACCTTCCTCTGTGATACTCACATGCCCTGGTGGGTCTCATAGACATGAGTTGCTCCGAGACAAAGGGGTTATCAAGTATCAGAAAAACATGGCCACTTTCTTTCAGAAACAGCAACAGTCCTGTCTTCAGTTTGGTTGTGGGTTCTGCAGCTCGGTTCCATTGAAGTGAATGGGGGTGAATTGTAATACCACACACAACGTGAGGACAGGGGTGGCGCTGTTTTTGCAAGAAAGTAGCTGTGTTTTTATTCTAATCCTGGATAACCGCTTTTTCTGAGTCTGATTTAGAAAACTCATTGTCACATACCCATTATTATTATTATGGAAAATTATTAGTTTTTTTCCATTGATGTCAGGAACCTTTACTCTGTTGATCATTGATGTGGCAACCGCTTTAAATATGTTTTGAGTGGAATATATATATATTTTTTTATATCTTACTGACAACATAAACAGTGACCTTCAACCTAATCTATACAGCATGTGACCTTGTGGACTTGTCATGTCAACCCAGTAATATCATTATATATATTTTATTATACTATAAACACCTGCAATATAATAATAAAATTTATTAATCCTACATGTACAAAGTCTATACAAATAAACATATCTACACTTTCAGTCTTTCTCTGTATAACCAGCAGGACATGAATAATGCCGCCAGTAAATGAGAGCATTTTTGTAGCCGAACAGGTGAATCCGTATTTTAATCCTCAATAGGCATTTTCCATTCAAAAAACGGATGAAGGCAGCAGAAGCTGCATCTTTAGATGTGTGTATGTATTTCATATGCCCATGTGAAAAGCCCCTCAGATTAATGCACTAGTGTGAAAGTGGCGGGCTACATACAGCTGCATATACAGGGGCTCTATGTCTGGCGTATACATCATGAGATCATTGGGGCCGTGTGGGTTGCAGCCTATTTGGATTTGGAAATTTGTAAAAATATATGAAACAAATTAGATTGGATTGTGCAGAAATTCTCATTATTTAATCAATATTTTTAATTGTTTTTAGTAAAGATCCATTTACACGGAAAGATTATCTGACAGATTATCTGCCAAAGATTTGAAGCCAAAGTCAGGAATGGATTTGAAAAGAGGAGAAATCTCAGACTTTCCTTTATGACCTGATCTCTGTTTATAGTCTGTTTCTGGCTTTGGCTTCAAATACTTGGTAGATAATCTGTCAGATAATCTTTCTGTGTAAATGGACCCTAATGGTGCGTTTACACATAGATTTATCTGACAGATTTCTGAAGCCAAAGCCAGTAATAGATTGGAAAAGAGGAGAAATCTCAGTCATTCCTTTATGACCTGTTCCCAGTTCATAGTCTGTTCCTGGCCTTGGCTTAAAAAATATGTCAGATAAATCTGTCTGTGTAAACGTACCATAAATTTAACCTTTCTCATTAATAACCAGAAAAACCTTGGCCAGCTAATCCTTGGCCGCAGTGGTGACCTGCCTGAGCTAATGATTGGCTGTCAGGTAGTGATGAGCGAATAGTGAGATATTCGAATATTCGATATTCGTACGAATATCCCACGAATATTCGAATATTTGATCCTATTAAAGTCTATGGGAACAAGTATTCGATTAGTGAAAAACATCTATTTGACCATTTGGATGGTAAAACCGGAAGCTGGGGGATTTGAACGCTTATCGAATATTTGTCAAATATTCGCGGGATATTCGTACGAATATCGAATATTCGAATATCTCACTATTCGATCGAACAGTATTCGCTCATCACTACTGGCAGGTATTTCACTTTGTCAGGCCAGAGACCAGAATGTAGGGATCTGTTGGGGATTGGGCGCCACCAGATCAGTGACACGACGACTGCTTCTTCATTTTTATCCACTCTACTTTCTTTTTTATTTTATTCTGCAGGACAAACCCTTTAAATCCTTGCCAGCTTTCCTATAGCCCTTTCATAATGTGGTTCTAGGCCTAGGATATGTTCACACAGGACTGAAAGGTAACTGGAAAAATCCACAACAAACCTGCACCATTTCAGTTCTGTGTGTACATGACCTTACAATGGATTTATAGAAAGCAATAATACACTGGGATCATGGTTTTTTTTATCACCTCTTTTTTGCTTTTGCAGCTGCTGCTTGACATTGAGTACTGTATTTTAACCAAATACCCAAGTCTTCTCTTGCTCTGATGGGCCCAGGTTTATTCCATTTCATGTACACGTGTTAATATAATCACTGCGGCCTAGATGCAATACTTTACATTTATTAACTTGATCTGGGTCACTGTACTATTTCACAGTCCCGGACAGTTTTATGTATCCTGCTATATCTTTTTGAGTCTATATAATAATACGTGATGAGTGATACAGTGCAACAATGTAGAAAAGCCACCCGCAGAAGGCACAATGCTGAGGTGTATATAGAGGGCTACTTTATGACTCCAGGGACTGGGTGAGTTTCTCTTTAATACATTCCACATGGGAGGAGCGGCTGTGTGAACTCTGTCCTCTTACCTGATACTCTGTGAGCTGTTCTTCCACGCTCTGCAACATATCTGGGTCCTGTCTGCTCTCGTGCGGTGACAGCGTTACCTTCTGCAGCCACAGCTCCACCTCTGTTACCTTCCCCTGGCAGTCACTCAGGATCATTTTGGGTTGCACGTCAGCCAGCGCTTTGCCGGCATCTCCCAGCTGTTCCTAAAAGAAAACCCACAACAGGTGCATGAGATGGAGCGGACAAAGCCGGAGCCTGCTGCAAACCCTGCAAGGACAGCTAGGCACATACATATGGCGGAGCCCAACCAACCGCTTATTCCCATGTGGAGAGAGGGAAAAAAAACATCTCATGTGATCTAATGTCAACAGGTCCCTGGCAGCTCATCTGCATTTACTCAAGTATTATGTTAGCACAGAGAGTACACGCACCCAGAGCTATTAACTGATTGTATGACATTGTATTATAGGTTACTGGCACATTACCATGCTGCTTCCCTGGTGAATGGCTGATATGTATTACAGGGAATGCCACCCAGCTTTCCTAGAACCCTGAAGGGTAAATCTACCTAGTTGTGTAATGACGGTACTGCTGCATAATTAGACTATGTTCACACACAGTATTTTGGGCTGTAAAACTGCTGTTTTCTTGCTAGAGATTTGCATTTGACTGCCATAAAATTAAGTGTTTACAGCTTTTTTGTTGGATCTTTTTTTCTTTTGCGTATATTTATTATTTTCATCCCCCAAAAAAGTCGGATTTGCAAATTGCATAACAGCAGTTGCTTTAGCACAAAGGGTTTGGAAGGCACACATAAGGAAGTCCGAATACCCATATAGAATCTAATACTTATTGTCATACAGTATGGGGCCGAGATACCAGTTCCATACAGCTGCCTCAATAAGAATGCTGCCAATGTTATTCTATGAATGTACAAGTAGTAGTGCCACATAATGTAATATACTATCATACAGTGACAACACATGCATACATATAGTATTTGGCCATGTTCACATGGCTTAAGACACAGGCCGTTCTGTGACCCGACCGGGTCACAGAACGGCCAGTGTCGGAGAAGATCATCCCAGACGGTACTACGGTACTGGCCAGATGATCTTCATTTCTGATGAGTTGGGATGCAGTCGCATCCGTGTGCGATCCCGGCCGAAGTATATACTATGAGGGAGATTTATCAAACATGGTGTAAAGTGAAACTGTCTCAGTTGCCCCTAGCAACCAATCAGATTCCACCTTTCATTCTTTACAGAATCTTTGGAAAATGAAAGGTGAAATCTGATTGGTTGCTAGGGGGAACTAAGCCAGTTTTACTTTACACCATGTTTGCTAAATCTCCCCCTATGTGTATACACTCCGGTCGGGATTCCCTTAGCTGCAGCACAATGTAAGCAAAGTATTAATCACTACCATGTTTTAAATCTGCAACAACGGCCATGATTAATACTTTACTTATGTTGTGTGAACACGGCCTTAAAGTGAATGTATCGTCTACATTTGTTTCTACTGATTAGATTCTGATACAGGAACACATACTTTTTTTTATCTGTTTCTATTTTCTGATTGTAATTTTTATACATTATATCCATTATACTTTATTATGGGAGCGGACATCTTCTCTGAGGAAATGACAGCATTAAGTGACATGCTTTATGGCAAGCCTCATGGACATAGACACAATGAACATCTCTAGAACCAGTTGTTAGTATGGCACACATCTGTAAGCATGCTCATTCCACAGTTGAGGGCTGATGATATGGTAATCGGTAGTTTAACTTGACCATAAGTAATACAAATGTCTTAATATAAAGTAAAATGAAAGATTAAGATTTACATATTGTGAGCCCCCTCCGTACCCCTTACCCATACTCAGCCGTTACAGCTTCTGTCTAATTTTCTTAGATAATAAAGATAGTCCTCGGTTTATTCTAGCGTGGAATGTAATAACAATACCGCCCTCTGTATCTGCCCATGAGATCACCGGCTTCTGTCCTTACTCAATACTCACAATGATCTTTTATCATCTTCATTCATCCTTTACAAGAATTTCAGACAAACTTGGAGAACAGGTTTATTGTGGCAGCACCGGCCCCAAACAGAAACGTCTTCTGCACTGTGCTTTCCTGTAGCTCTGATGCCAGGATGACAGGGGAAGGTCTGCCCTGACTTACAGGCCTGTTCTGAGAACAGTACTACCGAGGGCCGGCCTGAAAGGCGTCAGGCGATGATGCAAAAGGAAATATTGCACACGGTCTCTTACACATGTAGTATGGATAAAAGCTGCCGTCAGAATGAGAACTCGCACTCATATGCAAGAGGTGGAAGTGTTGTAATGATTAACTAGGTGCAATACTGAAATAGATCACTGCTGCCTAGGTCAGAGATATGAAGCGGATGTCTGAGACTGCTCTGCTGCCACCCATAGAGACTGGGACGGGCACTTGGGCAGTGACTATTGTGTTCAGCAAGGGTAAAGATTCAGATTTCTGTCCTAACACTGTAGGTAAACACCCTGGCTAATGCAGAGAGGGGCTTCTTGACACCCCCTTCATTCCCTACACAGCACCCAGTGCTTAATTCCTCCTGAACACTTACTGCATTGTTAAAGGGGTAGTTCACAAAAAGAAAATCTTTTAAATCAAATGGTGCCAGAAAGAGACAGAGATTTGTAATTTACTTCTATTAAAATTCTATTTTATTATTCTATTAAAATTAAAATCTCCAGTCTTCCAGTACTTATTAGCTGCTGTATGTCCTGCAGGAAGTGGTGTATTCTTTCCAATCTGACACAGTGCTCTCTTCTGCCACCTCTGTCCAGAGCAGCAGCAAATCCCCATAAAAAAACCTCTCATGCTCTCCATACTGGAAAGAATACCACTTCCTGCAGGACATACAGCAGCTAATAAGTACTGGAGGAATTGAGATTTTTTTTAATAGAAGTAAATTACAAATCTCCGGCACTTTCTGGAACCAGTTGATTTGAAAGAACATTTTTTTGTGAATTACCCCTTTTATAGCCACAGATTACAGCTGATCGCTGATCTGTGTGCTCATTGTTAAAGAACTTTTCTAGCACACATGGACTGTCTAGAGTTGAGAACCCCCTTAAAATATCAGCTGTCATGTATGAATTCCTCAGAAACTCACAACAAGCTGTTATTCTGGCAGTATGCTGAATAACAATGGGGGAAGCAAGGACTGTGTGTGGTTGGTAACTTCTGCATTTGCTAAGCTATACATACATACTACAACTGCAGTATTTTCTGTATTTACACAAAGCAGTTTTCAAAGCAGATTTTTAGACATTTCTGTAGATTTGAAGTTTTTCCAAGTATGATGGATTTTTTATTTGAGCAGGAGGTCATAGGCAAATTAGGGAAAAGTATCATTTACCTTGAAACCGCCCGAGAATTTAGGTGAAATCATTGTTTTAAATGAAAAGAAACATGTTACTGCTAGAGTAGGCTTATTGTATACTCAATTATGATGGAGTAAGATAGGACTTGCTTAACTCACTAAGCAGTGAGCTCCCTCTAGTGGCAGCTGCAGGCAGACAGATTTTCATTGTTTAATAGTTTTTTCCAGGATTTTAAATTGATGACTATTTTTAGGATTGGCAATCCATGTGCAAATCAGTGGGAGTGAATGTGTCATGTAGGAATATTGGTATGATACACTTGGCAATCATGCTTTTAAAAACCCTGTCTGCAAATGGAGGTAGCATAAATGTGTAATGCTGCCACCTGTTGGTCATGATAATTATGTCCCCTATAAAGCAAACAGAAGATAAATACAGAAGGGCCAAAGCATAATCTTGCTGCATAAGGCCATTGCCATAAGGGAATATCATTGCCATAAAGGAGGGGACTTGGTCTGTATCATGTTTAGGTTGGTGGAACATGTCACAGTATCATCCACATGATGCAAAAATATCCACAGTAACCAAGGATTTCCAGTAGAACATTGCCCAGACAATCACAGGAATCCTATGCAATGTGACTGGGAAGGACATAGAAGACATGCACTGGTGCTTCAGAATCCACCAGCAAGAAGATATTGGACTCGAACAACGGAGCTGGTTGGTTGAGCATTCACTGGATTTTGGGGGAGTGCTGTAGTGCAGGGCAAATACTGTTATAGAAATAGCTGGAGGTATCAGAGAGAATATAGAGAAGGAAGGAAGAGAAAATGGCTAACGTCCAGCATGTGACTCCTGGCTGCCAGCTTATTCACCCCCTGGCATCAACAGTAACTGCACCTGCGCGGACAATAGCAGCAGCCACAACGGTTTAACACCCACAGGGCGTAGGGAATTGTTATTGTGGTCACTATGGAGAAAGAACAGGAGCTGTAAGGTTTGTTTTTTTTTCGTTTGGCAATAATGTGACAATGAGATTTCTAACTGAGAAGGACAAAACCACAGGATAGGATAAATGTATGATCATTGGGGGCCACACTGACCACTAGTACTTGGGGCGGAAAGACCAATCCCAATGGCAACTAAGCATGCTCACTATCACTCCTCCTCACCTGCATAATCATAGGACCTCAACTCCTGTATTACTCAGTTATAATATTTCCCAGTGCTTACTGTGACTATACAATGGAAGGGGTTGTTATGTTGTTCTCACAGTAAGTCTATCTTGTTTTACAATTTAATTAAAATATGGGAGTGGAATGTCAATTTTACATGTATAGAAAACATAGCGGTAATGCAGTTAAACATTTCATGCATTCAGTGTACACGTCTTACACGTCTTAGTGTTTACAATGTGTGTGTTTGCAGTTCTTTTCATCGTTTTTTCTTTTTTCTTTCATTGAATTCCATTATAAAAAAAAACGGATATGTTTTTTTTTAACGGACACAAAAAGGAAGTCAACTACATTTTTGTGTACGTTAAAAAAAAAAACCAGATCCGTTTTGATCCTTTTTTAAATAATGGAATTCAATGGAAAAGCGTATCAAAACGAATGCACACACAAGGTAACAAGCATGAAATGTGACCAGAATCCATATCACAGAAACCCATTCACTTCAATGAGTGGTGACCAGGCTATGTGACATGGTGGTTCCTTGTCCAGTAACCAGGAATCGACTTGTAGCTCTAGCCTTATGTACTTCACCCTGTGCCCCAGAATAAGTCTATGGAGCTTGCATTAAACCAAATGCACCATGAGGTACATCGCTTCTGTTTTTTGTACATTGACGGATCTGTGACGCAGCTCTATTAGTATTAATGGAGCCGCACCACAGAGGGGAGGGGGTTTTGTCACTCTGGGAGCTGGCAGGCCCTCATCCAATGCTCAAGCCAGTATTGGCAGGCCAGTATTTGCACCTTGCATGGGAACCGGGCAGTGATAAAAAAAAACCCCACTGTGCCAACGGTATCCCCGCACCAGTGCCGATCCGTCAATGTAAAAAAACAGAAACACTGTACCTCATGGTACATTCGCTTTAAGCATGACCAGATACCAGCGTGTTGCATGTCACTTATCCAAGTAAACATAGTCACAAGAGGAACCCATTTAGTTGAATAAGTGTCAGAGTCACGTGACCAGGCAGTGCAACCAGAACTCTCCATGCAGCCCTAGGCAGCAAGCCAGGGAATAAAGCATATAAGTGTGAGCTTTTCCTAGCTTGTTTTAGAGATTGTTTGAGGGTCTGAAGACTCAAGACTGATCAAAACTTTTGACATGTCTCTGCAACACATCAAAAGTTTTATCTGGTGACAGGGACACTAGAAAGTAGATTAAATCCTGATTGAGTCCTGCTTATTCTGCTAAGGTTTATATGGAAAAGTGCTGTTTTATATGGTACTGCACTGGCCTTACACATTGGCCTAGTAGCCAATATAGAGGCAGGGTAGGCAGTTGCTATGGGGCCCATGCAGGAGGGGGGCCCGGGGGAGAAGGTAAGAGTGTGTCCTTCTGCTTAACCCCTCATGTACTGCAGTGGCCCAATGTTTACGTACATGCTGCAACACAAAGAAAGGGTTAACAAGCAGAAGACAGAGATCTCTGCTTCACTGCACTGATAACCTCTGTTCTCCAGCTGGCAATCAAGTAGGAAAATGTGCAGAGCTCCGTGCAGAGATCAGGGGTTATATATATATATATATATATATATATATATATATATATATATATATATGCGCAGTGCTTTGTGTTGTGCATAGGGAGGGGAGGCCCCTTAATATGTTTTGGTATAGGGCATTGTGAATCCTAGCTATGCCCCTGCTAGTAGCATTTCATAAATGGTTCCATTTCACCCCACGGTTATGTCTGGCGAGGTCAAGGTCAGATGGAGAGGGCATTGGTTGCAGACTACTGTTCTATTTGTTATTTTTACATCAAAAGGTGAGTGCACACTTACTTAGAAAAGAACAGTGATACTACGGTATACATAGTGATCCTGGAGAGGAGACACTTTGGGGCCTTTCTTCTCAGACCAAAGGTCTCCCGCATGTACCGATTTTACACTCAAGAGCTAGACGCCACCCTTCTGCTTTATGACTCCTGACAGCGTACGTTACATTATCAGATCGCAGCTCCCATTCCTACATTAAGGAGCGTATTAAATTGTACTCTACATATAAATGTCACAATGATCTTGCCAAATAAATAACAACTTTTGATAGAAAGAGGGTTTTTAAGAGTCGCAGGTCTCCTGCCTGACTTTCTCGTTCCTTTTCTTATCTATATTTCGGAAAACCAAGATGAAGTATTCTCATCACCCTGTTCAAATAATCTTGTTAGCACATCCAACTGAGGAAGGGAAAAATTCAGTGGTGTCCATGTCAAGATGTCTTTGTTGACAGCGCTTGGCTTTCAGTAGGAACAAAGCGAGCGTTGGTTATCTGCAGAGTTTTATTTGGTAAACCTTTGTGTTTAAGTGAAAATAGGAACTAAATGTACCGACCGGGTCCTGACTGATCCTGTTAACATCATCCCTGCCGGAGAGGATCACACGGGGAATGTCTCATCTATGGTTAGTATTTATATATACTGATTATACAAGGTGAGTAAAAAGTCTCAGGACGCCCATTATTTCAGAAACCAAAGGGAAAATGACATATATCAATACCTCAGCAAGTAATAGGTGAGGGGCACCATCTTTTCGGTAGTATCCAGAACATGGCTGCCATCTTGTAAGCCACTGTATTGGATCAAGGGCAACTTTTTCCACTGGGAAGATGGTCATGTAGCATAGCAAAAATCTATTGTCGCAATCAGATTTGCAATATGTCTTGTGGGTCAAAAGTTATGTTGTCTATGATTAACAACTGATTAACAAATTCAATGCTGTCCCTGGTGCTGAACACAGAGCTGAAGTAACTTTTTGTCTTGAATTACTTTTTAACCGCAAAGAGATATTGCAAATGATTATGGCAACCAATGTCTGGGGCAATTCTGTCCTGATACTTGAATTCTGTCCGATACCTAATATCCTACATAATCACCTTCCAATTGGAAAAACTTAAATCTTAAGCCTTAATCCATTATGCATCTTACAAGATGGCAGCCACATTACAGACAAAGCCTAAAGGATAGGCCCCCTCACTCATTACTAATGGGGTATTGACATTAGTAATTTTCCCTTTCCTTTTTAAAATAAAAGGGGGTCCAGAGACTTTTGACTCACCCTGTATTAGTCATGATGTTTCTCTACAGTAGCAATTATTTATAACGCTGGCCACAATGTATTCATTCAACTTAAATTATGATAAAATATACTGATAAATTAATTGAGTTTTATCTACTAAAACTTCCACCAAAATGCTTAATACTATATATATATATATATATATATATATATATATATATTATATATATGTACGCAGAACAAAAAAATGCTGTTTTTATGTTTATCCACCTCCTAAAACATGAATAAAAAATACCCAAAAGGCTTCCAATGAGAATTTAAAAATAACAACTCATTCTGAAAACCACAAACCCTCATTCAGGTTTATCAGTGGAAAAATAAAAAAGTTATTAGAAAGCCTTTATAGAAAGATAAATTGTATACGGGTCAGAGTGCAGTAAAAGCCGGCAGCAGTATATAGATAACATAAGAGCTAACACCATACACATACACACACAGCTAAAGGTCAGAGCCATGTCTCCCCCTGTAGAACGATCTCTGCAAAGGTGTAAACAGATGTAAACATATTGCAATACTGTACAGTAGAAACCACGGCACTCGTTTTTCATGCAAGAATAGGTGAAAGTTTTATTTAACAGTGTACACTGTTAAATAAAACCTTCACCTATTCTTGCATGAAAAACAAGTGCAGTGGTTTCTACTGTACAGTATTGGAGGTTGAAGAACCCATTTACCACTGAGCACCGGCTCTACAATCTAAGGCAGAGGTGTGCAGCACTGATCCAATACATGTAAACATATTGCAATACCTGACCCAGTCACCTAATAGTTAATAGTCAAAGTTGCAGCACATCTGTATCACATCAAACATTTCCAAGGAAGAGCAGATCAGCAGCAATCCTTTCACCCCCTACAGGCATGTCTAGGAATTGCAGGTTGTGACTTAATAATTGGCAGTGTTGGGTTTAGTTGTACTTTGTTGGAAGACCTCTTAAGATACCGCTACTGTCCCAAAACTGAAAGCCTATACACAATTGCAAGAAAAAGCCATCCAAAAACCATGGTGCAGTCGTTCTAAAAGTGACAGACCATTTAAAGTGACTTTAGATTTTAATCTAATAGAATGTTGTTTTAGTTTTTTTTCTAAAGGAATAGTTGTACCTGAGATAAAGAAGGAACATCAGTCACCTCCTCCTCATGATCAGGCTTGACTCCTGTACTGTCCTCTGCTGCCTGTAAGGTTTATTAAAGTACAGTAAGTCTTTAGACTAATGTATACTTTAATTAAAGGTGTCATTTACCCCACAGCACGAGGCCAACTCGTAGTATGTGAAACCAAGCCACGCACTGTGTGACGGGAGATGTTACCTACACATCAGTCACAAGTGACAAACATGTTCAGCCGCATATTTGCATAATGTGAAGGCTGAGAAAGGGAGGAAGAGAAGCCAGGTAATGAATGGTTTCAGGAAAAGCTGCATCTCCATTGCCTTCTGTCATACACACTGATGCATTGTTTAATATGGGACAGACGACCAGGAAAGAATGGAATCAGTACTCGTCTGGAGGGGTAAACTGCTCATCTTTTAGAGGATAACTACAGTCCATAATACAACTGTCTCCTGTGTCCAAACCACAGCCCAATAGTTTTTGGGACTAAACATTTACAGCAGCTGAAAGTAGGGACTCCATAGGGACCTGATTCTTTGGCGTCCCCCCTATAAGAAAAAAAATCTAACCACACTCTAGAATCTACAATACAATGTCTCCCAATGTGCTCACAACTCCTTTTCTGCTCTCTACGCTCTTGAGGATCGGTACTGGCAAGCTTGAAACATATACCACATAGTATTGAGGAATTTCCAACATTACAATCAAGTCCCATTATACGAGTTAAAATAATTTAACCTAACAAACAGTATGATTTATCCAATCTGATTCTTTGGTTTTACCTGGTTGGCACTGGTTATGTCCCCTGGTAGTCTTCTTGTAACAAGAGGAGCATGCACAGTTCTCCCTGTCCAGTTAGATGGTACGTATGTGGTTTTTGTAAAGTAGTCTCGGTATACCAACCCCTTGCCCTAATCCACAGCTCAGATGTACAGGAGGCAGCAGGGAAATGTAGTTTTGTAGGTTTGAATAGCAAAGTGGGCAGTCTAGTGCTGTGAAGTGCTGGACAGTATGGTCAGCCCTCAATTGACTGCCAGTCCACAGAGTGAAAGAGAGAACCAGTATGAAGTGGATGGATGCATTGTCAACGTCTATATATATCTGTGACTTAAAAAAATATGGCTGCTGGGACAACCCCTTTAAAAAAAAAAGCCACTCGCATTACATAATTCACACTGACAGAAATGATGAGACATTTTGTGGCTATGGGGAGCACATAATGGATTCTTGGTAACTAAGCCTCTGTTGTTTACCTCTCCACGTGGTCTGTTCTGTACTATGATGTGTCTGGGACTATATAACTGTAATAACAGGGCACATACATATGACTAAACCACTATGTTATGACTAAAAAACCCATAAACTCTACAGAGGGATGTTCCCGAAACGTTCTTACCTCTACAACCAGCGTAGAGTCTTCTGTCTCCTCCACTAATGATGGCAAGGTATGGGAATCCCTTCTCTGTATCGAAACACAACAAAGGCATCTCAGAGCCATAACCATGGGAACTACCTGCCCATTATATTTACTATACCAATACATGTACAATCATAATACAGTCTACTAAAATACTGTACATCCTCACTTTGCAAGACGGCTCAGGCTTCCAAGGGCCTACTAGAGGGAATTATTCCAAAAACTCAATCTAAATAGCATTTTTGCCATAGAGGAACCTGCTATGGGTCCTAAAGAAAGGGGGATGGCTTCACCGTTAGGCGCTACTTATTGGGCGCTACTTATTGGGTTCAATGGATTTGCTATTGGGTAATTCTGCAGGAGTCATCCCCTAAAGGAACTGGAATGTTTGCAAGTAAGGAGAGGGAAAGTGGCCAATTGTCCTTGGAAATGTTCCCTCTGTCTTGGGTTCCAAAACCCTGTACTATAAGTCTAGAAGTCCTTTTTTCAGATATATAGGAAATCCTGCAATTATTTCACATGATTATACCATTAACTAAGCTTTTGATGGACCTCACCATGGCCCAATATGAGTACCATGCTCCATTATTAGACAGTGTCTGCTCAGTAATCGAACCACATGTACATTTGCATATGAGATGTTAGTTACCTCCATCTGGATGGGGTCCTTGCCTTCAGTTATTGGAGAAAGCATGGCCCCTAAGTCCTGGTCATGTGGCTCCAACCTTATACGTTCCAGCTGTTCATTAAGTGAGTCCCGCTGGGCAAGTAGAATCACTTCCTTCTTTTGGTTTAGTCTCTCCATTTGTTTCTTCATATCTTCATTCTTCTCCTAGATAAAAATAAGAGCAAACTGTTAACCACGTGTCATAAGTAGAGATGATCGAACATCGGAAAATCTTAGGTTCTATAGAATGCGAACCTTGTCGAACCTTCTACTTTTGATTCCTGATGCCTTCCCGGTCCGTGGGGAAGGAGGAGACAGCCCGGGTACTGCCTGGAATTCTGGGATACAGCCTATTACCTAGGCTGTATCCCGGAATTCCAGGCGGTACCCGGGCTGTCCCCTCCTTTTTCGATGTTCGATCATCTCTAGTCATAAGTTGTCTAAGGGAGCTTTATTGTTTCCCTAGGAAATACCAGAGTTTGTCTGGTAACAAGTTCTGCAGTCGGAGGTGACCAAGTTAAATCTCCATGATCCTGTGGGAGGCAGCATAGTAACTTTTTACACTACACAATGGCCCAGGTTTACTATCTTAATGAAGCTTGAGTATTAGACAGTTCTGGTAAATCTAGACCACAGTCTGTAAGATGGATAGCTGATGAACACATACTATCGAGACAGACCACACTATGGGGCCCTTAGAAAGAGGGGGCCCATTTGTGATTGGTCCCATTGCTTTTGCTACCAATAGTAAACTGTGAAGGACTCATCTCCCTAAAAACTCAATGTCAATGGTAGACTCGGCAAAATGTCTGAAATATTTTTGCGCAAAATCTTTTCTCTTGTCACCATGTCTGTGCATCACTTACCAAGGGGGTGGGCAGGGAGAACATGACATGGCACAAAGGGGGCATGCAAGCAGGTAAGCTTGACGCCAGCTCAGAGCTGGAATTATTGATAAGCATGCATCTATCAAATCTGGTCTGGGTTACAGGGGCGACTTTTTAGTTAAGACTAATGTATGGATGCACCAGTCTTAATAAATTCCCTCCTAGGTCTTTGGGGGCAAAATCAGATGCCATAATAGGAGACCTTTTCCCATCTTTGCTATGGGGCCCCCTTTCTTTTCTGTAGGCCATTGCTACCACCATTACCACACATGCATGTATTAGGGTCACTGGTTCATAGTAATAAGAGTGGAAAGTATTAAAGGAGTTGTCTCATTAGAGACAGCCCTTGGTAGACTGCAGTCACTGCATTGATAAACTGATCATTGTGCACATGCATCTTGGCATTTCTGACAAACAGAAGATTTTCCCAGAAAAAAACTTTGTATAATATGGTCGCCATTCAAAGGAATAGATTGTCCATGTAATCCATGAATGTCTTGACTCCACCAGGGCCAAAGTCACTTCTACTGAAAGGCCCCTCCTAACTGTTTTCTTAAAAAACCCTCTTTATGATGTCTATATACAAGGCTGTACAAGTTAAAAAAAAATTGTTTTCCATTAAAAGCTCTTTCTTATCTATTGGATATAATTAGAGATGAGCAAACCTCGAGCATGCTCGAGTCGATCCGAACCCGAACTTTCGGCATTTGATTAGCGGTGGCTGCTGAACTTGGATAAAGCCCTAAGGCTATGTGGAAAACATGGATATAGTCATTGGCTGTATCCATGTTTTCCAGACAACCTTAGAGCTTTATCCAAGTTTAGCAGCCCCAGCTAATCAAATGCCGATTGTTCGGGTTCGGATCGACTCGAACCCGAACCCGGTTCGCTCATCTCTAGATACAATGTATTGTAGCCACCACCATGAGTAAGGCCAACCTGCAGTATCAGACAATACACAGTACAGTACACTGCAGCCTGGTACCTTGAAGCCATATTAGCTATAGTCGCACAATGTACAGTATGCCATTCTCACTTACTAAGAACAATTACTGCTGCCACATAGTGTAAACTATATGAAACATCCACATAAAATAAAGAGCGTTGGCATAGGATTTAGATCTCATGAATATGTTTGCTGTATTATGTAAGGACAGAATCTGACATTTACCTTCATATCTGACAAATCCTCTCTGGAAACTTGTTGGGCTTTTTCATGCTCTTTCTCCAGCTCTGACATTTCACTTATGATCGGCTGCAAAATATGGAAACATGTAAAATGGAAAATGATTTGTCCCATTGGATAAATGACTACTATTAACGACAAGCTCCATGGTTACAAAAAGTTGACCGTAATTTATGGTAAATGGCACCATTACTGCTACTTTCACTGTTTCCATCTAACCATAATTTGTAACCTTATTACTGCAGGGGAAACCCTGAACATGTTTATTTTATTCTTGAGGAACCCCTTTGTAATAAATGTTATGGGGTCTGATCCTAGGTGACAAACCACTGACAAAAAACAGCAAGCAATACACCTTCACCTGCCTATACATCTTCAATAATACACCAACAATGGGCCGACAGTTACTCCTCTATACATGAATGCTTGCAAAGGCTAATCATTCATGTGTTCTCTATGAGGAGGGAAGGGGTAAGTTGCTGCCAGACTGCTCTGGCACTGGCTTACCCCTCTGAGAACATAAGTGTCAAGCAGTGAAAATTTATCATACCCAACCCCTATCTTTACTGACATCATCTGTCAGGGGAGACTCAGCAGCCCCTATACACCTTATACTACTGACTTAATGAACGTATTAGAGCATTAATTCCATCAAAATGTTGTCATTATTGATATTAAAGGGGTATTCATCTCTAACAAAACTTTTAATATGCTATTGCCCTTGGGGAGAACATAACAAATGGCATATTCTTACCTTTCTGCACTCCCTCGTATCCTCCTACATCATTCTTGGGTCCTGGCGGGCTGTCACTGCCAAGACGAGTCTGTCTCAGAACCACTTCTGAGACCTGAGGATGATGTTGGATTACACTGGGGGAGTGTGGAAGGGTAAGAATAGGCCATTTATGTTCTCCCCAAGGGGTATAGCATATTATAAGTTTTGTTTGCATGGAGTACCCCTTTAAAGGGGTTGACCATTTTATACTAAAATTGTTCAATATACAGTATTAGTAAGTGTACTCACTGTATATACAGACAGCAGCTCCCTGTGTACCCCAGAGAGCTAAAATCAGACTCCCCTCCTCCAGGCTGGGCTGCCCTGCTCTGGGGTGGGTCTACCCATAAAATGGCCGACATGGAGGAGCATGTGACCATGCCCTGTCCCCTGTGTCCACCACTGAGCCTGTATATGCCTATGGTGGACAGTGGGGGCGGGGCATGGTCACATACTCTTCCATGTCAGCCATCTTATGGACAGACTCATCACAAAGCAGGGCCGCACAGCCTGGAGGAAGAAAGTCTGATTTTAGCTCTATGAGGTACACAGGGAGCTGCTGTCAGTATATACAGTGAGTACACTTACTTATACTACACACAAAATTTTACTACAAAGTGGCCAAATCTTCAGTTACCTCTAAGAGTTGATTTTGGTCCATGATAACTTTCTCCAGCATTTCAGCCTCTCTCAGGACCACTACCATTCTTCTGAATACGCACAGCGACTGCACCCCAGATTCTGATAAAGGAAGTGTTGGCCTATATGCTTCTATCTCAGCAATCGTTTTTTTGATGTGATTTATGTTATCCAGCATGACCTGAAATACATAGAAAACAAGTGAATAATGTATACACCTTGTCGATGGGGAAGCCTACTTGTACTGAAGTCAGCTCTAGTGTACCAATTGGTGGTCAATGTCTAAACCTGCACAAGAGCCTTGAGACACCACTGAGCAAACTAGAGTCTCCTCTAAGAGGGAGCCATTGTGGAAGGCACATAACAGGATTCAAAGGGGTTTCCCATCAGGGTTGCCAGCCTCCGTATTCTAACAGGACACTCTCATCTCTGTTCTTGAGATTGTAGGGGGAAGGGGGGGATAGGGCTAATTTTACTCTGCTACAGTCCATGTTTAGTTTTGCCGCTAAAAGTCTTTATGTATATTACACACATCCTACCTGTCCATGCATGTAGTGATCATTGGGTGTCATATCATCAATGTCATTAGATGTCAGAATGGTTTTAATTTTATTAATGGTCCTCTCCATCTTCTTTACTTCGTCCTCTATGGCCAGCACCTCCTAAACATGGAGACAAAGACGTGTTTATATATATATATATATATATATATATATAGAGATAGAGAGAGAGAGTGAGAGAGAGAGAGAGAGAGAGAGATGAGCGAACCTCGAGCATGCTCAAGTTCATCCGAACCCAAGCGTTAGGCATTTGATTAGCGGGGGCTGCTGAACTTGGATAGAGCTCTAAGGTTGTCTGAAAAACATGGATACAGCCAATGACTATATCCATGTTTTCCACATAGCCTTAGGTCTTTATCCAACTTCAGCAGCCACCGTTAATCAAATGCCGAATGATCGGGTTCGGATGGACTTGAGCATGCTCCAGGTTCGCTCATCTCTAGAAGCGAACTATAGTACAGCTGTATCAAATGTTGTTGGGTTCAGTATATTTCTATATTCTAAGCACTCAAAGGATGAGGGCCTTACATGAGTTATGAGTTGGATGGCTGGGAGAACTTTCAGGATCCTTAGCTTTAGATCCAACACTTGTTTTCTTATGTCACTGATACGTTCCACAATGCTCTCCGTTTCAAAGATGGTAGCCAGCTCACTCAGCTCCGAATGGATGGAGTCAAGGAGATGCTGCTTCTGTTCTGAGTCATCCAGTGCAATCTGCTCAGAGACAAGCAAAGATTATTCTCCATCAGTATCATCGGGAACCTTACCATACTGAGCCCTGCTGGGGACAGGGACTGATGGGAATGGTGACAATCTTTGTGCAGTACTCACAGTGGCTGTCATGTTTAGAAAAAAAACAATATTAAATCTTTACTATTATATACTGAAAAAATATGGAATAACTAGAGCTCCACTGTCTTCCATAGTTGGTATGGTCAACATTACATATACAAACAGGAAGATTTACAATAGTTCAGTCAGTTTTTCCATAGACTTCCTGCATCCTTTTTTCAACGTACACAAATACATGGTCGACCACATTTTTGTGTACGTGAAAAAAACAAAACAATGTGTTTTAATCCTTTTTTTTTTATAATGGCCAAAATGGATGCACACAAATGCATCCGTTTTTCCATCCGTTTTTTGCAAAATGGGGGAAAATTGCAATTGAAATGAAGGAAACTTTAGTTTCCACGAGGTATAATTCTTCTTATCTGAAGCCTGTGCAGCATGTTAACCGTTATACTGGCCCAGCAGGGCATATTAACATTGGTTTAACCGTATTTTAACATAGTCTAAGATATAATAAAAAAAATTATATATATATATCTTTCGAACCTCCAATGCAACAACGTGCTTGTTCAGGACTTTGGCAGAGCAATCCTTCATCTCTTCATTTAGCAGGGTATCTGTGTTTTGTATCCAGGTCTGGATGCTCTTCAAGGTGTCTTCATATTCCTCCAGTTTACTCGCTGCCTGTTAAGACATTTTTGGTCAATGCTGTCTAATATATAATCTTTAGTAATTTAGGTTAATCACCACACCACCAGATTGGCCAGACATTTTTCCATGAAATAATAATTAATATTTTTTAATAATTTTGGTTTAACAATTATTACAACTTAAACAAAAAATATGTAGAATGCTAACAATTTGTCAAATGGAATAATAAAAAAAGTCCAGGAAGATCCATTTTCATATATCACTTAAGGGAATTCAGAGCTGATGGAGAGTGGTCCTCAGTTTAGGACCCTCAGAATGTGGCTTGCTCTGAAAGGCCCGGGCACTGCAGGGAAATGTAGCACTTACTGTCCAGTTCATCTATAGAATACAGATGATTACTGAAAGCCATAGCAAAATTTACCTTTGCCCATTTGTTTTTGCCTATATCATGCTAACTCATCACCAGAATCCCTGCAGTGTAACTTGTTTCTAACCGGCTCAGCTGCATCCATCCATATTGAGTCCTTCATAAATGCTGCTGGATAATGTAACCTCCCCCCCCCCCCCCCCCCCCCCCCGACCACCAGGAAATGAGATGCTCTGCCTTATAGACAGGGTTTAAAGGGAACTAATCATGAGAATTTAGGGTTCTGAGTTACAATAGTGATGTTGTGAAGATTGCTGCAGCGTTTCCTACCTTATAAACTGCTTGTATGCTGTTGCCTTCGTCTCCCGCACTGTATGCAAATATGCGCTAACTAGTAATGTGGGTGGCATCTCTCCCTCAAGTAGTCACAGGTCCCTGGACTCTAATAACTCCCTTCTGAGCTTTAATCCTGACTCTCTGGGTGTAATTTCCAGGCCAAGATCCTGCTACATCATTCAGAGGTGGGATTACAGCACAGAGGGAAGTGATTTCCGCCCTGGAGCCATGACTATTGAAGGAGAGACATCACCATCATGACTAGTTAGGACTGAAATGCATACAGCACTAGCAGAAACAAAACGACATTTCCGGGGGGACAGAAAAAAGCAACTTATATGGTAGGAAACTCTGCAGCAAGCTTAAGAACATCATTATTGTAACTTGTAACCCTAAATTCTCATTATTGGTTCCCTTTAAGCGCTCCAACATGCTGACTTCATGTGAACTACACAAGTACGCCATCACCTATCACAGAAACATAGAAGAGTCTCGGCATAAAAGATCCCTTGAAGTTGACCATAGAGTCTGCCCAGATGATCTTTTCTACCAACAGTCTAAATTCCTTCTGGCAACTCTGACACCTCAACTTCCTTCCTCATAAAATTTTGCAACCCATGTTCACATAAAGAGTGCTGCTGAAGAGATCATTTCTGCCTTACCTAAAGAGACCAGGAGTGCAGTGATATGGTAGATGAATCCACAATGATTAGCCGCACGGTTATACCAGTTCCCTGATTCACACTGCCTGACTCCTCTATCTGCCGATTCTCTAGTGTAACCTATGTGATGAAGGTAAACACTGACCTTCCCTGTGTCCTGCTTGTAAGAGTTGACAGGGAGATTCCTTACATAAGGAGATTGACTGAAGCTGCATCTCATAGGAATACACTGAGACTTTGCAGTGGGAGTTAGGGGACTGATGTGAATAATTCCTCACTTACGGCACTTGGATAAAACTCCTCTGCAATGTCAGAAGCAACATAGGAAATGTAGGCTGCATTTGGAGGAGGGCAGTCAACCTATAAATAACACATCAACTAAAACAAGTATGTGCAACACAAACACATCAGCTTCTATATTATTATTTAATAAGGACCTATTATGCACTACATAGACAAAAATAGAAATCTGGTAATATCTATGTCTATAAAAATAGCTGCAAAACCAACACAAAAAGCAAACACACTGTAAGAGAATGGTGTGCTATTGTAAAATAAAGCTGGCAAAACCGGACAGCTGTGAGACAACTACAAATAAAGGAAAATACACGCCCCAACACTCACCTTGTTCAGATTTGCAGTCCTGCGTTCCACAAGGTGTGTGACTTGCTGGTAGTGACCTAATGGTTCCATCAGTTTATCCATCCACTCTTGGGCCTGGCTGGGGTCTTCTTCAGCCATCTCCTGAACCTCAGCCTCCAAGGCATGCAGTTTAGACAGCCACGAGTCCACTTCATCCCAGAGTTTCTAGAAAAATAAAGGAGTCACAATTGTAAAATGGTTCATCGTGTTGCTTTCATGCTCCCAAGAAGCTCTGTGTCCTTACATTCTGAAGTTCTTTGGCTTGTTGGATATCTTGACTTTTTTCTGTTAAGTGGACTTCAATACTTTGCAGACCGGATTTGATCTCCTCCACTTTTCTGTTCATTACGTTCTCTGGAGAGTTCTGCAAAACTTTGCTTTGAACCTAAAAAGTAAGTATTGATAGATTATTCCCAATATGCACCCAGCATATTAAATGGAGATGGGTCTGTCAATGGCAGCTCATGGTCAGTTTCCATACAATTTTTGAAGTCCTAGGTGCATTGCCCCCTGGGAAACATGAATATGCAAAAGAAGAGCCAGTGGAGCCTCATTGAAGAGTCTTAAAACACAGGACTAGCCAGATATCCATCCGGGAAGGACCCAGCCAAGGGGCAGCTCCAAAACCACCAAAACCACCATATTAAGTGGCCCTATAAGTCAATGTAATGACAAGGGATAAACCAAGGCTAGGTAACCATCCACATACAGCTGTTTCGGGGTGTTGCCCCTCATCAGTGTGGAGCAGGATTCTGGCTAGGTGGAAGCAATGCCTAGTAGAGCCATAAGAGAAACAGATTGCTGATCTGAGGGAGACCAGCCAAACGACAACACTGCCGGCTGCTAGTGAAAGCGCTCAATGCAGTGAAGTCCTAGGTGCATTGCCCCCTGGGAAACATGAATATGCAAAAGAAGAGCCAGTGGAGCCTCATTGAAGAGTCTCAAAACACAGGACTAGCCAGATATCCATCCGGGAAGGACCCAGCCAAGGGGCAGCTCCTGTTAGGAAACCACCAAAACAACCATATTAAGTGGCCCTATAAGTCAATGTAATGACAAGGGATAAACCAAGCCTAGGTATCCATCCACATTCAGCTCTTTCAGGGTGTTGCCCCTCATCAGTGTGGAGAGGGATTCTGGCTAGGTGGGAGCAATGCCTAGTAGAGCCATAAGAGAAACAGGGGGCAATGCACCTAGGACTTCACTGCAATGAGCGCTTTCAGTAGCAGCCGGCAGTGTTGTCGTTTGGCTGGTCTCCCTGAGATCAGTGATCTGTTTCTCTTATGGCTTTACTAGGAATTGCTCCCACCTAGCTAGAATCCTGCTCCACACTGATGAGGGGCAACACCCCGAAACAGCTGTATGTGGATGGATACCTAGCCTTGGTTTATCCCTTGTTATTACGTTGAATTATAGGGCCACTTAATATGGTGGTTTTGGTGGTTTCCTAACAGGAGCTGCCCCCTGGCTGGGACCTTCCCGGATGGATATCTGGCTAGTCCTGTGTTTTGAGACTCTTCAATGAGGCTCCACGGGCTCTTCTTTTGCATATTCAAGAGATATAGTTTAGTGTTGCCCTTACACTAGGGTATGTGGACAGCAAAGCAAGGGGTCTGTTTGTCTGAATCCCCATTTAAAGAGCCGCTAAATAAATCAGCTTCTGCCCTGCTAGACTCAGCAAGCTTATGTACAGCATGTTTATCCTTGTATTTGAATAAATATTAATAAGACATTCTCATGGTATTGCATGTGAGGGATTAGATTATACAATCTGCTAATTTCCACAGCCAGAATTGTGGCTCTTTGGTGAGCTATGTAATTGGGACAACCCCTTTAAATTTAATATGTCTGCACCCACCTATGGTGGCCTGTTCCAATAGTCACAGAAGTGTAGAATACTATAAAGAGTTTGTATATAGAACTCATTATACTTTCATGGGGTTGTAGAGGGTAAAAAAACACAATATATTTTTTTAACAAACAGTGCCCCACCTGTTTATAGTTTTTTTCTGGTACTGCAGCACAGTTTCACTGAAGGGGATAGGGCTGAGCTGCAATACTACACTTAACCTGTGTGGTGCTGCTTTGAAGTCATGTTTTTCTAAACCAGTGCAACCCCTTTAAAAATATGTCTGCCTCTCTTGTATGTCAAGAACAAATATTTGCACCTGTTCACCAAGCCCTTGTGTGATGACTACACACAGAGATATAACTTACCTTCTGATCCATCTCTTGCAAATATTCTTGACATTCTTCAACCTGTGAGAGAAGTTCGGCTGGAGCGAGTTCTGCATATCGGGCACTGACTTTTTCCATGACAAGTTTAGCTGTTTCCTTTTGGGACTCAATCTCGTTCTGAATCTCCTGTATGAAATAAATAGAGTGTTACAGTTAGTAAATGGTCACCAGTGGAATACATTCTGGCTGATGCATTGAGCTGAACATGGAAATTTCATCCACCCATGAAACCTTGCTGAGCGAGTGAGTCTGAGTTCTTGCTTTCACCTTAGGTGATGCTTTGTCGAGAAGAAGAAAAAAAAAAAAGCATTTAAAAGAATAAACACAATAGAGGTCCAATAAGCAGTCAGCTTGGTGACAGCCGTGTCACCTTTCATTTAATTATACAGATCAATAGAGCTCAGCACTATCAGAAGGAGACTTTTCTTTACTGGAAAGAATAGAAGTCTTCTTCTCCTGAAACCAAGCTTAACCAGAAGCTAGGACGGACAAGATACAAACGCAATCTGATGACTGGGCCCTTGTTACAAATCCCATTCCCCAGGGGGCGATATTCAGGTGTAAACAAATAATCACATTACTCTTATGCAGCTTCCTGAGACATCTGAATATTAAAATGTACTCGGACTAGTGAAGCGTTGATGCTGAACAGGTTTGGCGCTAAGCCAGCCGACTGGTTGGAATGTAGTCCGGGCTTCAGTGTACTAAACCTCCGTGAATTGCTGCTGATCTCACGTGTGATAATTTTATTCCTAAAACTGGAGAGGTTTTTGTGTGACCCAGGGTATCTTATTTAGAAAAAACATTTTAAAATACTTTATTATGATATTTTGTAGCTATAAGAGTCACGATCTATGAGCAAAAGCTAAAGGCAACTACAGTGGGTGTCACCTGTACCTGGAGGACTGGGTTTTTCTGCACATTATCAGACAGTCTATTAATTCCAATGAAAAGTGTGTATTGCCTAAATTCTCCTGTAGTGGTGCTGCAGGGAAATTTAACAGAGTACAGCTAATCACTGGAAGTCCTAAAATTAGGACATTTTGTGAACAATCTTATAACAAAAAAGAATAGTTCAAAATGGATAACCCCTTTAGGAAGTTTCAGCTTCAACATGCCGTTATTTGGCTGTACATGCAACTCCCTATCTATGTTGATTATAGTCATGTATATATATATTTATATATATATAGGTCACCAGGTGAGTTATAATAACCAATGATTAGGCATCACATAACAAAATCCTTATAGTGCACTCTTCTATCAGGTTGTTCCTTCTAAATGGCCATTCACAGCTCTAAGGGTACTATTCTACAAAGCGATTTTTCTACAATTAGTGATAAACTATCTCAAACAAACGATATAGTGAACGACCAGAAATTGTTCACCCATTTACAAGGAACAATGATCGCTACTTATGATCGCTCTTACGGTCGTTCTGTCTTCGTCACTACGTTCATCGCTACTGCGAACGACTGAACGACGTCTTATTACACTGAGCGTTGCGTGAAAGATTTGCGAACAATCCACAATAACAATAGGTCCAAATTCTATCAAGCGACCAATGTTTTTTCATTGGTCGTTTAATCGCAATCGAACGATCTAACGATTTTTAGAACGATAACTGTCCCGTGGAATAGGGCCCTAAGAAAGTTCCACCTCAGGCAGTCTGATTGAGTTTGAATTAAGCAGCAATGCACATGCTCGGCCACTACCAAAGACCCCAACCAGTCAAAATCTTTGAAACGTTAATGGTAGAAGATAACACTTTTTCCTACAGTAGCTCATACCTGCAATGATGCTCTGGTGGATTCTGGGTCTCCTTGGTCCGAGTTCTCCAGTTTAGAAGACACTTTTTGAAGGGATTGTCTTACAGCATAGATTTTGCCTTTCAAAGCTTCTCGATCCTCAAGCTCTGTGTGAATTTCTTCCTTCCTTTTTTGACAATTTTGTAGAAGTCTACAAGATAAAATTATCACAGTCACAGTCCACTCTACGATGGGTTCCAGGTCCTGGACAGCACAAATGATTTCTAGTGAATGATCTATACTCACAATATAAGTGCCTTATGTGGTTGTTAAGTCCTGGCGAGGGTTGTAGTTTTATCAGAGTTGGAGAGCCATTGGTTGGAGCCCACTGATAAAGCAGGACTAGATTAAAAAAGATAGGGACCAGGGCAGCAATGAAAGTGGAGGCTTCCACTAGTCATTTTATGCAAAAGAAGAGCCTGTGGAGCCTCATTGAAGAGTCTCAAAACACAGGACTAGCCAGATATCCCTCCGGGAAGGACCCAGCCAAGGGGCAGCTCCTGTTAGGAAACCACCAAAACCACCATATTAAGTGGTCCTATAAGTCAATGTAATGACAAGGGATAAACCAAGGCTAGGTAACCATCCACATACAGCTGTTTCGGGGTGTTGCCCCTCATCAGTGGGGCAATGCACCTAGGACTTCACTGCATTGAGCGCTTTCACTAGCAGCCGTCGTTTGGCTGGTCTCCCTGAGTTCAGCAATCTGTTTCTCTTACTAGTCATTTTACAGAGTTTTGGCCTCATAATCTCAGTCCACATAATAACACCATATAGTGCCTGAAATATATGCTGTATCCAAATAATGTTATTTTGAAGGAGTTTAACAGGACTTTTCTATAAATGGATAAGTCATCAGTATTATATTGGTTGGGGTCTGACTCCTGCCGATCAGCTGATTGAAGGGTTTGCTGCACTTGTGCAAGTGCTACGACTTCTCTACTTCCTACCAGGCACAGTGCTGTGTATTTGTAAGCAGCTGTACTTTGTATAACAGCTTGTCCCATTCAGTTCAATGGGACAAGCTGCAATACCAGGTACAGCCACTACTGAATGTATGGAGCTGTGTTTGTTAGAAAGGATATGTCATCAACTAAAACAAACAAACAAACAAACAAACAGAAAAACTGTTCCCAATAATACTACCACCATTCATTGCTCAATATTAGTGGATTTTGTTGGGGGACCCTAACCTCGGAGGTGCTTAAGAAATAGAGGTCCCGGGCAGGGGCAGGCAACTACCTGTTTTGCCACCCTCTAAACCAGTCCAGATCTAGAAGGAGCCCATCCTGGAGGCAGAGCCACTGAGTGCATGCTATGTTATATAAAGCATTTGTCATTATGTCTGTTGTTTAGGATACTGGAGTTAAGAGGGATCTAGTAACAGGATGTTTATGTCTGTAAATCCATATAAAAGAGACTGATACAATTATGTGAAGAGACCAATTTTGAGTCTGGCAGGTAATGTTGGATAATACTCAAAACACTTTAACCCAAAATATCTTTAATTGTACATGAATACGTCAATGTAATGTAGCCGACTGAGAAGCGCCTGAGTCCATTAATCTGGTTAAACATTTCAGCACCCATTCTCTCTCTCAAAAAAAAAAAAAGTCCCGCCAGCACCCCCTAGCTATAACACTACTATGAGGAACATTTCTCCCTATCTCCATTTCCTTTGGATCAGGACTTGGGACCAAATTTTTTTTAAAGAATGTATGGAAAATGTAAAGCACTTCATAATATGCATGAAAAAAATGTTACCCAGATGGGGCCTATAAACAGAAGGTGAAGGGGAGGCACAAAGATAGATAATCATACTATACATGACCATCTACATACAGGTCAATGTGCAATATTATTGGTGTTGAAGTGGTAGGTCCAAGTGGTAGCGCTACACCACCCATTGAAGCTATAGGACTCTTAAATAAAAGTATAATATACTTCTCCAAGTTTCCCAGGACTAGATCCAGCTTTTCCTAGCACCCAGGGAGGAGCGGCACGGAGCTTCGGTCAGTTAAAAGGCTGCAGGCTGATGAGCGAATTGCAGAGATAAAGAAGCGCTTTGCTTCTTTATTAATGTAAATTTGCTCATCTCTACTCATTCTTCTATAGTGGCCATTTAATCTGCCATTACCATAGACTACCAAGGAAGGAAACAATAATGTCTCTACAAGGACATTGACATTAAAGGGTTCATCTCAACATTATAACTTGCCACCTATTGAGAGGATCTCACCAGTGGCAGTATGACCACTGGGACCCCCCACTGATCATGAGCATGTAGCCAAGTACCATTGACAATAAACACTGCCACTCCAATAGCTTGGTGGAGAAAGGACCCACGTTTCATCCTTGGCAGGTCTGATTATAGGATACAATAGGATATCTTGGGATTACCTCTGATATCTATTTCAATAAAGGCAGTTGTGCCCTTTTAAATAAGTAATAAGATGTCTGGAAGGTGCATAGGATTTCTATATGGAGATTGAACTCTTGGGCAGCACTGTAAGAAGAACCAGTAACCATCATATACCATGCACAATTATTACATTACATTATTATTATACCCTTCAGCACAGTGCTCTTATAATAATTGCAACAGACGCTGTTAAACTGCCAGCCGCCGGGCTGCATTCAGCACGTTCCTGCAGCCAATACCTCTGTATTGGCTGCAGGAACGTTCTTCTTTTACAATTGACTTGCGGGCACCGTTGGGTGTGCCCACCTAACATTCACTTCAATGTAAAGTACGGCCAGCTATTAGGTATGTACATTATTTTAATGCCCGTTCTAAAGAACGTGCATTAAAATGGCGATGTGTGCATAGAGCGGACGGCATTGCATTGACTTCAATGCAATGCTGCCCCTACAGTAAAGAACGGACGCTGATTCCATTGCAGTCAGCGTCCATTCTTTACACAAAAATAATGTTGTGTGAACAAAGCCTATATGTAAGAGGAGCCCATGGGCCATCTGATCACCAGGGCTCATATACAGCCATAACCTATATCCCTATAATTACACCACTGTCAATATGTTGCAGTTATAAGCTTACATTTTACACTTGTCTTCCATGGAATTGATTTCCTTGATCACTGTAGAAATCTCCATCTCTGTGTTGACCTCTGGTTTCCCCAAAATATTCTGCAGTCGATGCAGCAGGAGTGACAGCTGCAGCTTCTGCGTTTTCACAGTCTCCTCGAAGCGGCTGATTTCAGAGACTGAGTTCAGGAGTTGTGCACTTCTCTGCTTCAACTCAGGTTTATCTGGGATCTCTTCTTGGCAGTTATCCAGCAGTATAACCTCTCGCTCCATCTGTAAGACATGGATGTCATGGAAAGGCTATAAAAATGGACAGAGTCATCATTCCTCACACAGAGACAATGAACATCTCCAGACCCTTTTCTCTGTATGGGACACATTTGTAAGCATGCTCGGTAACCTCTGTGACCTGTACAGAATTTATTCCACAGGAAGGGGGGGCTGAGCTATGAGCTTTGCCTGCTACAGTATCTACTGGTGTCACCTTTTTACCAATGTGCACCAAGAAGAGTGCAGAAAAATCAAAGGGGTATCCGGGAAAAACTGATAATTGGGCATCCTGCCGGGGCTGTAGGGGGCATGTCAGTAATGTATTTTTACCTGTCCAGCTACCCGCCAGCTGCCGAATTTGCCGCCGTCTGTTCTCTGCCGATGTCAGTATTTTGAAATCAACTGGTAACGTTTCACTTTCTCTGGAGATGGCCAGTAAGCATAGACAGTATAGTATCTATGCTGACCTGAATGGTATGTCACCATATGTTTACAAAATACTGACATCGTCAGAGAACGGGTGGCCCGAGACTCGGCAGCTGCGGGGGTGCAGGATATGTCAGCATACATTACCAACAAGTCCCCCACAGCCCTGGCAGGAAGCCCAATTATCAATTTGTATCCTCCTCCACTCCAAGACGGGTAAAACAGGCGCAGGTCCAAAGGGTAAAAGTGATATAAAATATCATAAAATTTATTTAAAGAATTTTGCCAGCGACACCAAGCGTTTCATGACCGATCCAGTCTCTTTATCAAGTGTTTAGACACCGTCTTACATTTTGCAATTATCAATTTATTATAGACACCCTCTTTAAGTATTAAAATACCCGAGCCGGGGTGTCCAACTGCGGCCCTTCAGCTGTTATAAAAGTACTATTCTTATCTTGCCTGTACAGCTAAAGCTTTGTGTGTGATATTACACAATTCCCAAGCATGATGGAAATTGTAGTTTTGCATCTGTGCCGCAAGTACGATCCTTGTATCCTCTAGTGACAGCACAGATATGCACATATATCCATGCTGTCAGTTTCCAGATCACACATGCATGTCATACATACTTAAATGCTGCTGTGTGATCCGGCATCCTGCTCTCCATCAGTTGGCCGCAGATGCCCTGTTTACACAGGAAGATGTGCAGCCACGCTAAATTTAAAAGTAGGCCAAAAGACGCAATCGGCGGAGGATTGCGCGTTTTCCCGCTCCTTAGCCGATTGCTGTCACTTCTACATGGGTGGATTATTTCCTGAAGGAGTGTTTCTAGCAATAATTGGTTCTGACAGTACCCGACCGAACTATATATCATTATGCTTTTATTGTACTAAAAGGACATTAGAAAGTCTGTTCATTTACCAGTTCACTGATTAATTTCCATTCTTGCTTTAATTCATCGCAGTAGAGTTCCCAGTCTCTGCAGACACCAAGGAGATTCAACCATCTGTCCCATAGTGAAGCCACCGATTTATCAAATAGCATGACGTCATCACCGCTGACAGCGCTCAGATCTCTCGCTGCCTGTCTGAGCTGCAGCAATTCCCCTTCACATGAGATTACTTTTGTCACTATGTTCTGTGGAACACACAGGGAAATTGTTATCACAGTGTAAATATGAAGACATTAGGGGCAGTCACTTCATACAATCAGAAAAGCTAGTTATTAGATTTGAAGGGGTATTCTGGATACATAAAATTGTTAAAATTGCTATTAAAAAAAAAAGAGAGATGCATACTCACCAACCTGAACCCCCTTAAGTTCCCAGTATGATAATGCTCTGCTTAATTCTTCTCAGGGAGGTTCGCAAGGGCATGGCACTTTAGTGTCCTAGTCATGCTACTATGACACTTGAGAGTGGTAATAAAAATGGTATGGATAGTCTGATTGCTTATATAGCTGATACAGCACCTACCCCTTTGTTTGTGATATTACAGTTCATCTCCATTCACTTCAATGGAACTGAGCTGCAATACCACACCTACACTAAGGACAGTGGAGGTGCTGTTTCTAGAAGAAAGCAGCCATGTTTATCTAAGTCTGGATAATCCCTGCAACTAACCGTTCCTTAAAGGAGAAGTCACAAAAAATCATTAAGGCAGCTGGGGATGAGGGCTGGGGGTGTCCCTATGTCCGCGCAGAGCTGTGTCCCCCTCTTCCACCCCGCCGCTGTCTTCTGAGCTCCCCGCCGGCTAGTCACTACCCGGCTGGCAGATGCCCCGCTCAGTCAGTCAGCTACTGGGGCGGGTCACCACTGCAGTCACTAATTGGCTGAGAGGGCTAAATCCCACCAGTCAGTGATGTGGATTCGGGGTTGTGACGTACTCAGAACTGGGGAGATGACAGCTGGCGGGGCCCGGGAGCTCCGTAATGTGGCGCAGCTCCAGGAGCCGTATTCATAGTGTATTTTCTATTTTCCCACCACCCCCTGCCCTTAATGATTTTTTACTTCCCCGCCAGACTTCTCTTTTAAAAAAAACTGAAATGGCTTTCCTTTATGACCTGATCTCTGTTTATAGTCTGTTCCTGGCTTTGGCTTTCAATCTTTGGCAGATAATCTGTCAGATAATCTTTCTGTGTAAATGGACCCTTAGCTGTGTTGGGTTAGGATGGATATTTGTATGTGTATTGTACTAGGAGTTTCCACAACTTCAATTATTTCTAATAATGAAGAAGACGACATAAGGGCACTGGGACAATCTACATATAACTGCTGATCATACAAGCTCTTATAATAGTAAGTACAACCCTCTAATCCCCCCCCCATCTAAAAATCCGGCACTGGCTAATTTCTCATTATAGTAATAGACTTGCCTTGCTTCTCTCCCATTGGGCCAAAGCAGCTTTGTAAGATGGGGGCTTCTGAAAAAAGGAATCTCTCATAATGGCTTCCATCTCTTCAAGATCCTTGCAAATTTTCTCCTTATTACATCTGAACAGGAGCTGCTTTTCACGGTAACTAGAAAATAATAATGGAAAAGTTGAGAACAGTAGAAATTCATACGGATATGTGTGATAACTTAGTTTGTTCTATCATCTCCCTATTTTGTCCCGTTATCATGGGAGTATTAGCGGCCATTTTGGAATCATATTCCCTTTAGAGCAAGGGGCAAAGATCAGGCGGCAATGCAAATATCGGCTACAATGTAGGGAAGAGGACTTATTAACTACAATTGCTGCCCATGTGTTCGAGCTAGAGTGGACATATACTCTCTTTCCAGCTTTTACTACTGCAGACACTCTATAGCATAGCCAGCTGTATAAGTGTGCAACCTGTGCAGGTGCACTTGGTACAATGCTTGTTTCTAATGGTTTGGGCACCCACAGCTGGCACTCCAGATCCCTCATTTGCTACCTGAACTACACCTATGGATTTTTAATACTTTTCTATATCTCTCTGCAAACTTATGAAACCTAAATTAGAAGAAAGGGTTTGGTGCCTTCTGGGTCACTCATTGAGAAGAAGGAGCGTACTTCAGCTACAATTGGCAGGGCTTGGTTTGCTTAATTTATTTCTGTCACAGTAATTGGCTTCTAAAGAGGAATAAGCTCCGCCCTCATTATTGCCATTATGTGCTTTTAGCATTGTTATAGGGGGTTTTCAAAGATTAAACATATTTTCAGCTGTCCAATATATGAACGTAAAAGGAAAACCTTTTTACTTTTGGAAAGCAAAGGGAAAATGACATGACTAGTAATAGGAGAAGGGGGTCTATCTTTTAGAATGTGTCTGGAACATGGCCGCCAAATCAAATCAAGGACAAGTTTTTCCAATGGGAAGGTGGTCATGTAGCATATCAATAGAAAGTTGCAACAACTGTAAACGTTCTATTTAATGCACAGCTATTTAACGTGTTCAATTGTTTTCCATGGTGCTGAAAACAGAACTGAGGGTGCTGGATCCACTAGCTATGAACATGCACAAGATTTTTTTGTGTTGATAACTTTTGAACCACAAGATAGATTGCAAATCTGGATGTGGCAATTAATATCTGAGACAAATCTTATTTTATATGCTACATGACCAACTTCCCATTGTAGAAACTTCTCTTAATCCAGAATAACTGCTTTGTTCTGGACACAGTCGAAAAGATAGGCCCCCTATTCAGATATGTCTATTTTCCCTTCACTCTAGGTTTTCCTTTTGCCTTTCATGCAAGGTGTCTGCTCTGTTGTTTTAACAGCCCAACTTCCTGTCTGGTCTACATTTTGTAATGGACTTCCTGTTCCTGCTTTACACTCTAATTGGGAATATGGCCAACTCTATCTTCCTCCCACTATGCCTTCTTGACTATAAACCCACCCATTACACCCACAGGAGCTTCTTTGCATCAGGAAAAAACATCATGGTAGTAAAATAAATTTATTTATATGTTTCATTGTTGGAATACCCTTTAAGGAAGAAAAAGATTACTGTGGTGTTTATAATAACTCAAACTTTTTAATTACAGCAATATTGATAATCTCAGAGGTATTAATAGGGGAAAAGGAGAATCATAGTAAAAACTGGACTGGGTATCTAATGCCGCTGGTTCACCTAGCCACCTGAGACAAAAAGACTTGAAGGTGGTTTGCTCCCCCACCATCTTTAACCACCATCTGTATATATTGGAGGGTCTATGGAGAGAGTATCCAAGAACAGGTTTTCACCACTGAGTAAACTGAGGTATGAGGCAACACAGACTGAGCACGTTTCCTCCAGAAGCCCCATAGAAACTAAACCGACTGCCTCTATGTCATCTACATAAACAAAGCATATAAAGAAACTAACCTGGCTAATGCAGATTGTTTTCTTTCGGCCATCTCCGTCAGTACGATGTTCTTGCTGGTGATCTGATTCACCAGGCCATCCAATTGCTCTTTATCATGTGGATTACAACCGGATTTAAGCTGTTTTACAATATTATGGATTTCTGCTATTGCAATATTCATTCCTTCCTGCTGTGAATTCAGGAAGTCTGCATTATCCTCCTCGTCGCTGCAATCAAATGCATTTACTTGCAGTTTTTCATCATACTGTCTGAAAAGTTCTGCTAGTTTAGCAATGGTTTGCTGGAGATCTTGAAGGTCATGGAAGGTCTTTTTAACTGTGTCCTGGTAAAACAAAGACAAATTAAAATGAGCTATCAAGGATTAGCATAGTTACTTTCTTGCAAAAACAGTGCCCCCCTGTCCTCAGGTTGTGTGTAGTATTACAATTTAGCTTCAATTGCTTCACTGGTACTCAGCTGCTAAAGTACTGTACACCCAAACTGAGGACAAGAGTGGTGCTGTTTTCAGGAGAAATGTTTTTCTAAGCTTGGACAATTCAGGTACATCCTCTTTAATCTGAAGCCACGGATCGAACGGCGCCGGCACGGGGAAGAACAAGGCCCGGTTCCCATGCACGATGACGTTCCATGCACCGGAACCGGCCAGTGCTCAAGCACTGGAGGTAAGCCGGGCCGCCCCCAGTGGGACAGAATTCCCTCCCCTGTATGATGTGGTTCCATTCATTCTAAGGGAGCCGCGTCATGGAGGGGAGGGAATAGAAAGGTTCCGGTGCATAGAACGTGCATGGGAACCGGGCCTCGGTCCAGAAAACGGACCACGGCACCGGCTTCCCCGTGCCGGCGCCGTTCGATCCGTGGCTTCAGGTTAAAGAGGATGTACCTGGTGGTACATCCTCTTTAAGGTCAAATGTACATAAGGCATTGATACAAATACAAAGATATAAAACTGCAAATCTGCAAAATGGAAACTTTATCACAATGTTTGTCAAGTCCAGCCTTCAATACCCACCAACAGGTCATGATTTGAGGATTTCCTTAGTATTTGGCAGGTGATATAATTATACTCAGGTACTGCAGGTGGGTTTTGAGGACTGGAGTTGAGAAACACTGCTCTATCAGCATTTGAAGTACAACCAATTCATGATGACCTGATATTGAACCGTGTGCATGTAGCCTGGATGATGGCACATGGCGCTCCTATAGCCTTGTACTATGGTTTTCCTTTGTATGAAGTAGGAGTCATATAGAAGTACCTAACTGCTCCATAGACCTATCTGGATGCTATATTACAGCTAAGTACTTTTGGAGCGTGTATGGACCCAAAACACAGCTGTACACTTGAAAAAAGGACTTTTTAAATTCAAAATTCTGTTCACACCGTCAGATTTATTGGTAGCGTAACCGTTAAAAAATTGGGCCAATTCATTAAGTTCATGCACATATGTATAAAAACAGTGATGTGTAGCTGACTATTCTGACTATGTCTTTTACATGTAGATAGTATAATATAAACTCTCATCATAAATATAAAAATATTACTAGTTTGGGCACACAACATGCAGAAAACAATGGTGTCATACAGTATGTTAATAAGGTAACCCTAAAAGATGGCAACCAAGCATGAACCATCTTAGTTGTGGCTCATGTAGTCTTGCATATCTTACAATGTATAGGTAAAGTAAGTAGTAAGAACATACATCTATACAATATGTTTAATAATTAGAACTTACAATATTCTGGGTGACGGCATTCTCGACCTGTTTCCCAGTTTGCTCTATGTCATTCAGTCGTCCAAGGAGCCCTTCTGTAGATGCCTGAGCAGAAATGGCCCTTGCAGAATTAAGTTCAGATTTGCATATTTCATCAAGAGCTTCAAGTCTCAGAAGTTGCTCTTGGATCTCATTGACGTCCAAATGAACAACACATGGCTGCAGAAGACCTTGGTGAATTTCCCTTAAATTGCACAAAGTTTCTTCCAGTCGATAGTGAATACTTTTTTCCATTGTGTGAAAACCAGTTATCATCTGACTGAGAGACTGGTGTAATCGATCCATATTTTCTGCTAGGTCTCTTATTGTAGGTTCTTCATCAGGGACAGCACCTTGGCTGTCATGTTTTTCGAGTAACAAGCTAAGTGCTTCAGTGGCTAATCTGCTTATTTTCTTTACTTTTTTACATAAAACTTGGGCCTCTATAACGTCAAAATGAGTTCCGAGGGCTAAAGCTTGTCTTTGTACTGAACAACACATCACTCTGGCTTCTTCTAAAAGCTCTTGATAGCGTTCTTTCAAAGGTTCATAATGATCAAAGTGACCACTTCTATGTACTGGGAAACATTTGTTCTGTAAATTATCAACAGTTAAACCATCCCAGTAAAGCCCACTATCTTCAAACAAATCCTTATACCTCAATATCTCTGATAAGTGAACTTGAGATGATGAGATGGCATTTTGGGAAACTTGAAATTTCTTTTGAAAACCTTGCCCGACTTGATTTTCAGCCTCATCATGCATTGTGGGTTCAATGGGCTGCAATGAGCTCAATTCTCGACTAAGAGAAGTTGTTCTTTCTTGAAACTCGTTATAAATTCTTAGCAATTTTTCAGCGTGCAAAAACTTCTTTTCCTCTAATCTCCGAATTCTTCTCGCTTTGGACTTAAGACTTCTCAATATGTCATTTAAATATAACTGCTCGGAAATTTTAAGTTCCCTATGATAGCTTTGGCTGTTCCTGAGAAGTGTCAAGACTAGACCTTCAATTTCCTCCAACTCTGTAGTCTTGGCCTTTAGACAATTTAGCTGTTCACATAACTCAGCCGCAGTAAATATACCTCTTTTGACTGGAGTTGCTTCTTTTTCTAGACAATGCAGTAATTCTTTCAGCTTTTCAATTTCTGAAAAAAGTGCTTTCCTCTTTTCCAGCCCGGATTCGAGCTTCTGTAATCGGTCAACTGATTGCATAATCTGTTCCTGATATAATTCCTGCAATTGTTGGAAAAAAGAGCAAATATCTCTGAATGCTGCTGGATCGATCCCTTGTGAAATGTGTTTTGACTCCTCAATAAAAGAGTTGACAGCAGTCTGTCTGTCCAAAATTTCTTTGTGCACTTTTTTGGAAGTTGCGATTTGCTGCTCCACATCACCTGGCAGAAGGGCAATAGTCTGATCCAACGCCATCTTATTTTGTAATTTTTTGATCCATATATGCGAGTCATATAAAGGTTTCAGAAACAGGTATTGATTTATCAAGGCATCTGGCGTTTGACACCGAGTCACCTGTTGGTCTTTCACTCGTTCCTCAAAACTTTCCAAAGAACTTTGCAGGTTATCCAATGAGCACTCCAGACTCTGACTTTCATTGGCGCCCCAACACCTTTTGATCTGTAACTCACACATATTCCTTAAAGATGTGGACAAATGTTGGAGGGATTCTACATCAGCAGAAAGGAGCAAGGATGTTTTCACTATGTCTTCCCGAGAAGGTGTTGGTTGATCAAGCAGTTCTTGCTGGACTTGGATAACACTTTGTAGTTGGTCAACTTTCTGCTGAAGAAATCTAAGTTCCTCGGCTTCTTTTATGAGTCGATCTTGTTCTCTATGAATGCTGAGTTCGATTTGCTCCCAAAATACTTCAAGTTGTCTGATATCTACATCTGTTTCATCCTGGTTTATGCCTAGGATCCTGTAGCCCTCAATGTTTGACTGTTGAGCTTTCCACATGCTTAAATTTTCTTTTTCTTGTGCTAATTTATTAAGGAAATGCTCCAGTTTATTCAGATGATTCTGGTGACTTTCAGTAGATGACCTAGAACAAAAAAGTTATGGAGTCAATTAAAGCCTTACAGTAAGAAGGTTTTAATGAAATATAAACATGCATGACTATGCATGCATTTCCTATCTAGAACCTTCCTAGACAACTGGCTTTGTTTTTGCAGAAGTAATAGTTTTGTCTTATGAATGACCCTGTAGGCGTCCATGGGCACCTAAACAAAAACAGTATATGGGCTGCTCAAAGAGTGCCCCATTATGTTCCTCAAACAATCTACCAGTACTAGCGAGCTTGCATGCAATCTAATAGAAAAAAGGATGCTTTATTTAAGGTGGCAGTGGACCCCTTTACCTATGTGTAGCTGCTATTTTGTAGCCGCTCTTCGAAGAGAAATGGATCCTAAACACGGACCCCCACTCTATTAACTATTAGGATATATGAGAATAGGTTTTCTAATCCATCATCCAAATGCCCAAAATAATTACATACAATAATTCAGGACTATTGCTCTTACATTTTCAGACTTTCCTTCTCTTTCACCAACATTTGGTATGACAGTCTGGCTGCACTTAGGGCATTCTGGAAGTCCATATAGTCTTGACGTAGTTTTTGCTTTTCAGCTTTTAGCGCCATTAGTTGATTTAGGAGATCTTCATGGTCTGATGGTAAAATAGCAGAACTTTGGGCATCCTCATCTTGTGCCTTCAACTTTTTCCATGACTCTTGTAGTTTTGAGACATCCTTGCAAAGTTTCTAAAAAGAAAATGCCACAGAAAATTGAATAATAATGAAAGAATACTAAAGTAATACATTTTAAGTGCTACAACTGTATTGTATTATGTACTGCAATATCCAAGCCCATTTACTAACTTAAACTTTCATAGTTCATAGACTGGACACTTAAATCAGGCAAGCTAGTAGAATTGTTATTATTACTTATTTAAGATAGATATATGTGGCAATAAACAATACATAGCTGTCAGATGATATCTTGCCTGGGCAACAGCTAGAATATGTCTGCTGATCCCCCATACAATTGCACATTTATCTATGTGCCCCTAGTGTGTGTGTGGAGGGGGGGGGGGCAGTAAGCTTCTGCTAGAATTCTCCGGCACCACCATGTTTTCCCTGAGAACCAAACCATATAATAAGATGAAAGATGCAGAGAGTGAAGAGACCCTTGTACACAGTAAGTAGTCTGAAAGACCTGCCAATATCATCAAGTCTGGCCAGCACTAATCTAATGTGAATACCGTGCTTAACTAATACCGATCTTTACCTCTATTTCTTCAATCTCTTGGTCTAATTCCATCACACTGAATTTGATAGGTTCTTTGGAAAACTTTCTCATGCTCCTCTTCAGGTCTTCAATGTGAAAGTCCTCTGGGTTCTTACCAGGCCCCATTGCTGTATCTTCCGTACTGTAACCAGGCTGCAAAACAAGACAATTATATTTATACTGGGATAAAATTGCAAACACTTTGGATCCTACTGTGCCAAAAAGTAATGTTTGGTGGTGAAATGTATGAAATGAAGTAGTCAACTTACAAGATAATTCCATGGAAAATTAGCATCAATGAAAGAATTTGAAAAAGTTACATGTATCTATATTTTGTGAGTATTGGATACGACGCTCCATCGTAAGTGAAAAGTTCAAAAAGAAAGCTATATAGAGATTTCCTCATAGCATTTTTTGAACGCTTAACATTTAAGATGAATCCAATTAAAAGCGATGGGATATTATTTGAAACATTTTTGGAACAAGTAGTACTCAAAAAGAAAGACATGGCGTATGGATAATATGCAACGTGATGGTGCCTCCACTAACACTACTTACTTAGTCCCATCTGCAGCTTATGAGTTAAAAACAGAAGGATGTTATATATAGGAAGGGTAACTGATATATTGTGAGTGTAAGAATATAATAGATGAAAAATTATGTTATAATGTTATATTGTGTAAATAAGTGGTTTCTGCTTATCAGAAAACTTCTTGTCATTTTAATTTTCAATAAAAATATATATTTTGTGCTATATTTTCTCAATTTTTTTGTAGTTTTGAATTTTTTTGTAGTTTTGTATAGCATATACAGTATATGTTGAGGTAGTGTTACAGCTCCAAGTATTTTGTGGACCTTATAGTTACAAGTGTGCTAAACAAATATGGTATATAATCACATTGCTCTTTTTTTTTTTTTTTTGTCTTGTATTGGTAAAATATAAACTACATGAATACATTGAAAAATTGGCCTCTGTGGGGTAGTCCTCTCAAAGAAGATAACCAGTATAGATTGTATAGGAACTGAAAATCATATATATATATATATATATATATATATATATATATATATATATATATATATATATATAAAGGGTGTGTTTTTTTGGAGACAAGTTACTGTCAACAGTGTTTTGAGTATTTACTAGAGGTAAATGAACCTCAAGCACACTTGGGTTCGTCTGAATCTGAACTGTCTACATTTCATCACCAGTGAATGAAGAAGGTGGATGCAGCCCTAGGGAGTCCTGGAAAACACAGATACAGTCTATGGCCTATGGCTGTATTTATGTTGTCCAGGCAGCCTCAGGGCTGTATCCAACTTCTTCAGCCACTGGTGATGAAATGTAGAGAGTTCAGATGGACCCAAGTGTGCTCCACATTCTGCAATTTAGCCTAATGCTACAGTGAATTTAGATCGACCTATCTATCTATCTATCTATCTATCTATCTATCTATCTATCTATCTATATCTATCGTGTGTATTACCTTAAATTTGCAGGCAAGCCTTTCCAGGGGATTTTCTTTCAAGAGCTCCTCTCCCAAAATCAGTGAAATTTTTGAGAAAATCTCCAGCGCCTCCTGGTGGTAAGCTGCAATATGAGGCTGAAGCTCCTTTGATAATATTTCACATTGTGCTTGGAAATCATCAGGCTGTAACGATCCTGGAACATGTAAAGCCGAGGTTTGCCCATCACTGACCAATTCACCGTCCTGTTTGGTGAAGAGAAATAAGAGAATGATATACAAGTCTACAACTGTCAAAATAAGAAGCACAACATGGTATGAAAGGGAATAACAACAAAATATAGGCACTTTGTCATAATAACTTTTTTAGCAATTCCCTTATATGATATTTTAAACGGAGTAGTCCTTTGAACAATGACGGCTCTGATATTGATTCCCTATGATATTCTATATAGGGCATCAGCGTATACAGGAAATCATATAAATAAAATATCTGTGTTCTGCTAATGATAGTTTAATGAGGACCTGTCACCCCCGGTGACGGGGTGACAGGCTTCTAACCCCCCGTTAGAGCCCCCTATACTCACGTGATCCCGCCGGTTCCCGCTTCTGGAGATGGTCGGGTCACAGAGATATAGGCGCCCGAAGCCCGGCGCGCGCGCTCCTCAGATGAGTCCAACACTCATAGAGAATGACAGGAGAGTCCAGCGCTTCGTCATTCTCTATGAGTGTTGGACTCATCTGAGGAGTGCGCGCGCCGGGCTTCGGGCGCCGATATCTCCGTGACCCGACCATCTCCAGAAGCGGGACCCGGTGGGATTAGGTGAGTATAGGGTGCTCTAACGGGGGGTCGGGAGCCTGTCACCCCGGCACGGGGGGTGACAGGTTCCCTTTAAAAGGGTAACAGCAAGAAAAGGTTGCACAACACCTTGGTTGGCACAAAAAAAGGCAAAAAAATATGCAGTGAAAAACATTTGTAAATCAAGCTGAATAGTAATTAGATTTACAACTAATAACCAGAATAACTGATGAATTATTGATGTGGAAGAATCAGACATGTAGCAGTGAACCTGCGCTTGATGTAACACCTGGTAACCTGTTTTGCAGTTTATGGAGTTCACTTGGGCAAAGCTTAGGCCTTATGCACACGTTCAGTAATTTTTTCTGGTCCTGAAACAACCCGCTAAAATTTACAGATTGGACATCCGTATTGCATCCGTATTGCATCTGTATTTCCGTAAATCCATTGTTACTACTCCAATGCTTTTCAATGCACTTCATCTGTATTTTTTACGGAAATACGGATGCCAAAATGTTACAATCCCTAAACAATCCGTAAACAATTGATTTCAATGAGAGGATCCGTAAAAAAAATCAGGGTCCGCGCCGTGTCCGTACTAGGACATGTCCTTTTTTTTTTCAGGATTGATTTTCATCCATTTCTGCTACTAATAGTGTGAATAGCCCAATAGACATCAATGTGCACTAACTCGGATCCGTAAATACGTATCCATAAATTACGGAACGTGTGCATAAGGCCTTAGACTGGTAACAGGTTTCAGTGGCTTCCTGAGTGCATGGAACCAGAACAAAACAACTATCTGAGGGTCCCATACATATCAATGCAAATTGAGCCCCAGATCCTGATTTTTTTTTCCCTCCCATTCACTTCAATGACCCAACATGGACACTACACAATGTCTGTAGTTGTTTGCTTCAGCTCTGTTGACAATGGTGACAGATGAATAGTGTTGGTACTGGGCGTCCAGAGGATTACCTCTTTAAAAAGTTGATTGTAGGCTTCCAAAACACCCATTAATGTGAATAGGGAATTGAGGTAGAACTTTAAAGTGTAACTATCATTTTTTGGTGGCGGCAGAATACACAGTCAAAATCCTGCCGCTGCGCTCACTGTGCCAGCACAGGCCGGAGAACTCTTTTAGCAGCGCCATTGGTTGCACCCACCTACACAGAGAGCGCGGCAGCAGGATTTTGCCATTGTATACTGCCTGCAGCGAAAGTTGATAGTTACACTTTAAAGGCAACCAATCAGCACAATTGTGCTCATATGGTTCCCAGCAGCACAGTATAGAGCTGCTGTGCAGCTCGCGAAGCATACCAGCTAAGCTTGCATTGCCGCTGCTCCCATAGGCTTCACTATGGTTTGCCAGATTCCGCCGTCCCCCTGAAGGATGAGCGGGTGTGAGCTGCGGAATCCATGACGGGTGTTCAGTGTGCAAATACCATTACTCTCTACTACAGTGAACGCCTTGAACATTAGAACATTGGGCCCCTCTCCCTCTCTGAGCCATTAGAGGTGCTGTGGGCCCCAGAACCTGCCCAGGTAAGCCCTGTGCTGACGCCCGCCCTGTCTCTCCTAGTCAGCCCTGAAACAGCTGTCTATAGATGGGTAACTTATCCTTTTTGGAGAGATTGTGGTTTGGTTAATAATCCCCAGTCATGTTACAAGGCTCTTAAAGTGGACTGTCATTGACTTGCAGGGGTGTTACCTGTAATAGGTGTCACCAGAGAGAAAGCTCTCTTCTTTTTGGAGGAGGACTACTTTGTATGTTTTTCTGTAAAACACTGCATGGGCTATGAGACTCCATAGGACTTGGCACTATACTCAGACCACTGTCAAACCAGAATTTATTTAATTTATAGTTCAATACGAAATCAATAGTGGATATACTGTATATTTTAGAAAGCTCTTCGGGGTATAAAACTACATAGTAACAATTAAGCAACAATAAAGTCCAACAAGTTATTCCCACACAGTGTAAAAATGTGTGTATCAAAGTTTACAAATGTGACAGAATGGGAACATCTCTTGACATTTATGAAAAGTGAAGAGTTTAAGAAACCTGGAGGTTTTCCACCACAATATTAGATGAAAATTGAAAGAAGCCAAATAGAAAGTAAAGGTCGACTTTAAACATATAACTGCGACTAATTATAGCCCGGCACGGACATTGGCATATGCATTCAGGAGATTAGAGGCGGCACAAGCAGAATCCTTACCTGAACCTCAAGCTTCTCCTTGCCGTCTGGAAAGGTTTCAGCCCCTCTTGGTCTTTCTTCCACTGTGGTTATCAGACCCGAGGCGTAATTGTCGCTGATTGTCAAAACCTTTACTGAGGTCTCTAGTTCTCTGCAGAGAAACAGCATGTACATTGCCATGATTTGACTGACAGCATTTGGTATAAGAAGCCCATGGCATTCTGGGTAAGCATGATCTATATATGGGGAGGGGGAGGGGGGTGACAGGAGACCCTCTTAGACTATGCTGTCCAGGGGCCAAATCCCCCGGATCTAATCTTGGTGATGATGTTAAATCTATATTAGGGTTTTTAGAAAACTTGCTTTTATAGAATTTTAATATAATAAATTGTAACTGATGGGGAGAGGGGTATAACTAGAATTCAAAGGGCTATTGCAATAATAAAAGGTATGGATAACATTGCTCTATATAGGAGAACCCAAATAGTAGTAAATTCAAAGTCAACTTGTTATTCCTTATAAGGATATGTTCACACTGAGTAAAACAGGTGGAATTCCACGGTGGAGCCCCTTCCGCGGAATTTTGTGATGCCTCAATGTGATGCCTTGCGTTCCTTTGCTCTCCACTTAAAGGTGATGACATGTAATCCCATTGACACACTAAGGAAGGCAGGAAGGCAGGCAGCCCCCGCTGTGGAATTCCGCCTGTTTTACTCAACCCTTAGGCCGGGTTCACACTAGGTATGACGCCGACCATTCTGTGACACATCCAAGATAGGAAAAAACGTGTGCATCCGCAGCTTCATAAAAATCAATAGCTTTTATTCATCGTCACAAGACATAAAATAACAAAATGGTTAAAAGACACGCGTGTCTTTTAACCATTTTGTTATTTTATGTCTTGTGACGATGAATAAAAGCTATTGATTTTTATGAAGCTGCGGATGCACACGTTTTTTCCTATCTTGGATGATTCGGGTTGCGGTCTCCAATACCAGCACCCGCGAGCTCTCAAATCACGGAGATCCATATATCAGGTGAAGCAAGGCTGAGTGGGTGAGCTGACAAAATTCCTTTTGTTTTACTGCTGATTCTGTGACACAGCCATGTCACAAAACAGTCGGTGTCAGTGCAGTACCGGCCGGATGAACTTCATTTCTTTTTCAATGGGATGCGAGCACATTCTGGTATAGCAGCATCCCAATTCACTATAGCCGACAATGTTAAGTGCCTCCAGAGCCACACTTTACATTGTTTGCTTTGTCAGTTATTTGCCGCTTTTCAATAAATAGTGGTCGCACAAAACTGACATGTCAGTTTTCGGTGCGGCCGCAAAGAATTCGGGCCAGAGTGTATACAGAGCGTTTACATTCCAGCCAGGATTCCATAGTAATGAATGTGATAGGTTAATTCATTAAATAACGGCCGTGGTTGTAAACCTGAATTTATACATAGTACAATCTTGTTTCTCCCAAATGTATCTTCTGACTAGAGATGAGCGAATATACAGTAAGGATGAAGCGAAGCGCTTCTTCCCTATCTGTATTCCGCTCATCGGGGTGCGGCACTTTGAAGTGTGCTCTGCTCCGTGCCGCTCCTTCACAGGTGCTGGGAAAAAGATGGATCCCGTCCTGGGAATCTTCTCCCAGTTTCCCAGGATGGGATCCATCTTTTTTTCCAGCACCTGGGAAGGAGTGGTACGGAGCGGAGCACACTTCAGAGTGCCGCAGCCCGATGAGCGGAATACAGATAGAAACGAAGCGCTTCGCTTTGTCCTTACTGTTTATTTGCTCATCTCTACTCCTGACTTTTTGGGCCCTATGGCAGCTGCTATAGCTATAGTTCTGCTCATGGGTAAGGGTTGAGCCACTGGACCCTTAGCAATCCTGAGAATGGGCCAATGTCGGCCTTGGCTATTGGTTAAAAAGTGGCCAGGACTGCTAAAATGTTTCCTGTTTACGACATTCTGATAAATACCATTGATTTTATTTAGATGTTATTTGAAATCCCAATAAAAGCCCTGGACGACAATGTGAACAGACCTCTAACTTTAAAACTTGTAAATGTAATCTCATTGCGATGTACAAAGATGTACACAGGCGCATGAATTCTGCTCAACCTTATCATGAGCTGAAAGAGTTAAAAGCAAGTAAATGGAATATAAGAGAGCCACTTCCTCTTTTAGCCCCAATCATCCCAAAAAAATAATAATTCAGTCTCCGAGGAGGCAAAATTGTCTCCGCTGTCGGTGGTTATCTTTAGTTGTAGAATGTCACAAATGAGACAGTTTCATTATTCTGATAATGGTTCTGTGATTCACCCAGGGAATTTTGCGAGGAACTCTTTATGCAGATCTACCATGCCGAGCATTTAATATTTTTAACACAGGCATAGCTCAGCGGTGTGACCTGTACTTACCGTGTGTAGGAATTACAGTCCTGTAGAAGTGTCTGCGGTTGACCACTGGCCTCTCGCTGTCCTGCGTTCACTTCCTCTAATGCTTTTTTCCCAGCAGTTTTTTCCGAGCTGTCTGTCAGATCTACAGAGTGCTCTTTGTGAATACTTTCACCGTCTACGCTCTGTCATAAATTCAGAGGATTAAATAGCATTGATGAGGAATCGCTCAATAATACAAAAAGTAACTTTCTTACTAAAGTATATAACTATAACAACGGTGACAAACTGAATAAGACCCTTGGATCAAGCGTGGACTGGAGTACAAGAGGATCCCCCAGTGGGCCCAAGCTATTACACAGTCCAAGATGCTTAGTAAAAGTGTGCCGATCTCATCAATCATTGCTTGTTTACTAAGCCTGTTATATGGCTCCGTTATCATGTGACTAGGACTGCAGGAACAATTATCGGATTATTTGTGCGGCTCTTTGCTTTAATCATCCTTCAGCCATCCATCCTCTATTACATGGGGAGAAGTGTTAATGATGGCTAATAATTTTGAAGTCAACAGCCAAACTGGCTGGTCGCTGACCCAATATGTATATATCTGTGCTGCCAGTTTCTAGATCACAAGCAGCAGTGTATACTTACTATCCACGCTGCTTGTGATCCAGCATCTGGCTGTTCTACCCAGTTTCGGCTGCTGGCTGTATCTTCAGGCCATGCCTCCTCTGGCTGTCAGTTATTCTGGTGGTGGCAGCAAAGACCAGAGGACTGGAGAGCCTGATGCTGGATCACAAGCAGCGCGGTTGGTAAGTATGCACTGCACTGATGATGAAACTAACAGCACGGATGTATGCATATCCTTAAGGTCAGTTTCTTTATCGTTATCAGTAAAGATGAGCAAATTTACAGTATTAAAACAGCAAAGCGCTTCCTTAGCTCAGCAGTCGCCTGCTTTTAAATTCTGTGCCGCTCTGCTCTGAATGCCTGAAGAAGATGGATCCAGTCCTGGGAAACTTTTCCTAGTTTCCTATTACTGGATCCAGCTCTTCGAGGCACAATAATGTCACATCCTTTATAGGACCAGTTTGTTATGTTCACTTATGCTTGAAAAAAGGCTGCAGGTGGAGCAGAAATGTTGCATCGGTATTTTTGTATATGTAGTAAAACACCGTTTGGAAGTTCACCGTTCTGGAGTGCTGTGGCTTTTTCTATTGGTTTAGCTATTAAGAAGGTTTTAATCAAGCCCCCAACTGCTGGCACCAAGTGTTGCAGTGCCCTGTGCTTGTGGACATTATAACAATATATATATTGTTTTGCTTGCGGTCACAAGAGTCTGGCTCCGTCTTTCCCACGGCTGCTGCGCGGCTGCCGGGGGTGTCGCGTCTTACCCCCGGCAGCGCGCGCATCCCAGAACTCCCTGCGCGCCTTGGGCCCTGACTTCCGGTTTCTGGCGCGCAGGGAGTTCTGGGATGCGCGCGCTGCCGGGGATAAGACGCGACACCCCCGGCAGCCGCGCAACAGCCGGGGACAGATCGAAGGAGTGAGGATCAACGTGGGAGCGCGATGTCAGGTGAGTTAAGTTTTGTTTTTTTATCAGCCTGTACGGGTGGGGGGAAAGGAGGGGCGATCTATGAGGGTGGGGGGAAAGAGGGGGCCATCTATGAGGGTGGGGGGAAAGGGGGGCATCTATGAGGGTGGGGGGAAAGGAGGGGGGCATCTATGAGGGTGGGGGGAAAGGAGGGGGGCATCTATGAGGGTGGGGGGGAAGGAGGGGGGCATCTATGAGGGTGGGGGGGAAGGAGGGGGGCATTTATGAGGGTGGGGGGGAAGGAGGGGGGCATTTATGAGGGTGGGGGGGAAGGAGGGGGGCATCTATGAGGGTGGGGGGGAAGAGGGGGGCATTTATGAGGGTGGGGGGAAGGAGGGGGGCATCTATGAGGGTGGGGGGGAAGGAGGGGGGCATCTATGAGGGTGGGGGGAAAGGAGGGGGGCATCTATGAGGGTGGGGGGAAAGGGGGGCATCTATGAGGGTGGGGGGAAAGGAGGGGGGCATCTATGAGGGTGGGGGGGAAGAGGGGGGCATTTATGAGGGTGGGGGGAAAGAGGGGGGCCATCTATGAGGGTGGGGGAAAGGAGGGGGCCATCTATGAGGGTGGGGGGAAAGAGGAGCCATCTATGAGGGTGGGGGGAAAGAGGAGCCATCTATGAGGGTGGGGGAAAAGAGGGGCCATCTATGAGGGTGGGGGGAAAGAGGGGCCATCTATGAGGGTGGGGGGGGGGGAAAGGGGACCATCTATAAGGGAGGGAGGAAGGGGACCATCTATAAAGGGGGGGAAAGGGGACCATCTATAAGGGAGGGGGGGGGGGAAAGGGGACCATCTATAAGGGAGGGGGGGAAAGGGAACCATCTATAAGGGAGGGGGGGAAAGGGGACCATCTATAAGGGAGGGGGGGGGGGGGGAGGGGACCATCTATAAGGGAGGGGGGGGGGGAAGGGGACCATCTATAAGGGAGGGGGGGGAAGGGGACCATCTATAAGGGAGGGGGGGGAAGGGGACCATCTATAAGGGAGGGTGGGGGGAGAGGGGGCCATCTATAAGGGAGGGTGGGGGGAGAGGGGACCATCCATAAGGGAGGGGGTAGAGGGCGCCATCTATAAGGGAGGGGGTAGAGGGGGCCATCTATAAGGGAGGGGGTAGAGGGGGCCATCTATAAGGGAGGGGGTAGAGGGGGCCATCTATTTGGGGGGGGGCAACATAGGGGGAGAGGGAATACACAGAGGGGGGCATATATTATTAGGAGGTCACATAGAGTCAGGGCTACCCACTAAATGAGGGTGTAAAGGGGACAGTACAGATGTGCAGTGTGTAGAGAGATGGAGATGGTGTCAGAGTGTGGAGCCTAATATGTCTGTCTGGCAGATTCTGTGGATTCGTGGCTCGGAGAAGTTCTCATAACGGCCCAGGACAGATGGAGAAGAAGATGAAAAGGAAAGAACTCCGATCAGAAAAGACGTCTCCTGTGAGTCACCTGATATAACTGCACAGTAATGTATATGGTGTATAGAGCCTGTGTAGAGCTGGGGCCACCTCTATATGACTGGATGAGGTGATTTAGTATACTGGATTTGGTCAGTAACAATATGGTGGTGATGGTAGTGGTTGTGGTGTGGCAGTAATGTTTCCTCCCTATATACTGGTATTACTGGTAATATTGGTCTCAGTATACAGGATTTGGTCGGTAACAGTATGGCGGTAATAGGTAATATCTGTCTTGGTGTGTGTGTGTGTGTGTGTGTGTGTGTGTGTATATATATATATATATATATATATACATACAGTGGTACCTTGGTTTAAGAGTAACTTCGTTTAAGAGCGTTTTGGTTTAAGAGCTCACAGTTTTTCAAAATTGTGACTTGGTTTAAGAGCATTGCTTTGGTTTAAGAACTTCCTGTATTGGGTGGGAGCGCGAGTGGAGAAGGGGCATGGCCTGCATAGCGGGGTCTACAGCACTGTACTCTAAACACCTACCAAATCATAGCAGATCCCCTTCAGGCTGGGGCTTACATCAGGGGACAGGACTGTGGGGGGGGGGGGGGTAATCTCTCCATAGCTGTAACCCCTCTCTCCCCGGACAGAGAGTGCTGCATGTATGTGCCCACATCTGCCCTGCTCATTCCTTCCTGCTCCCTGCAGTCTCTGTCAGCCCTTGTGTTTCCCATCCTCTCCATTACTGTACAGTACAGAATAACACACACACAACAATAGCATCACTTGGTCGTGAAAGGAGGGGGGGGGGGGCTCAAGTTGGCATCTCGCACCAGGGCCCAGGAGACATTAGCTACGCCCCTGATTTAGGCCCAAACCTAAAATCATCGGTCACCCACCGCGCATTGCTGCGTGGAATAGTGATGCGCGGCGGGCGAATGACGATTCAAGAAACATACATCACCTAGCAGGGCTTCTCCTCTGCTCCGTCTTCATCCCGGTCCAACGTGCAGCAGCAGCTTCGGTGCCGCCTGACTGACCTGTCAGACCGCTCAGCCAATCACAGGCCGGGACCAAACGCGGGCAGTGATTGGCTGAGCGGTCTGACCGCTCAGTCAGGCCGCTCCGGAGTTGATGCTGCGAGCGGGACCAGGATGAAGACGGAGCGGTAGAGAAGCCCTGTTAGGTAATATATGCTGCAAGTGCTGCAAGGACATCGGTAATAAATTACCATTGGGCCGTGGAATAGGCTCAGTAAATGAGCGTTGATCTAGCAGAACGGCGCTCGTTTACATTATTGATCGGCCCGTGGAATAGGGCCCTAACACTTGATACTGGAGAAAAATGTTCTGGATGCCCAGACAGATACACGAAAGGTACTATGTGTCTCATTGACTGTGAATTGCAGCTGACAGATTCACTTTAGCGCTACATCTTTGCACACTTCAATACTAATTCTTACCTCTGCACTTTGACTCTTTGTGTCTCTCTTTTTCATGGATGTTATGGGCTCTTTTCCCGCTTTGCTTTCTACTGATTGTTTTCCCGCTAACTATTTTGAGAGAAAAAAAAAGAGATAAGAATACATAAAATGTTGAATGGCAATAACCATGTGATCACAATCTATTATTTGTAAAGTCCCTATTACACCAAACGATTATTGGCCGTACTGGGCTGATTACCAGCCGTTATGGACAGTCACTCCGTGTTATAGAAGTGGTGCGGCTGCTGAGTCTCGGCTTCCTACCCGCTGACCGCTCATCCTTTTGGGAGGAGGATCGGCAGAGCCTCTCACCACTGGGCAGTGCAGCTGATTATTCAGTGACGTCTGTAAACATCGCTAGCGCTTATGAATGAAGGACGCAATTTTTTGTATTGATGTGTGAATATTTAAATGAGCAATTGAGTTCACTATACTGCACTTGAAAATGGCGGTTACCCCGCCGAAACGTCGTGTTTTGCTGTGTTGCACTTTGTGAATGTATTGAAATTGGAAATAAACCGTCACGTTTTTTCACTCTATTGTTGTGCTGCAGATCATCGTTTACTCTATCTATCTATTTTAAAAAATAAAAATAAAAAGACAACAAAAAAGCCTCTTCAGCCTGATATTACCTTTTTCTTCTTTTTGCTTTTTGCCGATTTCTTTTCCTTTCCATTCTCTGTGCCAGTAGGCTTTAGTGTAGATTGATCTTTGGGTTTCTCTGTGGTCTGTAGGGTAAGTTTATCTTTAGGTTGTACTGGAGTTTGATAGCTTTCTGCTGTTGGTAGTCCTACAGCTTCCAGTGCTGGTTCTACTCGAGAGTCTTGTGCTAAATCTATAGCAAGCCTAACAGACCCATTTACTCTATTTTTAGCTGCATCTTCAATTGAATCCACCACTGGAGACTTCAAGGTAGGATCCACTGTAGGCAGCACATCAATGTCTATGGTGTTTGGCAACACAGCTTCTTCTGTAGGTGGCGTTAAAGGTTGCAATAGAGTTTCTTCTTGAGATTGCAGTAAAGATTCTACTCCAGGAAGTAACAATGAAGATCCTAGCACTGATGCCTCTACTGAATGCTGCACTGATGTCTCTACTGAATGCTGCACTGATGTCTCTACTATAGGCTGCACTGATGGCTCTACTGAATAGTGCACTGATGTCTCAACTGTAGGCTGCACTGGTGTCTCTACTGTAGGCTGCACATATGTCTCTACTGTATGCTGCACTGATGTCTCTACTGTAGGCTGCACTGATGTCTCTGCTGTAGGCTGCACTGGTGTCTCTACTGTAGGCTGCACTGATGTCTCTACTGTAGGCTGCACTGATGTCTCTGCTGTAGGCTGCACTGGTGTCTCTACTGTAGGCTGCACTGGTGTCTCTACTGTAGGCTGCACATATGTCTCTACTGTATGCTGCACTGATGTCTCTACTGTAGGCTGCACATATGTCTCTACTGTATGCTGCACATATGTCTCTACTGTAGGCTGCACTGATGTCTCTGCTGTAGGCTGCACTGGTGTCTCTACTGTAGGCTGCACTGATGTCTCTACTGTAGGCTGCACTGATGTCTCTGCTGTAGGCTGCACTGGTGTCTCTACTGTAGGCTGCACTGGTGTCTCTACTGTAGGCTGCACATATGTCTCTACTGTATGCTGCACTGATGTCTCTACTGTAGGCTGCACATATGTCTCTACTGTATGCTGCACATATGTCTCTACTGTATGCTGCACTGATGTCTCTACTGTAGGCTGCACTGATGTCTCTGCTGTAGGCTGCACTGGTGTCTCTACTGTAGGCTGCACTGGTGTCTCTACTGTATGCTGCACATATGTCTCTACTGTATGCTGCACTGATGTCTCTACTGTAGGCTGCACTGATGTCTCTGCTGTAGGCTGCACTGGTGTCTCTACTGTAGGCTGCACATATGTCTCTACTGTAGGCTGCACATATGTCTCTACTGTAGGCTGCACTGGTGTCTCTACTGTATGCTGCACTGATGTCTCTACTGTAGGCTGCACATATGTCTCTACTGTATGCTGCACATATGTCTCTACTGTAGGCTGCACTGGTGTCTCTACTGTAGGCTGCACTGGTGTCTCTACTGTAGGCTGCACTGATGGCTCTACGATAAGCTGTTCTAATAGTTCTCCTGTAGGCTGCACTGATTGCTCTATATCAGGATGTTCTAATAGTTCTTCTGTAGGTTGCACCAGTGGTTCTACTCTAGGCTGCACTAATGGTTCTACTGCTGACTGTACAATTGGTTCTACAGTAGGCTGCACTGATGGATCAACTGAAGGCTGTACCAATAGTTGTTCTGTAGGCTGCTCTAATGGTTCTAGTCTTGGCTGCTCTGCTGGTTCTACTGTCAACTTCTCAGGTGGCTCTACTGTTGGTTGCTGTGATGGTCCTATCTTCAGCTGCTCTGAGGGTTCTACCGTTGGCTGCTCTGGTAGTTTTACTGTCAGTTGTTCGGGTGGTTCTACTGCTGGCTTTATCGGCTTTTCTACAGTAAACTGCACTATAGTAGACTGCCTTGATGGTCCTTTTGTTGGCTGCACTGATGCTTCTTCTGTCAGCTTCTCAGGAGGTTCTACTTTCAATTGCTTAGATGTTTCTACCATTAGCTGCACTGATTGTTCTCCTGTAAACTGGACAAACAGGTCTTCTGTAGGTTGCCCTGATGGTTCAGCAGGATGCTGCATAAATAGTTCTGCTATCGGCTGCGCTGGTGGTTCTCTAGTCAGCGGCACACATTGTTTTACTGTAGACTTCCCAGATAGTTTTCCTGTATCCTGCAATGTTGGTTCTACTGTAAGATGCCCTGATGATTTTCTTGTAGTTTGGTCTGATAGTTTCAGAGCAGTTTGTTTTGAAGGCACAAGTGCAGGTTGTGTAGACAGTCCTATCTCTTCAGGATGCTTTGAAGGTTCCATAGTTGGCTGTGCCGGAGTTTTCATTGTAAGCGCTAGGGAATCTTCCCTTCTAGTCTGCACTGAAGGCTCTAAAGCAGACTCCATTGTAGAACGCCCAATAGGTTCCTGGGCAGACTGTGCTGAGGCTTCCCCTGGTGCTATCAATTCCACTGTTTGCACTAAATGATCTGTCCTATCCTGCAGTAAAACATCCACCACAGGTTGGACTGTAGTTTGCTCAGGAGTTTGAACTACAGACGAGACTGTGGCCTTTGCCAAGTAGTCCTCTTTAACTTTTATTGTAGTTTCCTGTGACATTTCCTCAGTTGATCGGTGACGCTCTGACTTTTTCTTGGACCCTTTCTTAGTCTTCTTCCCCTTCGGTTTCTCAACTATGGGAGGCTGCTCTATCACTAGCGCCTGATAATCTATCCGTTCTAAGCATCCTCTTATTTTGCTCCGATGCATGTCCATCGCCACTTGGACTCTTGTGATTGCCTCTGAAGATGACGTCAGCTTTATATTTTCTGCTAGTTGAGACACCTGATCTAGATCGCTCTGCAAACCTTCATATTGATCACGTAATGCCTAAAACACAGAAAGTATAGGGAAAAAAACTGAATGACATAAACAAGATAATAATGTAAAATAAAAAAGTGTACTGCTTTGACTTAAAGTTTTTTTTTTATTTTTTAATACTTAGTATAGGCCAACTAATCAGTGTGTATTGACTTCCTACACTCAACTGTCTGGCAGAAGCATTTCTCTGGCATGCACACAAGCAGTTGTCTCTGCTCAATGTGTAGTAGTGTCACCAATCATTGCAGTGCAGCTCCCATTGAATTCAAGGTGAAGGTTTTGTTTTAGGTCAATCATGAAATGGCCACAATACAACTGAAATGTGTTAACACAGTATTAGACTATGTTCACACAGTTTTTTGAGACATAAAATTTTATGGTCGCAATTTATACATCTGTATAAAGAGGTGCACGCAGTGGCATAGCTACCATGGAGGCAGACCACACAGCTGCTATGGGGCCGCTTTGAGGGCTGAAGCGCACTCTGAGAGCTGCTGCATCCCGGGGGAGGAAGGGACTTGAGGTGGTGCTAATGTGTTAAACTGTGGCGTTGGGGGGTGGGGGGCTGTGCTGTGAGAGCTGCAAAGACCTGATTTGCATGAAAAGTAAAAATAAAACATAAAACAAAGGAAATGCCCCCTGCCCCCCCCCCCCCAAAAAAAAAAAAAATGATATAAATAAACAGAAAATAAATACATAAAACAAAATATTACATTCTGTAAGGAAATAAAAACATTTCTTGAAAATGTGTGGTTCACTTTGCTTTTAAATGCAAGAGTTTTTATGTACCTGAAAATAAATGGTGTGGGCATAGCCTAAAAAAACATGGCTCATTATTAAGGAAAAAGCACCACTCTTGTCTGAATGTTGTTTCACAGCTCATTTCCACTTAATTCAATGGAGCTGCATTGTAATACTACACACAACCTGAGGCCAGGGGTAGTGCTGTGCATTGTGTGCACAGTCAATTTTGTGCGGCTGGTATTCAATGAATAGGGGCAGCACAAAGCTGACATGTCAGTTTTTTCTGCAGCCACATGGAATCCCAGCCAGAGTGTATACAGAGTGTGTACACTCCAGCTGGGATTCCATAGTAATTAAAGGGATCAGCCACTGTCATTAAACAACGGCCGTTGTTTAATAAAACTTTATGTTGTGTGAACGTGGCCTTTGGTGTTAAACAAAGGAAATAATGAGGGTGCCATTTCTCTTTAAATTATTTGCAGAATATAAAGTCGCAATAAAAGCTAAAAAATGTCTAAAAAAAGTGACAACTGCAAAAGATGAAACAAATGGAGAACTAAAGAAAAGAGGAATATTATGAAGAAATAAAAACAGCATAAAAAGTTTTTAAAAAGGGATGAACAGTGCCAAGAAAACAAAGTGACTTAAGTGAAGGGGAAGGAAACAGGAGTGAAGATAAAAAGTAGTAAAAGAGGGAACGCTGAGGAGCTTCGATTTACATAGAAGAGAGCAGCATTAATATGTCAGGGTCCAGCTGAAAAGCAGAAGAGGATAACTGCTCCATTTGAGGTAGAATTTGGACAGATTGGCTGCTCCCATATCCTTTCTCAGAAGTATCAGACATTAGAATTTCCCTTTGTGACTTTCTTATAAGCTTTTTACCTGAGGAGAAATGACCCGAGTTGCATTGCAAAAGGGCTACTCGGATACAAAAAAAAATTAACTACCCCTGTTTCAAGACAATTTTCTCCCTGAATAAAGTGTATTTCAAAGGTTACATATCCAGGAGCCTTCCTAATTGAGCAATGTTCTATTGAGGACTGTATTATCACAGACAATTGCACCTGTAATTTCTGTCTCTTCAGCTCGCACGGTACGTTCTCCCGTGATGAGCGGCTAAAATTAAGAAGCTCCTCATAAAAACTTGTCATTTTGTCATTCAGGGCATCGGAGAGACTTTCATAATGCCGGTGTCCTTCAAGGCGCCTTTCCAGTATCTGCATTGTCTCCTATAAATAAGAAGAAGGGATAAGTGACTATATGTATTCTATAGGAGTCTGGGATTATGTATGCCTCTAACACAAAACCATACGAAAATCCCCTTCTCTTTGCTGCAATCACATCTTACTAAACTGTACATGCATCACTAGTAAATATAACTTCTTGACTTTTTGTCTTCTGGTGTCAAGTTGTGTCAAGTTCTATCTGGTCATTCCTTGGTTAAAGGGGTATTCCAGTGACTTAAAATGCGTTTTTTTTTTGTTTTTTTTTAAATAAAGCTATATAAAATGTCAATTATTTTTTAATTTTTACATTTTACAGTGATTGGTAGCAGAAAGGGGGTGACATGGCCACCCTACTGCCATCAATGGCCCTGTTGGGAACTGCAGGGCTGTTCAAGCCCTGATCCTGACATACTTACATACTGCTGCCACTGATTGCTATTCTAATGCATATTTGCATTCGAATAGACTATTCACTTGGGGAATCTGTGTCTCTAGAGCTGCAGCCAAAGCAAAGTGTAGTAGTCTGTCAATCCCTGCTTACTCTGCTACAAGCTGCTATGGCTGCAGCCTTTCTGAAACAGACAGCTTCCCCAAGTGTAATGTAAGGGTAACATGCTTTAGAATAGCTAGTGTAAAACTGTGTCCGGACCAGGGCTTGTGCAGCCCTGCAGTTCCTGATGCAAAATTCTTTAAGTTTTATCACAAAGTTATACAACTCTACAAAAGACACGTAAAAATAAATATTTATTTATTCGACAAAAAAAACCTTAAAGGATACATTTATATTACTTATATATTAACAGCATATTCTGCAGCGCTGAACAGAAATCAGACCCTTTCTTTAGTAGGGTTACACTCAAATTCTGTACAATTTTAGAGTGTGGGAGAAACCCAGCACCCCAGCTTTACAAGTCAACAGTGCTAACCACTGGCCCATCTACAGAACCTTCTATTGATTTCCCTTCATTACTTTCATACTGCATGAGTTATGAATCATTGGGTTGGTGCCTGGCGGCAGCTCCCGGCCCCACCAGCCTTCATTGATCTCTTCCAGTTTGGTTATAGGGAAAGTTCTACCTAAGCCAGGTCAGCAAAGCAGGCAGAAGCAACCTATCCTGATGATTTGTGACTCAATCAGCATGAAAGCAATGGCAGGTTTCCTTTAAGGTGGCCCATATAGTGCCAAAATAATACAATCATACAGTGTACAAATAACAAGGATATCCCTGTGAGGTCAATAAACAAGGGAATAAAAAAGATCCTGTGATGTTAACTATAAATAGTTTTTGGGCAGAACATTTACATGTTCCACGTACCCAGGTTATCAGGGCCAGTGATGCCCCCTTTAGTAATGACAGGTTACAGACCCCTAATGATGGCCCCTAGATGCTCTTTAGGGAATGCACACCACTAAGATGGTATATTACAAATAATGGAAACTAGAGCCAGAATGTTGTACCAACATCTTTACCAAAAAGGGAAAGTAAATGTAATGTCTATTCTATTTCCTTTTACTGTACTATGAGATTGAATAGTCTAGTGCCCCCTGTTATCAGGCTAAATGTAGAGTTATGTACTGTGATTACTGGGTGTATGTGAGTGACCCCAGTGCTCAATGCAATGATTGGCATACATGGAGGAAAGTAAGTAGGTGATAGAGCTCAGATAGGGTACTCTATTTCCCACAACCCCACAGCAGCCACATAGGCTGAATTTCTAAAACCTATACATTAACCCTTTGAGGACCAGGCCCAAAATGACCCAGCGGACCGCGCCAATTTTCATTTTTGCGCTTTCAATTTTTCCACCTACCCCTTCTAAGAGCTCTAGCAATTTCATTTTTCTATCTACAGGGCCATGTAAGGGCTTGTTTGTTACAGGAATAGTTGTACTTTGTCTTTCATTCTACCATAACATGTATGACAGAAGCCTCAAAAATATTATTTATGCAAATATAAATTGGTGAAATTGGAAAAAAGAATGCAAAATGGTAACGTTTGAGGGGTTCCTGTGTCTACGTAATGCACTATATGGTAAAAGCTACATGATACCATTATTCTATAGGCCAGCCCGAACACAACCACATGCAGGTTTACACAAATTCTCTTGTGTTATATATATATTTTTTATGAAATCCTTTTGTTTTTGCAATTAATTATTAATAAAATGGGTCTATTGTGACACTTATAACAGTTTTTCACCTATGGGACTGAATGGGGTGTCTTTTTTGCGCCATGATCTCTAGTTTTTATTTATACCATATTTGTGTAGATCAGACATTTTGATCACTTTTTATAAATTTTTTCGTTTACGCCGTTCACTATATGGGATGGCGATTGTTATATTTTAATAGCTTGGACAATTACGCACGCTACGGTATATAATATGTTTGTTTATACAATTATTTTTATATATTTTATTTATATTATGGGATGGGGGTGATTTTAAGTTTTATTGGGGGAGGGGCTTTGGGGTATTGTAAAAAACATTTTTACTTTCTTTTTTTTTACACACTTTAAGTCCCCCTGGGGGACTTTTACATGCAATCATCAGAATGCATACACTGATCATTGCTATGTCATAGGCATAGCATTGATCAGTATAATAGGCGCTCTCTTATTGAGCCTGCCTGTGGCAGACTTAATGAGCAGATCACCGATCAGACCGCACAGAGGAAGGTAAGAGACCTCCAGTGGTCCGACACAGCGATCAGTGTGAGTGCAGGGGTCCTGATCGGTAAGTGACAGGAGCTGCCCCTGTGACTTACATTTAAACTTTGTGATCTCGTCGCTGCAGCCTGCCATTAACGGTGAAGGACTCCTGCTATGAAGCACGCTCCACTCCGAAGTGCGCTTCACAACACATGACGTACCTGTGCGCCCAGGGTCGTCTGGGGACAGTCATCCAAGGCGTGCAGGTACGTCCTTGGTTGTCTAGGGGTTAAGATTTTTCCCAACATAAAACTAACTTAGGATAGGGGAAAAGTACGAGATCGTGGAAGGTCAGACCTCTGTACCACCCAGTGATCTCCAGATCCGCCCCCGGCTCCTTTGTTTTAAATACAGCCACGGTTACAGTGTGTGACCCTTGACTCTAGACATTCTCTATGGAGCAACCAGAGAGACAAGTACAGCACTTGGCTCTTTCCAGTGGCTCCATAGAGAATGTATAGAGCTGTGGGGTCACATGCCGTACCCATGGCTGTATTCAAAACAAAGGAGCAGAGGGCCTATCTGGAAATGCCCCACAATCCTCTATCCCCTATCCAAAGGAGTTAGTTAGTTTTATGTTGGAATACCCCTTTAGGCTATGTTCACACTAAGTATGAGACCGTCCATTCCGTGACTTCCGGCACTTAAGTACCGGTCGGATGATTTTTCCGGCCGCAGGGTTCCGATGCAGGCGCATCAGCATGCGCCCGCATCAGAACCTCCCACAGCACACAATGAAGCAAGCGACCGGAGTCACTCGCTTCATTGTGTGAACTGACAGGGTTTCCTATGGCCGCAATTCACTGAATTGATGTGTATTCAGTGTATACGTTCTGGCCGGGATCCCATAGAAATGCAGGCAATGTTCCACACTGCATAAAGTACGGCCGTTGTTGCCGATGGCTGTGCCTGGTATTACAGCTGATTTACTTAAAGCGACTCTGTACGCAGAATCTGACCCCACAAACCTTCGGATAGCTGCTTTTAATCCAAGATCTGTCCTGGGGTCCGTTTGGCAGGTGATGCAGTTATTGTCCTAAAAAACCACTTTTAAACTTGCAGCCCGTGCCAAACAGGAGTATCTATGCCCTAACTTTGCACCACCCTCCATCCCTCCTCCCCACCCTCTCTATCATTAGGAATGCCACTGAAACATTTTTTCCATGCTGAACATTGCACAGGTTTCTTAACGATCCAGTCCATGTGCCGGGCTGACACAGGTGGGGAATAGGAGACAATCTGCCTGGAGCATTCCTAATGATGAGGAGGGCGGGAAGGAGGGACAGAGAGGCAGTGCCAGCCTAATGCATACACAATCTAAGCCCCAGCCGTTGGGCACGGGCTGCGAGTTTAAAAGTTGTTTTTTAGGACAATAACTGCATCACCTGCCAAACCAACCCCAGGACAGATCTTGGTTAAAAGCAGCTATCCGAAGTGGTTTGGGGGGGGGGGGGGGGTCAGATTGTGGGTACAGAGACGCTTTAAATAGGCCCAAGCTGCTGCACAAGACATGATCAAAACAGTATGTACAATGCACACTCGAGTAAATGCATATATAGTGGATGTGGAATATGTTGGAATAGCGAAGCCACTAAATGCTGTAAGTTAGACCCCAACCAATAATATATTGTAGTCCTGGAAAACCTCTTTAAAGACCAAATTCGACTAACCTTAAAACCAGTATAGACTAATCTCACCTGTAATTCCAACACAAATGTTTCCAGGACCAACTTGATTTCCAGCCATTGACCATAAAGTCCTTGACCGGGAGAGACATGAGACAACTGCTCTGAGTCCTCCAATATACCCATCATCTCCTGACTTTCGTGGAGAAGCTCCCTGAATGCGGCCAGCTGCCTCTCACTGTCCAGTACTCGAGGCTGAAGGTCGGGGCTAAGCTTTGCTCGTCTCTTTTGCAGCTCGGCCAGTCTCTGCCTCAGTGCTTCACTCTTTTCATCTCCCTGTGGTTCCTCCTGTGACTTTTCCTGAATGTCAGCTCTACAATATGGGATATAACAATGACTGTATTAGTATATGCAAGATATAGGTATCTTTACAACAGACAACAGTCTGAGTGTGTTACCTCTTGGGATCCACCACCAAAGTTGTGGTGGGACTTTGCGGTCTGTCATTTGGCAGGGCCTCAGGCTCTACCTCCATACCACAAGTCTCCACTTTCATCTGAACGTGAAGATCTCCATTTACAGGCTGGTAAGAATAGAAAGAGATGAAAAAGTCAGGCTTAAAAGTACTGAATAGTACCATGTGACAAGTATTATTTCTATTTTATGTGGACAAAACAAGCAGCAGTATTTCCCGGAAAGCAAATGAAAAGCTATGATTGTCCACTTTGCTGTCTACTAACAGTACAGCATGAAGAATGGGAAAGCGTCCCCTTAGAGATACGGCATGGAGAGCAGGTATAATGCTTAATGCTTTTGTTTGTATAGCACCAACTGTTTCCGCAGCACTTTACATAGTTTGTCAGTTTTGTCCGGTACTCAATAATAGACAGGCGTCATGGCGCACTGCGCGCGAACTTGGCAACGGTTCAAGAAAAGAACCGCGGCACTGGCTTTCCTGTGCCGGCACCATTCTATCCATGCGCAAAAAGTGTGTACAGAATGTATTATAATGAATTTCAGGGTGTCCAGTATGTCATGTAATGAATTTTAAAAGGCAAGTGTATGTAATGATAATTCTCAGGACACACTGTATAGTGTGTATCATAAAGAATTTGATGGGGCAGCTGTATCTAATACATTTTATGGGGGCATGGTGTGTATTATAATTAATTTCTCGGTGTACACTGTCTGACTCTGTTCTGTTAGGTGTTATGGTGCGTTTACACACTCAGAATATCTGACAGATTTTTTAAGCCAAAGCCAGGAATGGATTTGAAAAGAGGAGAAATCTCAGACTTTCCTTTATGACCTGTTCTCTGTTTATAGTCTGCTCCTGGCTTTGGGTTCAGATAAATCTGTCTGTGTAAACGCACCATAATGGGTTTTTTTTAGAAAGAAAATGTCCAGACCATTAAAACAATAAAAGTCAAGACAGAACCCAGCAGATCCATCAGCCACACATGTTCATTGAGGCCAGCACTGCCATTATGGATTCTGTTGCAATGGAAGCCATCACAGTGGTTTGATCATAGCCTTCTCTTTCTTTCACAACAAAATGTAGAGAAGGATACTCAAAGCATGTTAAAGAGTCACTGTCGTTTTTTTTTTTGTTTTTTTTGCAGAAATCAATAGCCCAGGCGATTTTAAGAAACTTTGTAATTGGGTTTATTAGCCAAATATGCCATTATCTGCATTTAAAAAGCCTTATCCCAGGTCCCCCTCCCTCCTCTTTTCCATCCACTGCAAAAAAAAATCTGGAAATTGGGAAATTGTGACTTGTTGCATCAGACGTACCCAGTCTGTTCTAGGGAGGGGGGAGGAGGGAGTTAGCCAACAGCAGAAAGCAGATAACAGAGGATTACAGGCACAGAGCTGGGTGACAGCTGTAATCAGAGCTCAGAGAAGTTAGTGGTGACTGTCAGAGGAGATAAAGGGTGAGGTATTTGTAGATTAACTCTTTGTTGTCCTGTTTTGGTCTTTTATTTAGCTCTCTCCATAGGAGAACAATGAAGACAGGGGGGAGAGCTTCAAACTGCTTTTTCAAAATGCATTTTTTGGCTAATAAACCTAATTGCAAAGTTTCTTAAAATCGCCTGTACTATTGATTTCTGCAAAAAAAAAAAAAAAAAATTTCACGACAGTGACACTTTAAGAAAACAGATTCCTCAACAGGATACGGTGAAGCTGTGATTTCAGTGTCGGCTGGAATCGAATTTGCTCTATGAAAAGAGATCTAGAATATTAGTTCATGTCTATAGTCACTGATCCAGGATCTACCTCATTTCCTGTAATCTGTGGAAACTGTTTAGCATCCGAACAGCTATCCGGTGAGTCAGAAGCTGCAGCCACCAGTGACTTATCCTCATTTTCCGACTTCTCTGACACAATTGTAGATATTACAGCGATTTTATTCACCAGAGAGGTCTTTATTACCTGAACAATACAGTATAAAAAGGTTGGTTCAATTACCGTGTACATATACAGTATGTTAAACATCATTATTACTATTGCTACAATAAAGATGCATTCCAGGCAAAATTGATATACTGTGCTAGGGCCTGGACCAGAGATAACTATTTATATATATATATATATATATATATATATATATATATATATAAATATATATATATATATATATATATAAATAAATATATATATAATTTGTTTATACACTGTTTCCTAACCTGTGCCTCTCCAGCTGTTGCAAAACTATAACTCCTATAATCCTGTGCCATGATAGCAGTTTTAGCAATTTTAGATTTGCAAGAGCTAAAGAGCCACCAGGTGAGATACACTGGCTTAAAGTGTTCATATAAATATATACTTAGATGTTGATCAACATCATTGTTGTCATTTTTTAGAATTGTGTAAAAAAAATTGTGAATGGCTTTATTCAAGAATGTGCAGTTAAACATAACTATATGACTATAATTAAACTTGGCCTATTGCTTGTAGTAACACCACTATACTGTAGGTGTCAGTGTTGCACATACAGTCGTGTATCTAATAGCTTCTCCTTATTAGGACATCTAAGGTTTTGGGTGAATTCACAAGCAACAGATTTCTTCCAAAAATGTCTTCATCTTTCCCATTCATCTGAAAGATCCCCAATTAGATGACTGGAACTGCTCAGCACTCCATGTGAATTGTACAGCTGGTAGCCAAGGTACTGCATAGCAGGAGAAAACATGGAAGAGGATACAGAGATACACCAGCACTGCAGGCCCTGCATTCTCAGGAGCAGTGGGGATTACAGAGGTTGAATCCCTACAATCCCCCACAATGAAGTAATGGCATATGCTAGTGACATCCTTTGGCTAGGTTCAAACAACGTCTTTTTTTGGCTGTTCCGTGGCTGTCTGTTTGGACGTCTGTCATTTTAAGGTCAAATAACGTCCGTGATTCCAAAATAACGGACATTATTTGGCCTCAAAATGACAGACAGATGTGAATTTTATATATATATATATATATATATATATATTATATATATATATATATATTTTTTTTTACCTGTAATTCAAAAGGAAGTTCATCAGTTTGTAAAAGTTTTTGTATTTCTGCAGATTTCTTGCTGAGTTCCTCTATAAGTTCCTCTTGATGCTGAAGCTCGGTCTAAAGCAAAGCAAATAATTATCACGTTAGTTTATTTTTTTTTTTAACAACAGAGAATGTTATAAATATACTGACCACTTATCCTTTAGATAGGTCAGCAATATGTGACCCATCATTTGATATGGTTTTTAACATGATATGGGTCTGCCTTATTAATAAGGTAAATCTATTAGTAAATGAGCCAAGGGCAACTATACCAGGTCGTCCATACATCCAGAGCTATGACCCAATACATCCTAGGGAGATACTGGACACAAGGTATCCTACTTTTTACACCAGGACTTTTTACTTACAATATACAAAGTAAAAAACAAACAATGATGAGTTATTATGAACCATTACTCTAACCATTAGGCCGCTCTTACACACTTACTTGCAGCAATCGCAGCTCGTCACTTGTGTGGCTTACACTTTCCAACAACTTGATTTTTCCTTCTGTCCAAGGCTCCACCTCTTGCGAGAGATGAAGGACTCTGTTCCACAAGCTGACTGCACTTTTTATGTTTTCATGATGGCTGTCCAGTTTTTCACATACCTGTAAGGAAATTCCACAATGTTGAATAGAGACACCATTACACCACCACTTGAAATCTCCAGCACACCTGTAATTTTCAGAAAAAGAGGAGGGGTGCGCAGCTGTCTACATCCAGGTTCTGGATGACCCACAAAAGAACTGCACAAGGAAGAGAGCTATGGTCTATAATGTATATTTTAGGTAAGAGGTCATCTATTCCCTACTGACTATATCTTTGTGGAACAGATCACAGAACACAGATAATGGGGGTTCTGACCACACAAAGAGAAGGAGAGGTTCTTTGATTTTTCTCTTAGAATTTAGAAGAGGGAAGGTAGACAACCACAAAGATGCAACTTCTGAACTTAGCTTTTAGAAGATACACTCTAAGGCTATCGTATCTTTTCATCTAATAACGGTCGTTGTTGCAGATTGCAGTTATTAAATAAAAAAATACATTGCATTGATTTCAATGGAATCCCAGCTGGAGTGTGTATACACTCTGTATACACTCCGGCCAGGATTCCTTGTGGCCCCAGAGAAAACAGGTATGTCAGTTTTGTGCAGCCACACAAGACTGACAAAGCAGACAATGTAAACTGCGGCTCTGGCTGCACTTTACATTGTCGGCTATGGTGAATTGGAATGCGGGGGCACCCTTTTGCGCCCACATTCCAATTCAAAAGAAATAAAGTTTGTCCGGCAGGTACTGCAGTGCCGGCTGCAATGAACTTCACTGACAGCGGCCATTCTGTGACATGGCTGTGTCACAAAACGGCCGCTGTCATACATAGTGTGAACCCGGCCTAATACAACCAAAGAAATTAAAAAGCCAGAGTCTACAAGTCTACAAATATATCCAATCAGATCCAACAGAAATTATGACATTCTCCACTGAATGCCATATGCATAATATGGAGGCATTTCTTCTCGTAAAGAACACCTAGGAGTCTCTATGGCTATACACAGTCCATGTGGCTCAGGTACTCTTAGTGCAAGGATGTGCACAAGCACTTATTGAGTATTAAGAAAGAAGGAAACAAAATTTTGCAGCCAAAATGAATTCAATGGATGCCTCAATGCTATTGCCAGTAGTCATTTATCTATCATCAACAAGAGGCTACGTTGATGTCCATGCATGACCGTTGCTCAGCCAAGTATGAATGTGTATCCTTAGGAGAGGGGAAAAAAAGCCACTGCCAGACTCTTCTGGCAGCAGCTCATCACTCCAAAAACAAAAGAATAAAGTAGCTGAAATCCGATTATCCATACACATTCGATGGTTGGCTGGTCCCACTATTGGCCAATACTTGTATACCCAGTAAGACTAATATTACAGGATGTATTCATCTTGATGAGTTCATGAGTCATGTTGCTGTCTAACAAATACTACTCAGAACATGCAAGGCCGGATGATCTACAAGAATGGGAAGTAGCTGTATAAAAGGAGCATTGTCTCATATTTGAATGGTAGTTCAAGAAAACATGACATGTGTGGCGCTGCACGTTCTCAAGTGAATAATGGGTAACCTAATGCCATACTAGATTATTTTACATTGTTAAAATGTACCTAAACTTTCAAGTTGTGATCAGTGGGGGGTCAGGATGCTGCTAGAATGAGGAACTTAGCCGAGCACTATGTCTCTTAGGCTATGTTCAGACTACGTAAAAACACGGCCGTTGTTGCCATCAGCAACAACGGCCGTACTTTGTACGCCTGAGAACACTGCCTACATTTCTATTGGATCCTGGCTGGAGCGTATACACATCGTATACACTCCGGCCGGGATCCCATGCGGACCCGCAAATAACTGACATGTCAGTTTTCTGCAGCCGCAATTCAGTGAATTGCGGCTGCAGAAACTCATGTGAGTTCACACAATGAAGCAAGCGGCTCCATTGTGTGCTGTGGAAGGTTCTGATGCGCGCGCGCGCTGATGCGCCCGCATCAGAACACTGCGGCAAGAAAGATCATCCGTCCGGAACGGCTGGTCGTTCACGTAGTGTGAACATAGCCTTAGTTTTCAAGTCCCTTTTGTCAGAAAACCAAATTCATATGATTATAGACACCATGACAGTATGTAGCTCTATGAGAAAATCAGGGCATCTGTACTCAGAAAAACGGAGCAGAAATGAAGAGACAAAGTGCTTGAGCTTCTGTACCTTTGTTCTTCGATTGCCAGGAGTTTCAGCACCCAGACCTCCACCAATCACAACTACGACATGTCAAAAAATTGTATAAAAAGCTAGATAGACTTCTGTATATTCTCAACATATTTATAGTTCAAGGGAAAACAACAAGTGTGTCAGTAAGTGGATAGTTCTGGGTGTGCAATCGTACTAGTTTTAAGAAATGTTTTTTGTATTTTTTTTAAATTGCCAGGAAAATACCTACATCTAACCACTTGTCGATGAGCATGTTGGCTTCCACTTGGAATGGTGCATCTTCAAACTTTTTTATCTTACTGATCTGAGACTGCAACTTTTTGCATATGGTGCTGATCTCTTCAGCATTCCCAGACTGATCCTCAATCTCCTGTTTCAATTCCTGAACCTGCAATAGAATGTAGGAAATAAACAATTTGCGCTGGTTTGATGGGGAAGAAAAAACAAGGAAACAAGAAAATGACTATAGGAAATTTTTTTAAAATGGTCCAAACTTAAAATGAGCAGCTGCGGCCATTCGTGATTCTTCTTTAAGTAGACAGAGACACCTAGTGTCAAATTTTGGATAGGCTTAATAGGTTTGTAAATGGAGTTCATATGACAGAATTATTAGATACATATCGTGAGATTTATTAATACTGGGACAATGTGTGGCCCAATCATCAACAAGACTCCATACATTTATATAATAGACATGCCTGCTACACTAAGCCAAGTATGCATACAGGTGGGGCGGGGGTTCTTGTTGGCTGACAACATTTAGTTGAACAACCCACACTACAGCCAGAATTATTATTAATTTTAATCAATAAATCACAAAGCTTATTATTGTTTTGTTACTCTACTGTATTACCTAGAAGAGCAAAATCATTATAGATTACAAGTACTTAACCCTACCAGAAGTATACTGATACAACTTTCTTAAGAACTTTATGATGGTCACCGGCACCCTTTGCTATAGCCACATTATTGTTGCTTTGAAGTGTCCACCATACTTAAAGGGGAAACCTTGGGACATAGTGGTATCACAGATGGGTACCCCTGCTTGGGACACCCTCTATGTCAGGGGTACTCAACAACTTTTAGTGAAGGTCCACTTACCGGGGTCTATAGTCAGGTGAAGGTCCGAGCTGAAGATCGTTTCACAAACGTTCAACTATTTACATACAGAATTGCTGCTTATTAGCGGGAAAACTGGCATTTTCTCTTTCCCACCAGCCCTTTGATATAAGGTACAAAGGGTGTGACTGCCCTGGTAGTATATAGCCCCCCTGTTGCTCCCCTAGTAGTGTATAGCCCCCCTGTGCGCTCTCCCCCAGTAGTATATAGCCCCCTGTGCGCTCTCCCCCTGTAGTATATAGCCCCCTGTGAGTTTCCCCTGTAGTATATAGCCCCCTGTGAGCTCCCCCCAGTAGTATATAGCCCCCCTGTGCTCTTCCCCTGTAGTATATAGCCCTATAGCCCCCTGTGAGCTCCACTTAGTAGTATATAGCCCCCTGTGCTCTCCCCCTGTAGTATATAGCCCCATGTGAGCTCCCCCGAGTAGTATATAGCCCCCCTGTGAGCTCCCCCCAGTAGTATATAGCCCCCCTGTGCTCTCCCCCTGTAGTATATAGCCCCCCGTGCGCTCTCCCCCAGTAGTGTATAGCCCACTGTTGCTCCCCCAGTAGTATATAGCCCCCCCTGTGCACTCTCCCCCTGTAGTATATAGCCCCCTGTGAGCTCCCCCCCAGTAGTATATAGCACCCCTGTGCTCTCCCCCTGTAGTATATAGCCCCCTGTGAGGTCCCCCAGTAGTATATATAGGCCCCCTGTGCTCTCCCCCCTGTGATCTCCCCCCAGTAGTATATAGCCCCCTGTGATCTCCCCCCAGTAGTATATAGCCCCCTGTGATCTCCCTCCAGTAGTATATAGCCCCCTGTGAGGTCCCCCAGTAGTATATAGGCCCCCTGTGCTCTCCCCCCAGTAGTATATAGCCCCCCTGTGCTCTCCCACAGTAGTATATAGCCCCCTGTGATCTCCCCCCAGTAGTATACAGCCCCCTGTGCTCTCCCCCTTTAGTATATAGCCCCCTGTGAGGTCCCCCCAGTAGTATATAGGCCCCCTGTGCTCTCCCCCCCCAGTAGTATATAGCCCCCCTGTGCTCTCCCACAGTAGTATATAGCCCCCTGTGATCTCCCCCCAGTAGTATACAGCCCCCTGTGCTCTCCCCCTGTAGAATATAGCCCCCCTGTGCGCTCTACCCTTATAGATGGCCCCCAGACAAAAAAAAAAACAAAAAACAAACCCCAACTCACCTAGCACCTCGCTCCCCCGCTGCGCCTGTCTTCTCTTCTCCAGTCGGTCCGGCCCCCGGCTGATACGCGCTCTGTAGGGATGTCCCGGGGATTCCCCAGCAGAGCGCGCACCACTGACCTCAGTGTACGCCGCCGGCCTGCACTTCCGGTAGAGCAGGCCGACGGCATACACTGAGGCCAGTGGTGCGCGCTCTGCTGGGGAATCCCCGGGACATCCCTACAGAGCGCGTATCAGCCGAGGGCCGGACCAACACTGCCCCCAGCCCCACAGGCGTACTGCAACCAAAGGACAGTACACCTAGGGGGCAGGAGGCAGTGCGGTGGGGAGCGGGACCTCCTAACTTTCCCGGAACGGAACGGATTCGGGACGGTTAGGAAGTCTGACCAGGGGTCCGGACAGCTGGCCTCCGCGGTCCGAACGGTTGAGGACCCCTGCTCTATGTCCTGTAACAAAATGCTGCTTTGTAAGTGTGCTGTCAGTTCTGGTGAACCCAGAGTGTCCTTATGGTCCTGGCACCCCTACTAGTGTCTAATAAGCGACCACATCACTGATTAGTTAAAAGCAAAATTATATATAAATACTTGTAATAAGACTGGTAATAAAACTACCTTCATCATTAGTTTATGGAGTTTGTCTTTTCCAATGTAGGATGACTGATGGGAAATGGTGGTCTCTGCTTTCTGAACCAGAGTTGTCAGTGTTGTCCTGTAATGGTGGAACTTGCGAAGGAGTTCGATTATCACTTCACATTGCTCTTTGCTGGAAAAGAAAAACATTTCTTTTGAATATATGACATAAAACTAAAGTACAAAGCTATCCTATAAAACATACTGTACGAATACTTTTACCCTAAGGCCCCGTTCAAAAGCTATATAACAGCTGCCGTTCTGTGACACGGCCGTGTCACAGAACAGCCGCTGTCTGTGAAGTTCGCCATCGGCCGGTACTGCAGTATTGGCCAGATAAACATCACTTTCTTAAAATTGGAATACGGGCACATTCGGCTGTTCTAATTAACTATAGCACACAATGTAAGGTGCGGCTGGAGCTGCACTTAACATTGCCTGAGCAGTCAATTTTGTGCGGCCACTATTCAATGAATAGCGTCCTCACAAAATTGACAAACAGTATCACAGAGTGTATACACTCCAACCTGGATTCCACAGTAAATAAAGAAACTGGCCGCTGTTATTAAACAACAGCTGTTGTTGCAAACCTGCAGCAACGGCCATTGTTTAATGACACTATACGTTGTGTGAACATAGTCTAAGAAAACACAGCAATCGCTGAGCTCAGGAAGACCAGTGGGACTTAAGGGGCTACGTATCAGGGTGGTTTGGTGATCTCCCCACTGGGAGTCACCCCCTTGGCAATAGGCTTTCCTCCCCTGGAGGGATATCTGGCTATTCCTGTGTTTTGAGACTTGTAACTGAGGCTCCACAGAGCCCTCTTTTGCATATGTGAATATAGTCTAATAATGTATGTCTCTAAAAGATCAAGTCTCAATAAGATGCAGCTATGGACATCTTTAAAGGCCCCTATGCACATTAAATAAATGCTGCCTGAAGCAGGCAATTTTGGCGGGACCAGCTAACTGTATGGGTCCTCCTGACACCGCCAACATATAATGTAGAAAGCAAAAAGTACTATAGCACTCCTCCTTAAAGACTATCCAGTCTAAAAATAATGAAAAAACTTTGTAAATTAAAGATGCAACAGTTACCAACCCAGGTGTCCAGGCAGGGTCAAAAACAGTCCAAGTATCAAAAGGGTAACAGCATCTCACAAGGCGGAGGTAGATAAAAGGTAAGTTATTTATTCCAGCATGGCACAGATACAACGTTTCAACCGCAATGGTCTTTTTCAAGTATACTTGAAAAAGACCATTGCGGATGAAACGTTGTATCTGTGCCATGCTGGAATAAATAACTTACCTTTTATCTACCTCCGCCTTGTGAGATGCTGTTACCCTTTTGATACTTGAACATATAATGTAGGGTAGACATGTTGGATTTCAGGTGCCCAATACTTTTGTTTTCAGAGCGAAAAGACTTCACGTGTATGGTGAGAATGGGAGAGAAACGTTCAGTCTGCAGCTACTAAAGGTGGACGGATGGACATATAACCCCTTACCTGTGGGCCAGGTACTGCGTTGTGTCCTCCCACAATTCCACACACTCCTCATAGCCTGTTAAATCTTTCCTTTGTGAGGTGTGAAGAACTTCTTTAAAGGCATCAGCTATGGATTTGATCTCTTTGTCAAATGTCTCCAATGTTTTCTCCAATGTTATTAAAGACTTCATTCTAACAAAAAAAACAGATAAAATGAGCAGAATATATAAACATTAAAGACTAAATCATGCAGAGCTTGTCCAGTTATAAGAAAAAGACCAACATACTTGACTTGGGAACTATGATAACATTAGAGGCCACTGCAATAGTAATACTATTAAATAATGTTGTGTCCTGCATAGTTTGTAAGTACATTATTGGGGGACTCCTTGTTCCAGATAGGTAGTGGCCTCCAGACTGTAGACGTTTCCAGGCTCTTTATGGAGCAGCTCTAACACTAATATGAATTTATGACCAGAAAGCCTCTTTGACCACTGTAAATTCAATACTCTGATAGAAACAAGATTTTCTTTACACAGTCCCTATACTCTTTGGCTGAAGAAGCGGTGCCATCACTGCTGTTTACACCATTTTGAAAGACTACTTGTATGGTAAGATCTAGTTGGTATGTGCAAGGATCAGTGAGTCCCTGTCCTAAAACAGGTCCTAGGGCTCACAAAAATAACAAAACCTCTTCAGGACTTGTTAGATTTTTAGACAGCTATTAGATGGCATTATTATTATTGGTAATCATTAAAGTGGTATTTCCATCTTAGGCATTGATTGCATTACTACAGGATAGGCCATGAACACCTGACCGCTGGTACTGTTTGCTAAGTTCTTCCTGTTAAGGTCCCCATCCACATTAGACATGTATTGGCCAATCCCATTGATTTCAGAAGGTCTGGCCAACCATCTAACATGTACTGTCACCTGACAAGTCTGGCAGCAGTATATCCCTGCTTTTTGTATGCAGAATACTTTTACATTCGGCTGAGTGGTCATGTGAGTGCAAAGACTGGGAGATATGGTTGTCAATCAATGTACTGTTTGTCTTTAGCTCCCAAAGACTAATAGCAGACCCTCATTCTCACAATAAGTAAGGGTCCTGACAGAAAGAGATTGCATTACTGGCACTAAATACAAAGCAAAATACAGATCACCTTTGCCAAGCCATACTCAGATATTCTGATCCTGTATCTCTATGAAAGCTATATATGATAGAGCTACATTATACATGTTACGACTTACCTCTGCTGTACAGCATGAATAGTTGGGTCTTTAAGGCCAACTTGATCAATTTGATTCTGAATCTCTTCAATATCTTTACAAAAGTCCTTCACACGTTGGTTCAGTTGTTCAAGGGTCACTGTCTCTTGAAGGTTCTGAATCTCTCTCTGGACGGCTTGCTGGGCACTTTCTAACATCTCAAAGAAACCACTTATCATTTTCTTGCATGAAGTTTCCCCTCTATTTTCTGGATCTTCTAGAACAATCCCAGCAGCTTGCATACTGTCATCGAGCTTCTCAGCTTCTTGGCCCAGAAGATAGATGTCCTTTTCTAAAGACTCAAGGCTCAGCTGCTTCTCCTGCAGGGTGGTCCTGTCCATACCCGGCATTGGGAATCCAGCCTCAATTGACATTTTTGTTGCTTTTAGAGTAGATAGAAATACTCCTAAGGATTTGAGAGTTGTCTCTCGTTGCATAATTGCTTCATTTGTTGCTTGAAGCTCGGTCTTATATTGCGAGATTGGTTCGGTGGATAATGCATCCAGACTGTCCAGTTGCTGGATCTCTGTTTCAAATGTATTCTTCACATCCTGGAAAGGGAAAAGCAAAAAATGTGTAACTTTTTTAGATTAATATTCCTGTTTAGTTTTATGTTAGGAGATGATATTGAGTCTCATTATGCTTCATTCATACAAAGCCCATGACACAATGACTTACAGGGTCCTCTGAACAATGGTACAGAGGTCTTAGTCCAGCAACATGTAGGGAACCATATATGTATATTTGAGAAGGCAAAACAAGAGGTCCAGGTATTCTCACCTGAGGTACATCTATCACTGCAGGGGAATGTCTCTGAGGGTCCAGGGGGTCTAAGGAATAGGGTCTCAGAAAAAAAACATTCTTGGCAGACTCAGGATTAGAGAAAATGGAGAGTGCACTCACCCATAAAACGTCCTTTATTGCAGTCTTTAAATAGCTGTTTTGTGCAATCAATGCACTTGCTCTGACATCAAAGGAAGTGCATTGATTGCACGAAACAGCTGTCATGTTTGCTGAAGGTGCTAGCGTGTATTTAAAGACTGCAATAAGAGACATTTTATGGGTAAGTGCACTCTCCATTTTCTCTAATCGGGAGCCCACCTGAGGTTGGTATTCCTTATCCAGAGTATGCACAGGGTAGGGCATATCTAAGATAATGTGGGAGGTCTGACCACTGGGCCCTTCTGCCCATAACCTCGAGAACAAGGACCCTGAAATCACTGTTCTTAAGATCGCGGAGGCGCAACGGTCAGACCCCAATCTCTTAATTATACCCTATCTTGTGAATATTGTGCATACGACAAAGCAAAGAAGAAAGAGATCTGTCAAAACCAGAGGTGGCACCTGTGGATCTATATTTTGGAACTGTATACTTCTATTTTAATGTGAATGTGAATATAAAAAAAAAGTTTGTTGAATTTTATGGGAATGTGCCACCGAAATATATATATATATATATATATATATATATAATTTATTTTTTTTACTTTATTGCAATATCATGTACTATTATTATATGACTGCTGTATCAGATTACAAATGTACCTATAACCGTACACAATATACAGGAATACAGTACCTTTATCTCTTGCAATATTGTGTCTATCTTTGAAACGGTGAATTGCTCCATCCCAGGTTCTTGAGTTAATAAAGGAACCATATGGTCGGTTGATGAGGAATTATTTAACGTTCCATTTAATGCTTGGATCCCAGATGCTGATCTACTTTCCAAGTTTCTTAATTCTAGCAAAGTAGATTGTAATACAATTTCAATCTTTTCTGGGAATCCATCAATCATTTTCTGGCATGATGTTGGTTCTCCAGATTCTGGGTCCTCCAGGAAGATCTCGGCTGGTTCTAGACGTCTGTCGAGCTGTTCAGCGTCTCTTCTCAATCTGTGTACTTTTTGTTGTAGTTTTTCCAGGTTGCTCTGCTTCTGCAGTAGAGAGGATCTGTCATTGCTGATCATTCCAGCTTCAGCTTGGATGGCCAGCTTGGTTGCAGCAACAGAAGACAGAAATACCTCCAGTTCTTTCAGAAGAACTTCTCTTTCTTTCATGATCTCCTTTGTTGTTCGTAATTGAATTTTGTATTGCTGCACAACAGACTGAACAGCCTGCCCATCCACGGGGCTTGATGGGTCGACAACCTCGGGAGCCGATTCCAGATGATGACATTGTTGAATCTGATCTTTGACTAAATGCTGCACCTCCTATAGAAGAAAACAATTATTAAATGGTGAGTCCAGTCATATCATATTATCTTTATGCTGATTGGCAACTGTTCTATATAACAATTCTACAGCATAGCCTTTTGTGTGTTTAATGCAATTTGTGTAGTTTTACTTGGAGTATGTATTAGGTCATTATGGTCATACAATTAATTATAGACTAAACAATAATTGTGTCAGGTTTATGTGATAAGATCACAGAAATTTTACCCTTCTAAAACCTAAAGGAAAAAACTATTGATAGCCTATCCACAAGACAGGTCCAATCCTAGTCGAGACATACATACCATCATCGCGAACCTGCTAATCCCTAAATATTGTTCTACAAAGTGCCCTATATGAACTAAAAATGGCTACAAAAATTTGATAAAATTTGGCTGGCGTGTGTATATATGAGTGGGTCTTCCTCCTGTTGCAGGCCTTGATTTGTTCCTCAGCATTTCTTTCATATACTATGTCACACATCTCTTATGTTGTATACTATACACTGTTTAGTGGTGTTTTTCTATCCTTCAGTTGCTGATGATAGACTTTTTACAACTTTTTGAACTTTTGTGATTTTTTTTAAATGCAAATTTCAAATAAATAAAACTTAAAAAAATAAATAAATAAATAGTTGAAGTTAATCTGGGTTTTTCCATTAACTAGGTACAAACACCTATTTACCTTCAGATCCTGGTAAACGGAGCCAATGCTTGAAATTGTGAACTGTTCTACTTCCTGGATCGGAGTCTGGCCATTAGATTCACATAAAAGAGACACTTCTTCCTCAATGGGAAGGAGGACATTTATTGTAATGCTCAGAGACTGTATTCTAAAAGAACAAACACATTAAAACAATTATACTCAGTACTGAACCATGCACACAATCTATATTCTTCTACACAGAAACAACCCCATTCATTGCATTATATTTCCCGGAGAATATGTAGGACTGCAGATATCGAAATCTCATGAACCGTCACAAGTATAATACTAAACTAACCTGCTTGTAATTTCCTCCAAAACCGATCCCAAGGAAGACTGCAGGGCATTTCTTTTCTCAGAAATGTCCTTCTTCTCAGCCCCATGCAGAAGCCTCTCTACTTTCTTTGATGTGGCTTCAAACTCCATCCAGCTTCTGTTTGCTTGATCCAGTAAAATCTAGAATTCAAGATGAACAGGGTTTTTCTAAATACAATAATAATTTAATAGGCATTTATAAGATATATCAATTAGGCTGGGTTCACACTGCGTTTTTGCAGTCCGTTTAACATGTCCGTTTTTAAATAGTTAATTTTAATGTACACAAAATTGTGGTCAACGTTTTTGTGTACGCTAAAAAATTTTTTAAAAAGCATCCGTTTAGATCCTTTTTTTTAAAAAATAATGGAAGTCAATGGAAAAACGGATCCAAACCGATTATAGACAACTGCATCCATTTTTTTTTTTTTTTTCGCAGACTGCAAACACGCAGTGAATGATCATCTATATCAGTGTACATGAAAAATTATAATATGTGTCACCTTTCTATTGTCCCTGTCTGAAGTGGAATATTAGCCAATCATCTGATATGTTAGGTTACTTATCATGCAACACTGCCAATATGTTGCCTATGATGAGTAATGTTGGGTTTGGGTTTTACATGTCTCTACAACATGTCAAAAGTTTTTTAAAGTGACAGGTACACTTTAAGATGGGAAGCAATTTGATCAATATGGCAAATTGAAGCTTCTGTTTTACCTGCAATTCGTGAAGTTTACTCTGAAGTTCCTTCACATCCTGAACTTCACTTGGACTTTCAGCAACCAGTCTGTCTCTGGATTTTTGTATTACTATTTCTAGGTCACTTTTCTCTGCATCATACCTATGGGGGAAAAGTAGAATGAAGTTATGTTATTTTACATTTCATGTAGGTGGGGTGTTACATTGTACATACAATGCCTCTATGGAGTACATCTGTGCAATATACTAGGACTACATACACAGTAAGTGTAAATAGGAGACAGATAGACAGATATGAAAGCCTTGAAATGTAACTACATATTAGTAGCCAAAACTAATGTGTCAACCATCTGTAAATGCTCAGGGTTCTTGCCTCTTATCATTAGGGTACTTGCTGGCTACTATAGACAGGAGCTACTTGCATACAACTGTGAAATGTTATCAGTATAACCATACTTCTGTTTACCTCTGTAGCAATATCTCTAAGGTTGAGCCATTTAGCTCAATATCTTCAGCCATATTTGTTTCTTGCAGCACATCGGCAGTCTTCCGTGCCTATGTCATAAACAGAATACAATAAGGAAGATTTCACATGGATACATACTGTATAAACAACCAATTGGTATCACCACATAGTGTCAGGGCGCTATATCCACTATCTTTATTCATTACCCTCTGTGTTCCATTAGATTTGTTGAGTTGCAACTTCATTCCTCGGTCAGCTGATGCAACACTGTAGATGACAAGGAGTAATACTATTTATTGACCAATTATACATCTCATACTGTATAATGCAATGTAATGACTTTACATTTGCCTATCGCATAAGAGAAATCCATAGCACTCCAAAAAGGGGTTGGATGCAAATCAATGGATTGGATGCGATCAGAACAGAACATAGAAAGGTTCCACCGATACGAGTGCATCACACTTTATTTTATTTGCATCTGATCTGCTTTTTGGAGTGCCAAGAATTTTTTCTATGTAAAACTAACATGGATTTTTGATATCCTTCCAAGGGGCTACAACCTTTGGACTGTAATGCTCAACTCACTATTGTTGAACTTGTAAATCAGCTATGAAGAATGGTCATTTAACAAACCAAGCTTCTACTTATATGTCAACAATCTAGCGTGACCTCCCCCAACCACATTCCTCAGACAATGAGTGATATGGGAAATGTCTCTAGAGACATTAGAAGTACAGCAGGTTATATTTAGAGCGGTACTTAGTGGGTTTTTCTGGTCTGAACAAACCTAGCTCAGAATACAGGACCCCTTTAGCAAGGCTGATCATTGGCGGAGGGATGCAGGGGTCATCTAAGACTATTAACACTTATTTTCCAGTTCAGTCTTCTTGATGTTTCGTGAATCACCTCTTATATAGAGTCAGCGGCCTATGTACATGGAGTCATCTAATGGGTACACAAAAGGTTGACATTTTCCCTACAGGCGACCTAATATCTACTAGGAGATATTTCCATTTTAGGAAGTTATCACTTATACATAGGTCAGAAATAATATTTTGGTGACAGGTATAAAATGTGTGATGGCTAACGTAAAGGGGTACTCCCATGTCAGAAAGTTATCCCCTATCCATGAGCCAGTCATAGAAAGATAGCTGTTGACTAAAATCCCCCAAATGATCCTGAGGACAGGGAGAAAAAAGTCCCTGCAATCTGTGTGTGGCATCAGCCTCTATCTATTTTCTATAGGGCTTCCAAGCATTGTCAAGCTCAGTTGTTCAGAAACCCTTAGAAAATGAATGGAGCATCTTTTAGGACGGCCGTTGTAAAAGATGTCCGTCAAACGGGCAAAAAAAAAAAAAATAACATAAAACCACGCCCCATCCAAGTAAAAAAAAAAAAAGTCTCAACTGGTGTAAACTACCCAAAAATACCACAAACTGCATTTTATTACCGGTGGCTGTAGTAGTTGTATGCCACCCTAGGGAGTTCTGAAAAACATGGATACAACCTATGGCTGTGTTTTCTATGTTTTCCAGGCAGCCTTGGGGTCGCATCCAACTTCTGCAGCCATCAGTAATCAAATTCTGTATACTCTGGTTCGGATGAGCTCTTTATCATGTCTATATATATATATATAGTGAAGCATATACCAAAGCTATATAGACGAAAACCAAATCATCCTGGACCTCAATGTAAAATCTCTAACAAGCCCCTTTACCTACTATATGCTACTAGGGTACAAGTTCGACTCCCACAAATAAGCATCTGATACAGGTCTCTGAATATTTTACTTACTCTCTCTTGTCAATCTGATGTTTTCTTAGAGTAGATTGTAGATGACGGTAAATATCAGCAGCATTTTTTTGCATCTTCTTCTTCTTTTTTGTACATTCGGTGATTATTGCAGTGAATGTTGTAGGACCAGCACCAGTCCTGAGTTGGTCATCCAGAGTCTGCATTGTCTGAAGACACTGGTTGAGTTCTCCTAAACAGCCACAATCTGAGAAGACGACCTGGAAGTGCAGATCAATGAGTCAATATGTGCAGATAAGATGGACTGTACATTTTAACATTCCCCGATTTCTATATGTAAGAGAGCAATACATAAAAAATTGAGCCAAAATACTATGTTAAAACTTCTGTAAAAAAATTAATTCAAGTACTTATTCATATATTGTGCCTGTATTCAACAATTCATGTTCTGGATTTAACATTCAGACTCCCTGCGGTTCTTTTGAACCAAACCTACAACACCATAATATTATGATTACCTCGTGTTCCATGATAAGCTCCTCTATATCCATCGCACCAATTCTATTCTTTTCCCTTGAAATTTGGTTGTCCATTTTCCAAACTAATTCATCAAATTTCTTCTTCCCTAAGTGAATTTTTAATTCACTGACATAGGCCTCCAACTCATCACGGACAATCTGAAAAAGAAAATGGCGGTAAATCAGAAAACGGCAAATACTCTCAAGAGAAATACAAGGAAAACAGATAAAGAATTTTTTGTTTTTTAACATTGTGCAAAATGCAGACTGTTTATTACCTTCCATCTATTTCTGACATCAGCGCTCACTTGTTCCACCAGTGACTTCTCTTTTGTAGAGGATGAAATGTTTTTCATGTGTTCGGTGGCTTTCAGGAAATGTTCCAAGTCTTGGTGCCCAAACTTGCTAAGGGAAGTCTGGCAAGGGGTTAAAAAAATGAGAGACATGGCAATAGGTTCCTTACTACACATAATAAGCAATACACATGGGCTGAAAAAAATAAGCTACAATGGTAATAAATATTAATCGCAAATAAGCTACTTCTGACAATGTAATGTAATAGCAAAATAAACAGGAAAGAGGAGAGAGGAGGGGGATGCAGCTTCAGTCAGGAAATATACTTTGAATATACTGTGACAATATGATCACTGCACAATGTGCACAAAACATTCATTCCATATACATGCATCCTTGTACAACCAGTATGTGTGATCATACCTGGAGATTTATAGTTTATATTTTCACTACTTGGCAAGTGTAAAGCAGATGTCCAACAGCAACTACAGCTTTGCTTTTTCAGGCTAGCTGCCGTATATGAGCACTATCCCACCACAATCTTATGCTCCAAGTCAGAACATGGAAACTTGATTTCCACCACAACGAAAGAGTGAGAATGGATATAAACTACAAGCAACTAATCCACTAGTGTAAAAAAGTTTATCGGGAAAACTTCAGACAATTACTTATCCCAGATCATGACTGTTAGCGGCCTCAGCTTAAGGCTATGTTCCCACTATAGGATCATAGTGGGGGAAGGCGGCTGTCTCATGAACATTATTAGCGGCTGTAAATGTTAAGGTATGTTCACACTGAGGAATACCCGCGGAATTTAAGGCGGATTCCGCGCCAAAATGCACGCAGAATCCGCCCAAAATTCCGCCCGTATAAAATGAACACTGTGAATGTAAATTGGCTTTAATTGGCTTTAATTGGCTTTCTGCTTCTTCGTTCACACTGCAGAATTTCCGCACTGAAAATTCTGTCGCCGGTGTGCTTTCCGCCTTAGGGAATTGACTTGTCAATTCTTAAGGCGGATTCTGCTAGAGGAATCGTATAGAAGTCAATGATGCTTGAATTTTGCTTAAAGGAAGCCTGTCACCCTGGCTGCCGGGGTGAAGCCCGCCCGAACCCCCACTGGAGCCCCTTATACTTACCCCTTCCAAGGCCCCTGCTCCAGTTATTCTCTATGGGCGTTGGACTCATCTCTGGTGAGCGTGCTGACAGGGATTTCTCGGCGGCGGGTCGGGGTCCGGGGACCGGGACTTCAATGAAGGGGTAAGTATAAGGGGGTCGGGCGGGCTTCACCCCGGCAGCTGGGGTGACAGGGTAAAAAAAATTTCTGCTTGAATTCCACTAGCATTCCGCTCGAACTCTGCTCAAATTCTGCTCCTATTATGCCAGAGCAGAAAGGGTGAGGAATTTCAAGCAGAAAACTTTCCTCTTGAATTCCTCGCTGAATACTCGCCTATTCCTCAGTGTGAACATACCCTTACAAGACGACCACCTTCCACGCAATGATCCTGTAGTGGGAACATTGCCTTAATGTGATTTAAAAGAAAATGTTCAGTTTTAATCTACTTCTTTTAGAACAGCTAACAAGTATTGTTGTCTTGTGTAGGCCTAGCACTAAGCAATGAAAATCAGATTTATGCCACTAACATTGTTACAGACTCCTATAAAAAAGCATTCAGACATGAAGTGTTGGAGGCCACACAGAGAATAACACAAACCTCATACTGGGAGATGAACTCTTCTGGGGTTACTTTCTCTCCCAGCAGACTCACTGCTTTTGTTATATAGGTCTCCAGGTTGCCCTTTGAACTCTCAAAGTTCCTCTTTATGTCTTCCTCAGATAAACTTTGTTCTGGGGGGTGCAGGACCAAACTCACACTAGACACGAGATCCTGAAATAGTGGGATGGTCAACGTGAGGATCAACATTTATTGACATCCAAAAATATCACATTCATCAAATCCGTTCTTCTAGGTAGGATCTATATTTTTACTCCCCCAGTAGGACTCCTGCTCTTGTTATTATAAATGTTATGGATTTGTAGAATGTCTACCCCCCCCCCCATGTTCTCGTTCACTGACGGCAAACTGAGATGTCGAAAACAGTATAAAATGAGAAAAGAAGCCACATGAAAAAAAAGGGTTGTCTCATCTCAAAGTTTGAAGCTAACCTGACACCTCAGACTACAATTGATGTTACCAAAAGTTGCAGTAGGTGATGCATTTGCCCTGCAGTATTACATGCTGGCCTTATACATGAATGGCCAGCCATAAAAAGATGACCATGCCAAGTACAAAAAAGCAACAGTCACTATTTGTAAGCAGCTCCTTGCTCTGGTCAATAGAGAGAGTCCCTAGAGGGAATCACTTTCTATGATATCCATATGAACTATTAGGGCATATGGAACAAAAAGTTGTCTCCTAGGTTTGCTTCTCCCCCCCCCCCCCCCCCAAAAAAAAAAAAAAAAAAAACAACCAAAAAAAACAGCTCCCTTTCCTGTCCATTGGCTCAGTCTGGTATTGTAGCTCGGCCCGACAGGGTGATTTATTTTCCACATTTCCGCAGTGACATTACCTGAACTCTTTCACGTGCTCTAACAACATTGTTCCCCCATTCGTCTACGTCAATGCACTGACAATCCTCCTGACTGTGGACAAGTTGTGTAAGTGCTTGCATGTTCACCTCAGCCTTTTCTAGCTGCTCCTGGCAAGAAACCCCATTGTCATAGAAATTCTGAGGAGACAATAGGAGCATTGTGTAAGAATAACATGCTGAAATATTTGCTGGATGATTAATCACATACTAATTATGGCTAGCACCACAAGTGGCACACGTCATGTTAAGCTGAGCACCTCAATGGGCCCCTCGCTCTATTGTCCGCTGTCATGTTGAGCTATGGGGAGCATTAGACACATTTTTCCATTGCTTGAGTAGTGGCAAGCACTAATGGCTGAGAGCACTTGGGTCATGGGTTCAAATCTGGCCAGCAGCATGTATGACATTCTCCTAGAGCCTGCAGTAACTCTGTGTTATAGGTATACAGGCATTGTATTATTGCCCTTTTAGCACTCATACTTTTTTTCTGCTGGATCTTCTACAACCTGAATTGCATCAATTATGATTAATATATTACCTGAATGTCAACACTTGAAGGTTCCTGTGTGTTCTCCTTTTTCTCAAGTTCACTAAGAAGCTGTTCAGCCTTCCCAGACCAGTTGTCCGCAGTTTCAACAACTTTCTCCATTGCTTCAAGTTGACTGAGGACTTCTGAATACATATCCACAGTTCTGGCATCTTCCCCACTCTTCTGTGAGATGACAGCGTTGTAACATAAGAAGAAACTGATCATCTTATTCCTAGTCATCATTAATCTGAGTTCTAAATACAGTGTAAACCACGCCACTATTTCTCCTCCATTACCTAGTGCAATGCTGTTAATAATCCTGGCAACATTGTGTGTTCATTGGGATAGGAATAGTGGTGTGGTTTACACTGGGTCATGCAATTTTATCTAAATTAACTGTCTTGAAATTTGACATTACCAGGCTAAATCAGATCATTTATGACAAGAAAAACAGCTGAGATTAAGCCTGGTAATGCCGATCACAAGGAAAGGCCCGGACAGTCAAAAAAATTTCAGAAACCACATAATTAATGAAAGAAACTCAAGTTTATAAATGTGCATAGACAGCCTGAGGCGAACAAATCTAAAACCACACCTCTTTGCGGTCTACAATGGCTGCATGGTGTTGCCTAAAGACCCAGTAACATTACACACCAATTAGAGAGGCATTTGGATGCATGTGGAAATACAGCTTGTCAGGCTGGGTTCACACTATGTATATTTGAGGCTGTATTTGTGAGGCTGTATAGCAACCAAAACAAGGAGTGGATTGAAAACACAGAAAGGCTATGTTCACATAATGTTGTAATTGAGTGGATGGCCGTCATTTAATGGCAAATATTTGCTGTTATTTTAAAACAACGGCTGTTATATTGAAATAATGGCAGTTATTTACCGTTATATGGCGGCCATCCACTCAATTTCAACATTGTGTGAACAGATCCTTTCTGTGTTTTCAATCCACTCCTGGTTTTGGTTGCTATGAGGACCTGACTTGAGGACCAAATACAGCCTGAAATATACTGTGTGTGAACCCAGCCTTAGGCTATGTTCACACTACGTAAAACACATTGTATGCGCTCCGGCCGGGATCCCATGCGGCGCCGGAAAAAACTGACATGTCAGTTTTCTGCGGCCGGAATTCAGTGAAGCACACAGTGAAGCAAGCGGCTCTGGCCTCACCGGCCGGGATGATCCGGGGTCACGGAACGGCCGGGTGTTCACGTAATGTGAACATAGCCTTAGGCTAGGTTCATACTATGTAAAAACAACGGCCGTACTTCATAACAATGACCACTGTTGTGCAAACAATGGGCGTTATTTCTGAAATGTATTTTATATGAAATACAGTCACTGTTTTTACATAGTGTGAACCTAGCCTCAGGTTGTAACCATGGGGTCGTTTCTTCTCCCAAAATCCTGGCAACAATCCATCAATAGCACATTAACTTAAACAGGTATACACAAAGCACACACATAAGAACTTTGTATTATGCTTAAATAAAAGCATATGCTACATTACATTGGCAAAAAAAATTGTATATTTTCTCGTTTGAAGTAGTTTGGGTTTGCCATAGTATAGCCTAGCCATATAATAGCCTTATAATAATATTCTGCTTTGCATGCAAATAATATAATTGGCACGTGACAAAGGTTTACACAAGTATAATAAGACTACATTATCATTAGAGCTCCATCTGGGCATACGGTCTTCGGGGTTATTGTTTTTCTATACATCTATAAAGCAAACATCACCACACCCATAATAATTTCTAGAAGATAGAGTAGCTGTTGGCTGACCTGTAAACTCTGAATATACAGACTCAATGAGAGAGCAGAGGGATCTAATTGTGGCCTGGAAGCTCCTTCAGTGGAGTCAACACCCAAATCCTCTTCTGCAACACTGCCATTATTGACCTCCTTCTGTTCCTTATACTGCTTCACCTGAAAGACATATGTTTAGATGATGAAAAGAACAATACCTACTGAGTCAGTTATAGTATGACACACCTAAACCTTATTATAATTCCCTATGGCTAATGCTGTACAAAATGGGTGTATATGGTGACAACAGTACTAAATTTGATCCACTTTTAGCATTAGCGTCTTCTTAAAAATTAAGAATTTACCAGGAATGATTCCCAGAAAAACAAACCTATTGTCTTGGCCACTAGGTGTCTCCCTTCTTTGTTGCAATCTGCTGTCCGCTGACTGTTGTTAGGTTATTTCTGTCTCTAGTAATAGAGAGATCCAGGACAAAACACAGGAGGCAGGGGCAGGGGTTAGCTACTGTTATGTAACTACTGTTGTGTGTCCCAGTGCTGCAGTGTAACCAGCCCCCACACCTTCACCCCCAATTGCTGCTGCTTTATACATTTCCACTCACATAGACCTTGGAAAGCAATTCATCAGTAACCCCTTCTCATTTGCCTTTATAGTACTATACAGTGTAAATCATCCCCTATGACCTGCACAGTGCATTTTGACCTGCACTATGTAAAGGCATAGCAGTAACGACAGAGTGGTGGGTTGTTCTTGGCTAGACACCTAAGGGAGAAAGAGCCTGTGTGTGTACTACTGATAAACAGCCCAACTCTGGCCCTGCCCCTTGGAATGGAGCGAATGAGAAATAGCTGTGCACCATGGAGGGGACTCTCATTGGCTCAAAATCACTAAAATCACTCAAAAGGGTTAATCTAATAAAACTATGCAACTTTTTAGAAACTTTTTGAAATGACAGAGCTACACTTTAAGTAGTAGTAAACCAGCCAACATGAAAAAAAAAAAAAATATATATATATATACACATTGTATATATATATATATATATTTATCTCAACCCCATGTTGCTCACTAATTTCTCTTATGCCTATACAGTTTTTGAAAGACATACATAAGTGGTCCATCGATGGTTCAGTGTCTTCAGCTTGTGAGCTATCTTAGATGCTGTTTTCTCATACGTCCTCTCAATGAGGAAGTTGCCGTCATGGTTAAGAGATTTGTGCACAGATTTCCATTTGGACAGAATCTCCATGGGAACCTATATAGGTATGGCAAAAACATTACGTCTTACAAAAACTGTCAGCAAGTATCATTGTTTACACTGCAGATAACACTGTATAGATTTTCTGACTATACATCCTACCATACTATGTGACTGGAGGAAACAATGTTGGGAAGCAGGGCTATGACCTCGCCCATGGTTTAATGGTGACGTACATGTATGCAGACAGATTGGTTTGCCTATTGCAAGGATATAAGGATATAATGTTACAAACCACAGTAATTTACTGTACGCAAAAGCTAGAAGCAGGTCGGCTGTACTAGTCGTCCACGTGGGGCAAAAAATATTGGGAGAATTTATCAAACATGGTTTAAAGTAGAATTGGTGCAGTTGCCCCTAGCAATCAATCAGATTCCAACCTTAAATTTCAAAAGAATCTGTGAGGAATGAAAAGTAGAATCTGATTGGTTGCTAGGGGCAACTGAATCTGTTTCACTTTAGACCAATTTGATAAATCTCCCCCATTGTGTTTGGTTTATAGTACATCAGGCAGAATAGATAGGAACATACTTGTAAGACCACTGTATTCATGAGTAGAGTTCTCCAATTCCTACCATCCATCTCCCCATTGATCGACGGGTGCCATGTGTACAGACAGATATATTACGGGTTGTAGAACAATGCGGACTAGAGAAGGAGATGTTGGGGCTAAGCAGGGGAGGTCTATTATTCTCCATATTGAATGCTGTAAGGTTGTTATGTTTCCTCTTAAAAGTGTTGTCTGGCATTAAGTATTTTTTAACATATTGCTGCTGGTGCATATAAAACAATAACATGCTTACCTCTCTGTGCTCCCCCAGTGTCCTGTTGCTATGTCACCCCCCTCCATGACTGCAGAGCCTCCACTTCCAAGAGTGAGAGCCGGCCCAACCAATCACTGCCCGCAGGGCCGTGGCACCAGTGATTGGCTGAGTGGGCTGTCACTCCCGAGACAAGTTTGTCTTGGAAGTGGAGGTTCTGCAGTCAGCAGGGGACACTTGCTTATTAAAAATGCTTAATGCCAGACAACCCCTTTAAGGAAAGCCACACAGTGGTCTCCTATAAGCCATGATATGCTTTACTGGGAAAAACATATGCAAATCAGCTTGCTGTTTGGTGCCATCTAATGGACCAACTCCATACCTCCCAACCGTCCCGGATTTCGCGGGACAGTCCCGTTTTCGGGGTGCTGTCCCGCGGTCCCGGAACGGCCCCCCGTGTCCCGCAATATATGTGGCCCCAGCGAAAAAAACAATAAACCAGTAACTCACCTGTCCGCCGGTCCCAGCAGCTCCTCTCCCGGCAGAGCGCGCACTCCCGTCATCCTCCGGGGCGGGCAGCGGAGTACAGAGTCACTGACTGTGCGGGAAGTGACCTGCAGCCTCTGTCATGAATCACTTCCGGTACAGTCAGTGACTCTGTACCCCGCTGCCCGCCCCGGAGGATGACGGGAGTGTGCGCTCTGCCGGGAGAGGAGCTGCTGGGACCGGCGGACAGGTGAGTCACTGGTTCATTGTTTTTTCGGTGGGGCCACACAAATGGGGGGATTGGCTACTATATGGGGGGATTGGATAATATGTGGGGCACTATATGGGGGATTGGCTACTATGTGGGGCACTATATGGGGGATTGGCTACTATGTGCGGCACTATATGGGGGATTGGCTACTATGGGGCATATATGGGGGATTGGCTACTATGTGGGGCATATATGCGGGATTGGCTACTATGTGGGGCATATTTGGGGGCATTGGCTACTATGTGGGGCACTCTATGGGGGATTGGCTACTATGTAGGGCACTATATGGAGGGATTGGCTACTATGTGGGGCACTATATGGGGATTGGCTACTATGTGGGGCACTATATGGGGATTGGCTACTATGTGGGGCACTATATGGGGGGATTGGCTACTATGTGGGCATATATGGGGGATTGGCTACTATGTGGGGCACTATATGGGGGCATTGGCTACTATGTGGGGCACTATATGGGGGATTGGATAATATGTGGGGCACTATATGGGGGCATTAGCTACCATGTGGGGCACTATGTGGGGATTGGCTACTATGTGGGGCACTATGTGGGGATTGGTTACTATGTGGGGCACTATGTGGGGATTGGCTACTATGTGGGGCACTATGTGGAGATTGGCTACTATGTGGGCACTATATGGGGGGATTGGCTACTATGTGGGGAACTATATGGGGGGATTGGCTACTATGTGGGGCACTATATGGGGGCATTGGCTACTATGTGGGGCACTATATGGGGGCATTGGATACTATGTGGGGCACTATATGGGGGATTGGATTCTATGTGGGGGATTGGACACTATGTGGGGCACTATGTGGGGGATTGGACACTATGTGGGGCACTATATGGGGGCATTGGATACTATGTGGGGCATATATGGGGGCATTGGATACTATGTGGGGCATATATGGGGGCATTGGATACTATGTGGGGCATATATGGGGGCATTGGATACTATGTGGGGCACTATAATGGGGGATTGGATACTATATAGGGCATTTTTGGGGGGATTGGATACTATATAAGGCACTATTCAGTCAGCAGCATGTGGTGACTGTAGGGGAGTGGCTATGGAGGGTTGCTATGGGGGCGTGGCTATGGAGGTCTGCTATGGGGGCGTGGCTATGGAGGGTCGCTATGGGGGTGTGGCTATGGAGGGTCGCTATGGGGGCGTGGCTATGGGGACCGCGGCGCACATGTCCCTCTTTGCAAAAGTTGGGAGGTATGCAACTCCATTAAGAACTTTGAAATATGACTGGGGATTATTATTATAGCCTTTCTTCCCTCTAGAGCAGTGTTTCTCAACCTGCGGTACGCGTACCCCAGGGGGTACGCGCCGCAGGCTGAGGGGGTACGCCGGGAGGTGGGGGAAAAAAATTGTTTTGGGTGCCGGGACACTGCTATCACCCAGCAGTGTCCCGGCGCCTATCCCCGACGCTGCTCTCACATCCTTCCCCCAGCAGCAGCCTCACCAGTGTTCTGTGGGGTACGGGACTTGTTGAGGCTGCTTGGGGAAGGATGAAGTCGGAGATCACAGACCAGCAGCCTCGCAACTGACTGTCTCTCTGAGGCCCTGCTGGTCCGGCCGCCTGCGGGGGAAGAGCGTGAGGCTGCCGGATCGGGTTGCAGCGTCCAGCCAGGGGATCCAGGAGGATATGCGGCAGCCTGGGGACGAATCCCGAACAGGCTGCCTGATGTGACCCAACGGAGAGGAGAGGAGATACGGCGGCAGGCTGATGTCCCTGCAGGCGGCCGCATCGGCAGGGCCTCAGAGTCAGTCAGTTGCGAGGGGGTAGTGGTGCGCAAGGCTACCCCGCCCGGAGCTCCTGCATTGGAATGTGGATCAGGAGATGGGGCGCCCCCCATGTCCACCCGCCGCGCTTCTCCCCGGTCAAGTAGTGGTTTGTGGACCGGGAGATGGGGCCACCCACGTCCTACGACTGACGCTGCTGCCTGTGGAAGTGGGGTGCCCGATCTCCCGGTCCACAATCCACTGCAGCAGAAGCCCCCGGCGGGGTAACCTGGCGCACCACTACATCATCTCCTCCCTACCCCATCATCTCTCACCCCATCATCTCCTCCCTACCCCCATCATTACCTCTGTTCCCCCTCCACCTCCTCTCTACCCCCATCATCACCTCTCTACCCCATCATCTCCTCCCTACCCCCATCATCTCTCTCACCCCATCATCTCCTCCCTACCCCCATCATCTCCTTCGTACATCCATCATCTCCTTTGTACCCTCTCCACCTCCTCTCTACCCCCATCATCTCTCTCACCCCATCATCTCCTCCCTACCCCCATCATCTCTCTCACCCCATCATCTCCTCCCTACCCCCATCATCTCCTTCGTACATCCATCATCTCCTTTGTACCCTCTCCACCTCCTCTCTACCCCCATCATCACCTCTCTACCCCCATCATCTCCTCTCTCCCCCCTCCACCTCCTCTCTACCCCCATCATCACCTCTCTACCCCATCATCTCCTCCCTACCCCATCATCTCTCACCCCATCATCTCCTCCCTACCCCCATCATCTGCTTCGTACCCCCATCATCTCCTCCATACCCCCATCATCTCCTCTGTACCCTCTCCACCTCCTCTCTACCCCCATGACCATCACCTCTTCTCACCCCTCATCACCCATCACCCCTCTCCTCCTCTCTCTTCCTCTCCCCCATTCACCTCCTCTCCCTTCTTCACCTCCTCTTTCCCCTGTCTTCCTCTCCCCCATCACCTCCTCTCTCCTCTGTCTTCCTCCCCCATTCACCTCCTCTCTCTTCCTCTCCCTTCTTCACCTCCTCTCTCTTCCTCTCCCCCATCACCTCCTCTCTCTTCCTCTCCCCCATCACCTCCTCTCTCTTCCTCTCCCCCTTCACCTCCTCTCTCTTCCTCTCCCCCATTCACCTCCTCTCCCTTCTTCACCTCCTCTCTCCCCTATCTTCCTCTCCCCCATCACCTCCTCTCTCCCGTCTTCCTCCCCATTCACCTCCTCTCTCTTCCTCTCCCTTCTTCACCTCCTCTCTCCCGTCTTCCTCCCCTATTCACCTCCTCTCTCTTCCTCTCCCTTCTTACTATATGGGGGGTCATAGAAGGGGATATTATTTTTAAATGAGGGATCCTAAATATGAGGACAACCCACACACCTACTCACTTTACAGCGCATGACACCAAACAGCAGAATTATTACTGTATGGGAGCCTATAGGTAGGAAAAAGGGAGGGAAGTTAAAAGAAAACTGTGACGCCTAAGATGTTTGGCAGGTTCTCTGGCAAGAGGTAAATTGTAGCTGCGAGAAATCATCATGGTGGTCTGGGCCAGATGGAGAAGCAAAGGAAAAGTGATGTCTGGCTACATGGGGAGGTATCTGGCTATAGAAGGAGGTATCTTAACTACATGGGGAGATGTCTGGCTGCAAGGGGGTAGGTATCTGACTACATAGGGGGACGTATCTGACTACATGGGGGGAGGTATCTGGCTACATAGAGGGAAGTATCTGACTACATGGGGGGAGGTATCTGGCTACATGGGGGGAGGTATCTGGCTATAGAAGGAGGTATCTTAACTACATGGGGAGATGTCTGGCTGCAAGGGGGTAGGTATCCGACTACATAGGGGTAGGTATCTGGCTACATAGTGGGAGGTATCTGACTACATAGAGGGAAGTATCTGACTACATGAGGGGAGGTATCTGGCTACATAGAGGGAAGTATCTGACTACATAGAGGGAAGTATCTGACTACATGAGGGGAGGTATCTGGCTACATGGGGGAGGTATCTAGCTACATGGGGGAAAGTATATGGCTACATGGGGGAGGTATCTGGCTACATGGAGGAGGTATCTGGCTACATGGGGGAAAGTATATGACTACATGGGAGGTATCTGACTACATGGGGGTAGGTATCTGATTACATGGGGAGGTGTCTGGCTACATGGGAAGAGGTATCTTGCTACATAGAGGGATGTATCTGACTACATAGGGGGAGGTATCTGGCTATAGAAGGAGGTATCTTAACTACATGGGGAGATGTCTGGCTGCAAGGGGGTAGGTATCTGGCTACGTAGTGGGAGGTATCTGACTACATAGAGGGAGTTATCTGACTACATGGGGGGAGGTATCTGGCTACATGGGGGAGAGGTATCTGGCTACATGGGGGAGAGGTATCTGGCTACATGGGGGAGAGGTATCTGGCTACATGGGGGAGAGGTATCTGGCTACATTGGGGAGAGGTATCTGGCTACATGGGGGAGAGGTATCTGGCTACATTGGGGAGAGGTATCTGGCTACATTGGGGAGAGGTATCTGGCTACATTGGGGAGAGGTATCTGGCTACATGGGGGAGAGGTATCTGGCTACATTGGGGAGAGGTATCTGGCTACATTGGGGAGAGGTATCTGGCTACATTGGGGAGAGGTATCTGGCTACATTGGGGAGAGGTATCTGGCTACATTGGGGAGAGGTATCTGGCTACATTGGGGAGAGGTATCTGGCTACATAGGGAGATATCTTGCTACATATAAGGAGGTATCTGGCTACATAGGGGAGATATCTGGCTACATAGAAGAAGGCCTCTTGACTACATGGGGGGAGGTATCTGGCTGCAGGGGACATATCCATCTCTGTGGGTTATATCCCACCTGCTTCTCTGGCACCCGGTTCACTGACTGCAGGCTCAGCCAATCAGTGCACTGTCCCACTGTAACCACTGATTGGATGAGCGGGCTGTCAGTGAGCCGAGAGCCAGAGAAGAAGGTGGAAGTACAGGCAGGTAAGCAGGATCTGTTAAGGGCCGACAGCTAATTAGGTAAATAGGCTGTGACTACATTCTCGCAGCAGATTGAAAATCCTCTGTGAGAATGCAGATACATAGGCCATAACAGTGCAGAGTATCGCAGTGGATTTTGCTGCGAAACGTACACGTAAATCTACCCTGGGCAATGTTATTAATGGATGGCTTCCTTGGGGGTACTCGGCTGGAGCATCTCGTCGCATGGGGGTACTTGGCTTGAAAAGGTTGAGAAACACTGCTCTAGAGCTTCTTAGCAAACCATTTGATCAAACAGAATGTTCCATTTCACCACGTTAAGGTGAACCTAAGAAAGATGGTCCCTATACTAGCAATGGCCTCTCTTGGACTATAAGTCTATAAACCATGGCTACCTCCTTTTAGCCGTGCACTCCACCCAGCTTGTGTGAGTTATTTTAAACAGAGTTTTGTTGGATACTGTATGCCCAGTTTATAGACTTATAGTCCGAGAGAGGCCATTGCTTAGTATAGGGACCATCTCTCTGAGGTTCACCTTAACGTGGTGAGATTGGACATTCTGTTTGATCAAATGGTTTGCTAAGAACTTCATTAAAAAAAAAAAATCTTTAGAACAGGTTTTTATTGTGTGTATGATGGAGGAAGGTTGCAAGTTGCTGCATTTTTTCAGTTTTTGTCTGTATGTTATCCATGGCAGCGTACAAACTGAACAATGTGAACAAGTGTTAGTGGAGTGCTGGCTATCTTTTTGCTTTTTATCCCTCTATGATATGTCAAACGACAGGTACACTTTAAATATGTCTCTATATATGCCTCTATATATAGACCTTAAATGCCTGTAAGGGCAAGACCACACAACGATGGCCGTCTGACCTTATTTTTTGGGATGGCCTCATTTTGTGACCAAAAAACAGCTGTTATTTAAAAACAACGGCCGTTATTTGGCTGCAAAATGACGGCAGTCCCAAAACAGTCCAAGGAACGGCCAAAAAATATTTCTAAAAAGTGAGGCTATATATGAATTAGCAAGAGACATCTTAATGGAGAAATATTGTTACATGTTTTTTTGTAAATTTTTGATCGGTTTGCCTTCAGAGGTCCTTCAACGCAACACATTGACATTACTGAACTATATCTATACTTACATTGGATGGTGCAATCCTCTGCTGCTCATCCAGCCAAGCTGTGATCAGGTTCAGATTATTCTCAAAACGGGTCCAGCTGGTAAGAACTTCTTCCAGGGTAGATTCTACGTCATGGGCCGATGACACAAAGGTCTTGTACTTTAATTCTATGGCTTCATATTGTTTTGAGATTTCAGGGTCATTAGCTAGATTACAAATTAGAAGAATCTGCATGTGAGTTACTGTGAATTTGCATTGTCCATTTTATGCCTCCTGTATTTAGCCAACATAATAACAATGTAACCCCCCCCCCCCCATGAGATTGTTACAAAAAGACATACTGCAAGCAAACCCTTTATAAATTGCCTATACTAACTAGTGTGTAGTGCTATGGGTGCATATGGACAATACATCTCTTCAGACTAAATATTAAATTCTACAGGAAAATATTATGTACTTACAATAGTCATCTGTGGTCAGTAACAGGTTATGAAGTTCTCTGAATGTCTGAAAAGCCGTCTCCAGAAGGACCATGAACTGTTTGCCCTCAACAAACTCCTAGAACAGGAAAGACACAGAAAGGTCATGGACAACTTACAGCTGACCCGAACTGATGGAGAAGCTCTGGTTATATTGAGAATGTCACCTGTTATAAAAGCCCACAGGGCATAATTTACTTTGACTTCTTAGTAGGCCCCAGAAGTGCTGCACAGGCTGTCGGTGGACAGCCTGGAACACATGGACAGCCTCACGTTATAGATAAATACTTGTTTTAATTAATTATGGATTGTGGTCAAAGTGTTATATTTTAGTAAGTCTATGTTCACACATTTGCAGTTTTGTTACGTTTCTTCATGTACATATTTAGGACCTAATTGATTATGTGGGCTCTGCAACTGTATCTAAATTGACTGTCTATTACAGTCATGTCAAACTCTGGCCCGCAGGCCAAATCTGACCCATGGTACCATTATTTTTGGCCCACCAGGCAATCCAGAATTTGGATTACATCTGGCCTTCCATGGCTACTATATAACAGACTATGGGGGAGGGCTGGCTACTAAATAGGAGACTATAGGGGAGTGTTGGCTACTATATAAAAGACTATGGGGAAGGGCTGGCTACTATGTGAGACTATGGGGGAGGGCTGGCTACTATATAAGAGACTATAGGAAAGGGCTAGCTACTATATAAAATACTATGGGGGAGGGCTGGCTACTATATGAGACAATGGGGGAGGACTGGCTACTGTATAAGAGACTATGGGGGAGGGATGGCTACTATATTAGAGACTATTGGGGAGGGCTGGCTACTATATGAGACTATGGGGGAGGACTGGCTACTATATAAGAAACTATGGGGAAGGACTGGCTACTATATAAGAGACTATAGGGGAGGGCTGACTACTATATAAGACTACAGGGGAGAGCTGGCTACTATAAAAGAGACTATTGGGGAGGGCTGGCTAATATATGGGACACTTGGGGGCTGTCTAATACATGGGGCAATTTTAATTGGGTTGGCTACTACATGGGGTAATATTGGAGGGGTTGGCTATTACATGGGTTAGGGTTTATTCATATCATAGCAATTTATCATTTCGCTGGGAGACGAATGCCACTGACAGTGCCAGGACCTCCGCATTCAATAATTATCAAGGTTGGCCCGCGACTTTGTCCAATTTTTTAAAATTTGGCCCACTTTGTATTTGAGTTTGACACCCCTGGTCTATTACATCACTGGCCATTACATTACACCTTATAATACACATCCCAGGTGCTACAGAAGCTCTTTTTAAACAGCGGATTCCTACAGAGACACCATCACGTGTTTCTTAACATCAGTGAACTAGCAAGACCTTCCTCTGAGGAGGAACAACCAAGCCAAGGGGGGTCTCCAGTCAAAAAAAACACCTTCCAACAAGCCACAATAGAAAAAAATACAGGACCTGGGGAATACCCCAGCAAGGTATCCATACACAAAGATGCTGTTCTGGGGTATTAGCCTCCCAAGGGGCAATGTTCCTAGATTCACTGACATTGAGAAACATGTAAAGGTGTCTCCACAGTGTTTTGGTTAATCTCCTGAGGTCAACCATCATTCTCTATTATATGACATGTATCCTGCATTTATCAGCGGCTTTCCCTTTCTTAAGTTCCCATGAACTCAGCTCCAAAGTGGGTGTAGACTGGTTACCATGATGATTCTAGACGGACGTCATTTTCCGTAGTGGGAGATTAATCTGCCTCTAAGTGGCAGATTAACTTAAATTGCCTTCCTGGCCTTTTGGTGTATAAAAATATACATATTTTTTACTTTTTCAGTGAATACTTGCTACAATCTGCTCAATATGAAAAAAAAACCATATGATTGTAACCTGTTGTGTTTCTTTAAGGTCAGGTGATCGCTGTACAGATAACGTATAGGTGTGGACTGCTTATAAATTGCCTACAGTCAATATTTGAACACCAAGGGCCGGAATCTAGTACAATGTATGCTACTTGCAGTGGTACAAAATAGGAACTCTGCCAATGTAATTTATGGAACATCCGTAGGATATGCCCTAAATTTTCCTGACATAATGTTTCAGTTTCCTACCCCTGAGACCCTCATCTGTGAGTAGTACAGGGGTGCTGAGAAAAATAAGTGAGGGTGCTAGAGGTGAGTTCTTTCAATCAACAGGAATACCAGAGATGGGATATGTACCTATTAAGGCTAGGTTCACACAACGTATTTTTTTAATTAATCACGGCCGTTGTTGCAATTGGAATACAATGCAAGAGTGGAATACAATTTTCATTGTCTACCGAGCAAACAATCTATTCACAGGCGTTAGTTACGTAATGGATATAAAATCTCCTTTGAACTAACCTTGTAATCTGCAAATAGGGACTCCACAGACTCTTGGGATTTGTACTTTACTTTCCAAGACTTTAGCTTGGGTCTCCCTTCCTCCAGAAGAGCGAGAACATTGTATCCAGCACATCGGTAATCCAGAAGAACACTGAAGTTTGCAGCTAATATCTTTTCCAACCTTAAATACAAATATATAAAGAGAATATCAATAAAATATGTTCATTAAAAAGTTCATAAAAATTAACAAATGAAGAGACCGTATTGTATTGGTGCTCTGGTCCAATTACGAGACTTAAAGGGGTGCTCCAGCATTGGGGCACTTTTTTTGGGGGGGCCGGGGAGGAGGTGGCTGAAATAAAAGACGTCCACTTACCTCCCTGGTTCCAGCGGCGGGTCCTGCATCACGGCGCTCCGGTGCCTGGTTCCCAGCCGCTTCCTGGTGTCTGACGCCGCCCGAGACGCTACGTCTCAGGGCCGCTCAGCCACATAGTGAAGGAGGCGGGATCCGAGCGGACTTCAAACAGATCCCGCCTCCTTCACTGAGTGGCTGAGCGGCCCTGAGACGTAGCATCTCGGGCGGCGTCAGACACCAGGTAGTGGCCGGGAACCGGGCACCGGAGCGCCATGATGCGGGACCCGCCACTGGAACCGGGGAGGTAAGTGGACGTCTTTTATGTCAGACACCTCCTCCCTGGTCCCCCCAAAAAAGTGCCCCCACGCTCGATAACCCCTTTAATAGACTAAATAGAAATAGAAAGGAGCAATGGTTAAAGTTCCCATACACAATACATGACATTTTGTGACCTATGTACTGATAGTATGTATCCCCTATCAGTGGCAGATGTCAAGGAGTACCAAGAATGTTAAATTTCAACATGTGCAGAAGATAAGCCAATACCAGAGCTAGTTGTCTGTGGTTTAAGCTGGCCGTACACATAAGCCAACATCTATCTACCCTTAATCTTATACACATCCATGTTCATGTCAGCTGAACTCCTCTGGAGGCAGCTTATATTACATGTTTAAATCCAGCATGCCCAGTCCTCTTTCCTGACGTCTGCCATCACGGTAGAGTTAGGGCCCTTTTACATGGGCCAATTATTGGCAGTGATAAATATTAATAAAAGTTTCAATGATCAGCCGAGGAGCAGGAAAACGCATACTCTTTAGTGATCACATCCTTTGTGCAGCCCTGTAAATCATCAGCCGCTTATCTCCCTATAAAAACAGGAGATGTGTGGCTGACAGCAATGTATTTATATGGCTGCACGACTGATACAGGGATCATTTGTGTGGACCAGCCACTTTGTCGTGTAAAGGCACTGCAAGAGAGTGCTGATCTCGCTGATTGTCACTTGTTTGCGGCCACGGATGGCCAAAGATTGCGTTATTTAGAAGAAAGCGGAATTCATAAACAATAAATAATTGCCCAGCTCCACTGAAATAGGCAAATTGTACTGTGTCCTAGACATCTTTATTTTTCGCCTCCCCATTGAGCACACATGAATTTTGAGTGTGAATGTGTGGAATAGCAGCTTTAGTGTCCCTTTAAGAAATGGCTAAATATCATTTAAAAACTTTGATCAAAAAGAAACTGAAACTATAATAGCAATAAAGTTAGGATGG